>NC_139031.1:68131411-68731411 GCF_964662115.1 Mustela nivalis
CTCTTTTTTAAAGATTTTATTTACTGGAGAGGGAGAGGGAAGAAGGAAGAAGAAGTGAGAGAGCTAGCGAGTGCTCACATGAGCAGGAGGAATGGCAGAGGGAAAGGAAGGGAGCCTGATGTTGGGAAGGTGGGGCTCCATTCCAGGACCCTGGGATCATGACCTGAGCCAAAAGCAGACTCAACAACTGAGCCACCCCGGTGCCCAAACTACTGTAGTTTTCTTAAGAAAGCAAACACTTACTGTTTGCATGGCATAACTTTTCAATGAATTTGCTTTCAACCTAGGTGTGTTTTTGTTATATTTAAAGTGTTTCTTTTGGGTGCCTGTGTGGCTGTCATTAGGCATCTGCCTTGGGCTCAGTTCCTGATCTCAGGGTCCTGGGATTGAGCCACACATCTGGCTCCCTGCTTCTCCCTCTCCCACTCCTCCTGCTTGTGTTCCCTCTCTCACTGCCTCTCTCTCTGTCAAATAAATAAATCTTTGCCCCCCCAAATTTTTTTAAATATTTATTTTTTTATTTGTTTTAATCATTCTGACAATCTCTGCCTTCTAATTTGAGTGCTTAGTCCATTAATATTAAATCTGATTACTGGTTGGATTTAAAGCTACCATCATTACAGGTTATCTCTTTTTTGTTCCTTGGTTCCCCTTTTCTTGCCTTTTCTGATTATATGAATATTATTTTTTAGAATTCTAATATAATCTTCCTATTGGCAAAAGAGCTAAGTCTTCAATATTAATTTTCATTGTCCAAAGAATTACAATATACATTCTTGATATTTCACAATCCATTCGCTGTTAAAAATGTTCCATTTAACCTAATATATAGAAATCTTGTCATCTTATAGGTACATATCTTCTTATAGTTGTTATATGAAATACATTTACATATATTATGAACTCCAGAAAATAATGTTAAGATTTCATTTTTAAACAGCAATATAGTTTACAAAAAAACTAGAAAAAGAAAAAAATAATCTTTTTTATTTTCCCAACTAGTTTCCATTACCATGCTCTTCACTCTTTCCTGAAGACCAAGTTTTCTGGTATCACTTTCCTTCAGCCTAAAAAAAATTCCTTCAGCATTTAAGTATTATATGTCTGTTGGTGACAAGTTCTCTTTAGTTTTTTTTTTTTCTTTTTATCGAAAAGTGTCTTAATTTCACCTTCATTCTTCTTCTTTTTTTTTTTTTTTTAAAGATTTTATACATTTATTTGAGAGAGAGAGATCATGTGAGGGAGTACAAGCACCTCCCCAGCTCAGCAGGGAGCCTAACATGGGGCTCCATCCCAGGATCCTGGGATTATGACTCAAGCCAAGGGCAGATGATTAACTGACTGAGCCACCCAGGGGCCTCTCACCTTCATTCTTATTTTTTTTTTTTTTAAAGAATTTTTATTTATTCATTTGACAGACAGAGATCACAAGTAGGAAAGGCAGGCAGAGAGAGGAAGGGAAGCAGGCTCCCCACTGAGGAGAGAGCCCGACACGGGGCTCGATCCCAGGACCCCGAGATCATGACCTGAGCCGAAGGCAGCGGCTTAACCCACTGAGCCACCCAGGTGCCCCTCACCTTCATTCTTGAATGGTGTTTTGCTAAATACAAATTCTGGATTAACACTGTTTTCTTCTCTTTTAGTACCTTAAAGTTATTAACTCTCTCCTAGCCTCTACAGTTTTCCAAGAGGAGTCAGCTGAATCAGATCATTGGTCCTATATAGTCCTTGTAGTCTTCCAGGCACAGTTTCACCATGAGGTATCATGCTGTTATGTTCCTTTGTGCTTACTCTGCTTGCTACTCATTTACTATCCTGTATCTGCAAATTTTTGACCAGTGTTTTTTCAAGTATTTTTTTTTCTACCTTATTCTCTTTCTTCTCCATCTGGTATTCCAAATATATGTATATTTGATCATTTGCTATAACTTAACATGGTCCTAAGGCTTCGATCATTTTGTTTTCCAATCTTTTTTCTCTATGTTCTTCATTTTGAATAATTTGTATTAGTCGGTCTTCAAGTTCACATATTCTTTCCTCTGCCATGTCTATTTGATTGTAAAGTACATTCAGTAAATTTTTTTAAATTGCTGAAATTCTATTTTGCAGTTCTAGGATTCCCCTTTGGTGTTTTTTTTTTGTTTGTTTGTTTGTTTTTATGAAAGTGCTTTCAAGCAGAGAAAATAGCACTTTCAAACTATTTTTTTTTAAAGATTTTATTTATTTATTTGACAGACAGAGATCACAAGTAGGCAGAGAGAGGGGAGGGAAGCAGGCTCCCCACTGAGCAGAGAGCCCAATGCAGGGCTCAATCCCAGGACCCTAGGATCATGACTGGAGCTGAAGGCAGAGGCCTTAACCCACTGAGCCACCCAGGTGTCCCCACTTAGGATTTTTAATTAATGTTTCTATTAGATCTTCCTATTTTTCTACTGAGATGTTCATACATTTACAACTTCTTCTGTCTTACTTTATTTGAGATGGTTCTGATAGTCAATTTAAAATTCTTATCCCTTAGTTCCAACATCTTGGAGTCAAACTAAATTGATTTTCTTTTTACTTAAGGATGTACTCCACTTTTTTTGGACTTATGTATGTTGGGTAAAGTTAGACTGCATTACCAATTTAATTCTGGAGATCTGGGATTTTGTTTTTTCTCCACTGAGCACTGTTTCCTTTGTTTTCACTATGTAATTTTCTTGGCTGGGCTTGCACAACAAACTGTCTCTTATGCAACAGCTTCATTCTCTGTTCAGATGTTTTTTTCTTTGGCTCCAGTCAATCTGTTTCATATAAAGAGGTTATGAGTTAATCAAATACAGGGGTAAAAGATTTTGGGGAACTCCTCTCTGCCTCTTTTTCTTCTGCACTTCCCCCCCCTACTCTTTTCAGTGTTCCCAGTTTCCTGGGATGGAGCCCCACATTGGGCTCCATGCTCAGCAGGGCGTCTGCTGAGATTCTCGCTCTCTCTCTCTCCCTGTGTCCCAGCTTCCACTTGAGCTCTCTCTCTAAAATAAATAAATCTTTTAAAAAAACTAAGCAAAGCAAAATATAGAAATAGAATTCTATATTCTATATAGAATATAGAAAAATGGAGTGGTTCTTTTTATAAATTTGTAAAACCCCTTTTTATAGAGAGTCAGTCTTTGTTGTGCTTTAAATAGTGTTTCCTTCAGTTCTGCAGAATCAAAAATAGGGTCTGAATTATAAATTGTTCTAAGATGCACATATTTCCAATATTCACATGGTAGATAAAAGGTAGTTTACTAAGCATACTCTAACAACAGGAAAAATCTTTCTTAAAAATACAAGAGGTAGAGTGAGTGCTCTATTTATTCATATATCCTCGCTCATAGGCACCTTTTATCAGTTCATATAATACAAAATGTTTCTAACATGATGTATGTGTAGAAACCCAGGTTAAGGACAGAAATATCTTATAACTGGCAACTAATTATTTCAATACAGTGAAATAGCTGTTACTAAGTCTTATAAGACTGAAAATGCTTTTAATACAAAACATGAGGTTAATGTGTCCTTTAAAACATGACATATTTTGTTTTCAATAAAATACGTAGCCTTTTTTACAATAAGCACCTAAGTATACTTTGCTAACTTTCTCAGGTCCTAGTGAACTCCACTGTAGACAAATCTGTGCCAGTATACAATCAGCTAGAAAGTCATGTCCAAAAGAATTAGTTCCCAAAAGCTTCCAAAGGGCCCTATTTTAATACATCTTATCAACAATGTGGTCCATAAGTGTAGTACCCAATATGATGATCAGCAGCCACATGTGTCCATTTATATCTAGAGATAAATTAGCTAAAATTAAATACAATTAAAAAGTCTGTCACACTAATCACATTGCAAGTGCTTAAAAGTCACATGTGGCCAGCGGCTACCCTAATAGCAGAAATTTTGAGTATTTCTGTGACTGTAAAACTTCTCTTGGACAATGCTGGTATGGAGGCTCAGCTCAGGAGAGAGAGAAAGGCTCATCTGGAAGAATTAAAGATTCTGACAATTAGCTAAAATTCTAGAATGTCTTTCTTCTCTAATATTTAGTTATTGAGTTTCCAAATTCAGAGCAATGAATTAGTACCCATTTTATAGTAGCCTAAATTCTGCAGCAACACTCTTACTCTGATTTTATTAGCATTCTTTCTAAGGAATATTATAGAGAATTAAGAATAGGAAGTTGAGATCCCATTATTAAAACATCATATTTTTGGAGCACCTAGGTGGCTCAGTCAGTTAGGCGTCTGACTCTTGGTTTTGGCTCAGGTCATAAGGTTGAGCCCTATGTTGGGCTCCAGGCTTCAGCACAGAGTCTACTTGTTTCTGCCCCTCCCCATACTCACACACTCTTAAATAAATAAATAAATAAATAAAATCTATTAAAAAAATGCCTTTGATATATTACAGCAGGGATACAAAATTTATATAATAAATGTAATTACCATTAAAATTCACATTTTTAAAAAGATACAAAATATATTATGTGAAAAATCAGCATTGTGATATAGTCATAGGACCCAACAATATCGTTTTACACAGAAATCTATAAAATATCGAGGTGAGCCACATAATAATTACCAAATAGCAGATAAGTTACCTGCCTAATATTGTGTTGTTCTCTTTAGGAGTAGGAAAGATAAAATCAATAAGAGCTTCAGAAACACAAAAAGGTAGTACAGCAAGTAATTCTGTAGCACACAGAAGGTTCAGTTCAAAGGTTTTCAATTATTTTAATAAATATTTGCCATAATTTTCTGATGTAGTAGTGTCTGCTAAGGTTTATAAGCCAATATTTAAAATGTCTCATTTACTGTGCAGTAATTATACACACTGGGCCAGATTTAAACAAAGCAACCCACACATTTTTCTTTGCCAAAATATGTTAAGGTTAAAAACAGATGCTGCACTTTTTCTGCCAAAACTTTGAATAACATAAAATATGTTTATCATTTTGAAGTAAAATTAATATATAAATAAGGTAATTAGGTAGACAGGAAGGTGATAGCAATAAGTTTGTTAGATTTCTGATGGATAATTTTCAAAATAATATTATTTGTGTATTTTATATGAAGAGAATGAAAACCTTTATATTTTAAAAATAAATAAATTTTATAAGTAACAGACTTTCCCTCCAAAGGTGACTTACTGAATCATTCCGACCAAAAAAGGTATATATTGCATACAAGTAATAATCAAATAGCTGAGACATGAAATGGATAACATCAAAGGCAATTGGCTTAAGAATGTTCATCATCTGCATATATTTACCTGAAAAGAAAAAAAATCAAATTTAGAAAAAAATTAAAATCTATCAGTCTATTATTATAAAGAGACAATTTAAAAAACCACTTTACCAATACATATATTTTTAATGAACTATTACATTCCTCAGTTCCTAGCCATGTTTCAAGTAGTCAGTAATCATTAGTGGCCAGTGGCTACAATATTGGACAGCACAGATACAGAACAGGTTCATCATCTTGGAAAGAACTGCAGGATAGCACTGATCTATATACTACCTATAAAAATGTTTTTATATCATTGTATTTTACTGTTTGTCAAATATTCATGGAATCTGTGCTCCTCTATAAATGACACTGCCCAAACACATAACACAGTTCCACATTCTTGGAGATTCCATTTAAAATTTTTCTCAAAAATGTTTAGGTATAATAAAACAAAAGACAATGTACTTGAGATAAAGCATTTTCCCCATAAGCTTATATACACACAGCAAAAGTAAAAAAGCAAGAAAAAGGATACATGGAAGGCACTTCCTATTCCCCTGAATCCTAGCCCTGTGAAATCTTACATCAGAGGTCAAGGACATTTCTTTCTTTCTTTTTTTTTTTTAAAGATTTTATTTATTTACTTGACAGAGATCACAAGTAGGCAGAGAGGCAGACAGAAAGAGGGGAGGCAGACTCCCCGCTGAGCAGAGAGCCCAATGCAGAACTCTATCCCAGGACCCTGAGACCATGACCCAAGCCAAAGGCAGAGGCCTTAACCCACTGAGCCACCCTGATGCCCCAAGGACATTTCTTTATCATTATAGCATTCAAGAGCTCAGTACTCTCAAAGTGCTAAGAAAATGTCCTCCTCAGTCCCTTCTTTGGGAGATGCTAATATTACAATCTCTTTTCTCTAAACATATGATACAGTTAGGGAAATTTAAAAACCAAAATTTCTGCATTTATAAATTTGTTGATGTATTTGAAGGGTACATGGGAGATGGGCTGAATCAAATAACAATAATAACAAGTCCCTAATTGTGTTTTTCTTTTATGGGAAATAACAGGGAAAGGAGCACATCCATAAAAAAAATGCTCTTCTGCAGAAGATGTTAAAACAGGCCATTTGCCTAATTTCCAAATGAGCAAATAATTCAGGTGCTCGCTCTACTTAATGTAACTGTTATAAATTTTAAATTGGTACTACTGAAGACACCATGACTCAAGAGAAACACATTAACTGCAGGAGAAAAAAAATGACAAATTTACTCTAATGGAAATGTCTACTAGCAAAACCATTTCTTTATTATTTAAGAACTCCATACAGCTGACTTAATTTACATGAGCGATGATTCTAAATAATACTCAGATAGTCAGGAAGACACATATACATACCAAAAAGTAGAAACCATTCCAACTCAGATTCTATTCTTACTCTTATTTACAAGTCTATTGTTTCAGAATCATCTTTTATTTCACACATTTTTAAAAAATTACTAATGAAAAATATTTGAAAATTATGCTCCTAGAACATTCTGGTTCACTAGCAGATATTTTATCAATCACAAACATACAGTTTTTAAATTGCAACTATATACATATAAAATAATGTGACACTGTGGGAAAAAAACAAAAAAGAAAAAATACTGTGTTATATTATTTTAACCTGTAAAAGAAAAAAAGAGAGATAATAAGTAAAATGAGGTAGAATGCAAATATCTGCATTGATAAATATCCAGAACACAAGGCTTCTCTCCATTATTAATAATAAGATAAGCCATTGTTCATATAATTATTCTTAAAGAATATATAAATGAATTATTAACAGATAAAAGCTATTTTAAATGTTGCATTCAAAAGAAAAAGAACTAGATTAAAAACCCACTACTCTAAAAAAATTTTTAAACATATTTATATTCATTTATTCATCTAATATTCAACAAAGACTCTCTGGAGTCTTACTATGTCCTTGGCTTTTGTTAAGACACAAGGAATTAGAGTCTCTGCTCTCACACCTTAAAAGGTCGCACAAGGAAGGCAGCCATTGATAATCAGGCTGCTGGCATATTAAAAGGTGTAAGAATAGGAACTCTGTCTCTCCAGCTCATGAGGGCAGAGTAGGCCTTCGTAGGCCTGAGGACGCTTATGGTCCTCCTCAGAATTACTGAGTTAAAGCAATTTTACAGTGGATTAAGCCTGTATTTATGAAGAGAAAGGGATGAGGAAGTAAAGGTGAGCAGGCATGATCAGAAAATTAGAAATTTCAAAAAATTTCTAAACCAGAGGTTGGCAAACCTTTTTTGTAAAGGAACAGAGCACATGCTGTGGCAACTACTGAGCTCTGCTGGTCTCCGTTGCAACCACTCAACTCTGCCTCTGTAGCACAAACGCAGCCACAGACAACATACAAACAAATGATCATAGCTGTGTTCCAATAAAACTTTATTTTATAAAAACAGATAGCCTAAGCGATTTGACCTGCATGCTATGGTGTCCCAACCCCTGACTGGATGATAGAGAAGAGATGGGAGCAGACTGATGGCAAAATGCAAAGATGACCATGAAGGAGGTGAAAGCTATTCTTGTAGGATGGTTATTGCTTAGATTCAGTGGGTAGAGCAAGAGGATGCAAACAAAAAATGCAGCTGAAAAAGGATGGTTATCTGAAGCCCACATATGGGAAAAACTACCAGTCAGCATGCCCTTCTCTACCACTATCCCTCACCAACATCAGAGCACAGGTTGCCAGGCTGTTCCCACAGACAGAAACAAAAGAAAACAACAATTTTTAGGATTTCTCTCTGAAAGAAGGAAACAGGGGCACCTGGGTGCCTCAGTCTATTAAGCCTCTCTGCCTTCAGCTCAGGATTCAGCACAGGTCATGATCCCAGCCAGATTGGAGACTGAGCCCCACATAGGCTCCCCACCCATCAGGGAGTCTGCTTCTCCCTCTCCCCTTTCCCCTGCTCCTTCTCTCTCTCTCTCTCAAATAAATAAAATCTTTAAATATATATATTTAAAGATTTTATATATATAAATATAATATAAATATATATATATATAATGTATATGAAACAAACCAAACAAAAAAATGGAGCAAACTTAAAAAAATAATAAATTACAAAGATGAAGGCTTCTAGAGTAGATGTTGGCACCACAGATGAAAATCTACCTAATTCAAGAAATTTGAGGATCTGTCCCCTTAAGGTAAAGACTACTAGTAAATCCACCCAGCCCTGCCATGCTCTTTACAAAGTCCCCTCTCAGGATTCCTACTGAGAAGAAAGGGGGCAGGGAGAAGGAGAGCATAGCTCTCATTACTCAGCAGGGGACACCCAGGCAGCACCACAGCTGCCTTGGCCTTGTATTTTGGATATGAATAGGTCATCAAAAATCAGCAGGCCCAGGAGGAAAACTCAGAGAGAAAAAGCAAAAAGAAAAGCTGATCCCAGAGAAAACAACTAATTCAAGCTATACATATATAATAATTATGTAAAACAGTATAGCAGAAAAATATGGGAGGGAAAAACAGAATATGGAAGGACTCTTAAAGATTTTAAAAGTGACTTTTAAAATTAAAAATTAAAGAAAATAATTGAAAAAATGACATCTATAGAAGGTACAGCAAAAAGACACAACTATGGAAAACATTACAGAAAATATGGGAGACAGGAAGGGGCCAATCTAAACATTTGACCAACAGGAAATCAAAGAATAAAGAGGGTAGAGAAAATGGGGAGGTGGAAATCATCAAATAAATAGTAGCATTAGTCACAACTGAGGAGCACAAGAGCCTTCAGACCGAAAGGGTCATGAACTACCCAACACATTTAATGAAAAATAACTCACACCTAGACAGATCACTAGAGAATTCTGAAATATCAAGGGAATAAACACCAAAAGCTTTCAGAGAAAGAGAAAAAAAGAAAAAAGAAATTCATCTACAGTAAAATAGAATACTAGAGGTTTCAACTTTCTAAGGAAAAATAATTTTTAATCTATAATTCTATACATAGCTCGATTGCCATTCAGAGAAAGGGCAGAATACAGACATACTCAGACCAACAAGAATTCAAAACATTTACTGTTCATCACCCTTTTTTGAGAAATTACAGCTAGAAGAAAGGTAAACAGAAACAGACCAAGAAACTTCCTGCACGCTAGTGGCAGGAGGGCCCTGGGGTGGGAGAATGCTGCTTTTCATCATGACCTCTTCTCTATTATTTATTGTGTTACGGTGAGAATATTACCTTAATTAAAAAAAAGTACAGCATGGCTCTGAAGTTAGCCTGCCTGGTTCAAAAAAACGTGGCCAGTGGATTAAGATGTTGTTCATTCAGCTGCACTTCACCTTCCCTTTCTTCCCTTCTAGAGTTCCCTAGAGAGGACAGGGGAGAGGAGTGGACACAGTGTGCTTTGAGAATAGGGAGGAATACCCAGATTGACGCCAAACTGGCCAACACTCCAGGAGGGAGGGCCTCAGGCCCCTTGCAAAATGGGCTCTCAGCTTCATGGAAGAAAGAACTCAGAAGCAAGCCCTTCAGAGGAAGGGACAAAGATTAAGCATAGAAGTAAGAAAGCAACTCCTTCATAAGCAAGGTAGCAGTCTCTCCTACCTGGTGAGGAAGAGGACCCCCACTTTGCCTCTAAGGAAGGGTTTTATAAGTTTTATTTAAGTTAGCTAAAGAGAGGGGTTTACTCTTTAACTTTGGGTTCATCATTCACATTGGGCAGTTGGTTTTTCCATTATCTTAAGGTTATGGAAGCAATTTTAAGGATAGGAGCAATTTTAAGCATGTCCAGGCTGTGTGGCTCTTACTGCCTGAGGGAGTGTGTCTTGTGGTTTCCCATGAGTCTGATCTTATGATTCTTCATGACCTACTGACTTTTTGTGTTCACCAAAATGGCTTTACTTTGGTCAATTTGTCTTCCAAGCCCCCCTTCCCTCCTGCCTCAAGATAACTGAGAAAAGAACCTCCTCCTAAATGATCACTAGTGAGAAGTTCTTATTCTTGCTTCCAACCTATACTGTAACCTCTCTGAACTTCGCCTGGATATAAGAATTAACTTTCCTGATTTCCTCTCCTGGTTGTGAAGCATGAAAAGAACTTACTGGCTCTAGGATCAGACAATCTGGGTTCTACCAGTTAGAAGCTGGCATGACATTAAGCGAGTTATTTATCTCTGGGCTTTAATGATTTGGTGTATAAAAAGGGTACTGTGAAGAATTCATAAGAAAATGCACACAACGTGTTTACGAAGCCTTTAACAAGGGAGCAAGTAATCTTAGCTACTGCTGTTATTTTTAAGTAATTATAATTACGACGAATGCAATGAGGGAGAAGTATAGAGTGCTACGTAAAAGAAACCAAACCTGTTGAGGAAAAGCTTCACAAGGGAAGCACTGTTTAAACTATTATCCTAAAATCTGGACTGTGAGTCCAGAACACTCATGGGGAGAAGCCACAGAGGGAAAGCAACCAACGAACAGCACAGAGGAGAACCACAACCTAGAGGATCAGTGAGCCTGTCTTACCCAGCTCATCAGCAGGGGGCACAGAGAACCGGGATCACACCCTGAAAGGTGGCCGGGGGGAACTCAATTAGTGAGCCCCCACACCTCTGCAGAGGAGTAAATACAACAAGAGTACAGAGAAGGCACTGTAAGTGTGTGTTCCTCTGCTGTGGATCAGGACAAGAGAGGAGGAAAAGATGTTTTTCCAATAGTCAGGATGTTAAAAACTAAGGTGTGTCAGTCCAATATATCGGGCACCTACGAAAGTGAAAAGTGCTTGGTTAGATGCTCTATATGCTGCAAAGGTGACTCCAACTCCAGATGTTTTCATCTGTAGGAGCTGAGAATCTGACGGGGAAGAGCAAGAACAGAATCCAAGCTGGAAGGATGTTCATTATTCTTATCACAGTACACTAAGCGGAGACATCATTATTGGACATAAATAGCACATAAAAGTTAACTGGACATGCTATAAATGAGGCATAAAGGAAAGGAAGGAAAAGTCAGTTCAGCTCAAACAATTTATTTTTATTTATTTATTTTTCAGTTCAAACAATTTAGAAAAATGCACTCAACAATGAAGTGAGGACCAGAGTAAAAAATCAATATGTCTGTTACCTAAACCCTTAGCTTTTATTCCATTTGAGAGCTTTTATTCTATCATTTTACTCTGTTACTCTATTACTGCTTTCTGTTATTTATTTTTATTATTGTTTGTATATTCTATGTTAGCCCCCCACACATCTCTAATATCATTTTCTTGTACATTGTACTGAAGGATGACACTTCTTGGAACATTCTCTCAAAATACCATGTTGTATATACAGCTACCAGCTCAGAAAGGGTTTTAAAATTTTTTAAAAATATTACCTATAAATGACCAATAAAATGTAAGTATTTTTAGAAAAACAGATATATGGGAATGTAATCTAAATTAAACAATGATAAATTTTTTTCTTAAACACTGCATATGAAAATATCAAGTTTCTTAAAAGATAACTTTATTCTGGTTTTATGTTAAATCTGGATGCATGATGTGCTGGTGTCTTATTTTTTTTCAGCTGCTAAAGTAGTAATTTTGTCCTATGGTCTGTAGTTTTTACAAGCATGGATTCTGGCAACCTATCTTCTGCCCCTCTCCGACCTATCATATCTACTCATGTGCGAGCTGCCTCCAGGAGAGAGAACCTTGAATAGCAAGGCTATTTCAGTGATGAGACACATTCCTTAAAATTTCTCTGCTTCTGTCTGCAGGAAACTGTCAGGCTGACAGAATTTTCTCTTTACACAAGCAAGCATTCTGATTAGTTCTCTGCACTTGTGAAGGGCTCCCTGGGCCTTTCTAACAGATTTAGGTACCACCTGGGGCTGGGAAGCCCCATTAACACTTTTTTGTTTAATCTCTCCTAATTACCTGCCAAATAAATACTACTTGAAAAGGACATTTTAAATATGCCTTTAATGTTCTAAAATGTGCCTCCCAACTACTGAATAATTAGTTCCTTCATCTTCCTGGGCACCCAAAATCAATCAATCTTATTTACACAACTGTACTTCTGGCTTTGTAAGAAGAGACATTACCTTTGCCAGTTTATTATCTTCAAGCACCTCAATGCAATAACAGGGGATAGAATAGCATTAACTGGTTGGAGACCCCTTAGTGAGTGGTTCTCTCAAAGTTCTATTTTATGAATATGTACAAAGTGAAGATAAAGACCTCCGAGGGAGAGAAAGTGGTAGGCATAAAAGTCTATTGGAGGGAATAATGGAAGCACCTAATCCCATCTTTAAATGGGAAGACCTGAGAGTTAAAAGCATACTAGGCATTGTTACCTAATTGCAATTCCAATAAAAGATCTGGTGGTGGCAAAGGTTGAAATTACAATGGTGAGATTCTCTTCACTGAGTAAGGTTTTATTCAGGACTGTTCTACTTTATAGGGTTGACATACCAAAGGTGCATAATACAAGTTTTCTCAATTGCTTAAATCCACTATTAGAAAACAATGTCCATTATGTCTATGAGTAATCCTTAGGTGGAATTTGTGTTACTGACTTCTGAATTTACCACCAAGAGCACATTTCTATTGTCATTCAATCCCCTTCTTGCATAATGAGAAGAGCAGAATGCACTGTTTCTTCATTTCCTTATGTCTACCAAGAAGTGAAGATTTGCATTTGTTCTCTCCATTTAACTGAATGAAACATTATTTCCCCTCCTCAATTTTGTTTTAGTCTTATATTTGATTTGATGCTACTAAATATATGTCTTTTAGAGTAAAAGTAACATGACGACCTCTAGCTCTTTTTGAACTAGGTGAGGTAAAAATTATAAACTACCACTCCCATGGGGTTGACTATACTATTTTCCCCAATTATCTCTACCCACTCCCCTTCCCTGTAGGAATCCAATGCCCTTATCCAATGCCCTGAACTTGTAGTGCCCTCCCTGGGGCAGAAGTGTATTTCTCTCTCCAACAGTCAAGCGTGAGTTGCCAGAGAAAGTCGGGGTGCCACATCCGAGTGGAAGCCTTAAGAGTCATAACATGGTTTGGCTCTTGCTCTTTCCCCCATGACCCAAACTGGTACTATTTTTTCAGTCTGCATCTCAGAATGACACATTGAACAGAACAAAGGTGATTAGGAGCCAATATGCATCATGTCAACTTTCGTGGTGTTAGGGCAGTTTGTTACCGGAACATAACCAGGCAAAAGATGAATTCATTAAGCTACATCTCAAGTAGCGTGTTCAGAAACCAAAAACTAGGGGCACCTGGGTGGCTCAGTGGTTAAGCCGCTGCCTTCGGCTCAGGTCATGATCTCAGGGTCCTGGGATCGAGTCCCGCATTGGGCTCTCTGCTCAGCAGGGAGCCTGCTTCCTCCTCTCTCTCTCTGCCTGCCTCTCTGCCTACTTGTGATTTCTCTCTGTCAAATAAATAAATAAAATCTTTAAAAAAAAAAAAAAAAAGAAACCAAAAACTATAGTGAGTCCAAAAGGCTGAGGATGACGACCAGGATTTTGGAATATTTATCTGTGAGAACCACATAAGGAAAATGAGCACAATAACCCTGAAGAATGAACTGGGGGAGCATAAGGGAAGAAGGACAGTGTAACTACCACCCATACCTGAACAGTCACCACAGGGAAGAACAGGAAAACAAAGTACAGATTTGCTCTTTTTGCTTTTAAAGATATAACTGAGACCAACAGAATTACAGAGAAAAAGAAATTCTGGTTTATCATAAGGAGGAGATTCCTACCAACTAAATCAGTTTAATAGTAGAATGAGTAGTCTTGCAAAATAATTTGTATCCAAAGACTATGAGACATGAAACAAAGGCTAGTTGGCCACCACAACTTAGGGGCATTAGGTAAATCCTAGTTTTATAGGAATTTACACCAGATGAGCTCTCAGAACCCTTCAAGTTTGGGTTCTATAAATTCCATACAGTAACTCATGATGCTATGTTCAGTTAGCTCTCTTGGATAAAGAAGAAAAGCTAATTTCCCTGGCAATGATCAGTGAAAAAACACTTTTCAGAATCTGTCATTTTTCTGTGTGTCATGAAAATATATCCTTTTTCTTTTCCTTCAAACTCATTACTTCTTTTCCACTATTTTTCCTAAAGGAAGTCGGACTTCTAAGAAACATTTTGTCTACTTTATCCTATTCATTAATGAAATTTAGAAATTATCTTCAAGAACACAGACCATTTTATCAGAGCCAAGAGTAATCAAACCAGGCAGCAGGACATTATCATCTCCATATACACAGAATACAGAGGGTTTTTTTTTTAATAGAACACATTAAAATTCCTGACTGGTATAGATGACTTAATTAATTTGAAAAGATATCTCTATAACTTATTTGTCAAATGTACAGACTTACTTGTGAGATATAAAGGTTAAGATGGCATATAAAATGCAGAAATACTGACATTAAAAATTCCACATCGTTTTCAAACCTAAATATTTCAAATGGCATTTCTTCATGTTACTTGCCTTCTACAAAATCATCAATAAAGGTCTTATCTGTAATAAAAACAACTCTTCCTATGGTGTGAGCATTTAGCTTATAGAACTCTTGTGTCTGAAAATGCCAGAGGATCACTATTCACTCTGCCTATCTGACAGGAAGATTGTGAAGATCAATGAAACAATTAAGCACAAAATATTGTGTAAATGTAAAATGGGCACTATCGTCATCCTACATATACCTACAACTCACATAGAGAATTTTTCATTACATTTCAATTAATTGGGATTTTTAGAAAAAGTAGAAAACATTAATACTAAGCAGTTAACTGAAAAAGAAAAACTAACATTAATGATGGTATTAAATGAACAGTTAGGATGAAAAGTACTGACATAGGACACTCTTAAAACCTTCCTTGTGGAGGGCACTGGAGTGTACAATCAAAGCCCCAACAAGTAACAAAAGTAGACTAATTTAACTAATAATGTTTTTTTAAAAAGGTGGCTACTTACCAACAAGTCTTATTACATTCAATGTTGTATTTGTTAAGATGGGTGCATTCACTTTATTTAGACTATAATCTGACTTCTTCCTGCTTTTTAGAGTTTCTCTAGAAACGCTTAATATGGAAAAACAAAACAGAGTTGCAGTTAGGGTTGTCAACTAGTAAATCAGTAAGTTATTCCAATTAGGATCTATCCTTCATTCACTAATTAGTTACTGAAACTGTTACCATGTGTCAGGTGGGGTTATAGAGATGATCCTCCTGTCCTTAGAGAGCTTACAGTCCAGAGTGGAAGAGAGATTTATAAGCAAAGAAATAAAGTACTATAATGTATTTCTTTGATTCTAAGACAGTCATTATCAACCATTAAAAGAAGCTGTGTCACTTAATAAAAAACAAACAAACAAACAAACAAAAAACCCAGAGGTTCTAGGGAAACTGTATATCAAATGTACCAAGTACTCGGATTTCAGACTTATAAATACGAAAAAACACTCTCCTTAGAATCTAAATCTAATATCTAAAGTATAGGGGCACATGACAGAGTCTGATGTTGGGGAGGACACCAGGTTCAAGGAAAAAATTGAAGATATATGGTTAAGTACACAAAAAAGGGGGGGATAATATAAAATAAGGTCAGAAGTAGGAGAAGAGCATGTGCTCAGAGAAGCAGAAAGAGTTCACAAGGAGAATGAGTGGACTGAGGGAAAAGTGATAGGAAAAAAGGTAAGGAAGGGCCAGACCACTGAAGTCAATCAAACTTAAAGAGTATGATCCTAACTCTGAAAGAAAATTTAATCAGGAAAATTACATGGACAAATTTGCATGTAAGAAAAAAAAAAAAACACCTAAATTTGCATCCAAGAGGGATGAGGAGGGGCCAAAACTAGAGACGGAAAGCCAAAGTCAGGGGGCAGTGCCAATAATCTGACACAGAGATGATTTTCGCATGAATCTGGATGGTAGCAGTGAAATAGAAGAAATTTTGAAAATTCAAGAGACACTTTGAAGTTGGAATTGATACTAATTGACTGAACAAAGCTCATAGTTTAATATTATTCATAGTTCTTAGTGAGTGGTTAAGTTAGGACAGTTTAGGAGGATAACTGTCTGCATAGCCTTACCAAAAATGCAAATATATACACATATACCAGAAGATACTATCTTACATGTTCATTTCAATCGGAGGTTTTTTTTCAGCCAGAATAGACCCATAACACCCAATGAAGAAGTCCAACAAATCAGTTCTATTCTGTTCGTAATGGACCATAGATGGATTTAAATATCACACATACATGAAAATCAATGGAAACAATTATTTCCAATTCAAATATCTACAATCACATGAGTTGCTCATTTTCTGAGGAGAGTGTATCAGTCAGGGTTTTGAATTTACTAGGTACTTACTAGGGATAAAAGGTAGGGCAAAATATACTTAAATCTATCATTAAAAATTATGTGTATCTGTGGTGACTAAATGTCTGATACTTAGTCATGAAATTAACTCACTTACATTTAAGAATCAGGTCCATTTAAGAGGGAGAAGGCGACAAAACATTCTTATGTAATTATGATAGTTTTTGAAGAGGACAGTTTATGACAGAAACAAAACAACAAAGATGAAGGTACCTTAACAGAAGGCCCAAACAGTGATTGTAATTGACCTTGGAAAGATGAGTGGAGACTTTCTGTATTTACAAGACTGAGGTAGGAGGAATTCCCCCTGCAAAACAAATAACTACTCTCCTCCTTGAGGTTTTCTAACCTATGTGAAGCTGGAACTGCCTCCAAAGGTAGTATGATTGTATAAACTAGAAGTTTGTTTTTCTGCAAAAACCACTGCTCTCTAAATTAAGAGCTCTTTGATTATGCCCAATATCAAAAAACTACATTTCCAACCTTTCAGCAATCATTTTAAAACATACACATTTTTGTCACATGACATCAAAAGTTAAAGAAATGTTTAACTTGTTTTTTTCCAACCTTTAAAGGAAATCTTTATTTAAATGCGTAACATACAATATGAAATACCATACAATCTAAGAACATTTACCTTTTCACAGGTGCATCACCTGTTTGCTCATCCACATAATCTCGTTTCAGTTCCTCAGGAACGTCACTGTCACTGTCATACTCCTGATAAGCACTTTTTTCTTGTTCATCAGATTCGTACTGAAGAAAACACAGTATATTCAACAATGAGTATGAACAGCCAACTTTTCTCGTAGTCTTTCAACACAATAAGAGTATCCAATTTTTAAGAAGTAGTTTAGGGAAGAAAGCTCTTAATAACTCATCTTTAATTTTGCTATCAAGAATATTAACTTTCCATTTACTTCTTCTCCATCCAAGAAAAAAAAAGAAAATATAAACATTTTATGCTTACAAAGACTTCTCCCCCAAAAGTCAAATCTCCATAAAAAGAGAACAAACGCAAATATCATGCTATGCCTTTACGAGAGGAAAAGAGTGTACATTTGACCAAAAAAAAACCCCCAACAACAACCAAAAAAAAAAAACCTCTTCTCTTCCCCCAAGTGGTTTCAATATACTTATTTCCATTTTGCTAATTCACCATAAAGATTGAGTATATAATTCTGGCACTGTGGAAATGTTAATTCAGTGTAATAAACTCTTATAACACACATGCTAATGTCCTAATTCATTATGATGAGATTTAATTCCAAGGGAGCCTTAGAAAATCACACTGAGCACTGAGGGACTACTGAGAGCAAGGATGAAAATAGCAGATTTCCTCTTGAGAGGAAGGGTGGCTTCCTAACACTGTCACAATCTTTATGGCAACATGGCCCTGTGCCAGCATGGGGGGACAGTGGCGTCCATGCACAGGATAGAAAGCAGCAGCAGCAGCAGCATTATCACTTAATATTATAAATGAATATGATTAAATCATGGCTAACATTTCTTGAATGTTAAGTGCTAAGTGCTTTCATAAATATTCTCACTCAATCTTCAGAGCAATTCTATAACAAAGTTTTATTCCCTCATGCCAGTTGAAGAGATGAATATGAAGACAACATGAAAGGAAGTTGGTCCCCTAATTCAAAAACTATTTTTTGAGAGCTTAAAGCAATGTGACAGGTCATAGTAAGATGTGGACCCTGACTTTCAAGGACTTATGTGTAGATCACACATTAATAACTGTAAACAAGTATTCTAGACATTCTCATCCACTTGTACACATTGTGATAACATTTGATCCTTTTCCTCTCTAAACTGGGAGAATTAAAAGTCTCTTCAATATTTTTGAAATAATATATCCATCTGTAATATTCAGAAAGGGGATCCACAGACAGCAGGCTCTCCTGGCTATAACAAAAAGCTTAGTAATTCCACAGTACAAGAGAGCCTTGTTTTTGAGGATTCCGTATTTTTGCAAATTTCTGTACCTGTCAAATTTTATTTGTAACCCCAACACTAATACTTAGTGACACTTTCGCATTCAGTCATGGATATGTACAGAGTATGCAGAAACTTTTGAGTTATCCAACATGCACGTTCCTAGCTGAGTGCAAACAAGGTGACGCTCTACCCTCTTGCTTCAGCTTACTTAACAAATGTACTTTTCATAGTCTAGTGCCACATTTAAAAAAAAAAAATTGTTCTTTTTTTGATGGTGATTTCCCTGTTTAGAAAGGCTCCTAAGTGTAGGACTAAAGTTTTGCCTAGTGTTCCTAAGTGCGAGACTATAATGTGTTTTATGGCAAAAATAGATGTGTTAGATAAGCTTCATTTGGGCAGGAATTCTAGTGCTGTTGGCTGTGAGTTCAATGTCCAATACTGTATATTAATTTAGATGCCTTTAAGCAAAAACCCAAATAAAACAAGGTTATACACTGATTAGTTGATGAAAATGTGAACAAAGGTTCACAAGAACCTAATCCTGTATTTCACTCAGAACAATGGTTCTGTATTTGTTAATTCAGTGTTCAGAGGGACTTTATAGAACACAACTGCCAAGAATAATAAGAATCAGATACTACATGATATTTAAATTAGCAAATCACCATTACAGATGGATATATTATTTCAAAAATATTGAAGAGGGGGCGCCTGGGTGGCTCAGTGGGTTAAGCCGCTGCCTTCGGCTCAGGTCGTGATCTCAGGGTCCTGGGATCAAGTCCCGCATCGGGCTCTCTGCTCAGCAGGGAGCCTGCTTCCTCCTCTCTCTCTCTCTGCCTGCCTCTCTGCCTACTTGTGATCTATCTCTGTCAAATAAATAAATAAAATCTAAAAAAAAAAAAAAAAATATTGAAGAGACTTTTAATTCTCCCAGTTTAGTGTACTTTAGAGAGGAAAAGGATCAATAAGAATCACTAAATTGTAACTGTAAATATGGCTTACTATGAAATAATTTCTACATGATAAAACGTAATAACAATTACTTTTATGGCAATATTTTTTTTAATTGTATCTTCACCAAACAAAAAAGAAAATGCCAAAACTGAAATACATACACAAATTCAACAGAATTTCATCAACTCTGAACAGTTTTCACTTCAGCTTCATCAAATCTAAAATAAAAATCATACAAGGTCCTCTGGAAATGACGATCAGAAGGACCCATCCAAATTAAATACTGTAAAAACACAGAAAACTGTGAACTAAACATTCACTCATTGTAAATATAGGAAACTGAGGGTCACAGAGGTAAAATAGATTGCCAAGGGCCACACAGTTAATAATAATAAAGTAAATAATAAAGGTGATATTCATTCAACTCCTTCAAATCCTTTCCATTAACTCACACAACCTGAAGTTTATATTGTGTGTTTTGAGCTACTCAAAGTGTTAAAACATTGTACTTCTAAATCCTAAAAAACATCCCTGCTGGGTAACCAGGTAAGACATTACCCTCTCTCAGATAAAGGGACTTGGAACAAAATGATTCGGATGCCCAAGCTGAGAACTAAATGCAGATGATCTATTCCCTCATTCATCTATTCAATGAATCACAGAAATAAGCAGTGAAGAAACTATACCCCTACCCAATTTAGCAATCTAGTAAGAACACACAGCAACCTAATAGGAGCACAAAGTAAACATAAAGCCCAAATGTATTTTTCAAAAGGACATTTTCAACAAAGCATGCTGTAAAGCCATTACTGTACAAGTGGTAACACAGGTATATAAGCATATAGGTAGGAAGGTGGGTGCTAAATGGATAAATAAATCTAGCTAATTCACTGGGTAAAACACTTTTTAGTAAGAAAATCTCACTTATGTTCCAAAATATGTTTTAAGAACACTACATACCCCATTAGAAGCCAGGACATCTTCTGTTTCTTCATCTTTGTGGTTGGCCTGAATTTCAAACGGATTCCCATCACTACAGTACTGCTCAAACAAGGTCACTGTTTTTGAGGATGTTGAGGTTGGCTGCTTACTAGGGGAAACTGATGGGGAACGTGACTGTTCCATGAATTTAAATTCCTAGACATTAAAAAAAGGATACCTTTTAGCAACAACACTAAAATTCAGGTACACAACATATTCCATCAATGTAAATGTAGTTAGTGAAAAAAATCAATCCTGATTCTTCAGGTTATTCACTTTTAAATCTTGGAAGCTGTGTGAAGGCACAAACTTGAAAATATGTGCTCAAAAGTTTTCCTAAAGACAACTCAGTTGCTGATATCACTTTTAAAAGTGTTATCTGCATCAACTTACTCTTGGCTTAGTTTATAGAACTGCACAGAAAATTTTTGAAAATAATTTATATTTGAATAATTCTAAAAATTTTAACATAGCATCAAAGACCCAGGAAAATATGGTTTTAAGCAATAAAAAGGCCACAATAAAAATAAATCAATATTAATAATTAATATGTTTGCACCATTAATTATACGTTTTACAGACATCAGAATCTTTCTTTGTTATGCTGATGTCCATAAGCTTTCATTTATTTTTTTTCATACACCTGGAGGTAGACAACACAGACGCACACGGTGAGGTCAGATGATAGGTCTTCTAGACCTAAGATTAGCCATTAATCCATTAACTTCCTATATAATGTTGGGACTGTCACCTGGCTTCTCTGTGCCTCAATTTCTTCATCAGTAAAATGAGAGAGTCAACCTCCAGTATGAGAACCACAATGCTAAAACTAAAGAGCTGTTCTCAGATGTGGAAACCAAAGCAGTCCAAAGGGAGTCAGTGCCAAGTTTAAGACCACATTGCTTATTAGTGGAAGAGATGGAATAATCTCTAAAGTTCCTCTGATGGACGCCTGAGTGGCTCAGTCAGTTAAGTGTCTGCCTTCAGCTCAGGTCATGATCTCAGGGTCCTGGGATCGAGACCCGCACTGGGCTCCTTGCTCAGCGGGGAGCCTACTTCTCCCTCTGTCGTTCTACCTGCTGTACTCTCTTTCTCTATCAAATAAATAAAATCTTCTAAAAAAATAATAAAGTTCCTTTGAATTACAAAATTCTTGATGATTTTTTTTGGGCACCTGGATGGCTCAGTGGGTTAAAGCCTGTGCCTTTGGCTCAGGTCATGATCCCAGGGTCCTGGGATCGAGTCTCACATCGGGCTCTCTGCTCAGCAGGGAGCCTGCTTCTCCATCTCTCTGCCTGTTTCTCTGCCTACTTGTGATCTCTGTCTGTGAAATAAATAAATAAAATCTATAAAAAAAAAAAAAGAAATGACAAACAAAAAATCTCAAGCATTCTGCGAACATAAGCTTTTTCATTAAAGACCATCAAAATACAACTGATTAATTTTCTGCCAAATTTAAATAAAGCAGATCTCTTTCTGAAATCAAAAGAAAAAGATCAGGCAAAAGAATTTTCCTCGGGGCGCCTGGGTGGCTCAGTGGGTTAAGCCGCTGCCTTCGGCTCGGGTCATGATCTCAGGGTCCTGGGATCGAGTCCCATATCGGGCTCTCTGCTCGGCGGGGAGCCTGCTTCTCTCTCTCTCTGCCTGCCTCTCCATCTACTTGTGATTTCTCTCTGTCAAATAAATAAATAAAATCTTTAAAAAAAAAAAAAAAAAAGAATTTTCCTCAAGTATATAAACTGAATTTGTAAAAAGAGATTTTCACATCCATAAAAGGTGGCTATTACGCACTTTTAAGCAAGGAAAGAAAGGTGCTATTCTTTAATTAAATGATTTTATAAAAGATTTTTTAATATCTGGGTTTTTTTTAAGACAACTAAATAAAAGATAGATGCATTTGTTTCTAAGATACACTCACATGAAGTTGCAAGATACTGAAATTTGACTTCACAGGACAAAGCTCCCAGGTCTCATTCTCTAGAAACATTCTCAGTTCATCAAGCCGTGTTCTTAAAAAAAAAAAAAAAAAAAAACACACTCCAAGAAGTTAGAGGAAAAGTCCACTGTACACAAGAATTAAGAAAATAAAATATTAATTGTAGAATAATCATCACAATCATAATCAACTTTGAGAAACTATTCATACCAACACAGCAAACACATTTTACTTGTTAATGTTTTATCATCTTTAAGAGAAAAAAACTCTCAAATATTTACTAAACTCATAATATCTCTACTATATTACAAAAATAATGAATGTACAGGAAATGATATTTTTATTAAGGAATGAAACTAAAAGCTACTCCCCAACTCACATACTTAAAACATCCCTAGCTAATCATTTATCAATGCCAAAAAACAGAGGAATAATTTATAAAGTTTATGAGATCATTAATACTAATAAATGCTTTATGCTAAATAGCAAAGATCTTAATCATACTTAGTAAGCCACAAGATCAAGATAATTATCACTTTCTAAATATATTTAGCTCAGGGCCTATCTCTACACAGCACTTACAAATTAAATTACCAAGTATAGCACTTCCAGAGCCAGCACTGCACTAATCACTTACATCACATTGATATCTTCTCTCTTTTTTTAATGCTATTATGGTTTACTATCTATCTTGAGTAATCAGTACATTGTATAGGCAGTTCCAGAAAAGTCACTACTTCCTTCCAGTTGACCTAGGAAATAAATGGTCAGTGCCTGTCCTACTTTTCCCTGTCTTATAACAGCTTCATTGTTACTACTAACCTGCTATACACAAAACCTAGATTTTTTTTAAAAATTCAGATTTCTAAAGTAAAGAGGTAATAAATGGGTAATTCTGTAAAAAAGCAAAAGCTGCTTCAAACATTAGAATTAACAGAAGGGAGCTTTAAGATAATTATTATAATTAAGTTAAATAAAATACAGAAAAAAGATGTACAAAATGAAAGAAAGGAGAAGTTCAAAGAACTGCAATAATAAAAACAAAAACAGAATCATTCTGTAACTTAAAAAAAAACAATTACCTCAAATTAAAAATTGGTTAAGCAGAAAAGGCTCGATGAACTCAAAGACAGATCAATAGAAACTATCCAAAATGAAGCACAAATTGAAAACAAAAATGGAAGCAACAGAAAAGATCATAAAAGATAAATGAGACAGTCAAAATATCTAGTATGCACACAACTGAATGGAGAACATAGAATGAACAGAAGCAGTTTTGAAGAAGTAATGGCTAAGAGTATCCCAAAAGTGATTATGCCCGAATCTCACATTATATACAAAAAATAACTAAAATGGACCACAGACCTAATGTAAGAACTAAAACCACAAACATTTACAACTCTTACAATTCAACAACAAAGGACAAACAACCCAACTGAAAAATGGGCAAAGGCTTTAAATAAGCATTTTTGCGAAGACAGACAAATGACCAATTAGCATATAAGAAGATGCTGAGTATCAATAGTCAAAAACATGAGACATCACTTCATACCCACTAGGATAGCTATCATCAGAGACAGACAATAAATGGTGTCTATAAGGACTTGGAGAAATTAAGAGTCCTTATATAATGCTGATGGAAATTTAAAATGATAGAATCACTTTGGAAAACAGTTTGGTAGTTCTTCAAATTGTTAAACATAAAGTTACCACTTAACCCTGCAATTCCACTTTGTATTGGTTTCCGGTGGCTGCTGTAACAAACCACCAGAAATGGAGTGACTTAAAACAATAGAAATTTATTCTCCTACAGTTCTGGAGGCCAGAGTCTGAAACCAGTATCACTAAGTGAAATCAAGGTGTCAGCAGGGCTACCCTCTCACATCATCTACCAATCTAATCTATTCCTTGCAGCTTTCAGTTTATGGCGGCTACCACCATTCTGCATTTTGTGGTCTTAGCTCTCTAATCTCTGCCAGTCTTCTCATTACTTTCTTCTGTATCTCTTTCTCTGTGTCTGTGTCAAATCCCCCTGTCTGTGTTAAAGCATGAGAAAACTCTATGTGTCATAATTGGCTTTTAACTTGGAAACAGTCATGTACAAGTACTGGAAAGAAGCTTCTAGAAGCTGAGAATGTTCCCAAGCTGACAGCCACCATGAAAATATCTCAGTCCTAAAAAAAGGACTGAATTCTGCCAACAACCTGAATGTGCTCAGATATGGATTCCTCCTCAAAGTCTTTGGATCAGAGACCAAACTTGCTGGTACTTTGATTTTGGCCCTGTGAAATACCTAAAAGCTAAGTACCTAAACAAAGAGCTGATCAAAACTTTTAACCTCAGGGGACGCCTGGGTGGCTCAGTTGGTTAAGCAGCTGCCTTCGGCTCAGGTCATGATCCCAGCATCCTGGGATCGAGTCCCATATCGGGCTCCTTGCTCTGCAGGGAGCCTGCTTCTCCCTCTGACTCTGCCTTCCACTCTGTCTGCCTGTGCTCGCTCTCACTCGCTCTCTCTGACAAATAAATAAAATCTTTAAAAAAAAAAAACTTTTAACCTCAGAACTGTGACATAATAAATGGGTTTTGTTTTAAGCTGTTAAGCTCATGTCCATTTATTACATAATAATATAAAACTATTACAGTGATAAAAGGCACCAACTCACAGACAAAAGCAGCTTAGTAAACCCTCTGGATAAAGAGTATACAGGAAACAAGATGGAAAGTGGAAGCATGATAAAAACACTAAAAGTGTAAGAAAAGATAAATGCAGTTACAAAGTTAGTTCTTGCACTATTCCACTAAACTAACCTATGGTCAACAATAACAGAATAGGGGTGCATACTGAAAAGACGGTAACCACTACAAGAATCTATTTTTTTAATTAAATTTATTTATTTTCAGCATAACAATATTCATTATTTTTTCACCACACCCAGTGCTCCATGCAATCCGTGCCCTCTATAATACCCACCTCCTGGTACCCCAACCTCCCACCCCCCTGCTACTTCAAACCCCTCAGATTGTTTTTCAAAGAACCTATTTTTAAAAGGCTAACTGAGAAACCAAAAAGTATTAAACTAAAAAATATGCATGATCAATCCAAAATAAAGGAAGACAAAATATAAATGTAAAAAGATTAAGACTTGTAGATATAAAACAGCAATATGATGGATTTAAATACAACTATACCAATAAATACATTAAATAGAAAGAGGAAAAAAAAAACCAACTAGTTCAAACAAAATACATCAGACTGGATTTAAAAACAACAACAACAAAAGAAGTAAGACACACACTTTAAATACAAGGCCATAATTTGAAAGTAAAAATTACAAGCATGATTTCTTATAATTATGAAACAGGGTGGAATTTTTATCAAGTTTTTTTTCTTCATCTACTATGATAATCCTTATGGGATTTTTTCCCTATCTTCTGCTAACTGGTAAATTAAATTAATATTAAATATTCAGCTAACCTTTTTCTCCTATACTATTACTGTTTGTGATGTCATTATCCTTTTTAGATATCATTGAATGTAATTTGCTAATATCTGTTTAGAATTTTTACATGTTCTTTTTTTTTTTTTTTAAGACACTAGCATATGACGTTTATTCACTTGGAAGTCATCAAATGCCTATAAAAAACCTCCTAGGTGATTATATATATATTTTTTATTGTGTTATGTTGGTCACCATACAGTACATCATTAGTTTTTGATGTAGTGTTCCACATTCTTAAGAGACATTTCTCTATAATTTTTCTTTTTTGTAATGTCCTTGTTATGTTTTGGTATCAGTGTTATGCTGGCTTCATAAAGTAAGTTAGGAAGCATTCTCTCTTTCTCTGTTCTCTGAAAGAGTTGGCATTGATATTTCTCTTTAAATGCTGGATAGAATTTACCACAGAAGGCAGCAGGCTAGAGATGAAATATTTTTTTAAAAAAGTATAGAGTCGGGCACCTGGGTGGCTCAGTGGGTTAAGTTTCTGCCTTCAGCTCAGGTCATGATCTCAGGGTCCTGGGATTGAGTCCCGCAACTGGCTCTCTGCTTGGTGGAGAGCCTGCTTCCTTCTCTCTCTCTCTCTCACTCTCCCTGCCTCTCTGCCTACTTGTGATCTCTCTCTGTCAAATAAATAAATAAATTCTAAAAAAGTAAGTAAATAAATAAGTATAGAGTTAATTTCTTTAAAAGACACAGTCTAGCAGATATTCTGTATTTTATTTTTGTCAGCTTCTTAAGTTGGTTTTATAAAAATTTGTTCAATTCATCTACATTGTCAATTTTATTAGGATAAAGTTGTTCCTATCATTTTATGATGTATCTATATCACTACACATTTACTGCATTCTTTTTTTTAAATTGAGGAACAGTTGATATACTATTACATTTTTAATGTATAGGATCTATAGATAAAGTCCTGCTGATATTGGTAATTTGTATCTTTTTTTTTCTTTTTATTCAGTCTTGCTAGTATAGAATTCTATTACATACTTGCTTTTTATTTCATTGATTTCTGCTCTATAATTTTCCTCCCTCTCTTTCCTTTTGTTTAATTCACTGTCACTTTTGTAACTTCTTGAAATGGAAAGTTAAGGCACTAATTTTCAAACTTTCCTCTTTTCCAAAAAGTGCACTTACAGCTAGAAATTTTCCCTTCCGCTAGGAATCCCGTAACTTTGATGCCATGGTTTTATTATTACTATTATTCATTTAAAAAGATTTTCTGACTCCTATATGTTTTCTTCTTTGATCACTGGAAATAGGTTGCTTAATTTCCAAATATGGGTGCATTTTCTTGTTATCTCTGTCATTTACTTCTAGTTTAATTTCACTGTGGTCAGAGAATGTAAACTCTGTGATTTCAATCCTGTGACATTTTTAAAGAACTTGCTTTATGGCACAGTGGATGATTGATTTTGATAAACTCCTGTATGCCTTTGAAAAAAATATCTACTCTGCAATTGTTTTGTCTCTCACACAGGCAAGGACACACACACACACACACACACACACACACATACACATAAAAAAGAGGCAAATGTTATTGAATATGTTGGTCAAACACATATCCTTAGTGACTTTTTTTTGCTTCCATTATCAATCACTTAAAGTGGCACACAAAAAAATTCTAGTATTATAAATCTATTTCTCCTTTTAGTCTACATATTTTGCTTTATATGTCTTGGAGCTATGTCAGTATAGGCATACAAATTTAAGATTGTTTTATCTTCCTAATGAATACTCTCTTATCATTATGAAAGTATTCTCTTTATTTTTAGCAATACCTCTTGACTTAAAGTACACTTTGTCTCTTAGGAATTTCTTTAATCTGACACAGAGTATCTATAAAAGCCTTCCACAAATATCATACCTATTGACAAAGCACTGCACAATAAAGATGCGCCTTGTCACCACTTCTACTCAAAAGCGTACCAGAAGTCCTAACCAGTATAAAGATTAGAAATGAATACATAAAACCGTCATTATTCACAAATGGCATAGCTGTATATATAGAAAATTCAAAAGAATCTCCCAACTAATTATTAGGTTTAATAAAATGCTTTAACCACCAGATCACAGGAATTTCAGGTCAATATCCTAAATCAGCTTAAATATGCATATATGTGTATGTGTATACATGTATGAGTATGTGCAAGAAATAACTGTAAACTTTAAATAAAAAGCAAAAAAACAAAAACAGAAACAAAAACAAAAAAAAGCAAAACAATTCAGAATGGCATAAAAAATATTTATACAATGCTAAAAGCAGGCAAGACTAATGAATAGTGATAGAAGCCAAAATAGCAGTTATCTCTAAGGATGGTTCTGAATGAGAAGGGACAGAAGAGATCCTTCCAGGGCAGTGGAAAAATTCTGTGTCTTAACCCAGGTGGTTTATGTGGTATAAATATATGTTAAAATTTATGGAGTTGTACATTAAGATGTGTACATTTTATATTACACTGTAATAAATTTTTTCCAAAAGAAAAAAATCTTAACAATCCTCTCACTCCCCTAACTAAACTGTATGCAATAAAGGCAGGCTTGTTTTAAAAATATGGCCACAGAGGGCCTTAGGCAATATCAATCCACTTGTGAAGGGTCACAAGGTCACGATTAGTAGACAGCAGAGGGACCCTAATTTCCAAATCTTGTTCTTTTCATTGCACCACTGTTGAAAAAACATAGTCAAAAACATAGTTATTTATTTTGTGACTGTGAATGATAAATTCATTAATATTATCCAAATTGATTCGTTAAAGCTACGAAAAACTTCCTTTACATCTCTTTGCCCAAGAACGTTTTTACACAAATTGGAAGATCTGCATTTTGTTTTTTTCTTCTATTTGACTCTACTAATACACATAAAGAATAACAGTTACGATGAAAAAGCATTGAGTACATAAACTACAAACTGCAATCAAATGCTGAATAACAAATGAATGCTGACATATTATGTCAAAAGCAAACCTAATTATTACCATTTAAGCAGTTCAGGTGCCCCCTATGTCTTTAAGAAACAAGATACAAATAGGATACAAAGAAGCTCCATGGTGTACAAAAGAACAGGTACAATTCAAATAAAATTTAAAAGATTTTAAAGGGTAAATATTGTAAAGAAGACAATAACCAATCTAAGAAGCATCTCAAATATGCTGACCTACTAATTAAAGGGGGAAAAAATCCATGAATTGGAACTGCGTGAAATGTAGATCTTGTAATTAACCTGATAAAAGACTTGATGCAGTAAAAGGCAGGTTCCAAAAACAAATGATAAAATCACACACTTCAAGGAAGGTAAAGGTTCTGCTATAAGCCTGTAACATTTAAAGAGAAGGAACTTGATGCTCAGAGAAATAAAAAAACCAAATTACAGAGGTGGTAATGCTAGTTAGTACAGAGGTAGGAACCCAAGACCACTGATAACACCACACTGCCCCAAACACAGGAAGAATACTGGAAATCAATAACAACAGTATAAACTAATTAAGAGGAGTTTAAGAATGGTCTACCACTATTATATATACTATGGCAGAGGGAGTTAGTCTAACATCAGAAAGATACCATTAAGACTTTGTTCTCATTTTAACTCTAAAATTTAAGCCCTATTGTACAGTTTAGAAACCTGTATGTTTTTACTTTTAAATAATCTAATTTATAGTATTTTAAATATTAAAGATAATTTATTGGTACCATTACCACCAAGTCCAGGAACATTTGCTTTCTAAAAATATTGCCCCTATTTTCCTAAGGAACATAGCAAAGAAAGTTGCAATAATTACCTCATATCCCACACACATTCTTTTATACAATATGACCTTACCACTTCCCCAACAAATTTCCCTCCTCTTGCCTCTGGGTAGCCTCATGACATGCTTGTATTCAGTGGAATATGGTAGAAGGACTGCATGATTTCTAAGCCTACATCAGAAAAGGCCATGAAGGTTCGACCTGGGGCTTTTGGAAAACTAGTACTGTGGGAAGCCAGGTGCCATATAAGAGAAGTCCAACCACCCCTAGTTCATCATACTGGAAAGACCACATGCAGGCACTCTGGCTAACAAACTCAACTATGTACATCCTTCCAGCCACCTCCACCAAGGTGCAAGCAAAGCCGTCCTGGATCTTCTAGACAAACCCTACCGTCAGCTGAGTACTACTCAGTCACCGCAGCCAATCCTCTAAGGAACAGATTCATTCAGTTCATCTCTTCCTAAATTCCTGACTCACAGATTACATGAAATCATAACAAAATGATGGTGGTTTTAAACCCTTAAGTTTCAGGATAGTTCATTACACAACAATAGTAGTTAAAACAGGCTGGGCACTTACATATTTAAACCTTTACGTTTGTTAGACTGTTTCCTTAAAAAAAAAAAAAAATCTCGAGCTCTATCATAAAAAAACTAAAACTACTGAACATTTATGTACTGCACTCTCTGAAACCTTAGCCAAAAACGCTTATTTGGCAGAGAATATATGAGGAGGAGAAAAAGCAAGTGAGTTCTAGAAGATATAAGGCTCAGTACTCAACAAAAAAAAAAAAAAAAAAAAAAAAAAAAAAAGATTAAATCACTTAGGCTGCCCAGTGTCTTGGGATCAAGCCCGGCCTCAGGCTCCCTGCTTAGCAGGGGGCCTGCTTCTCCCTCTCCCACTCCTCTTACTTGTGTTCCCTCTCTTGCTGTGACTCTCTCTGTCAAATAAATAAATAAAATCTTTAGGAAAAAAAAAAGATTAAATCACTTAGTCCAGGCAGAAAACAAAAAGAATTATATGGATAATAAACTTGATTCTAGAAACACACATTTTAAAGATACTTTAAATAAAAACCTTTCTATACTTCTGATACTTTCTATACTTTCAATATTATAAAAATAAACCCTCAGACAATGGGAAAGTTTTTCTCCCTAAAAGGAGAGATGATCTCTCTTCTCTTTTAACACCAGTTGCTGGACCTTTAGAATCCTTAAAAATATTTTATAAGATTTGATCATTAGAGTAATTACAAATTAACATGCACTTGTTAAACAGAATGTTCTGGCAATTAAACTACATAATTTCTAAGACATTACTGTTTAAATCAGATAATTTGTGCTTTTGGGACTTCTATCACATCTGGCAGAAGAATGATAGTATTGGATGTATACAAACTTAACACTGAACATTAAGGAATTTGTGCGAATAAAACTATATTTTTGTAGAAGAATTCACATTGATAGAGACTGTGTTCCCTCACAGTCTCATGTAATTTTGCCCTAGAAAAAGATAATGACATACAGACTTTTATACAACTACCACAAGCAACTGAGTACACTTTATATAAATAGATGTTCCACCCACAGAGTAAAATGCTTCTATTTTCACTTTTTTATTATGCCATCATCTTATACTAATAGCCTAAGTGGACTCTAAGTCAGAATAATTTGGTCTAAGAATTTCTTGATTCTCAGGAGCTCTATTTGGCAGTAGAAGACTATGAAACAAATTGTAAGGATGTTTTAACACTTTTATTAACAAAATTAAAGCCCACTTGATCTATATTTCACCATGTTTCATACTGCTTTTAAATATTTATGTAATATGATTTGGTGAAGAAGATATTAAATTGGAATTTAATAGATTCATCACTAACTAACGTAATGACTTTTGTCAACTCAGTATTATGTACATTGGCATCATTTCTAAACCAACTGTTAAGTTTATCTTGCTTTCTAAAGAAAAAGATTTACTGCAGAACCCATTAACAGTTGGCACTAACTTTACCAAATGATTTTTATTATAATTTTCCAAATGGCAGCTGCTGGGAGAGAGAATGACCATAGCCAATATATTAACTAGACTCATTTTGATACTGGGGATAGAAAAGAGTACTTCTAGAAAAGTTAAATTTTTACTTTTTAACCTATTCCAGTATTCCAATATACAACACAGAAAGAAAAAAGGGCAAGATCTACAGGCATCATTTATGGAGATCTTTTCATCTAGCCACCCCTTTTTGCAGTTTGACAGAGCAATCAGCCAGAGAGTTAAATGATTTGTCCAGTGTCAGGGAGCTGGCAAGCACTGAAAGTGGTATAAGAACTCAAGTCTACTATCTCCCCTATCCAGCTCTCCTTCTAAAAGTACTGTGTATAGTCTCTTCAACGGGAAAGAAATTTCATACATATTTCTAAGGGAAGTCCATTAAAATGTTGAGTGTTTTGGAAACATTCAGTAATCCATTTCTTTTTTTTTTTTTAATTTTATTTATTTGTTTGACAGATTACAAGTAAACACAGACACGGGCAGAGAGAGAGGAGGAAGCAGGCTCCCAATCCCAGGACCCTGGGACCATGATCTGAGCTGAAGGCAGAGACTTTAACCCACTGAGCCACCTAGGTGTCCCTCAATAATTCATTTCTATAGTCTAATTTCATTAAGGTAAACTTTGGAGAGGAATCTCCATCATGGTCATAGTCTAGAAATGCCCAGACCTGGCTGCCCCAGATGACAGACACTTTTGGACAATAAGTGAAGTAGAAAGCAGAATGGAGACCCATTAAATAAATCAGAGTTGGTTTTTCTCCACTGCACATGTTGTACAGTCACTATGAACACCAAAAGGTCTCCCAGTTGTCTTACTGACTACAAGTAATCTTTGGGAAATGGACACCTGTCATGCTTTCATTGTGACAGGTAAGTGAGCCTTTTGGGCCTTCATAGTTCCTTATCCTTTCCCATTTATGATTTTAAAACTCTTCCTTTTGTACAGCAATGTGTACAAGCCAGGCCATTATTTCAGGAGGGCTTAAGTTTAATGGGGAAAAATATATATATAAATAAAGGCAGCATTAAGGTTTCATGTTGTCCCCTTCCCACTGTTCTCCTGAGGTTTAGTCAATTAAAAATTTTTTTTTCTACATCTTCTAAACAGGGGTGCCTGGGTGGCTCAGTGGGTTAAGCCTCTGCCTTCGGCTCAGGTCATGATCTCGGGGTCCTGGGATCGAGCCCCGCATCGGGCTCTCTGCTCGGCAGGGAGCCTGCTTCCTCCTCTCTCTCTCTGCCTGCCTCTCTGCCTGCTTGTGATCTCTGTCTGTCAAATAAATAAAATCTTTAAAAAAATAAAAAAATAAAAAATAAATAAATCTTCTAAACATTTTTTTAAAGACTTTATTTATTTATTTGACAGAGAAAGAGAGATCACAAGTAGGCAGAGAGGCAGGCAAAGGGGTGGGGGGAAGCAGGCTCCCTGCTGAGCAGAAAGCCTGATGCAGGGCTTGATCCCAGGACCCTGGGATCATGACCTGAGCCAAAGGCAGAGATTTAACCCACTGAGCCACCTAGACGCCTGTAAACATTCTTTGAATTCAACTACAAAACTCAAATTCTCTTTGAATTCAACTACAAAACTCAAATTCTCTGCTTCGGTTTAAATCTTAAGCATATTTAATAGTTCATAATAATAAAGAACACTTATACTTAAATATATTTAATGATTAATCATTGATTTGATGTTCAATAATCTCTCTTCTGACATGGCACCTATGACTATGACCAGGTATTGACTCTGACCAAGAAGAAAAAGCAGAATTGAACATAATTAAATAAATAAATGTGTGTGTGTGTGTGTGTGTGTGTGTGCGCGCGCGCGCGTGTGTGTGTGTCATTGAGACAGGAAAAAACCCAATAAAATAAAATATAAAGAATTATAAATAAATAAATAAATAGAATTCTTACTTTCCCTGGCACCAAAGAACAACAAAATCAAAACTTAATTTCAAAAATTAAAATGTGGAATAAAGTAAGATCTAACAATTCAAATGATAAAATATATAAGGGATATAGTATAGTCTACACCTTATATAAAGAAAGGTCTAATAAATAGCTCTCTCAATTTATTGCTGCTTTAAGCATACAATCATACTGCTAATTAAACACTCTATCCCACCTTCCCCCATTCCCAAAACCATTCCTAATCACCCTTTCTAAAGTCAGTAGTTACTGTTTTGCAATGTAATACATAATTTTTTTTTGCAGTTTCTTTCTTTTTTTTTTAATTTTTTATTTTTTATAAACATATATTTTTATCCCCAGGGGTACAGGTCTGTGAATCGCCAGCACTCACCAAAGCACATACCCTCCCCAACGTCCATAACCCCACCCCCCTTCTCCCAACCCCCCTCCCCCTAGCAACCCTCAGTTTGTTTTGTGGGATTAAGAGTCACTTATGGTTTGTCTCCCTCCCAATCCCATCTTGTAATACATAATTTTGACTTTATAGCTAGATTCTGAATATCATGCCTTCTTCCGAAGCCTTCTTACCCCTAAAAGGCAGATGCTTTCAAGTACCCCTCATTGACTGCTACCTCTACTGATCTAATTCCTTACTAGCTCACACCATGTATGCAGATATAGGATAGTGATCAAATTCTTTTGGTGAACTCCAACATAATAATCATCTTTCACCCATAAAGAAATTGGTTCAATATTTAGTTCAACATTTTGAGGCTTCAGGACAATCTATCAAAATTTAAAATAAATAAGAAATGAGAATATTTTATGGTATTTTTGGCAAAAAAAAAAAAAATTGTCCTTAACCAGCACAAAAAGAGCTACAAAGAATGAATTCTTTCAAATTCAAAAGTAACTGTTTTAAACCAATTAATGCTATAAGGTTTAAGTGTTAGACAAAGTATTCTCATTACCTAAATAAGTCTATTCATGTTTTATTACAGTTCTTACCTATGGTAGTTCTTAAAATAATTGACACTCTGTTTTCTAATGGACTCTTGTAAAACTTCAGATTTGCTACCACAAAATTCTTCTCCAACTTGCATCAACCTAGTTGGATAAAAAGATTTACATAAATTTCAGCAACATCCTTATTACAGAACAAAAGTAGTCCAGGTCATCTTTCTTCAAAGGTAACACACCATAAAAATGGAAGTTTAAAGAAATTCTAACTTTCACAAATTCATTATGGTTTACAGACATCTGAAGGGCAGAAATATTTAAACACATTCACATACACCCAGCAGAAATTGGATTATGAATGTTCAATTGTCTTCATTTCCATGAAAAAGTTATACATAACTCACTGATTCATGATTTCTTTATCATGGTTGAATGACTCAAACTAAAGAATAAAACAAGATCTCACAAAGTACCTGCTGATTATATCCAAAACAAAGATGAAATCATCATATTTAAATATAGATAAATCTGTTCCAAGCAAATAGGTTTTTACTTTTAGCTGAACATCCTGAAAAAAAAACAAAAAATATTTCAAGTAAACCCAAAATATAAAATGTAAGTTCCAAGAACCATTTATTCTATAGTTACACCTTGAAATTAGACAGGAATACATTCTTAAGAATATATATTTAGGCCAATAATCAATATTCTTATAGTGATATCACAGAGACAATTCCATAAACATCAGATATAAAAATAACAATAATGACCATCACTACTAATACATACATATATGTAAGATAAAAATTATATCCTCATTTTGGATATGAAGATCAAAATCATCATCATTTATGAGTGGCTTGCTAGGCTAGAAACCTCAAAATAATAAATTCAAAAATAATTAGAATAAGATAACTATGTGAAGTGATTATGTGCAATACATAAAAATTAAGTTTTCATGTATTTCTGCTATAGTATCTTAAAATAAGACTCCATTTAAAATAAATATTAAAGGGGCGCCTGGGTGGCTCAGTGAGTTGAGGCCTCTGCCTTCGGCTCAGGTCATGATCTCAGGGTCCTGGGATAGAGCCCCACATCGGGATCTCTGCTTGGCAGGGAGCCTGCTTCCTCCTCTCTCTCTCTGCCTGCCTCTCTGACTCCTTGTGATCTCTCTCTCTCTGTCAAATAAATAAAACCTTTAAAAAATAAATTTTAAAAAATCAATTAATTAAATAAATATTAAAAATATAACATACTTAGCAATAATTTTAATAGGCAGCATTAGACCTGTAAGAAAAAGCTAAGAACCCTAACAGGACTCAAAAGGAATTTAAATAAAATGAGAGTCGAGGGACTGAATGAGTATAAAGATGTCACCTTTTCCAAATTAATGTAGGGGTTCAGTGAAATTCTAACCAAAATCACAAAAAACTTTTCCAATAAACAATCATTCTAAAATTCACCAGAAATAACAAGCAATAACTTCTTTTAAAAATATAAAGCTGAAAAGATGGAATAAAAGTTGTAAGTGATATTGAAGGACTTGTTCTACTTGTACTAAATATATTAAAAACTATTTTTTTAAATATTTTATTTCTTTATTTGACAGAAAGAGATCAGAAGTAGAAAAACTATTTTTTTTTAAAAGAATACTGCCAAAATCCAAAGAATCAACAAAACAGGACAAACAACTCAGAACTAGTGCTAGTATATACACAAGACCTTAATGATCAAGAGTAAACACTACTGTTTGCTGACTGTTTATATTTTATCAGCATTATACTAAGAACTTTATATATTATCTTTAATTCTACAACAGCTTTGTTGAGCAGGCATTTATTATCCTCCAAAGAGAAGAAAAACTGAAAACAGGTCAAGTAATTGCCTAAGTTCACATGCCCCATGAATAACAATGCTAAGAGATGAATCCTAGTTCTCTCTACCTTCAGAGTCTCCTCTTTCCACTAGACCTTGCTACAAGAGACAAGGAAAAAGATTATTCAGAAGGTAATAGAGGGAAAAAAAAATACATTTGGAGGGAAAAACTCCTCTCTCCTCTCTTTGGATCACATATCAAAAGACATACAAATGGATTAGATAACTGTTTTTATATGTTTTCAAAAAATTAAAAATTAATGCAATAAAGCAAAAATATTTTACTAAGTGTTGTACTTCCTAAGTGTTCTAGGCAGTACTCTAGGTATTAGGGATATAGCAATTAATATAAAGTTTAGATAAATGTCTATAATTACCAGATGAATATTAACCCGAGCTTTACACAAGAAGTATTTTAAGAATAAATGTAACACAGATATTGAACTCAAGTGGGAAGAGGCGAATCTGGTCTCAAAACAGGTGAAACTGCTGCCCAGTCACCCACCAGCCCAACCCACACACAATGCCATTGCCACTGCCACTGGGGAAAGAGGGACAAGATCCAAAGGAACCAGAGCAGTTGAGAACACTTTTTTTGGTTGTTTGAGCTCTGAAACTACAGATGACAGTTTAAAAGAACATTGTGAAAAATGGGGCACGCTTACAGATCATGTGGTGATGAGAGATTCCCCTCCTCCGCACACAAAATGTTTCTGGGGTTTTGGTTTTGTGACTTATACTTGTGTTGAAGACATGGATGCAGAACATGTGTCTGACCACACAAGGTTGATGGGCCTCTACCAGAATAAAGAGAGCTATTTCTAGAGAGGATTCTGTAAAGCCTGGTGCCCAATTCACAGCGAAGAAAACTTTGATTGGGGTTATTAAAGAAGATACAGAAGAATATAATTTGAGAGACAATTTTGAAATGTATGGCAAGATTGAAACCACAAAAATTATGGAAGACAAGCAGAGGGGGATTTGTTTTTGTAACTTTTGATGATCATGATAGAATTGATAAAAATGTTGTTCAGAAATACCACACTATTCATGGGCTTAACTGTGAAGTGAAAAAGGCCTTTTCTAAACAAGAAATGCCATCTACTGGATCATAAGACATCGTGGAGGTGATCTGGCAACTTTATGTATTGTGGTGGAAACTTCAGTGAAAAAGGCAGTTTTGGTGGAAGAAACCTGGGCAGTCTCTATGGTGATGGTTCTGGTTCTGGTGGTAAAAGTGGTGGATATGGAAGCAGAAGGTTCTAAAACAATTCAGAAGAAAGGGGCTACAGATCGTAGTAGGAGAGAGAGCAAGAAGTTGTCAGGAAAGCTGCAGATTACTTTGAAATAGTCATCCCGAATGCATTAGAGGAACTAAAAATCTGCCACAGAAGGAACGATGATCCATAGTCAGAAAAGTTACTGCAGCTTAAACAGGAAAGCCTGCTTGTTCAGGACTGTCATAGCCACAGTTTACAACAAAGTGCAGGTATTGGTTAATGCAATATAGTGTCAATTAGATGTACATTCCTGAAGTCTTTCATCTCGTATCGCTTTTTTTTTCTTTTCATTACATCAGTTATATAGCCCTGTGAACAGTGGTAATAGTACTAGGAATAAAAAATTAAGGAATTTTTAACTTTTAAAAAAAGAGAAGAAATGTAGCATAAGTCACAAAGGATAAAGGTTAATGATCTGATCTTATAAAAATGCTGATCATCTGCATATTGAAAATAGACAATAGACATATAGGAGTGAAAATAGACAAATGACATATAGGAGATTACTCATTATCACATACATCACTTAGAACCTATAAGCAAAAAATGAGCAAATAACTCACAAACCAATAATTAATCGATTTTTAAATGTTCAGCTTCTCTAATAATTAAAGAACTATGAATTAAACACCAATAAAAATATAAACAGATTAAATTGCCCAATTAAAAGATAAAGTCTCTCTCAAAAAAATATTTCTTTTACATTTATAAAAGACACAATTAAAACATGACTTAAAAGCCTTTAAAATAAAGGGACAGTCAAAGGAAAATATGAACAAAATAAACATAGCGATGGTAATAATAAAGCAAGCTAGAATTCACAGCAAAATGCCTCAGGACAATAGAACCACATATTTTTTTAAATTAATGAAGGAAATTACATACAAAGAAGGTAGGTAAAGTGGTTATTAGCACTGCAGCATCAATCAACATAGCATCCAAGTATAAAAAGCAAAAGCTAACATTAGAAATAAAATAAAAACCTGACAAAATTACAATCCTTCTGGAAGATTAAAACTCCTCCCTCAGAATTACACAGGCCAAGGAAACATAGAAAAAATAAAGATATAGATTAGAATAATAAAATTAATAATAAGCTTGCTTTAATATACACATAGAACTTAACTCCTACCACAAAGAAGAAATACATGGTTATTTTCCAAATGCCCAGGCATAAATTTTTAAAATGGGTGACATTCTAGGATGTAAAGAAAATCTCAAATTCACAAGAAGTAAAAATATTGCTATCCCAATGCTCTATTGTAAAAAGAAATAAGAAGCATAAGAATAATATGAATAATTTCTTACATATCAAATATTTAAAGATGAAAATAAAAATCTTGGAATATCGAGACTTTCATCTAGTTTGATTTGTAAGCTCCAAAAGGTCAAGTACCATGGGTTCACCAACATGTTCTTAAATCCACAGTGTCTGCCAAATTGTACAACTGACATGACCTTTTTCTTATAAATTTTCTTTTTTAGTCTAAACGCATGGAAAATATTCTAAAAATTTTCATATCAAAAAATCAGTCTTTCTGATTTTGAGTTTAGTTTTTATATTAAAAAAGTTATCTTTTTATGCTTTTCACTTTTCATTATCTCTATAATAAATTTATAATAAATGTATACAAATTGTCACATGCTGATTTGTGGTTTGGAATTCAACATTTCAGATGTTAGAAATGTATTAAGCTTAGAAATGTATATAACATATATATTCAACACCCACAAGTGGAGTCTAAGGCAGTATCCTAAAATAAAACACATTAATATTCCTGTAACATATAAATGTTCACTTTAATGAGATAAATACTACAAAAAACCTTAAAGACAATACAGGTTTGGTTCTGCTACTAAATGAATTCAAATCAGGTCAGGTTTTGCCAGCTGAATGTGTTATCAAAAAACATTTGTTTTTCAGAGTTTCTGCTTTTTTCAATTGTACTGAGCCTTATAATTTCAATTAATACTCAATGAGTTCCCAAAGTATGCAAAATACTGTTTCAGAACTATTGAGAATTGGGTCGGGGGAGGGCGGCAAAGGAGACTTGGAGTGATGGAGATGAAACCTACACACAATAGTCTATACTCAAAAGCATGATCACTTCCATTAACTGGCCAAATGCTTAAATGAGAACAGCTTTACTAAACTTCATATTTAGGGACACCTGGGCGCTCAGTCAGTTAAGCGTCCACTCAGGTCATAATCCGGGGGTCCTGGGATCGAGTCCCGCATTGGGCTCTTTGCTCAGTGGACAGCCTGCTTCCTCCCCCTGCCTACCACTGCCCCCTGCTTGTGTTCACTGGCGCCCTCTCTCTCTCTCTGGCAAATAAATACAATCTTACAAAAAAAAAGAAAAACCCACAAAAAACAACTCTCCTATTTAGCAGATTTTCCTTTACCTAGAATGAAATCAAGTTGCCAGACTGAATGGAAACCGACTATATAAAATGCCAGGCCAATATTTCAAAGCACACTGAGTTACCAGAAATTCTATCATGGATTCTACAATTTCAATTACGTATGACTAGTGTCTATTAGTAGGAGACTAAATCAGGAGATTAAATCAGAAACAATTCATATCTGACTTTAGATGTATACTTAATGAGATTTCCCTTTCCAGTAAACATAATATTCAGAAAAAAGTCAGCCTAAACCCATAATTAATGGTAAATAAAAAGTAGTTTAATATATAACAAAGCCATACATAAAAACCCCACAGCTAACATACTCAGTGTTGAAAAAAAACTGAGAGCATTTCCTCTAAGATCAGGGACAAGACAAAGATGCTATTCTTGCTACTTTATTCAACGCAGTATTGGATGTCCTAGCCACACCAATAAGACAAGAAGAAGGAAGAAGAAGCACCCATATTTGTAAGGAAGAACTTAAATTGTCACTGGAAGATGACAGGATATTATACATAAAAAAGCTTAAAGATGCGACCAAAAAACTACTAGGAGTAGTAAATGAATTCAGTAAAGTTGCAAGACACAAGATTAATACCTAGAAATTGGTAGCATTTCTGTAAACTAATACCAAAGTAGCAGAAAGACAAATTAAGAAAATAATTTCAGGGGCACCTGGGTGGCTCAGTGGGTTAAAGCCTCTGCCTTCGGCTCAGGTCATGATCTCAGGGTCCTGGCATTGACCCCCACATCAGGCTCTCTACTCAGCGGGGAGCCTGCTTCCCCCTCTCTCTCTGCCTGCCTCTGCCTACTTGTGATCTCTCTCTCTGTCAAATAAATAAATAAAATATTAACAAGAAAAAAAGAAAATAATTCCACTTAACTATTGTGCCCAAAAGAATAAAATACCTAGGAAGAAACTTAACCAAAAAGGTATAAGACCTTTACTCTGAAAACTATGAAACAATAACAAAAGAAACTGCAGACAACACAAACAAATGGTAAGATATTCCATGTTTGTGGACTGGAAGAATTAATATTGTTAAAATGCCCATACTACCCAAAGCAGCCTACAGATTTAATGCAATCCCTATCAAAATACCGACAGCATTTTTTACCAAAGTAGAAGAAATAATTCTAAAATGTGTATGGAACCACAAAAAAGACCCCAAAAAGCCAAAGCAATCTTGAGAAAAAAACAACAGAACTGGAGGTATCACAGTTCCAGATTTCAAGATACACTACAAAGCTGTACTAATCTAAACAGTATGGTACTGGTGCAAAAACAGACATGTAGATCAATGGAATAAAATAGAGAGCCCAGATATAAACCTACACTTTTTATGGTATGATAAAGGAATATATAATGGAGAAAAGACAGTCTCTTCAATAAATGATGCTGGGAAAACTGGACAGCTACATGCAAAAGAATGAAACCAGACCACCTTCTTAAACCACACACAAAAACAAACTCAAAATAGGGGCAGCTAGTGGCTCAGTCAGTTAAGCAATCAACTCTTGATTTTAGCTCAGGACATGATCTCCATGATCTCCTGATCTCTCCTGAGATCAGGCCGGGTATTGGGCTCTGCTCAGCACAGAGTCTGCTTGTCCCTCTCCCTCCATTTGCTTGCCCCCTCTCTCTCTCAAATAAATAACACCTTAAAAAACAAAACAAAACAAAAAAAAAAACTCAAAATGGATTAAAGACCTAACTATGAGACCTGAAACTATAAAACTCCTAAAAGAAAGCATAATCAGTAATCTCTTGGACATAAGCCTTATTAGCATTTTTATAGATAGGTCTCCTCAGGCAAGGGAAACAAAAGCAAAAATAAGGTATTGGGACACAAGATTAATACATAGATTAATAAAAAACTTTACATGGTGAAAGAAACCATCAACAAAATGGAAAAGCAACCTACTGAATCGGAGAAGATATTTGCAAATACATGCTATTCTTTTCTGAAAATAGAAGAGGATACACTTTCAGATTTACTTCACAACATTTTTGTTTAAAAAAAAATATTTTAATTCTCATGTATTGTAAGCTTATGTAAAACTTTAAAGGGTTAATACCCAAAATATATAAAGAAATTATACAACTCAACACTGAATATCCCAAATAATCCAATTAAAACGGGCAGAGGATCTGAGTAGACATTTTTCCAAAGAAGACATATAGTTGGCCAACAGACACATGAAAAGATGCTCAATGTCACTAATCATTAGGGAAATGCAAATCAAAACCATAATGAGCTATCCTCCTATAACTGTCAGAGTGGCCAAAATCAAAAAGACAAGAAATAACAAGTGTTGAGGAGGTGATAAAGGATTGTGCACTGTTGGTGAAAATGTAAATTAATGCAGCCACTGTGAAAAGCAGGATTGAGGCTCCTCAAAAAATTAAAAATAGTTATCATATGATCCAAAAGGGCAGTCCATAAAGAACAAAAAAGAGTTATCTTCAATGAAATTACACTTTTATCTATGAAATAATAAATTTTAACAAATTAACAAATTTATCTGATAACAACAATTATGCTACTAAACTGCAAAAGAAAAGTTACAGAAGGTACGTTCAGCCAAGAAATACATAAGATGCCCTCAAAGAACAAAAGTCGTTGACTGAGATAAATTTTTTTCATTCTATACTAGATTTCAGCCCAATTACGTTACCTATTTAGTTATCCTTTTCCTAAAATTAATAGAAAAGGAAAGAAAACACAAATGAATGAAATAAAAATAGAGTATCTCAATAAGAAAGCAATTTCTTTAGGAAAGCATACATTTGCTAGGACACTAAAAGCAAAAATGTATTAAAGAAATCTATGCATATTTCCAATGGTGATATTCAAATTAAAAGATTTACAGTCAAATACAACTGTGAGCTAAATTAAAGAAATTAAAGAACAGATTTAGTCCAAAGAAAAACACAGAATTAACTCCATAAGAATGCAAATAAGTACATAAAATTCAAACACTGAATTTCTAAAACAGCTTAGACATGAAACTTTCTGTTGTTTTTGTAAAAAAAAAATAATTAAAAAAACCCAAACCTGCCATATTCGTGTAAGTCCATGTTCTAATTTCTTTTTTATGTAGCCACGATCAAAATTAGTTTCTTCAGTACCCATATTACTCCCTTCTGAAAATAAAAGAGGATACACATTTCAGATTTGCTTCACAACATTGTTTCCAAAAAAAAAGAAAGAAATCATTTTAACTCTCATATATTGTAAGCCTATGTAAAATATAGAAAATATGTTCAATATTTATACAATCAAAACAATGTCAAAAATAGGTGTTCGGATTAAAAACACTTGATAAGCTATATAAACTTAGACCATGAAATGTTAAGTATTTTAAACTTAAGATCACTCAGTACATATGCAATTGGAGCCCGGATTCCGAGTTGAATACTGTGATCCCAGAGATGGGGTTCTCAGTGACTTCTATACTGCCTACTGCTGGGGCATTACTGGACCCATTAACATAACTTTCAGTTAATATGCATGTTAACAAGAGTACAGACTGCAGAACTGCTCATGCAGTAAGGTAATGATGCACATGCTTTATATTTTTCATGATCCAGAATAGTCTTATCCATTCCAGACAAATAATCTAACAAAGTCCAATTCAACAGGTGAGAGCCATGACCTGCTTGAAAACAAATTTCTCCCTAAAAGCGACTAAAAATACATGTATATGCATTTATATTAAACAGATTATGCCTTTTTGTGAATAAACTGTGTAGAACAACTGAGGATATTATTTCAGGGGCGCCTGGGTGGCTCAGTGGGTTGAGCCTCTGCCTTCGGCTCAGGTCATGATCTCAGGGTCCTGGGATCGAGCCCCACGTCGGGCTCTCTCTTCAGCAGAGAGCCTGCTTCCTCCTCTCTCTCTGCTTGCCTCTCTGCCTACTTGTGATCTCTCTCTCTGTGTCAATAAATAAAATATTAAAAAAAAAAAAAAAGAGGATATTATTTCATCTTAGGCTAGCAGGGTGAGCACTGGTAACCAGCAAAAGGCCCCTGCCTAGGCCAGACCCCATATTCATGCCTACTGTACCTGTGACCCCTTCTACAGCTTAAGCCTTATTATCTGCATGGTCTGGCTATCAGGGACCCAGTAGCTCAGGGAAGCGCACCTGGATGACAGCTTCAGAGTTTTCTTTTAGAATGGTAGTGTTAGGATACCAGTAGTATCACTACTGAACTACAGCAGACGACATCTTGAGACCCTATCACCTTCATGAAGTTGTGTGAAGAAAAAGATTCAAATTACTGACTCCTGCAATTGTATTCCTTAATGTGAATATGAAAGGAACAATTTCAGGTGAACAAATGATTTTTTTTTTAGTTCAATATATTGTCAGATTTTAAGCTAATCAGAGTCCTGAATATTCTTAAGATACCCAGAATCAGGTCAAAGAATTATAGTGAAGAGCACTAAGTATATAGGGCTCAAACAGTATTTTAAGTTTCACTGTATACCCCAGTGAAAAATACATACATATACAAAAAAATTCCTGCAAACTATGAGCCTGCAGCAAAAAAACAAACTTCATTATGATGAATACGTATCATCCCCTAAACTCTTATATCTAAGGTGTATATTAATTTGTTCCGAACTTTCTCTCAGGTTTCTCCTTAAATAATGTACTAGCAAAGAGAAAAGAGGTGTTGCAATGTCTTAACAGTTTCCACACCTAGAAAAAAAAAAAGGTTGCCAAAACAGGATAAACTTGTGAAGGTCTGGAGTCCCAGGAAGCCCAGCAATTCCCTAAGTAACCTGAGATAAAAAAAAAAAAAAAAAAAGAAAGAAAGAAAAGAAAAGAAAAGTAAAGGCCTGTGGACATTTCATCATCATCATCGTTATCTCTTGACCCATTTCCTTTGGTATCAGCAGAAACCAGTGTAAGCACTTTACATTACCCCTAAAATTGACAGCAAACTTTCAGGTAGATGCGTTACACCACCCTATGGAACTGTTTGTTTGCTTTGATTTTTTAACGTCCCACTTTAAAAAGGAAGCTGAGCCTAGAGAAGATACCCTTCTTTACATTCTCATCTTTGGAAAATGGGAGTCAAAATCTGAAGCCAGGTGTCTCTTGACTGCTCACAGAGGTAGCAGAGGGATGAGAGTACAGGAGCGGGGTAAAAACAGTCTGGCAAAAACCTGGCTCAGGGCCCACACCTTTTCTCTGCTTTCTCCTCTTTCCCCTTCTTTACATTCCCCCAGCAGTGTTTCTAAAAGGATGAAAATCCTTCTATAGAATTTTCTTCTTGCTATTTTCTGCTATTTCTTGTTATCTATATCTACTACCAATATTTATAAGCTTCTTATAAGTCAAGATAAACATTAAACTTACCTCTTTTATACTACCAGAATCCTACAGTATGAATTGTGTTCTTCCAGCCACCCAAACACAGAAATCAAGCACCTCAGAAATTACAAGTTACTAATTTGATTGACTAGCTACATTAAATTGCATGCAACACAAAAAACTTGTGCAGTGTAATTTATTTTTCCCATATTAAACAGAATGCTGATAAAAACATTTTTCACTTTTTAACATATTTTGAATACTTCATCTATTATTGTTCAAGGATAACCACTTAAGATACATAACTATACAAATGAAGTAATTTAAATATGTCTAGTTAATATTATTGTTCAAAGATTTGTTCTTTATGTAGCTGATTATACCATAATCATTTAAAGTTGTATTTTCCATTCCAAGATTACTATTTTAAAACCTTGTTTTTATGAAATTGTAAGTCCTGCTGTGTTTTCGTAGGAAGAAAAGTATAATTTAAAAAAAAATTTTTTTTTAAGATTTTATTTATTTATTTGAGAGAGAAAGAACATGAAGGGGAGGGAAGAGGCAGATGGAGAAGCAGACCCCCTGCTGAGCTGGAAGTCCAACATGGGGCTCAATCCTAGGACCCTGGAATCATGACCTGAGCCAAAGGCAGACACTTAACTGACTGAGCTATCCAGGCACCCCAGGAAAGTATAATTATTAATTCTTAGACTCCAGATTTATGAGTACAACTTGAAAATTAGCAAACAGACTTTATATTAAACATTAGCATTACTTTTACAGCAAATTGGACAGACCAGTGACTTACTTAGTTTGCAATTAATTTTCTTAAAAGCCCTTTGTTAAGAATTTAGTCCTAAAGCCATCATCACATATTCATGAAAACTGGTAGTATCTATCACTTAAGAAGACCTTTGGGCCAGTTAATCCCTGAAGGTAATGGAGCTTTTATAGAAGCTGAATGACTTTCTTCAGTGAATATTTAACCTATGGGTCACTCAAATTCCTGAAATGGCTATCCCTTTTTTTTCTCCTTATTCCAGAAATATGGCATATTTATAGTTGTTTTTAAAATAAAATAATTTCCTACCAGAAGCAGAAGTAGTATCTTCACTGTCATGCTTTTCATGCCATTCCATAGTCCTGTAATAGCTGAGCATAACTTCCCACAGTGCTTTGCACAGGTCAGCAAGGCATGGAATATAGCTGTCTGGTGTTACATGCTGAAGAAAATGAGAAAAGTCACCTTTAAAAATTATCACAACTTGCAAAAAGAAATCAATCTATTATGTCATTTATGTAAATTAAGTACCTTTGACAATCCCTAAATTCTAGAAATCACATGGATATTATAGATATTCCATATCTATTAATAACATTTAAAAATAATGTTTTACATAACATGGCCATGAAACAATATGTAGTCTCAAATCTCCCTAATGAAAATGAGTAGATTTTTTTTAACCTCTATTCTTTGTATAAAATACCAGCTTGTTACTCTGCCCTTTTTTTTCTATAGAGAGAGTGATACCTCCATTCCATTTTGCTCTTTCTATCATAATGGAGCATTTGGTTCATCATTTGAGATTTCATAACATTTCTTCCTTTTGTAATCAAACTAGTATAACCAATCATGAAGATAAAACAATGAAAGGCTAGTAAGACAGATATATATTAAGCCCTCCAAAGTAAACAGCTTGTAGAAATAAGCTACACAGCAAATGAGCACATATTGGTAGCAATCCTCTCTTTTTCAAAACATTTTTTCTCTCCATAATGACCTTGCCCTCCTCTAAGCTCCGTGCATATTAAAACATTCATCAAGGATTCCCTGGGGAATTCTACCAAACTCTCAAAGAAGAAATAATGCCTATTCTCCTGAAGCTGTTTCAAAAAATTGAAGCAGAAGGAAAACCTGACTCTTTCTATGAAGCCAGCATTACCCTGATCCCCAAACCAGGCAAAGACCCTACCAAAAAGGAGAATTTCAGACCAGTATCACTGATGAATATGGATGCTAAGATTCTCAACAAGATCCTAGCAAACAGGATCCAACAGCACATTAAAAAGATTATCCACCATGACCAGATGGGATTCATCCCTGGGCTACAAGGATGGTTCAACATTCGCAAATCAATCAATGTGATAGGACAAACTAATAAGAGAAGAGAGAAGAACCACATGGTCCTCTCAATGATGCAGAAAAAGCATTTGACAAAACCCAGCATCCGTTCCTGATTAAAACACTTCAAAGTATAGGGATAGAGGGAACATTCCTGAACTTCATCAAATCTATCTATGAAAGACCCACAGCAAATATCATCCTCCATGGGAAAAAGCCTGCAGCCTTCCCGTTGAGATCAGGAACACGACAAGGATGCCCACTTTCACCACTCTTGTTCAACACAGTATTAGAAGTCCTAGCAACAGCAATCAGACAACAAAAAGAAATAAAAGGTATCGAAATTGGCCATGAAGAAGTCAAACTCTCTCTCTTCGCAGATGACATGATTCTTTATATGGAAAACCCAAAAGACTCCACCCCCAAACTACTAGAACTCAACACAACAATTCAGCAACGTGGCAGGATACAAAGTCAATGTACAGAAATCAGTGGCTTTCTTATACACTAACAATGAAAATACAGAAAGGGAAATTAGAGAATTGATTCCATTTACTATAGCACCAAGAACCATAAGATACCTGGGAATAAACCTAACCAAAGAGGTAAAGGGTCTGTACTCGAGGAACTACAGAACACTCATGCAAGAAACTGAAGAAGACACAAAAAGATGGAAGACCATTCCATGCTCTTGGATTGGAAGAATAAACATTGTTAAAATGTCTGTACTGCCTAGGGCAATCTATACTTTTAATGCCATTCCGATCAAAATTCCACCGGTATTTTTCAAAGAGCTGGAGCAAATAATCCAAAAATTTGTATGGAATCAGAAGAGACCCCGAATCACTAAGGATATGTTGAAAAACAAAAATAAAACTGGGGGCATCACGTTACCTGATTTCAAGCTTTACTACAAAGCTGTGATCACCAAACAGCAAGGTACTGGCATAAAAACAGACACATAGACCAGTGGAATAGAGTAGAGAGCCCAGATAGTAGAGAGCCCTCAACTCTATGGTCAAATAATCTTTGACAAAACAGGAAAAAATATACAGTGGAAAAAAGACAGTCTCTTCAATAAATGGTGCTGGGAAAACTGGGCATCTATATATAGAAGAATGAAACTTGACCATTCTCTTACACCATACACAAAGATAAACTCAAAATGGATAAAAGACCTCAACATGAGACAGGAATCCATCAGAATCCTAGAGGAGAATACAGGCAGTAATCTCTTTGATATCAGCCACAGCAACTTCTTTCATGATATGTCTCCAAAGGCAAAGGAAACAAAAGCCAAAATGAACTTTTGGGACTTCATCAAAATCAAAAGCTTCTGCACAGCAAAGGAAACAGTCAACAAAACAAAGAGGCAACCCACGGAATGGGAGAAGATATTTGCAAATGACAGTACAGACAAAAGGTTGATATCCAGGATCTATAAAGAACTCCTCAAATGCAACACACACAAAATAGACAATCATATAAAAAAAATGGGCAGAAGATATGAACAGATACTACTACAGTGAAGACATACAAATGGCTATCAGACACATGAAAAAATGTTCATCATCCTAGCCATCAGAGAGATTCAAATTAAAACCACATTGAGATACCACCTTACACCAGTTAGAATGGCCAAAATCAACAAGACAGTAAACAACAGGTGTAGGAGAGGATGTGGAGAAAGGGGACCTTCTTACACTGTTGGTGGGAATGCAAGATGGTGCAGCTACTTTGGAGAACAGTGTGGAGATTCCTCAAGAAATTAAACATAGAGCTTCCCTATGACCCTGCAATTGCACTCCTGGGTATTTACCCCAAGGATACAGATGTCGTGAAAAGAAGGGCCATCTGTACCCCAATGTTTATAGCAGCAATGGCCACGGTCGCCAAACTATGGAAAGAACCAAGATGCCCTTCAACGGACGAATAAATAAGGAAGATGTGGTCCATATTCACTATAGAGTATTATGCCTCCATCAGAAAGGATGAATACCCAACTTTTGTAGCAACATGGACGGGACTGGAAGAGATTATGCTGAGTGAAATAAGTCAAGCAGAGAGAATCAATTATCATATGGTTTCACTTATTTGTGGAGCATAACAAATAGCATGGAGGACATGGGGAGTTAGAGAGGAGAAGGGAGTTGAGGGAAATTGGAAGGGGAGATGAATCATGAGAGATTATGTACTCTGAAAAACAATCTGAGGCATTTGAAAGGGTGGGGGTGGGAGGTTGGGGGAAATAGGTGGTGGGTATTGGAGAGGGCACAGATTGCATGGAGCACTGGATGTGGTGCAAAAACAATGAATACTGTTACGTTGAAAATAAATTTCAAAAATTAAAAATAATTCATCAAGCAATTAATAAAAACATAAACTTGTATGGCTCAGTTCACTTTTGTGCAAACATGTCAAATTTCTGAAATTCAACTAGGAAGTAGTGAAATAAAGGAGTTGTTAAGCTTTGAGCCAGACTACCTGTGTTGGGTTTATGCCAAGAATGGCAGTATGGTTCAATCCAACAAATCTATTAATATAACTCACCATATTAACAGTCTAACAAGAAAAACCAAATGATTATCCTAATAGATACTGGAATAAACTGTCTGACAAAATTCAACAGCTGTTCCTCATAATAACTCATAAAAAAAAAACTAAAATGGATGGATATTTCTTTAAGATAAGGAAACTACAGCACACCTACTATGGTCCAGATCAGGAATAAGACAAGGCTGCTCACTATCCCCACCACTATTTAACAATGTTCTGAAAGTACTAGCCAATGCAATTAGACTGAAGAAAAGTGTAATAAGATGGGCTTCACAGGGACTAAGCCCCAATTCCTGTTTTCTGTAATTTTTCATTCCCTGACTCTGAGCGTCGCCTCATCCCTCTCCCTTTAAAACGTTCAGTCACCTCTGTACAAATGGAAGTTGAGCCTGGTTCACAGTGGATTCTTTGCCCTATTTCAACAGTATATTAGGGGTTGAAAATCTGTCCATAAAACTTTGATTTAGTATTTGGCTTTGTTTATCTTTGACACTCTATATATTCTGTTGTCAAAGCTGAGAGAAAGTACCATCATACATTGCTGGTGGGAATGAAAAATGATATAATCCTAAGGAAGGGAATTTGGCATTGTTTCACAAAACTACATCTGTATGTTCCCTTTGACCCAGCAATCTTACTTCTAAGAATTTGTTTCAGGCATTGTTTGCCTGAAACAAGGCAAAATTATATATGCACAAGGTTATTCATTGTGAAGGATTATTTGTAACTGCAAAATACTGGAATCTATCTAAATGTCCAACCAGGAGACTGGCTGAATAAACTACTGTCCATAAACCAAAAAAGTACTATACAACTATGAAAAATAATACATGCATATTTAAATGATACATGCATATTTAAATTTTTTTAACTAAAAAAAAGTTTCTCCTGGTAACTATCTTTTTGTTCTCTATAGTTAAGGTTCTGTTTTGGGGTTTGTCTCTTTTTTTTTCCCTTTGTTCATCCATTCTTTTCTAATAGTCCACATAAATTTTTTTCTCTGACAGACATATTTCACTTAGCATTATATTCTCTACCTCCATCCAAGAGGGGAGGTGGGTGAGCAGATGAGTGAAATAGGTGAAGGGGATTAAGAGTACATTTATCTTGGGGGCGCCTGGGTGGCTCAGTCAGTTAAGCATCTGACTCTTGGTTTTGGCTCAGGTCATGAGATTGAACCTGCTTAAGACTCTCTCTCCCTATCCCCCTCCCTCCTCCTGCTCTCAATAAATAAATAAATAAATAAATAAATAAATAAATAAAAGTAGACTTATCTTAATGAGCACTAAGTATTGAATTGCTGAATCACTATATTGTACACCTGAAACTAATACCACCTTGTATGTTAATGATAATGGAATTAAAATTTTTAAAAAATTACCTTCATGATACACATATATGAGAAAAATTTTTAATTATAATGTGTAACATGTAAGTTATATACACAATACATATATAACATATGTATTTAAAATCATATATATATAAGAAATAGAAAAAATTTAATGCATATATCTGATATCATGACAAAAATAAACAGAGGGAAAATAAACAAGAAAACACTGAAGTTAGTTACCTTTACCAGGTGGGGTTGGGGATGAAATGGAAGAATCATTAAGAGGAAGTGACACTTCTCTAAACTTACCACACTGGCTATAGGTACGTATCCACAGAAGAATTAGAATGGCCATCCAGATGTACACATGGCTTGCAGAGATTAATATAAAATATTTCCCATACTTATGTCATAATTTTGGAGTAAATTTTTATGTTTACACTTCATGTTTACTTTTTATTTTTTTTATTTTTTATTTTTTTTTTAAATTTTATTTATTTATTTGACAGAGAGAGAGATCACAAGTCGGCGGAGAGTCAGGCAGAGAGAGAGAGAGAGAGAAGCAGGCTCCCGCTGAGCAAAGAGCCCGATGCGGGACTCGATCCCAGGACACTGAGATCATGACCTGAGCCGAAGGCAGCGGCTTAATCCACTGAGTAAAGTAATCCCTACTTTTTAAATTACCACCTTTACAACCAACCAGTCTTGATTCCCTCTGCTCCCCCCGCCGCCTTGGTTTATTTTTATCTCATCATTATGTATCTTTTATAGCACATACATATAATAAAAACTTGATACTGATGCATGAGTTCAGGAAAAAGCTAAAAGCAGAGGGCAAAGAAAAGAAAAAAAAAATCACAAAAAAGTTCTGGGTTGCAACTCAGCAATCATTCACCTGAATAAAGGTATTCTTCTATAAGTCAATTATTTTCACCTTCATAAAATCAACTTTACATAAATTTATATTTATATTATGCAAATAAATTTAATCTAACTATATCCCAACATTCTTTTGGGTAGATAAAAGGAAGACATTGTTAATCTTATTTCTTCCCAAAGAAAAATTCTGACTATACAAATAACTGTGTTATAGTTCACCAATTAATTTTTATTATACTTGTCACGGTTTAACAAACCAGAAAATTGAATCTTAGAACTACTACTACCTTCTACTTTCCACTCAGCCACTGTCTAGCTACATTATTTGCTTATTTATTAGAGGAAAGGAGATTCTTTCCTATGTTACCTCTTGATCTTTTGCTCAAATTTAATGGGTTTGGATGAGATACACAAAGATGTATATGTAAATTCTTTTCCAAAAAAAGTTGAAATTATTGAAATCATAGCAAGCTTTTTCTCACCAAACGGATCCAAGTGTAAATTATTCACACATCTAGCTACACCACTATACATGCCTAGAAGTCTTCCAAAAGAATACAAATTATATTATCTTCACAAATATGTTCATGTCTACAAACATAAGACTATGATGTACTGAGCACCGGATAACAAGATGACTCTTGCCTAAATTTATATTCTAAGATAGAAACAAATGTAGAGATTCATTGTACTAAATATATACACAATACATAGTTTGAAGAAAGGGGACAAGGTGGAATAGATTAAAAAAAAAATACTGTTTTCAAAACATTTAAGCCCAGATGTACTAATTGCTGCATGTGAAGACCATGCTGTCAATAAGTTTAAATGTGTCATTTCATTTTAAAACTGGAATCCAAAAACCACTTCCCTCTGTACCATGCAACCAACTGGTATGAACTCTCAAAGCTATAAATGCTTCTCATGCTTTTAACACCTTATTACTAAAATCATTCACAACTAGTGTTCTCTCATCGATTCATAAAAATCACCTCTAAACTTCAAGTAGAGAGTCTTATCACATGGACACGGGAAATCATAACTATAACAAAGGAAATTAAAAAAAAAAAGACAAATAAGCCAATAATTGCATAAGTTATCAAAAAATAAAAGAACAAGCAGAGAATCTGAGTTTCTGAATTAACAGCCCATGAAACTTCCCTCAAGCATCTATCTTTCTTTATACCAGCAGGGCATAATAGAGAGAAGTCTAGAGAAAGAGTTGGAAGCCCTGGATCCAGGCAACACTAGTTCCACAACTTAGCGGTCACATGATCTTACACAATAAACCACTGGGAACCAAAGTTTCACCTTTCATAAAACAGAGTTAGAGATTCCTGGATCTGCCTACCTCATCATTAGTTTAATCCACCCACCAATTACTAAACACCTGATGCTTCATCTCAGTTCAAGTCCCCATTTAGGGATGATTTGTTTAGGATAAGACCAGAAATACTAAGGCAGGGGAGTGCCATGCTCTAATCAAATCCAGTACCATGTTCATGTCACTTATCAATAACAGCAATGAAAGTCTTAAATTGATCCATTTTGAAAATATTCACAGTGAGACACCCCCAACGAACTAAAACAACATGTCTTTAAGTTCTGTTTTAATAACTAAGAATATACAGGAAATAGAAATTTAATGATCAAATATTTATCTGTGCTCTAAAGCTATTTTCCACTGCCATTTTTTAGCTAAAACCTAGTAGTGTCCATTTATTTAGCAAAAGTTGTGAGGTGAGTGGGAAAGAAAAAAAAAGTATAGTATTAAGAAATATCTCAAAAAACATGCAGAAAAGAATATTTTAAGTAATATAATTTTTTAAATATATAACCTCTATACAGATAACATCCATGTCTAGTAACTCTGAGGATTATAAAAAGTAACAAATATCCTAGGGGGCAGGATTTGGAGAATATTCACAAATCGGGATGTTATAATGTAAAAAGTCCAAAACAGCATTTCCACTCTGCTTCACTATTCAAATCAAAATAGGCTTCTTAATCAAATCTTAACACTTTCAAAAAACCCACAGATATGATATCCTATTTCAATGTTGGCAAAGAATAACACTTTGCACCCTCCACTTGTGCTGTTTAGCCACCTCAACCAACCTACCTGGTCAAAATAAAAAGGATGAAATCAGCTTAAGTAAAACCAGCAACATCTCAGCCTTAATTATAAACAATAAGTAAAAATCTAGAGGCCAGGGGCACCTGGATGGCTCAGTGGGTTAAAGCCTTTGCCTACAGCTCAGGTGATGATCTAAGGTCCTGGGATCGAGCAAGGAGGCTGCTTCCTCCTCTCTCTCTGCCTACCTCTCTGCCTACTTGTCATCTCTGTCAAATAAATAAATAAAATCTTTAAAAAAAAAAAAAGAATCTAGAGGCCATTTTCAAAGAACGTGAAACAAATATGAGCAGCCTTTTCTAATCTGAAGCACACAACGAAAAAATATGTCATCTTTTAAAAGTTGCTTAAGTGCAGAGGTAAGTGGTACATATGAAAAAAAGGAGGACGACAGATTTAGCTTTTTAATACTTACTAATTTGCATATACACTCATCAGAAACCTCTATTACCAAATACCTACAAAAATTTCAGTTAGATGATTTTTTAAAATAGAACGTCAAAATAAAAATTCTTAAGGAGTATCCTTAAGGTATTTTTTGTTCTTGTTTCACTTTGATTTAGCACTCTAATCACATCCTGACAAACATAAAGGGAACAGATGTCTTGGCATCCTCACAGGGATCCAAAACTCCCAGCACTGCCATCCCCCATCCCCAACGTCATACACACACTGATAGATGGATTTCAAAAAAACAACAAAGAGTTAGCAGTATCTTCAGATGAATGCTGTTAGCTTTGTGCACTCTAGCACCAGAAGCTGGTGGAAGACTACTGCTTGTCTGGGAAAGGCTTCAGGAAATATGCTGCAGATCCAGTCGGCACTAGGCCCAGGAGCCAAAAACATCTCTAGGGAGGCTGAACTCTGGACCTAAATAAGTGTCTGGGCCAAGCTATTACAAGATCTTTCCAACCTCTAATTACTTCAATAAGGGCCAAGCTTGGACAAAATATGAACAGCTTCAGTCCTTTACAGACATTGGAAGCCAGAGATGTGCACAGTATAGTGGAGTGGATAGCACACGTTTGGGTTTGGGACCCAACTTTGTGACTTACTTGGTTATGATGCTATAATATGGTTTCATTTATCTCAACACCCCTAGGGATAAAGCACATAACTTACATTCTCTCTGAAGCTTTAAACACTAGGTCTCAGGGCAGCTTGGTGGCTTAGTTGGTTAGCGTCTGCCTTTGGCTCAGGTCATGATCCCAGGGTCCTGGGATCGAGCCCCATCGGACTCCCTGCTCAGAAGGAAGCCTGCTTCTCCCTCTCCTCCCCACTCATGTTCTCTATCACCATTTCTGTCTCTCTCTCAAATAAGTGAATAAAGTCTTTTAAAATAAATAAAATTTTTTAAAAAACACTATGATTCTCCAAAGACAATAATACACATAAGCTATAGCAAAACTTTCCTTGTACCAAACTAGATCCATTCATGATTTAAAAACACAAGCATTTCATGGTTAAAAAAAAAAGTCACTCTCATTTCCCAGGCACTTTATCATTAATACTAAAATTACATATACTCATGAAATCATATTTATCTGTAATAATATAAATGATGCTAACTTGGAACTAAGTGACTAGCACTTTGTGAAACTGCTTGTGAAGTGCTAAACTGTGTCACAGAAGGATCTCCTTTAAACCGCTGGAACTAAGTAAGTAAGTAACTATCACCTTGGAACTAAGGAGCAAAATTCCTTGGGAAGTGCTAAACTGTGCAACAGAAGGGTCTCCTTTAACCCATTCTTAGGTTTTTCCAAATTGCCGTTAAATGGCCTGAATCAAATAGACAGCTTAATACTATAAAATAAGCAAAGCAGGTATAATAAGAACACATCATTTACCTTTCCCAAATTACAACTGAAAAAATGTTGTGAACCCCTAAACTGAGATTATCACCAAAAAGGGGGCAGTATTAAAATGTAAAAACCATCAAATTAAAAATAGGGTTTCTCCGGATGCCTGGGTGGTTCAGTCAGTTAAGCATCGGCCTTTGGCTCAGGTCATGATCAGAGGGTCCTGGGATTAAGCCTCATGTCAGGCCTCAGGCCCGCTCTCTGCTCAGTGGAGAGCCTGCTTCTCCCTCTCCTTCTGCCCCTGCTCGTCCTCTCTCTCTCTCTCTCTCTCTCTCTCACTCTCCCTCTCTCTCTCTCAAGTAAATAAATAAATAACATATATATTTTAAAAATAGGGTTTCTTGACAGATCTCAAGAATGGCTTTCTACCCGTAAGTTCTTTTTTGTTTCTGCTGGCAGTGCATGCCATGCTCTAAAAAAAGGTTGGTTCTTTAACATTTACTCCCAACCCTCCCCTACAACACATACACACACACACACACACACACACACACACAGCCCAGCAATCTACATTACACTGACAGGGTCTTAGACATGGGCAGTCCAGGTGCCTTGCCACACCTGAGCCAGTTTCAAGTAACCAAGAAACCCTTCCATTTCCACCCAAAGAGGGAAGACTGGATACCCAGATAACTACAGCCCGAAGCATGCACTCCAGAGGCACTACTGAGTCCCAGAAAACGCTGAAAACAACCAAATCTGCGCACTGAAAATCCAGTTAAACCAAGCCAGACAACCTATAATTCCTTTCACCTGCCCATGCTCTCCTCCTCTTTTGTCATTGCTCAGATTATTTCCTAACAACCCCCAGGACCCAGCCAACCCACTGCGCCTGTTGAAATCCAAGACCTTCAGAACTTGCAGGCTCCTCTTAACAATAAGATACAATTTTGCCTTCCTTAGATCCCTTAAAGAACTGTGTTGACCCCAATAACACTTTATGTTGTTTGAACTTTCACACTTGAACAATCATAATTAACGTGACACCTTACTGGGTTGTAAATTCTGTAAACCTTATCTATCCTTGTTGAGCTGAACCGATTACTTGATTAACAAATGCTGAGTGATGATAAGGGGACTGGTTTATGCTTAGCAAGTCAGACTATTAAGAAAATGGAGTCTTGTGTCCTATGCCAGCATCCATGAAAGTGTAAGGGGCAAGCTTGTCAGTTTCTACGTAGGATAAATTTCAGACCCTTCATGGCTCCTAATAATCCAAAGAGTAAATAACAGAGAAAACTGTTCCTTACCTATGTTTCAATCATTAAGTTTTGAATTTTAAAATATTACCAAAACCTAGGTTTTTTTTAAATCTTAAATATACAGAAATCAATATATATTCATATATATGAAAATACATGAGTGGTGGTGGTGGTACAAATATGTGATAATAAATCTGACAGCTTTATTGTTTGGAGTATTCTAAAACTGACCTGAGGAAGCAACTCAAGGAAATGTATAGTATTACTCTTCTAACTGAAAAGACTTCTCTCATTGAACAAATATTCAAATTTGTACCTTCCAATAAGAGAAAAGGTCTACTTACCTATCCAACAAATCAACCAAATTAACCCAACAATCAAATAAATGTCCCAATTTAATTTCCTTCACATCCTAAATATGCCTGAGTGAGAAACAATATAAATTATTCTTGATATGCTACCTTCTGGTATCTGACAATTAAGCTAATAAATACAAAATAATCAGCATTCATGTGTACAGGGAAAGGGATAAAAGCAGACATCGCTGATGAGGAGTATAAATTAAGACACAATTTCTAGAGGGCAATTTTGGAAAAATGAACCAAAAGCCCTATAAATGCAAAGTCTTCGACAATGCAATTTTATTTCTCATCACTTATGCTAAATAAAGATGTGTGCAAAGACTTAGCTTTAAGAATATTTACTACAGTGTTGTTCATAATGACAAAAGCTAGAAATAAAATAAGTATCTAAGAATAGGAAGCTGGTTAATTAATCCACGGGATCTTATACTGAAATACTATAAAACTATTAAAAGTTATGTGGGTAGCATATTTACTGAAATGAAAAATTATAACATAGAAAGTGGGAAAAAATGTTATAAAACTGTGTGGACAGCATAATCCTACTTTTAAAAGCTATTTGCTTACATACACATTAAAAGAACCAGCTTTGCATGCATAAATACTAATTTTTATTTTCTTTTTGCTTATGTATATTTTTCCATAATTAGTGTTTTACTTGTATGATTTCAAATATGTATATTTTTAAGAGTAAACATGTTAATTAATGACTGCTTAATTTGTGCAACTACTTATATAATCCACATTCTAACTCCATAAAGACTCCAAATAATATAAGAACATACAAATACCAGACTAGTTTAAGTCAGAAAACAGTCAGCAAAAGGATAAAGAGGCAGTTAATTCTATAGAGAAGTAAAAATATGATTGTTTGATGAGAGATAGTATATTCTTCATAACAGAAAAAACTCTGAGAATTTAGGAATAGAAACATGCTTTTAACCAAAAAGGAATTTGTTTTTAGGTTTCTATATAAACATCAAAATAAACTATATCTTTTTTTTTTTAAGATTTTATTTATTTATTTGACAGAGAGAGACAGAGATCACAAGTAGCAGAGAGGCAGAGAGAGAGAGGGGGAAGCAGGCTCCCCGCTAAGCAGAGATCCCGATGCAGGGCTCAATCCCAGGACCCCGGGATCACGACCGGAGCCGAAGGCAGACGCCTAACCAACTGAGCCACCCAAGCACCCCAATAAACTTTATCTTTAACAGAGATCTTACTAAAGAGATTTACTAACCCTCAAAAAAACTGACATTGAATTCAGCATCAAGAGATATTACTTATAAGAAAATTTTAAAGCTTAGAAGAATGGAATGTTAGGCCAGCAGTCAGTTTGTCTTTCTGTGATGTATGCACATAAAGCACCTGTAAAAGTACATGGCATAGGGGTGCCTGGGTGGCTCAGTCAGTTGAGTGTCCAAGTCTTTATTTCGGCTCAAGGTATGATCTCAGGGTTGTGAGATCGAGCCCCAGGTCAGGCTCCGTGTTTGGCACAGAGTCTGCTTGAGATTCTCTCTCTCTGCCCCTCCATTCCACAGCCTCCCTACCTCCCCCCGCCCCTCTCCGCTTGCACTCTCTTAAATAAAATCTTCTCAAAAAGAAGCACATGGCACACAAAAAGGGTACAATGTTGGTTTTCTTTCCCTCATACTTAAATTTAAACTGTGTCAACACCACACCAATTAGAGACAAAAAGGGCAATCCAATTTACGCAAGAAACATTTACTAAACACTTCCCATGTGCCAGACTCTGAGAAAACACATACTGAAATGATATCAAGAAGTTTTTTCAGGACATCTGGGTGGCTCAGTCAGTTCAGCGGCTGTCTTCTGCTCAGATCATGATCTCAGGTGGAATCCAGCTCCCTGTGAATAGGGCTCCCTGTTCAGTGGGAGGCTTGCTTCTCCTTCTCCCATTCCCCCCTGTTTGTGTTCCCTCTCTCTCTGTCTCTCTCTCCCTTGTCAAATAAATAAATAAAATCTTTTTTTAAAAAAAGCTTTTTTCTTAAAAAAAAAACTCCACTTTTCACCAAAGTTACTACTACATCATGAAGTTCATTTCAAACACAGAACTCAAAACTCATTAAGCTCATTTGGAAATGAAAACCTGAAAAATGGTTGGGAAAATTTCAGCCAGCTTTAGCCAGCTCTATTATCATAAAATTAATCAATAACATTCTAATTAACATCTTAATATAAGCTTCCCCAGGAAATCCAACAGCCTGCGAAAGATAGTAAAAAAAAATTTTTTTTAATTGGTGCATACTTCATAAACTTTTAAATAACCTACAAAAAGTTCCTCTACAAGGTCACTAAATAAAGAGCATCCACTTGGTGTCTGTAAATCGCTCCATAGACTGATATCAATATGTAGGGAGGGGGACATCGATGTAAATGCAATCATGAACAAAGCTTACTTTTTTTAAGTAAATAAAATCACCACTAAGCCCCTTTACGTTGGCCCTTTCCAGAAATGAATGAGTTTTAATTCTCATTTGAAGATTTTCCTAATTATCATTTACTTGAGCTTCAAAAAATTTGTACACATTTTTAAAAGAGCCTAAATTACTGATCTAACAACTGTACACCAATACCTTCAAGAAAAACAGGAAAACCAGACTGAAAAACTATAAAAAGAAAAACTGTGCTTCTAATTAAATCATTCAGAAAACATTGTTTAGTAAGGAAAGTAAAGTAATTACATTCAATTACAAAATAATTCCAAAAAGCTCAAAGCCAACTAATCTTTTAAACGCAGAAGCAATGGCTGACAGGACACAAATGGCAGAAATCTCCTAATGGGGACAGGATGCTGCTGTCCTTAAGAACTCTGAAGTTCTTGATTTATCAGAGTAAACAGGAACAGAACGCTAATTTTGCCCCAGATTTCTTTGTAAAAGGATATCAAAAAACTTTATTTCAATTTCATTCTAGTCCACTTAGTAATAGATGGGTATGAGTGGTTTAAAATAATACTATGAACAAGGGCAAGATTGCTTCATTTCCAATCTCCTTCCATTTAAAGGAAACACAATTGTTCCCATTTACAGGAACTCCATCCCTCTCTCAGCTCTGATGAGTATACTATTTCATGTATTTCATTTTTTTTAATGTTATATTTAAGCTCTATCTATGATTAAGGACTTCCTTCAAAATATTGCTATTATATAGAGAAAACCAACTTCCCAAATGCCTAAACTCTTTTCTCATTTCTAAAATCTACCAGTCAACACCTTATACGCATCTCCTAAGGGCTCTTGCTTCTTTCTTATCTGACATTCCATTGCCACATGTACTCTCCCAATAACGCATCCTCCATAAGTATTCTCAGTTACTTTTAATCAGAGCTGAAATGATTCCCAATTGTCACACACTGAAAAATCAAGAACTTTACATTCTTTTAATAAAAGGCTCCTTCACAACTCATCATCCTCACCTGAGCTGTGCCATACCAGATCCTTTGTATGTGTTCTCACCAGGAAAACATGTTTAATTTCCTTTCATCAGTTTATTTATTAAATTTCTAAGGGCTGCTTCCATTTTCCTCTCCTGAGATAATCATCTTCCTTTATAGAACTCAGTTACTGAAAGGTTACATCTTTTCAACAAACTAATAAATAAACAAATCTGATGAGAAATAATTTCTTCCTAATCTTCCCTGGTTTAAACATCCCAACGAGGATTCAATATTATAAAACAAATTAAAACTTAAGTTAGGTTTCAAAGAGATATCCACATCCCCGTCTGCCTATGGCAGCACTGACTTAAATTCTTCTAAGAAGCCTGGGGTAATTTCTGAACTTCTTTAATTTTATTGAGAATTATGCAGAGAAAACAGACCATCCTAAAACACATCATATTCTTCACCTCACTGTTCAGCTCTCCTAAGTCTGTTCTCTCAACATAAAGAGCCCACCATACCTAATTCTGTTAAATCTTTTCCTCAAAAGAAATTCCTCCATAAAGTCATTGTCAACATTTGCTACTCTTCTCACCTCTTCAAAACTCCACCAACGAATGTTTTAGCACACCTTGAATATAAACCAGAAGTGTCCAAGTGCATTTGATGAAAAATAACATACGTTCTGGCTGTTCTGCGGCGGGGGGGGGGTTCTATGACTCAGCTCTAGTATACTAATAAATCACTTGTTTCCTTAATTTAATTATATATAGCTCACTACTATCACACATAGATGGATAATTTTATAAAGAATTACCAGATGTTTCTTGGAGTCATTTTAATAAGCATTAACTCAAAATAAAATCAATAAAGATAAACCCTTTGTTATCTGACCATTTAAATATACATACAGCTACTTCAGTAGTCAGCTTTAAGAAAAACAGTGAAAGAAATTTAAAAAAAAAACGTGGTAAACACTTTAAGCAAGAATTTTTGTTCATAAACATTTGTAATTACAACTTCCAACTCTGTATTACATAAATGTACAGAAGACTTTCTCAAGAAACAGGAGCACGAATATGTCTTTGACTTTTAAAAACACATAAAAGTTTAATGGTAATAAAGTACACTACCCACACACACAAACACACACCAGATTTAACCAAAGAAGATTGAAAGACAAAAGTCATTTGTTTAAAATGTTTGTTTCAATTATTAAAAGTCATTTTCTGCTTAACAGAGAAATCATTAACTTGTAATAAACTGCTTTACTTTTTTTTATTTCTATTTTTTTTAAAGATTTTATGTATTTATTTGACACAGAGAGAGAGAGAACGTGAGTGAGAGAACACAAGCAGGGGGAGTGGGAGAGGGAGAAGCAGGTTTCCCGCTAAGCAACGAGCCTGATGCGGAGCTTGATCCCAGGACCCCAGGATCAAGACCTGAGCAGAAGGCAGCTGCCTAACTGACTGAGCCACTCAGGCGACCCTTGCTTTACCATTTAACAAAACCATCTCTTCATGACAGCAACACTAACTAAATAAAAAAATGAAATTGATTGCTTATATATTTAATTTAAAATATATACTATCAACCTAATTTCTTAGGTTGATATAAATAAGATATGTATATATATAAAAGAAGAATAACATTTCAAAATCATTGAAATTTAACAAATGATGGCTATACTTAAAACTGGATATTCAAAAATGGAATTATAAAACTATACCCCACTTTGTTAATAATCATTAAATTTGTGAAAGAGTCCTCGTGATATATGAAATGATTTTTAAAAGACATTTTTTAGCTATATTAACAACCATCCACTGCCATTATTAACTTAATCCTTCATCTACCATATATAATCACATCCTCCTGAATATTTACTGTAACTCAAGTAAGATCTTAGATTCTCTAGATCCCAATGAACATAAAACCTACACTTTTGACAAACTCACTAAAGAATGAAGAGTAGCTTAATTTTATACTAATTCTTGGACATAATTACAGTAGAAAATAGGTATCTACTTTCCAGAACTATTATTTTCTGAGTTGATGTTACAAAAGATTCAAGAATGCGTCCAGTGAGAGACACAAAACATTCTTGAACTAGATAGAATTAAAGAGACCAAGGTCAACAATGACCACCACATTGTCAAATCAAGTGATCAATTCTGTAATAATCACCATATGCAGACTCTCAGAAGCAAGTGACATAGGTTTACAGTCAATTCTTCTTGAAATACTTCCTTCTGTAGGCTGTTCCACCATCTCCTAGTCTTCTCCTCCCCCACTAGCTGCATTCTTTCTCTGACCCTCTCCTAGTCTCTCCTCCTTACCTAATCCCCGAATGTCACAAGGCCCAAGTGCCCCATGGCTCCTTTATTTACACTCCTTTCCCCAGTCTTCTTATCAAGGTTTTAAGTACAATTAGATTCTGATGACTCTATCACTTCAGTTCTCATCTCCCTAAGTTCTTTTATCCAACTGCCTCCACAAGTCCCCATGAACATTCAGAGTTATCAAACAGAATTCACAACCCTCCAATACAAATCTGTCTTCTTTGTAAACACAAATGACACCACTCACTGTTCTCCCAGTTGTTCATCATTCTCTTTTCCTCACACCCTACATCAATCCATCAATAGGACCAATTCTAGAACAGAGCCCAACTCAGTTCACTTTTCACCTGTGGTTATATTTCCTACAGACCTCTGTTTCTTTAAGAATGAAAAGAAATTGGTTACAGATCCTGACAGAAACAGCATTTATACACATGGAAAGACTGATGGGAAGTGTATACAGGAAACCAGCTAAGATGATTGCTTAGCAGTACCTTAGATGCAATCACAGTAGAGAATTAAGAGCCCAAAAGAAAAGGATAAAAGAAGCTATGACAGAGTAAAGAGTCCATTTAGAAGCAACTGCACTCCATCAATCTGTACCATCTCATCACTTGTGTGACTGAATCTTCCATTATGAGAAAAAGAACAATATGGGAGGAAAAAAAGACTTTTGGCAAAGACACTTCTTTTTTATTTCAGTAGCATCCTCAAATAATAGAAACTATGAAAAATGGAATATGAATTTAAAACTAAAAGAGAGGCAATATGATCAGAATTAAATTACTACATACGGTACAGAGATCCTTATATTGCAGCTTTTGGAATTTTGTATCTGTGTTTCCTGAACATAGCTCCACATAACCAAGAACAACTTGAAACACAGTATTATGAATGGCTTGAGTGAAGTGCATGTGAAGTTGATCCATTGCTGTCTGTGGAAAGAAAAATATATATATAATTTCATATTATTAAAATAAATGTATTTCAAAGGATTTGAAAAACATAGGAAAAAAATCTTTATAGATTATAGATGCTATAGATATAACACAAAGATCACTATTATTCATCATGAACACTGTTCTGTTGCTTTGTATTTATGATTGGTATCCATCCTGCTCTTTTTTAGACATGTCATATATAATCACACCTTTGGATCCCCTCTGCCAGCATTCCCTTACATTGTTCAGGATGCTTCTCAATAGTTACCTTCTCAGAGAACCCTTTCCTGACTATCCTGCACAAATTGGGACCTTCCATGTTTCTATCCATTTACCCTGATATGTTATTTTTTTATGGGACTTGTTACAACCCAACACCCTGTCCACTTATTTCTTTAATGTTTGCTTCCCTTACTAGAAGATAAAATAGATGAGGGCCCATATCAAGGTGCCTGGAGCAATGCACACGTTAGGGGCTACTAAATATTTAAGGAGTAAAATAATTAGTCTAATAAGGGTAATTAGAAGTTATAATTGTATCTTCAAAGGTCTTTAAACATGTCCAAAATTACCAAGTGTCTATCATCTTGTAATTTCTCCTTGGTAGCTTAAGACATACAAATTAATTAAGTACAGTAAACAATCAAATTTCTTTATTCAGACTTTAAAATGTAAACAGAGTTTCAATGGTTTGGTAAATTCTTAGATCTCCATCTAAGACAGGAGACCATTAAAGGGAAGAAAACATTTACATCTATCACTTTTAGCTGTTTTATAGATAAATGCACATGCAGAAGGTACAATTAACTTTTCAAACAATGACCCTTGTTGCAAATTTTTCAAGGAATTCCTTGAGCATTAAAAGAATGTAAAACCAAGGAAGTAGTGACATCATTCGGAGAGCAAGAGAATCCTTTGAAAAATCTGATAAATGAAATGGAGTTGTTTTCAGATAAACATACTTCACAAAAGTTTACATACCACTTTGAGGGAAACAGGCTGGCCCATCTCAAAACCATGAAGCTCCACATTAAGAAATTCTCAGGATCAGGAGCTAAAGTAAAAGACTACACATCCCTTCCAACTGAATTATCTTATAATAACACTTTTAAAGAAAAACTACATAAAAGTGTGCAAACACTAAGCCCGACAAACACTTTCATAGCTCAAAACAAATTTCTGTCATGTTTTAATCACACTCCATACACAGAACCTATATTCATATGGCATAAAATTTTACTTTGTTAAATGAAACTTTTTAAGGACACTACATAAGTAATATTCAGACTTGAGCACTCCTAAAGATCAACAGATTCTTGATTAAGAAAAAAGCAAACATTCTTTCAAAACTAACCTGTGTTTTTCCAAGAAGTCGATAAGCCTGCTGAACCTTGGTGTAATGGTTAATGTCAAAATTCTTGCAGATTTTGGAAAGAGCAACATCCAACTGTTCCTATGGAATTAAAACAAGAGGCAAGAGGCAGTTAAGGAATTCTGTTTTCAAGGCAATGATTAGAAAGTATTGACTAATTTTTCATTATTAATTAATATCTAAAGACACTATGACACTAAATTTAATAGTCAAAAACAAATTTAAATAAAAAATACAAATAGATTGTAATTCTCATGTATTACCAACTGTAACCAAGTTTACTAAGATGCCATTAATATATGTGTAATCTAAAGACCCATGCCTAGTGCTTCAAGGGACACAAAACAAGTATAATAGTTACTAAAATAATTTTATTTATTTTTACTTTTTTCCTCAAGGATCTGCTAAAATCTTACAATTACACAAACTGAATTTGTAGAACTATTTAAAAATAATAAGTCCTTCTATAATCACTGAAAAACTAATTCTCAACAAAACTACATTGACCTTAAAAGAACATACCTCAAGCTATGTACTTTTATATATAATTGCACCAACTTTGTCTAAGGATTTCTATTTCAGTGATTTCGTTTCAAAATAATGATTGTCTACCTAAGTACCAAATAATATTGTACATTGAGAGTAAAGAAATATTGAGCTTTCAAAAGTTAAGTCCTCAATATTCAAGAGATTATTTACTTACAGGATGTTCAAAGCATTATCTTTATGTTTATCAAATAAATTACCATTCTTACAGTTAGTAAATGACCGCATTTATGATGAAAACCTACTGTCAAAAGTTGTTTGAAAGTCCAGCCTCAATTTTTATAATTACTCTCATCAGGAAAACGAAAAAATAAAGTACCAGAAATTAACAAATAATTCTTATTACATTTATTAAAATGAATACCCTGCTTTGCAAAGATTGCCAAGGAAAGAGATGAACTCTAAATAAATGTAAGAGGAAAGGCAAGACTTCCTGCTCATAATGACGTATCTTTTCCTTTCCATTTCTATATTTTTGATGAACTGTATAAAATATTGTAAGGGTTTGGAATTTAGGGGGGTTCATCAGCCAATAATTATTCTTATATAAATTAACTCACTGAAATAAAAAAGTTAATAATAAAGTAATTAATAAATGGTAAATATTTTGGTTATAATTTACATGAAAACATATCTATGACTAACAGTTTTGGGATCTTTCTGGATATGGTATCTTCAGATACAAAATATTTTCAGATCCCATAAAGATAACAATAAAACCAATAATAAATAGTAAATATAATAAGTAATGAAACTCAATAATAAAGCCAAAAGTATTATTGAGTTTACAAGTAGATTAACATTAACTCAACCATGCACAGATATCGCAAATAAAAAAACAAAGTGTTGTGATCTAGAGCGCCAGTAATCCACACAAAAATCAAAACACAAGATGTATATGAACTATTCTCTTTTCTCTGAAAAGAGAAAACCACTTAACTTACGATGTAATCCTTCTTACCTCAATTTGTTCTAAAGTATCTTGAAGCTTTGAATTCAATTCACTGTTAAATAAAACAGTTAGATGTGACCATCTTTAAAAGAGATAAACTAAGTGCTCAATAAATAAACACTAGCTAAATAAATAATTCATAAATTCACAGATGAATAGTATGAGCAGTAAGATATGCTGATTCTACAGACAGTGCAATAAAGCCAGAAAAATAAAAAGTAGAGAAAAATAAGAGTCTTAACTAGCAGCAACAGAACCGTATAGGTAGAACCTCCTAAAGAGTTGATAGATAAAAACTAAGAGTTCAAGAATTCAAAATTAATAACAAGTTTTAAAGGTTAAAAAGTATAGTATAGATAAAAAGTAAAATTTTAAAAGTGAAATCAATTTCTGTGTACTAGGAACAAACAATTAGACAATGAAAATTTTTAAAATATCATTTCAAAAAACCAAATACCTAGGAAAAAATCTAATAAAAAATAGGCAAATATAAAACTGAGCTAAAATACAGAAGACTGAAATACATAAAGATATATACTGTGGAAACAAACTATAACCTACAATATCATTAAGATATCAGTTCTCCCAAAAATGATTTTCTAGAATAAATGAAATTTTAATTAAAATTCCAGCAGGTTTTTCTTTCTTTTTCTTTCTTTGGGTGTATGAAAACTGTAAAGCTGCTTCTAAAATTTATGTGGAAACTCAAATGATTAAGAATAGGCAGGAATATCTTGAAGAACAGAGTTGGAGGAGATACACTAAAATAGGTAAAGGTTATAAAGTCACAGCAATAAGACAGCATGGTTCAATCAGAAGAATTCATAAATTGATCAAGAGAACAAGAATAAAAATAAAGGGCAAATTCTTGAACAGATACTTGACAAAGGAGATAGCTGACTGGCCAATTAACATACAATAGGCACCCCAAGTAGGCATTTAGAAAACGCAACTGAAACTACAGTAAGACAACATAACAAACAACCAGAATGGCTAAAAATATTTTTTTCAAATTAAAAAAAATGACATCAACAAATGTTGGCAAGGATGCAGAACAAATGGAACACTGAATTCAATGTTGGAGGAAGGGGAAACTGATACAATCTCTTTGAAAGGCTGTAACATCTACTGAAACTCAACATCCATTTACTCTGTATTCCAGGAGTCCTAGACACAGATCTTACAGAAATACATACACAAACTTCGCAGCGCTACTTGTAACAGGCAAAACTTAAAGCAACACAACTGTCTATGAATAATTAAATGGATAAAGTATGATATATTTAGATGATGAAATACTACAGCAATGAAAATGTATCACTGGAGATTACTCTAGTAAAAACTGAGAGTGAACACAACTATGGACTTTGACAATCAATAATATAGGTTTGATATCTTATCAGAAAAATTAAGGTCTCTAACCAGGATTTATGCCTGAAAAATAGCCACAGCCACAGACATAGGTTAAGGGAATACTTGTAGGCAAGCCTGAGCTTCTCCTTTAAAAAAAAAAAAAAAGATTCTGGGACAATTTCTGTTCAAAGAATAATGAATGAATGAATGAATGAATGAATGAAAATGAGACATAAAGGCCCCAAAATAATACACCAAAAGTGAATGTCATGATAAGTACCTTGGCACTTAGAATTTAAAAAGTTCCTCAGCTCCCCCACATTCCCCCCAAATCAGTATCTTCTCCTGCAGTTGTTCTTTCTCCCACATTCTCTCTCTTTTGATTCCTGTCATCCCCACCCATTCAATCTAAGCTGGAAATCTCTAGGTCATCTTTAATTCTTCCCTCTCTTCATGTGTTATCTGATAAGTGAATCCTATTTCTACCATTTCAGTATTTCTCATCTTTGCCTGTGCTTCTCCTTTCTCAATTGTGTAAACTAACTCTAGCATTATCACCTTTTGCGGGAATTATCTTAATGGTTTCCTAATAAATCTCTGCACATAATACCCACACCCACCCTTCAATCCATCATCCATTTATTTGACAAACACCATCAACCTACTATATACCAAACATTGTACAACATCCTCCAAAAAGCTCTCAGGGATAGGTCTGAGCAGGGGTCTCAATATTCCATTTGACCTGGCAGACACAGTTTTTCCTCTAGCTTATACATGAAAGGCTTCAGGCAAGGCCTGATCAGTCCTGTGGGGGCCTGACCATTTTCTGCTATCTCACATCTGCCAGCTTTGTGTAAGTTACCTGCATGGTCCCTACAGAAATCCGAGTTTGCAGCTCCTTAATTAAAGCAGAAATAAATTCACATTAATCCACTACTTTACAGCATTTGGTGCCTCCCCCAATAAACCAAAGATTAAGCCCCAAATTAGTATGGCATGTAAGATTCTTAACAGTGACATGAAAAATGAACTTGCCCTTCACTTTTCAGTGCCTACATTTTAGTCATGTGGACTATGGGCAATTCCCCTAAGAATTCCAGACCTTAACACCCCTGTTCTTATACATAACGTTAATAAGAACTAGAACATACTTTCTCTTCTTCCCACTCACAAATGCCTATCTGTCTTTTCAGGCCCATCCCAATGTCATCTTTTCTGGGAAGACTTCCCCTGTTGACTGTTCATTCAGTTTCTCGATGCTCTATTTCCAGCATCCTACTTGATAGAAGGGAGTACCTGTGACTGTCTCCCAAGCAGAGATTGTGGCTTATTCTCCAGGATTCCCCAGGACTAACTAAACTGCCTGATTCACTGCTCAATCAAATTTATGATTCAAACAAAAAGGGTAAAATTTCCCCATCACATTCCTTTAGTCCCTGTTTTCTACCTCAACAAATAAAACGACAGAGACAGAAAAAGAGAGCATGTTCTAGAAAAGAAAGAATGGCACTGAACTCTCGGTCTACAGGAAAAGAGAAATAAGCAGAAATAAGCAGTTCCACTCCTCTATCACAGAGGGCTCAGAAGTTCACCTAAGGCTGAAGACACAGATACAGAGGCAAGAATACCTGGAACAGTAACTAGGTTAGAACTGGTAACTATATTCTTAAGGTAGTATCTTGAGTTTGGTGGAAAAAGAAATATATCTAGGCTCATTCACAGTTGAGAGTAATGATTTCCTCAACTCCTCAACTGGAAAAAATGGGCTTAAGTATTAATAAAATTATCATAAGTCTGGATGGTTTCATTGCTTCTATTATTTATGGTTAAAATGACTCTATCTCCTCCTATGCATTAAGAGTTAAAGAAAACATAGTAACATAAATAGTATATACAGTATTTTTTTTAAGATTTTATTTATCTGACAGAGAGAGCACAAGCAGCGGGATCAGTAGAAGGAAAGGGAGAAGAAAGCTCCCAGCCAAGCAGGGAGTCCAATGTGGGCTCATCCCAGGACCATGGGGTCATGACCTAAGCCGAGGGCAGATGCTTAACCATCTGAGGCACCCAGGGGCCCCAACAGTATGTATATTTTAAATATAAAATCTGTAAATCAAACATTTTGACTTTAAAATGCTTTCAAGGGGTGCCTGGGTGGCTTAGTCAGTTAAGCACCAACTCTTGATTTTGGCTCAGGTCATGACCTCAGGGTTTTAAGGTCAAGTCCTGTGTCAGATCCCATGCTGAGCATGGAGCCTACTGAAGATTCTCTTTCCCTCCCCCACCTCTCTCTCCCTCCTTTAAAAAAAAAATGCTTTCAAAATCTACAACTGCATTTTGACAATTTACTACTAATTGAAAATACATATTTTAAAATTATGTGATTAAGGAATGTATATATTAAGTGTACAACCTTCAAGGAAAGCTTTAGCCATCATTTAGAAACATGAATTCAAGTCATTTTAGTCAATTAATCGAAGTATGCTAAAAGGATATACTCATAAACATTTGGATAAATAAAAGCTACATTATGGTAAAAAAAAAAAAAAATTACCAGTTCTAAGATGGAAGGCTAAAAGCTAATAAAGGTTATCTGCAAGCTGAATAGAATGAAGCAAACAATTTGGGGGGGCATTTTTACCATCACTACAGAAGATATTAAATATAAGATATCCAAAAATAACTAATATTATTCTTTTAAATAGCTGACCTAGGACATATGCACTCATAAAATGAGTCCTGGAAAGGCTGCATATAAATCAGAATTTTGTACCAATTTGGCCATACAGAAAAGCAACACGGTACAGAAGTAATTACCATCTTAATGATCTTTACCTGGTCTGTTATTAATGAGTCATATGATGTAAGTTTCTTAATATTCCTGGGCACTAGTTTCCTATACAAAAGTGTCCTAGATCCAAAGGGTTGCTTCCCACTCTAAAGTTTCAAGATCCCATTACATGCTAAACATCAGTTACCCAATTACTACATCTTTGTATATGATTTAGTAGAGTGCCAAAACTTACAAAATTAGCTTAAGTAAAATTTATACTTGCAAGTTTATATGGTATGTCCTTTGCCCCTGGATATTCCGGGTATTTAGATCAGAGATCTGTTCCAGTGGCAGAGAGTTTATTAACATTCTTCAGAGAAAACCTGACTTTCAAACACTGTGAAGCTAAACCCCAATGGTGAGATACTATGAAATGTCCACATGGTCCTTTAAACTATGTTTGGACTGGAAAAGAACTCCTGAAATCACTCTGAATCTACCCAGATCTCTGTCCTCACTCTGTTCAAAAATCAGAGTCCACTACTAAGAACACTACAGATGTTCAAAACATCTCCAAACTTTATGAATTCAATTCTAGAGCAGAGATCAGGCCCAGGAACCAAATCTAGCCAATAGCCTATGTTTCTAAATAAAATTTCACTGGAACACAGCCACATGAATTACTTATATATTGTCTACAGCTGCTTTCAGACCACAAGGGCAGAGCTGAACAGTTGCAAGTGACACCTGATGGCCCACAAAGCTTAAAATATTTATTATCTGGCTCTTTAAAAACAAAGTCTGCCTACCCTGTGCTAAAGCTGAGCAGACCTTTCAGTTGGTCAACTGATCAAAGTTAAAACTAGAATATATCGATGTGTGTGTGCATGTCTGTTCACAGGTCTATTGAATGTTTTAAGTGCAATTGTATAACCACACTTCATTTATCCATTCCTGATTTAGACCCCAAATCTTCTCATTTGAGTGGTTTTATAGGAGCCAAATCACACACAAATTGTTTATAGTATCAAGTTTCAGTTTCTCTGTGATAAGGTAGGAACTTAAAGACAAATGCAAAACAATTCAAATGCCAAATCACATTTAGTCACCTATATCCCCCAATTTTTATGAGTTGTCTCATCTACTTTCAAAAACCTGTTTCATTTCATTATTTTATTTACTTAAACAACATAAATTTGGTAACAAATATAACTGGTAGAAAGAGGTTTACGGAAAAAAAGTACCATTAACTCAGCTACTAGAGTAGAGGAATAAAAATCGGCCTCTTAGCCATGAACTTCCACTGTTACTACATTATCAGACAGTATAGTGTAATAGTGGTTAAGAGCAACAAACTCTGCGTTCCAGGGACTGAAGTTTAAATCCTGATTCTCCCACTTATTTTACAAAGCATCAATTTCCCCATCTATAAAATCGAGAAAATAATAATAGCTCTGTGGAATATTTTGTCAATACCAAATAAGAAAAGGCAAGGGAAATGATTAGTACAGTGCTTGACACATAGAAAAGTCCAAAAATGTTAAAATATTTTTATTTTTTATTAACATTATTTTTATATTTATATTTTATATTTTATAAATACATAAACACATTATATATAACACATATATTATATATAACGTGATATATATGTTATATATAAAGATAAAATTTATATATAATAAACATAATTTATATATTTATATTTTTATTAACATTTAAAAATGTTATCACAACCATCGTCACTAGCACCACCATCATGATTCAATTTTTAAAAGCTAAAAAATAAAGCATTAGTGAAAAAAACCTTATTAAAATCTAAGTTAGAATTACTGTACAGTTGATGCTGTCAAAGCTAACACTGCCTAGCTTCTATTCACACTCTTATACATGTCAATATTTCTGTTTCTGTAGGGGTATAAGAAGCAAGCCATTCACAGCATGAACATTTCTGATGGTCTTTTGTTTACGTACTCTGTGTTCTTAACTGGCCTATTATCTCACTGTCCTGCCTGTTAACTGCCTGTTATAATAAGCTCCTAGAGAACAAATACATTTCAAAAGCTCTTAGTAGAACAAGTAACACAGCATCTCATGCAGATAAGGATTAAATAATATCTCATTCTTGTCTCACCATCTAGGAGTAAAGAATCTAACACAGATGACTTTCCTATACAACTGGTGAAATTTCAGAACACCAAATAAAGAGAAAAATCCTTAAAGTTCCTAAAAAAAATAAAAAGAAAGAAAGAAAGAAAGAAAGAAAGAAAGAAAGAAAAGGCACTCTTCATGAGGAAAACATCTGACCCTGTCCGACAACTGAGCAATGCATTCCATTTTCTAAGGAAAAAATAGTTTTTCTTTCAATCATGCATATGGACTAAATTAACATCATTTCAAAGTCTGAAAATTGATTTCCCACATATTCCATATAAAAAAAAATTCTCAAAGGGATAACTGTAACAAAACTCTAACAAAACAAGACAAAGGGATATAGGAAACATAGAAATGATAGTAATTGAAAGAGGTAAAAAAATGTTCAACAAATAACAAAAACACCAAACACCAATGGATTTTGATTTTCTGTACAGACAAAAGATTGCTTTTTTTTTATAAGTCCATTCACTCTACTTAGTCCTGCAGATAATATTTATATAATCATAATACAATAAATACAATTTCTATTATGTTAATTTTTCTGGAAGTAAACTACTGAGAAAACACAGAAGATTTATTATAGCTGCAAAAATAATATAAATGTTATAAATTTGACCAAGTAAAAATAAGAGTTTCACTAAAATATCCTATAAGACAGAGAAGTAAAATAAAGTATACCAAATTCCTATCTCTTATTGATATTTTAAGAGGAGGAGTAAACAGAGAATCAACAACTGTATAAAGTCATGAATCAGGAAAAAGATATTTTAACATAGAATTTTAAATTATAATGAAATCTACTGGAAAAAAATCTAATAAGCTATATAAGCAGTTTACTCCAGGGAGTAGGAAAGAGAATGGCCAGTAAGGCAGAAAGAAACCTTTACCTTTTGTTTAAATATTGTGTTTTGCCACCAGTAGATTTTACTTTACATTATTTCAAAATGGCACAGCACGGGGGAGGGAGACGGAGGAAAACAAATTAAAAAAAAAGATAAAAAAGTGCAGGCAGTATGCGAATAGCACGCTGTCAAAAACTTAGCCCACACAGATGGAGCAACAAGGACTCCAGATCTACTCATGGGTCCGGGTAGCTGGCCTGGTGATCCAGCTGAAACATGCACTGCTCCAAACACTATCCCAGGCAGAGTTCCTAGGTTCCCCTTGCCTGAACTTAGACAAAGACAGAGCATGACCTCTTGCTAGAAGGGAATCAAGGGCAAGAGAGGAAGCATGGTCCCTAATATTGCTGTACTTGTACCAAAAAGCTATGTTCATTATTCTATGATTTAAAGAAGTTCTACAACCTGCAATTTTCATTCCACTGCCAAGTTCATATTCTGAGGGGAAAAAAAGGGTATTTTGAAGATTATGAGAAATTAAATACATGTACCTATGCCAAAGTATAGTACTCAAAAAAAGATATTCTAGTTCTGGTGGTATATGCATGATCCAGAATGCTCTCAGATTCCCTCAAGCAGTTTCTTTCAAATGAAATTAAAAAAACAATAAAGCAGATTTGACTTTTAAACATAACTTTTCTTGAAACTAATTTAGATAAACTTCACTTGAAAAAGAAATTAAACGCTTCACTCACAAACATACTTTAACAAAAACACATTCTGATGCCTATTCCCAGTAAATCCCAAATATATGACTCTGTCGATCAACTCAAGAAATGTCAAATAATGTAAAAATGTTCCCTGTCAGTTATAAAAGTGAACAAAACTGGTGCTACGCTATCTTTTATTAAAGATGTCGAAACACACCGTATCTCAAGGAAAATACAAGGTGCTGAAGGGGTACAAGTTTTCTTTCAGTTTCAATCAACTGGGTACATCATATTACTTGGTACTTTTATGTATTAAACCACAAAGTTATATAACCTGAGACAATACAATCAAGGGCTCTTAATGCAGAAGCAAATACATGAATTCTGTTTTTCCTGGTTTCAGAATCTTAAGAGTCAGCCCTCAGTAGCCCCATGTAATCTACTTCTAAGGCAACAGGGTCTCTGCCATCTACCAAAACCCTTATAATGTGACTAGCAAAGAAAACCAACATACACTCTCCCTAGGAAAAATTAAGAAGTGGACAAGCAGGTATATGGTGCATATGAACTTGTCTAAAGTATATTAAAAAAAAAAAAAATTACACCAGAATCCAGAAATGCTCTGCATCACAGGTTGTTCTCTCACGACCATTTCTAAAGGGAATATACTTTGTGATTCTCTAGCCACCAACAGAAATGAAAATAAATTTAAGTGTTAAAGAAAATGAAAGTATAAGCAGTTGGAAATTAATTATTATTTCTAGGACTACCATTGTGTAAAATCATTTTTCACTCCGATTCACTTAGGTCAAAGCAAAGATTAAATCTGCCTTTGGTTAAATTCCACAGCTCCAGGTAAATAAAATGAATCTTTAAAGTGTTGATGAATCATGTCTGAACAGTCCCAACCAGAGAGCTCAAGGACAGGTACAGCATTGTATTTAGAAGACCAGAGGAAAAGAAAGGAAAGTAAATGCACAAAATAAAAAAGGTACATCCAATTAATAAAAGCAAAAAAGGAAAACAGAACAAAATTCCTTTCATTTTTGTGGACTCAACCTGATCTACATGTCAACTAACTCTATCACTATATCTCATATCCCATTATCTACAAGAAGTGAGCAAATTTCTCACGCTCTCCCAAGTAGGAACAAAAGTGTAAAACAAGGAAAAAGGAGATTGGGTTAAGCAGGATTAATGGTGGCTAGCAGAGCAAACAGTGCAGGTATGTGAAGAAGAATTCTGGTGGAAGCCCTGGCATCACCACCAAACAATTCCAACCAATAGCAAAGCTCTCTGAGCCATGCTGACATTGTCACTACATCACCAAGTGAAAAACACAACTCTAACAGAGGTCCCACAAAGCCTAGGGTAAAATTAATTCCTTGGGACATTTTAATACATTTGTGTATGTATTTTTACCTGTTTTCGGAGAATAAGACAAACTTCTCTCATTATTACATGTATAATTCACATATGTAAACACAGCACGCTTTTTATAGAATGTGCTCCCTAAAATAAAGCAATTATTACTTAAGTCACCATTACAGATCTTTAATTTCGATCTTTTCACCAGGTCGGAGAACTGTAGTTACAGCTCCTCCACATATCACTATATACCTTAATAAGAAAGAACTTAGAAGCCACTTCACACTAACTTTAAAAAGCCCAAGTAAAATTTCTTTAAAAAACATTTTGTATAGTTAACTCTCATCAAGTAGATAATTACTTTAGCACAGCCAAAACTCTTAATTATTGAGAGAAAACAAAGTGCCAACATGGGTCACCTGCTACCTCAATTTCCTGCCACCAAATCTCCACATCCATTTTTCCTATTATAATAGAAAGTGACCTTTTCAAAGTCAACTCTACTATAATCCCTACAAAGCCTTAGCATAATATTATGTCTTCTATTTTATTTTCAACCTCTCACTTTCCCACAGATTTTCAAATATGCAAATTGCCCCCTCAATTCCACATCTCCCCCTTTGTCAAATTCCCTCATCCTGTACTTCTACTGCCAGCAAATGTCCCAACAAAGTCAGCAATGATTTCTTCGTTATAAATCCAATGGATAGATATTTTCAGCCCTTATTTTGCTTGTTACCTCTGCAACACAGACTTCATCGTGATACCTATAATCTCCTATCCACAACCCTCATACCTTGCTTTAGCTAACTCTCCTCCCTCAAGTCCTCCTCAGTGTTGATCCCAAAGGAGACTTAGAGCCCAACACTTCCCTTTACACTCAACACTCATCTCTCTAAGACCCCATCCCCCTATCTCACTATACCTTCTTCAATCCAGCCCTTCTTGATATATTACCTAGATAATCTAGAAAAACAGGGTTTATAATGATTACATTATGTATAGTTCAACACTATTCAGCCAGTTCTAAAGCAAAGCATCTGGCATATAATAAACACTCAGTACTGTAAAACTGCCTGAATTATGTTCACCCAATCATACATAAGCCGTTCTCACTGTAACTTATTTATCACCACAAAATAAACTAAATGCATACTAGGCCTCTTCAGGACCCAGAGAGCCCTTGCTAGAAATTTTTAAATACATTCAACATATTAGAACTAAATCTCTTTTTATTCAATTTAAAAAATCCAAATAACATAATCAAGTCTTTAAGGCTGACAGTTAATCAGTGTCACAATGGATAAAAACAAAATATCACTGGAGCTACACAAAGACACATTTCTTAATCAAACAAAAAGTTTTCATTCAGTATGTATGATCCTAAAAAAAAGAATATCATAAATATTAAACAGCATCTCTAGTGGGAAAATGGCTAGTTCTTATCCCACATCCTGCAGAGACCCATGATGTGGGAGTATATTAAAAGAAAAAAATTTAATTAAATCTGTATTAATGTTTCGGTCCTCTGTAATCCTTTTATTTTTCAGGTACTAACAATCACCATCTACAACATGGGTGCATCGTGCTCACTGACTGCCAGAATTTCCATACAGGCGAGACTGAGCGGCTATGTCCTAGGATAGGTATGAATTTAATTTGAAACTGGGTTTGCTTGGCAAGCACACGATTTAACTTAGATTGTATGTTTACTTGAGATGGTTTTAGAAAAATGATGGAAATTACACCTGGGGATTGAGCCTCCCCAAGGGACTGCCGCCAGTAACGCAAAACCTTCATTTTTAAGCAGACCAAAAACCCATTAATAAAGTAGAACTAATACCAAAGGCTGCCATGGCCATTTTTACACTGTACATTTTATAAATAACTAAATAAAAGATGTAACACATCAAATACAAAATCATTTAAAATATGGTAAAGATGATTATTATATAAAATTAAATCACACTTTAATTTTCCAAAAAAATTCTTATCAGGATGGGCCAAACACTCAAACTGTCTGGATCCGAAAACAAACTGCAGTAACACTCTCAATATTTATGAGCTGGGCCAAATTAAGGAGGAAAAATTCCCAAGAGATGCAAGAGAAATGTAAACAGATAAATTTATTCTTCTTTGCCACTCTATAAATTGGAAAGAATATGAAAAAAGAGTTTCGATGAGGTGAAAAAAAGGGGTAGGATAAAAAAGTATCTGATCTTTCACACCTTACAAATTATTACTTATAATACCACTGTACTGCCCATTTCTGAACAAGAATGTTCACTACAACACACTACTTAGTATTTATTTTCAATGTTCATTACCATTGTATGTTCACAGCTCATATGTTAAAAACTGACAATAGAGTCACCTTACAATTTTTATATTACCTTACCTTATGCAACTGTAATGTTTAAAAGTGCTGGCGGCTTTCTGACATTCCAGGCACAACTGAATAGCTCCTGGATAGTCTTCCTCCTTAAGATAACAACAACAGAAGTCATTAAACAGGAAACATTTTTCCTAAAGTCCCTGAAAAAAATAAATCTCTCCTCATACTCCATCCAAAAGTTACAGAACCAGAAAATTTTAATTCCTCTTACAAAAGGATTAGAATACCAATGATAGATAAATAATAAAATATAAAGAGACCACTAGCTCCAAGCCTAAAATGTACACATAAATAAATAAAATCTTTAAGAAAAAAAAAAAAAAAAAAAAGAAAGAAAAAGAAAAAATATTCTTTTCCCTCATATATGTAGTAACAGCCCCCTAACACCACAACATGTGGATAAAGCCTATACAAAATAATAAGCTGCTTCCCAGGGAAGGTGTTCTTTAAACGTTAATATATCCTCTTTCAATAATATTTACATAGAAAATGTAACAAACCACTATGAGATCCGCTGTAATCAACCCTCAGGAGTTCTACCACCAAGAAATCAATAAATATTTTAAAACAAATAAAGTTGTTAGAAAGTGAAATAGTACGTCTACCGCCATACTACCCTGAGTGTGCCTGATCCCAACTGATCTTGGAAGCTAAGTAGTGTCAGTCCTGGTTAGTGCTTGGATGGGAGAAAGTAAAATATTTATTAATAGCCTTGGAATGTTTTTATTGTCTAAACAGTAATTTAATGCCGAATGAAATTTTCATATGCACTTCTAAAGTCTAAGTTAAGAAGTAACATGGTGATAACCAAAAACCATAAAAAAATTTTCCTATGCTCCTCTCTGTAATTGGACAAATGTATTCAAACCAGTGGGGATGTTAAGATGATGACAAAGTAGCTACCTGAAGGACCTCATGTATGGGAAACACACATATTACGTTACGCTTTATAAAAACAAGTAGATAGAAAATGCTAAAAAAGCATCAAAGAGAAAATAGATGGCTCACTCAGAAAACCAATTAATATATGAGATACCAAATACAACTCAAATATGACATATTCCTTAAATTATTCCTATTTGTTTGATACAAAAGATAATTTTATTGCCATTTGGGTGCAAATACAATCAACATACTGAAAACATTCCCACATTGCTACAAAGTAAACATTTCCCCAAATAAATTTTTCTATTTAATTTTTCTAATTAAATTAAATTGAAATTTCTATCTAATTTTTCTATTGACAATGAAATATGTCAATAGAAAAATGCTCTATAGCAAGTACCTTTACATAATGTCTAAAAATGTTCTTTATACCATGTAGCAATTTGGAAAAAAATGCACATCTGAATATCTTCCACCATAATTTTTCCATTTAATAGTATCAGGATCACCAAATTTCCAAACTTTGTTTCCAAACCAAAATTCCAAACTTACCTCCAGCATTTCACTTAAGCGCACATCTGTTCTTTGCTGGGGAAAAAAAAAAAAACAAACAAAGGTAAAATCTGTTTCAACCATAAAAGTAAGTTTTAATTTTTAAATAGTAACCAGTATATACCAATGTTTTTATAGTTCTCAGAGATTTCAGAAGTCCAATCAGTAACTGACGTTTCCTTTGATTTGCAAGAAGTCCTAAACTAGCTTGAGTAAAACCTTCCTTGGCAATATTCAAGTGTCTGCAAAAAAGAAGAATAAATAGTTAAATTTTTCTATTATATTAAGAACACTGTTCACACAGATCAATTAGGCAACTGACAAGATGGTATCCTCAATTACTCCTGAAATCAGGGATTGTGACTGCTATTTGACAAATTTATTCAATGGCTCAATCTCAATCAGCATTACTCAGAGCATGGTGGGTGGACTGGTGCCAATCCTCAAACTGTTACTGAACCATCTCAAGAAAAGTACAGAAATGGAGAATAAATACTAAAAAACCACTTACAGAAAAATTGACATAATAATTTTAAGTTTGATGAATTAATAATAAAATTGAGACTATATTCTCTATGGTATTTTGTTTTTATTGCATTTTACAAAAATAATCTGTAGTAAGTTGGAAATTAAAAAAAGAAAAAAAATCATATCCTTATAGTATAAGAAGCACTATTCAAAACAATATAAAAACAGTAACATGTTAAAGTCATAATCAGATTTACAGATATTTCATTTCACACATACTTTCTTAGTGCAGTTTTTAGATCATAATATATATTCAGTTAACGAACAGTATTCTAGAAACCATAGTCATAATAAAAAAATCAATTATCAATGACAGTTTCACAATTTTTCTTGAAATGTTTTCTGGCTTAAAAAACAAAATATTCATCAAATGCAATACCTCCTCCCATTTGTGCAGATAACAGCAGCTAACTGAAGACCTGTCTGTAATGAGGTAACTCTTTCAAGTTCCTATGAAAAAATTAGGTATAGGTTATTGTGAAGGCATTTTATTATTCTATTTTATTCGTATGATACTCTAACAAAAAACGTTAGTGGGTTTCAAAGGAAAGTCTGCTTGGAAAACAAAGTAGCAACAAAGATAGCTAAAATTGAAAACTATTGGTATATCCTTCATAAAATAATTTAAAATGACTACTTTCAAATGATTTTCACAATGACATATGATAAAATATTTAGTCAGTATTGCTTATAAGGAAGTCTAGATCCAACCTGCTTTATACAGGCATAAACAAATACTAATAATACATCCATTGAAATGTTTCTACTCAACAGAACTTCAGAAGATAAGGATATGACAAGTATGATTTCTGTTTGCTAAGATGCTTTGACAACAAATGTCTTCATTTGAACACTGGTAGGTATTTTAATGGATTTTGGAGTCTCTGATTTTCTGATTCAAAGACAGATTCAGTTATAAGATTCCAATTTTATTATATTTTAAAGACAGATTTTTACAGTGCTTTTGAGCAGTCATTATTAACGATCTACATGTTTCAAAGTAAACAGAAGGAATTTTCACTGGGCCTTCAAAAGTTTGGAAAATCCAACTACATTACTTTAAAATCAGTTATAAAAACTCACTTCTTCAGTTAGGTAGACTCTCTCAAATGAGAGAAAAAAAAATACATATATACCCCCACACACATACACCAAACAGAGCCAATATGTTAATACAGAACTACAGACAAGAGGATAAATTACTTCAACAATTTCAAGTATAAGTCACTTAGGCATTTTTTAAATTTTACTATTAAAAATAACAAATATCACCCTACCTTTACATAAGCAGGCTGTTTTTCAAGAATTAAATCAGCTACTTTTTTAGAGACCTATAAAAACATGCAATCAAACAAAACAAGTGAAAGAAAAAACCACATACTTCCTGTTTCATTTTACATTTTAAATTTTTCTAAGAATATTCCACTGGTCTTCCCAATAACTTCTACAGCAGGTATTGGCATGCTTTGGGCTATGAAATTAGTAAAAAAGATATAACAGAGAGCATAATACTTGGTCCTTAATAAAAACTCAATAAATGGCCATTATGACTGTTAATAATATGAGAATCATCTAATTTACTAACATGCAAAAGGGTATAAGATCCTCAAGGGCATAAGATTTGCTTTTTAAAAGATGAACTCGTAGGATAAATAATCAGTTGATTTTATGGACACAGAATATGGGAATCATAGAACATCCTGTACTGCTGAGATTCTTTGTAACACATAAAAAGACAAACAGTAATTTGGTCCTCTACTTCTGAAAACGAAAACGTGTTTTTTGGGGCGGCTTTTTTTGGAATGCTATGAACATACTTAAGGTTTCCTTGATCAATTCCATGACAAATGTTAGTGTATGTAAGTAAGAATTATAATGAATTTGACTACGAAGCTTTTATTTCAGTTTCAGGGGTATCTGCTAGACTGTACTACAGATACCCCAGAGCATGCATTTAGTGAATTTTTTGCTCAAAAAACTCAACTAGCTGAGTTTCCCTTCCTCTTCCCCAAGCAACTGAGAACAAAGCATTACACACACATTCAACTATTGCATTAATCCTTCTATATTTTCTCAGCTGCTCTGAATGTCTATAGATATGAATTTGTATAGATGTTTAGACAGAAAATAACCTAATTTTTATCAAACTGGGTTTTTTTTTTTAACAGTTTAAAACAGATAATATAGTTTTTAGTCTGCACTGTGTCAGGCAGTGTACTAAGTGCTTTCCCTGTATTATCTCAGTTAGTACAATCAATTAAAATTGGTTCTCATTTTCCAGATGAACGATCTTAAATATAGTGGTAATAGACCCACATCCCCCACAATAAGGCTGGGATTCAAGCCCAGGTGTACCAAATCCCAAAGGTCACTGTGCTATATGGCCCCTGTAATGAGGCTCATTCCCTAAAGAATACTATCACATCAAGTACAGAGACAGATTCATATATAAACCTGCTGAAATCAGCAGAAGGCAAAAAATACCACCATCCACTGGAATCCAGTTCTTCAAAAGCACAATATGCTTTTACCAAACACAACCCTCTACTGGTCAAGTCCCTTCCCCACACCATTGCTGCTACCCCCAAGGAGATCCCAGCACCCACTAAGACCTTTGAGTGTAGTACAAAAGAAGTAGATCTTCCTTTATTTGTCAGATGTATTATTAAAAATCACATCTTAAATTCAAACAGATAAATAACTACTGCTCCTTTAGTATTAAAAAATTAACAAGATTCCACACTAACATGATTTAATATTCTACAGCATAGTCTGAGTTTTATTAAAGGAGATCAGCCTAATGCTAGGAAAATCACAGAATCACAGAATTTTACAGCACTCGAGAAAATGCAGGCTAACACTTCACAGATTTTGCAAGGCTAAGTGACTTGGCCAATGCCAGACAATTAATCAGTGACTACAACTGTAACATTCTGAATCTTAGCTCTCTTGTCTTCAGGCCTGTTTCAACTAGAAGTGGGGACTTTTATTTTGAGATAAGAAACTGTAGTAAGGAAGTCATGCATGCGTGACAAGGAGCCTAAAGATACTTAACAATCTAAAAAAAGTTCAAAACTCTTTGATCACATTCGGGATTCTGGAGGAAAAACCCCTCAGTTCTAAAAGCAAATCTGTATCAAGGTAATATGAGGGAAACTGAATAGGCATTATACTTTTAAATAAATGTATCACTGAGTCTGAGTCATGTTCAATAATATTTGTTTAACATGTTAAGTTAAACCTAAAATCTGCAGACATTACACCTCCCTGAGCTTCCATTTGGTTATGTCAGAAAGAAAGGTGATTTTACTTACTGCAGCTTGCTGTTGTTTCAATTTGTCTCTGTATTCCTCTAATTCTTGCAAATTGAGAACAGGAGGGAGTTTCTAAAAAAAAATATCCATAAATGAAGAGCAAAAAATAGTTTAACTTGGTTTCATTTATCTGCACATCTCTGACTTACAAACTATAATCTGTGCATGTAAAACAATGTCTCATCCCACTCCCATACACTCCTCTTGGCCTCCCCACTATCCCCTCTAGATTTCAGACACAAAGCTGCCACATGTTTGTTGCCCAACCCTCTGGGGCTCAAGTTCCATCCTTCACTCAGCCCTATAGGACAGGAGAATGAGAGAAGAAAGTCCCACAACCTAACCTCCCCCTCTACAAACCACAGGTATATCCCTACTTGTCTGTGACAGAATTCAAAACATACTTCCCTTCTAAAGTACTAGGAACTAAGCACTACAGTGTGATAGTGACAGTTGCAGGAGTACATTCTAGATTCCACATCAGCTTTCAGAAGACAGAAACTAACAAAAGTGCATACCTATCTGTATATGAGAAACTCTAAGTTTCAGTCAATGGATTGATGAAACTTGAGAATGAGAGCGGGCTGACTGTATACACAGTGCATATAAAGCATGTATGCATACTGCATTTGGTTGCATCTAAAACAAGATTTTACTGTTCTTTTTTGAATTTCCTATAAATTTAAAATGCCAATATTATAAACATCATAGCATAGGAGTCTTTATCATGGCATCATGGCTATATATAAAGATACATTCATGGTTAAAAGTCTCAAAGTTGGTGAGTGCTGTGAAGTGTGTAAACCTGGCGATTCACAGACCTGTACCCCTGGGGATAAAAATATATGTTTATAAAAAATTAAAAATTAAAAAAAAAAAGTCTCAAAGTTTCTCTAAACATATTTTGACGATATAAGATAGAGGCATCATACCAACATATTGTACGCTAACAGTTAAAAGCCAAAAATACAGAAATGATTGCTAGACCAATATTCTAGAGCAGCACTTAATTTTACACTTTCTAAAATTTCATCATTAAAGAATGTGGACAGTTCAATAAATCACTATATAGTCATCATAAACCAGTCCTGGTAGTAAGCAAGGAAAGGAAGGAAGAAAGGAGGGACAAACACCCCTAAAAAGCATTCAAATCTCATCCACAAATTCAGTCCCTGAACAAGACTGGGTTTAAATAGGTTTTAATGAATTTTGTTTTACCTCCAGCTCATATTTAACAATATCAAATGAGTCCGTAGAAAAATATACTTGTTCAATACTATTAATTAATTCTTGTTCAGCTTGAGGGTCACTAGGCTGTTCTCGAAGTTCTCGAAATTCCTCCTTTAAGAAAAAAAATATCACAATTAGAGTACTTGTACCTGTTATAATTCTACCTGCATGGAAATAAATAATAATTTTTTTTAACAGTCACAAATCTCCTGGGAACCATTCCAAGCAAGGAGATAAACTGACAGGAAACAGGAAAGTTCATGGAAAATTAGGACTACTAAAACACTAAAATACTAAAAACTACTCATTTACTGGAGAAAAAAAGAAACCTAGCCAGTTTGAAAAGTCAGATTTTATTTTCAATTCTGTGTGTGCCAACTGAAAGAAGTGAAAGAAGTTTAACCAAAGGAAAAACCAAAGTGACTATGTAGTAACATCATACATACATAACACATATATACATATTTTCATCATTTGACATTCTAAAGTCTGTCCCAGCACAGATAACCAGAGACTATCTCAATGACTTACAGGTCACAGTCAGCATTAAAACCCTGAGCAGAGCAGACATCCGTGCTGGAAATCTCACTGCTCGGCTAAGAAACACCAGCTCCAGAAAAGATTCCCAAGTTTAGCTCTGTAATCCTATGAGGCTTCCTTCAAAGTGTGCTGATAATGTAACTAATGATCTGATTATGAATCTAAAGCTTTGTATTTGATAAAACGCTTTCTTTCTAATGATGCAGAATGAAGCTTCTATGGAAGTTCTTTTTACACAACTAAAAAGAGCTTGACAGACAAATCCCTACCCCTAATGTCTGCATCCTCATCCTACACAATTTCACTGCATAACTGAATAAACCTTCAGTTAACTGAGAAATTTCATTAATTCTGCCATACTAATTAATCAACACGTTATTATAGACATTAACAATTTAGTCCTTTGATTTCTGTATTCATATTAATCTTAAATACATTAAAGAACACAAAAGAAACTCATATTTAAAATAATTTTATAATCATTAAAATACTTAACAAAAATCCTTAATAAAATCATTAATTAAATACACAGAAGTTATCATGTCAATTAGAGAACACTGTTCTCCAAACGGAAATATTCTAGATTATTTTATTGCAGGGCATAGTTTTCATTTATTAAAAAAAAAAACCCAGCATATATATGTTTTAAACTTTAATTTATAATTTAAATATGCAAAATTATTAATTATAAAATTATCTCCTCTTAGATTCAAGCTAAAAGAAAATACGAGAGCAAAACTCTGAAATTCAAGAGAATAGTTAACTGTTTATATTTAAAATGCCAATAAACTTAAGAGAAGGCAAAGTCATACAAAAATCAAATCTACAGAATTAAAAGTGCATGGGAAAGAAAATGCCTCTTCTATACCAAAACTCACTTATAAAATTAAAATGTCAAACACACAGTCATCTGTGATTTAGCATGCAACCAAATACCATGAGAAAAGTAGGAAATACAGCATCCTAACAGTGGGAGCTGCATTCCTCTGTGTGTGTGTGTGTGTGTGTGTGTGTGTGTGTGTGTGGCGGGACTTCAGGGAGAAGGGGGTTATCTTGACAACACACTAATCTGCATTGCACCCTGGGCAATGACACTGAGAACAGACCTGGGCTAAAACCACACCACTTACAGAAAGGTTTCTGAGTAGGCTACTCATGGGTAACCTCCAAGCATTTAATAAAAGTTTGAAATGAGTGAGACATGAAATGGAAAATGAGATCAGAAATTCCTGGCAATCTCCCTCCCTAAGAGTCCACAGGCATTTAGAATACTTGCTTCAGATGCTGCAAGCTGAGGCAGGGAAAAAGACCCAGGTGAGCATATGGCAATGCTGCCTTCTTAGGAATTTCACAGCACCACTAACAAACAAATGTAGTTGGTACCATTCCAAAAAAAGGAAAAAAAAAAAAAAAAAGACTATAACAATTTCTAAGATTGAAAATATCAAGTACAAAGTCAAGCAAAAAATTCAAATAGACTGCAATGAATGAACCCTTTCATCTTAAATATAGAAATGCCAATGATATATAACTCCATGCTGGGGTTCTCTATATACTACCTAATTAACTGATCTAAAGATAAAGGTTTTAGTTGTGACTCTGGTATTAACTTGGGCAACTTAGTCTCTCTGTGCCTCATTTTTTTTGCCTGTAAAGAACATATACACAAACACACACACACACAGTGACAGTAAAACAAATATTCAAAGTTATTAAGAATGTCAAAGGAAAACATGATTGCATTTATAAATATCTCACAATTGTACATTTCACAAATGTAATGAATCTGTAAAAAGAGTACAATTTGTATATATATAGAAAAGGTCAAGTGCCATTCCTTCTTGGAGAACTAAGCAATTATATCACCGTGAGCAGATAAACCCGTATAATTTCCAAGAACAGACACATAACACTTGACACCCTAAGTAACCTAGACTAAAGAGAGGGATAACACCAAGACAGGAAGAGAAAGAAACATAACACACAAAATAGAATTCAATCCAAAACAAATGCCCAAACTATATCCCCATAAAATATCCTCTCCTTTCGGACAACTTAGTAGCTTCTGTGTGAAAATATATATCTGAACTCATTTAGACAAACTCCATTCTAACTAGATGCTGATCACCTTATTCCTTTTAATCGCGCGGCACCTGAAGGCTGCAAGATTCTCTACCTGATCATTCTCCACATGTTTCACTTTTAGTGCTCCCTGCTCAATCCAATAACACCTTTTGAGAATTGAGATTTCTCCTTACTCTCCATCATTATGCTCTCTACTACCAAGGTGCACTGTAGGTAACAATCACTGATCTAACTAAAAAAAATTAATTTACACGAAAAGAACAAAAAGAAAAGGCATTATGTTGTTTTGATAGTCAAAACTTTCCACAAACCCCTAATAAAAGATCTCTTTCTTCAAACTAGAAATAACAAAAAATGTTAATTGGTTTTAGGGATACTTTAAGCATGTAAATTAGAAAAATAAACAGAAACAGCAAGATTGTATATTCTTACCACAATTACCCCATAATTTTGGCATTAACAAACTGGTTTCCTCGAATTGGAGATGCAGAAAAATACATAATTCTTCACCTAAAACCAATTTTGCAAGCCAATATATATGTATGAGGCAAAATTCTACATAAAATGAACAAAAGATTTCCTATAAAAAACTTTAAAAGACAAAATCAGGGGACCAGGATAACAAATGGAATTACTTATACTATATTAAAATATGTGATTTCTTTTAAAGTTACAAAATATTCAATAAGCCAAGTTTGAGAATCAAATATTTCAGTCTTACAGACTGCTACTATAAAAAGCCTTTAAAGAATTTTATAATAAATTCTAAGTCACATAGTAACTAACAAATATATATTATCATTAATGTGGTATTAATGCTCTAGAAAACTTGAAAATCCAAAAATAATATAGCAACTATAGATCATCAAAATTTGCCACAACTTTCTCATTAATGGTAATCAACTATACTTAAAATAAAAAGTACATTGCTTACTCCAAAATTAAAACTGAAGAAAAACTACAATTAAGATAATGAATTTAAATGTAAAGGGGATAAAAATAAAAATACAATGGCAAAAAGAAAAAATCAAGTCTCTCTTCCATACTATCATTAGGAAATAACTTGCTACTTTCAAAGCTCTCTTATCATACCTTTCTCAAATGAATCACGTATTTTGATTTCACATTTTTTAAAAATTCCCACTATGTAAGAATTCCCTATACTAGTTCATACAGAAACAAAGTTGAGTATAAAAAATAGCTGAAGTAATAAGAGAGTTCAAATGAATAAGCAATGTCCCTGCAAGGCAGAACACGAGGGAGAACAAACAAAACCCACAGCATCAAAGGGCAGTGAGTTCACATTAGATGAAGAGGTGCCATTTAGAGAACAGGTGAAATTTCAAATTTGAGAAATTTGGGAAAATAAGGTAACAAATACGAAGCAAAGCACAAGTAAGAACTGTAGCAGGAAAGCATACAACAGGTTAAATGACAGAAGGTGGCTTCACCGGGTAGCAAAATGTCAGGAGGAGCATCTACATGTATACCAAGAGGCAATAAAATGCAACAAAAGAGATGGTTTCTTAATCCAATATATTCTTATATATCCTAGAACCATATTTTTCCTTTACTAAAAGTGATATATCTTAACACATATCACCGTGCCAGATGCTATATGAAAAAAAGTAAGCATAAATATGCAATATTTTCTTAACGTAATAAACCAAGCAGGATTACTTTAGGTAAGTGGTAGAAAACAAAGAAGTTAGTCAATATTTTAGAGGCTGTCTTTTCAGCAGTCACAATACACTGCAGGATTGCATCTAATTCTACCTATCCTATTTTTTTCCACTCTGATCAGCTCTCAGATAAAGCTGCATGAACATACATACTAAATGCACATCATCAAGGTAACTTTACGAAAAATGAAGAAAAACAATCATAACAGAAATTTAAGTGAACATCTTTGTTTTAGCCAAGTAATTTTTCCTCTCAACATAACAATAAAAGGTTTTATGAGAACTGGGAATTCAAGTCTATAAAACAATTGGAGCCCTCAACTGTAAGGTGTTATAAAACATTTCCAGTGTATTTATGGTTTCTAAGGAACTAGGCTATAACTTTGCAAAGCAACTTCCCACTTAAGAGTTCAGCTCTTAAGGGAATGTATTCAAATTCAGAACAAAAAAAGGAAAAAAAAAAGACTACAAATTTTGCACTTAACCACTACTTTTAAATTATACAAAATACCACACAAATTTAAAATGGCATTTTAATTCGAGTTCAAATCTTTAAATTCTATTCACTTTCGTAAGTGTAAAAAGTGAGTTATGACAACGTCACAGTTCTTCTTACCATTTCTAAACTCAATTTTCTCTTTAATTTTCAAAAGCAATTTAATCCAATTTTTAAAATCACAGAATGGCTTGGAAACTTATCTACAATAGTAGGCTTTTTATTCAAACAAAAAAGATAAACGCAAAAATCTTCATTTCATAGGTCCAGTTTTAAAACCCCCCAAAATGTATAAAATTTAAAAAAAATGCAAAACAATTTCCATTTCTGTACATAGTTTATCAGACTACAGTTCACATTACAGTCCTGAATGGCAGAACGCATTGTGTTGTGAGGGAGTGAGGAAGGAAAAAAAAAGAAATTTTATTCTTCTAAAACATGGATTGGGGTTTGCCAAGGCAAATCTTATCAAAGGTTTTTTTTCTTACTGTTTGCATTTCTTTGTCAATCAACATAAAAAAGCTATTCTGCTATAATAAATGCAAAAAATAATTACAGTCTTATCAAAGCTACTATCACATTAGAGATTTAAATGAGAGCAAAAAATGTTTAACTACCAAAATCTATAGTTAGAAGAACAAAAACATGAAGTTTTCAATATTCAATCAGTATTATAAAAATCATAAATCACTGCACAAAAATAGGTTTTGTTTCCAAAAGAAACAGGATTCAAGATCAGATACCCTAAAACCATACACACGACATATAAATTTGTAATGAATTGCCAGATGTCAGATTACGTGGGGAAATGGTACATTTTCTTAAAATTCCACTAGAACAACAATAATGATCCATCAAAGCACCCGGCTCATCATCCATTTGTTTGTGTGTTTTAAATAAAAGCCAACCAGTTGTTTTGTTTTGGGTTTTTTTTGTTTGTTTGGTTGGTTTTTTTTGGTTTTTTGTTTTTTGGGTTTTTTTTTTTTAGGCTTTCAGTGCCATCTACTGGAATATTGGCGAGGTTACAATTTGAGGCTTCCATAAAAAGATTTACAGATTTTTCTAGAAGGTTATTAAAATGGAATTCTCTTAATCCAGCTTTATAGCATATTTAAGTGATAGAAATAATGTACTTTAATCACTTTTTATGCAAAAAATCATCTAAATAAACACATTTGTTTTTAAAGAAGCAGATCGTGAGTAAGAACTGATTTTATAAATAGAAATATACCTATTAACAGATACTAAAAACACAAAATTAGAAAGCAAATCTTTCATATGTGATACTCTGCCAAATATTTTTATTTACTTCCGTTACTCAACAGTTATATTTTTAACAGGTATTTTTCTAAATTTATTTCTATGAAAAGGAAAACATTAAAAATAATAGCTTAAGAGACATCAAAATTTTTTTTTTCTAAATCTGTCTTTAAAAGATTTCTTTTTTTTTTTTTTAAGATTTTATTTATTTATTTGAGAGAGAGACAGTGAGAGAGAACATGAGCGAGGAGAAGGTCAGAGGGAGAAGCAGACTCCACATGGAGCTGGGAGCCTGATGTGGGACTCAATCCCGGGACTCCAGGATCACGACCCGAGCCGAAGGCAGTCGTCCATCCAACTGAGCCACCCAGGCGCCCCAAAAGATTTCTTAACCTCAGTGAGAAACATTAAGCTGTCTGCCACATGCCTGTCCTCTTGGACGTTAATACTAAAGAAAGGCACATCACAAACTGAAGTAGAGGGAGAAGTCCAGTGAATAGTCTAGATTCTGTTTTCCTGTTTTTATTTCAGTTTTAAAAATACCTCATCAGACCCACTCTCCAAAAGAAGAAATATTATCTATTCTGAGAAAAGATATCACAACACTTTCAACTCAGCGCCTAGAAACCACAGTCTTTCCAATACCTTCACCTTCCACGTCCAATAAAATCCTCAGTCCTAAATTCTGCTTTTAAATCCTCTCTCAAATTTAACCCTTCTTCATTTCCTAAACTTCATGTTCCCATCTTCTTTTCAATCCCACAGTTAAAGCAATTTCCCTTTCATAAGCTCAATCTTTACCTCAACACCTGAACCTAGCTCTCCAGACTCTGACTCCAGCACACTTTCCTCATATCTTGGTAAAGTTCTGAAAACCAAGCTCTGTAGTTAGTGTGTGGTTTTAGGAATTCTTTCCATGGATGCTAAGACGTCAAGTCAAATCCATTTATCTTACTTCACAGAAGCATTTTATAAGCAAGAAAACATTCTGCACAAACTCCCAGAATGCTATATAAGAGAAGGTACTCGATATTTGTGGAATGCATTAAGTATGCAAACAAAAATACCTCCTTATATTTAGACAAATATGACTGCAACAGAGATTCCTTTTGTTCCCTCGGCCTATATTTTTCTTTAATGAAAAAAAAAATCAAAGGCATAGCTAAACCAATCACGTAATACCAAACCTAGCTGAATCCTATTTGTATTTATGAGTTAGTAAAATTAGGGTCTTAAAAAGAAACAAACAAACTTTATCTTTAAAGAATAATATGAGAAGGCAGGGGCTCAGAAAAAATAATATATTATTAGTATTCTTTTATCAGTACTCTTTTTATGATATATAACCATTATGAGAGAACTATGGAAAGTGTTTACTTAAAGTCAAGATACAAACATAAGGTTCTGAATACTGATTTTTTTTTAAAGATTTTATTTATTTATTTATTTGACACAGAGACAGAGATGACAAGTAGGCAGACAGGCAGGTGGGGCGGGTGGGCAGCAGGCTCCCCACTGAGCAGACAGCCCAATGTGGGGCTTGATCCCAGGACCCCAAGATCCTGACCGGAGCCAAAGGCAGAGGCTTAACCCATTGAGCTACCGAGGAGCCCCTGAATACTGATATTTTAAATCAGGATTCAACATACACTCTCGAATAACAATCCTAATAAGTTCTGTCACTTAAACCCTATGGCTATTGTGATTATTATATATAATAATAATAAATTTTGGTCTCAAGTCTTAAGTCTTATAACCAATTAAGTAAAAACCTTTCACATCATTCAAAAAGTACAAATCTCTTTAAATGGGTAACACATTTAGTCAGTAAATACTATATAGATTAATTTCTTATAACCTTACCTCAGCATGGAAATCCCATTAATCTGAAATACAAAATAATCCATTTCCCAGGAATGAAATTTTAGGTCATCACTAACTCTTTACTATTTCCCACAAAAACTGTCCAAAAAACTTCAAAATTTGTTGTCTACAACAGTTCCTTTGGTTCCCCTTTCTCTGTTCTTGTCATCATGTCCTCCACTTGACAAAAGGTTCCCAAACACTGCTCACACTGGGGTCACATGGGGATCACTAAACTTTACTGCAGACACCTGGCTCCACCCCACACACTCTGACTTCATTAGAATTGGATAAGGCCTGGTTAATAGTGATTCTAATATGCAGCAAAGCTTGTACACCACTAACATTGGGAACTCTCAAAATGAAATTTGCCAATATTAGATTATTTTTAACCTAAAGAAACAGCCATTTCCCATGATTCATCCTAATATTTCCCTTCTATTCTTTATACCAGAACTTTTAAAAAATATTTATTTATCTGAGAGTGAAAGAGATTTAAGAGAGAGAGAGAGCGCACACAAGCGGAGGTAGGCGCAGAGGGGGAGATGGGGGAGAGAAGGGGAGAGAGAGGGAGAGGGAATATCTACAGCCAACTTTCCACTGAGTGTGAGCCAGACTTGGGACTTGATCCCATATGGGTGCAACTCACTAGAAAGAGGAGGATGGTGAAGGAAAACTGAAGGGCATTAGGTGTGATTGAGAATCCAGAAAGGACTGTTGATTGTTTTTTGTTTTTGTTTGTTTTGTTTTGAAGAGCCTCTAGCTTTGGAGTTCAACTCATCATCTTATTTCCTTTATAGTATCTGTCATACTTTGCAATCACCTTGTTTACTGCCTATCTTCCCTCCACTTACCCACCACCAGGCTAACCCATCCAACGCCCCAAGCTTAATCATCACCTGAAGCATTTATATTTGCTGACCTTGTAATCCCAAACTGGGGCCTCTATCAAGAGCCAGTCATCTCCAATCACACACTACAGGCCAGTGGGGGGACAGCGAGAAGATTGGGTAATGAGATCATTATAAATTCACTAATTACCCCTACTGGAAAACATCAAGGTGCCTGGTTTAAAGGCAACAAAAATTCGCCCAAGGTTTAAAAACAACAATAAATTCTTATGCAATACGTTCATGTATTTTTTAAAGAGCCTCACTCATCAATTTTACACTGGTTTTGAAACATCAAATGCAATCTAATTCAAGGCATGTTCATAACGCATGATCTGTTTTCTTGAGTCAAAGAAATAAAAAGAATTATTTGTCAATTAGGATTTATGGTTATTGCTTAGTTCCCAGTTTCATCAGATGCAACAACCTTTTATAACATCACGCAAAACTGTTCAAAATGCCTCTCTAAGCTTTTTCTCTGAGTCATTTCATGCAAATGGGCTGGTTAGAGTTTTACCACATTTGGAGAATATGTTTGGGTCTGGCCCAAAATTAAAGCTAAGCTATAAATACAAAATTCGCATTAGTGGGTAAGGCTCCTCATAGGGGTGGGAGATCACTCTCCTGAGCAGCAGACACTAAGACATCATTTCAGGACTTATAATTCTGACTAAAAGAAACAAGCCCTATGTATTAAGGTGCCAGATGCAGGAAGCAAACAATACTTCCAAATATGATCCTCAAATTGAAAATCACAAGAGCAGACATTCAGAGGAAGACATTGTGATCTGTGATGGAGCTGCTCTTTGCGGAGGTAGTTCCAAGTGGCAACACCCCAGAGTGAGAAACAGCAGGGATTTTTTTTTTTTTTTTAACAATGGTTAATAATTCTCCTGAGGGAAAGGCAGCTAGCTTTCAAATAAATCTATTAAATTTGTAAACTGAGAAATTAACATAAATCAGGGAATTAAAATCTAAGATATCTACAATTTAGTATAAATTATGCTTTAGCTACTTAAAAATCTGCTCTATAAAAAACATGATTAATGATGATTTTTGACTCGTGGTGTTACAGCATAAAAAGTGTATTATTTCATTTTATTTCTCCAAATCACAGCAGAAAAATCAATTAAGTTTCACATACATACATAGATATGTGTGTGTAAAAAAACTGCTTTCAGGCTAAGAAGCTGATACCATAATAAACTCTAAATTTATCAATTTTGCATTTTCTGCTTCACTATAAAGAATCATACTGCATCCCAATGAGTAATGAAAGCAAAAACAAGCCCCAAGCCTACTATACTATAAAAATTTACTTAGCTTAATCATAACTACCATCTGCCAGTGGGAGGGAAAAGCTTCTGTGAATCAATTATTATCCAAAGGCAATATTATTTCTTAAGGAAGTGAAAAGTCACGTTCACACATGTAGATCAATACCTTTCCAGGGACCCGGAGACTCTCAATGGCACCAAGATCACTAAGGCTTTCTGGAGGGCTTTTCAGACCCTTAAAAAAAGTAATAATAAAAAGAATTTTAATTATGCTACAGAACTGTAAAATGACAGAACATACTTATTAAAATAGAAATCACCATTTTAAAAATAGAAAATTTCCAGCTTTAAAATATACAGAACATATATTCTAAAAACAACTGTCACTTAATACATATAGTACTACTATTAAATCAAGTAAATATGTACTTTTGGAAGTTCAGATGTATTAGATGGCAGCTTCACAACTAATGACTGAAGTCTAACTTAACCATGGTTTAAAAACAACCAAAAGAAAAGACTATTGGGTGACAGAAAGCATTATGGAAGCACTTATATATTAATCATTATCAAATTAACCTGATAACAAGGACCAAGTATCATGATTCTCTAATAAATACACCAACCAGCTGAGCTAATCAAAGACTTTTAAATAATGCTAATTGTTTAATTAATACATAAATACCCTTGATTCTACCAGATAATTTCTCACCAATATACCCAATTTAACTGCATAACTGGAACTTAAATCTCACGTCCTACTGCTTTCTACCATTCTTTAGTTCCCGGTACCCAATAATTTCTACATTCAAATCAACTGAGGAATTCTGAAACTCTCATTTGAACCAAGGAAAGTTATCAAGACAGAAAGAAGTTACCAATCTCATTTTCTTTGAAAGCCTCTTTTTAAATATGGGCTATTCAAAGCAGATACCTAAAGTTCCTGTAATATTAGTCTGTAAACAAAATTAGTTGGTACATAAATTTGAAGAGCCTTTTTGTCCTTTAGATACCCTATATTGGCCCTTTGATGTCCTCAGTAACCAAAACATAGGGCATACTTAGGTTAACTATTTGAGACATATAGCAGAACTTGCTTCTTTTTAAATTATAGAGCTATGTATTTTATCTTTCCTATTACAAGATATGACCAGTCATAACTACAATTTTTTAAGACAAGGTGCTTTGCCTCACCCCCAAGTATTCCATTACTCCCAGGACACTCCACCCAGGTTTCTCTCACTTTCATTCTCTCTCGTATTCTTTCTCTCTATCCCTCTTCCTCTCCCTCTCACACAAACACATACACACATACACACACACATAAATACGTACACATACGAGTGCAAACTTCATAATTTGATTCAAAATCATGACCACCCCAAAATATATTTTTTTAAAATATAACTGCCATGCCCTTTTTAAAAAAAGGCTTATTTGAGAGAGAGGAAGCCTGCACAGGGGGAGGAGCAAGGAGAGAGAGAGAGAGAAAACAAGTCCCAAGCAGATTCCACAGAGTGCAGACCCCAATACAAGGCTCGAACTCACGACCCTGAGATCATGACCTGAGCCAAAACCAAGGATGCTTAACCTTCCAGCGCCACCCAGGTGCCCCTGCCACACCTTTTGAACAAACATTTTTAAAACTATAGATGTGTTTGACCAATCTAACAGAAATTCTTGGGGGATTATATCACAGGTAATTTTCTTTCTCCCCAGAGCTACTCGATAAAGAAACCAATGCCTGAAATGTAAAGAAGTAATGTATGCCAATACATAGGAAAAGGCCTTACTCCAAATGAGTCACCCCATACAATAATAATTTTCTACTTGCATATGGCAATTTTCCACCAAATGTACAAAATAGAAGTAGTAAAAACTGGAAACCATATTACATGTTAGGAAGTAGGGGAGCTCAGTGATTCAGGGAATGGGCTCTGTAGTCTTGAACCACTTGTCTAACCTGCCTATCTTTATGTTCTAATGAATACGACAATAATACAGAGGCCAATAATAAGTAATAACGGAGATAATGTATGTGAGAGGCCAAAATCAGTGTCTAGATATAGCAAGCTTTCTTTAAGGGCTAACCATTATTCTGAATATTATTACTGTAACCACAAAGAAATGTTTCTCTTTTGTCAAGACAGAAATAAAGAATTACACAAATGTTCAGAGCATATCTGACATGTGTATTTTAGGATTATAGATCTTGAACCCTTTGATTAGCAATTTTATAAATTTCTACTGACAAAAATGAAGTCACGATTTTTATCCTCACTTCCCTAAAGCAGTTAAGTCATGGTTAAAACTGTGGTACTCTGCAATTACAAAACTGAAACTTTCGCTGTAATCCTTAAACATTATTGATGTTCTTTGATATTTGGTATCTGTTTTAATAAATTTCTCCAGTTTAAATTTATACAAAATTCAGCACACATAATACCTGCCTCTGCACTTTATTTCTTTGCTTGAAGCACAGTAACATTTCAGACTACTTCTGTTATGCCTACATGAATCTTCTATGTCCATTGAGGAGACCAGCAACTTATGTCCCAAAGATCAAAAGGAGCATGTGAGGTGGTTTCTGCCTCCTTCTCTTTTTCAGCAAAATTCAACATAGTCGTTATTCTCAGTCCTCAACTTCTCTTGAACCCTAATCAGGCTTTCCTCACCCACTACTTCATGAAAAGTGCTGCTGTCAAGTACCAGATGACAGTCATTGTTTAATGCTGCTCAGTCCAAAGGCTCATTCTCACCTTCTGCCACCTGTCTGCAGCACCTAACACAGCTGATCACTCCCTTCTCTTTTAAATTCTTTACTTGGCTTCCAGGACCCAGTCTACTTGGTGGTTCTCTTTATCCACTATGTATCCAACAAATATTTACTGAGCATCTGATATGGGACAGGTGATCTCTGAGATGCTGCAGTCCTCCCTTACTGGCTTCTCCTTCTCAATCAGCCTCGCTAGATCTGCCTCTTTCCCTAACCTTTTAAAATCGGTATCTCATGTGTTGCAAGTGTGACCTCCTTTTTATATCCACACTCATTCCATTGGTGATCTTAGCCAGTTCAATGTGTTTGTAAGTCCCAAATTTGTATCTATATCCTGTGTTTCTCCTCAGAAACTGAGACTCTTAGCCAACTGCTTATGTTATCTAGCCACTTAAATGTCTAAAAGAGGCCTTCATATGAGTAAGTCTAAAAACTTTCTGCCTTCCTCTGTTCCTTCCTCAGCCTTACCCACTTCATTAAATGGCAATTCCAATTGTTGAGGCCAAAAAATCTGGACTCAACCCTGACGCTTCTCCTTCTCTCGTAGCCCAAATCCGATCTGTCAAGAAAAACTGTCGACTCTGTATCTACAGTATACCCATGATCCAGCCTCTTGTCAACCCTTTCACAACTAACGCTCTGGTTAAGGCTCACCCATTCTCTCATTCAAATTATGGCAACAGCATCCTTATTGTTCTACCTGGTTTTGCTCTTTTTCCCTCTTCAAATTGTCCTTTTAAAAGAGGCCAGAAAGATCTTTCTGAAGCCCATATATGTAAAATGAGATCAATCCCCTGCTTGCTATTTCAATAAAAATAGAAGCCTGGCTTTGCTATTAGTGAGAAGAAAAGTAGTAGGAGATGAGGTCAAAATGAGGTCCTGGGTGATCTGGCTTCCTGCTCTCAGCCCTGTGACCTCATCCAGACCTCATTTCCTACTGTTTTCTCTTCACTTACTTTACTCCCCCTACACTGGCGTCAGGCTGTTCCTCAGCCATGCTTCTGCCACAAGGCCTCTGCATTTGCTCTTCCTTCTACCCGGAATGTTGCTTTCCAAATATCCACACGGTTCACTTCCTCACTTCCTTCAGGTTTTTACCTGAATGTCACCTTCTCAGTGAGGCCTTCCATGGCCACACTATTTAAGGTTATAAACGATCCCAACTTGCCAACAACTCCCAGGCCTCCCTAACTCCTCTTCTTCCTAAACATTAATCCCTATGTTTGCCTGAGCACTTGTCTGTTTTGTTCACTGCTGCACCCCCAAACTTAGAATAGTGCCTGGCACATAGTGCTCTGTAAACATTTGTTGAATGAACTGAAAGAACAGAGGCCAGCATAATAGAGAAGGCTGAACAACAGAACTGATCTAAATAAAGAGTGCTAACAAAGCCCACCCTCGCACTCTTTTCCAAACCAAGATCCTTGCAGAGCTGAAATGCCAAACACCTAAGCTGCACAGACTTTTCATATCGCTCCACCATAATGATATCAGCAAACTCTTCAGCCTCACAAAAAAGAAAAATCTTTGTGTACATTTATTTGTAATACTACTATATTTAACCCAATAATAGAGTACTAAATAAAAATCTCCAGTGTTACTCTAGGCAGTACTCTACTTTCATATCTCAAAGATTAATGAAATGTGTATTAGTAATGATTAAACATGTGGAAATCAAGCCATAAACAAACATAACGAGGATGACTTTTAAAATCTGTGTAGGGGCGCCTAGGTAGCTCAGTCAATTAAGCATCCAACTCCTGGTTTTGGCTCAGGTCATGATCCTGGGATAATGAGATCATGCCCCAAGTCGGGCTCTGCACTCAACATGGAATCAACATGGAGACTCTCTCCCTCTTACTCCACGCTCCCCCATCCACCCACTCGAGCTCTCGTTCTCTCTGTAAAATAAATAAATATAGCCTTTAAAAAAATCTGTGTAAAACTCCTAGTTTTATCTCACTTTTTACACAGTATGGTTCCAGCTTTCTGTATGTGTTCTTAGGTTTTTTTCTATACCAACTAAGCACTGATTCGACCTTCTCAAGTCCAATAAGCAACTGACTGAGGCTGAAGTCACCATTTTCACAATTCCACTACCTTCAGGAGACCTCTGTGATCAAGCACTTCCTTGATAAGACCCAGGTGTGTTAACTCCTTTATCTCTTTTATCTTCATCATATCATATGAACATCAGCACCAGGCTGACCCCATGAGATCCATGTTAGTATTCCTATATTAAACATGTGGAAACATGGGGCACCTGGGTGGCTCAATGGGTTAAGCCTCTGCCTTCAGCTCAGGTCATGATCTCAAGGTCTTGGGATAGAGCCCCACATCGGGCTCTCTGCTCAGCAGGGAGCCTGCTTCTCTCTCTCTCTCTCTCTGCCTACCTCTCTGTCTGCTTGTGATCTCTGTCTCTCAGATAAATAAATAAATAAAATCTTAAAAAAAAAAAAAGATGTAGAAACAAATTCTCTAAAAAGTTTGGTGACTTCCTCAAGGTCACATAGCTATGGCAGGATGGAGCAGGACCTAAACATCCTCAAGTAACAAGTGGTATAAACCCTAACTCCAGTCTCAACAAATATGAGGGATTGTCACATACTTAAATCTTTTAGTATTCGCAGAACTTTCAAATTTTAGTTCCATGACATTAACAATATGATTTAAAAGGAGTATAATAATCATGTAGGACTCATGTGTTCTTCACAAGATATCTACCATCTGTAACCTATTCAGATTATATCTCAAATAAGAGTTTAATTTGGAATTTGTAATCTCCTTCTAGTCAACAAGAAGAAAACTCAAAATGAACCTTTCACTAAAAGATTATCCCCCTTATCTCCAAAGTTCTCAAAATTTTCTGATTTAAAACTCTAAATTATACTTCTCTCATATAAAGATAATAAAGAATGGCCAATTCTGGTGAAATATTAGAGTTGAATAAATAAAGGTATCTAAAACCAAGTCATAACCAGTAAGTGTGTTAACGGAAATGCTGACCCTTCTTCCTTGAAGGAAGCTGAGACATTATTAGGAAGTCCCTAACATTTATGAGATGAAATTAAAAAAAAAAACAGCCAAAGTTTTTATTAATGAATAATCACTGCAGTAAAAATAAAAGGCTACTATTTTGCCATAACAATGATTTTTTTAAGTATCATTTCACACGCATTAACTTATTAGCAACTCATATTAGAACTGTAAGATAATATTAAGAAAAATAATTATTATTCCCATTTTCACATCTGGAAATTTAAGCTACAAGGTTTGTGAACTTGCCCAAAGTCATGGAGCTACCCATTCTGTCTTCAACTCATCCGTTTTTTTCACTCTTTCCAGTCATCTCTATTGCACAGACCTCACCTCCCTACTCAAGCCACCTGCTCACAGACGACACATATTCTAGAAAAAGGGAGCCCTGCAGGGTAGCGGGGGCTGTCACTGGAACGATGGCAAGAAGGAAGGGAGACAAAGATAGCCCTTACTGAAACTTGCTCATTGACCTTATCTAAAGGAATGTTTCTGGGACGCCGCTACCTGCCTGAGCATGGCTCAGATCACGGTGGCTCGGTGAATTTTTTAGGGTGTGCCCTGGCTTCCCCGTGCCCCTGATACCTGCCACCAGCCATACCTAAGTTCTCCGCCAGCCCCAGCCCAGAGAGAGAATATCTAGGCTCCTCTACCAGCGCAGACGAAGGAGGCCTTTGCTTCAGCCTCCGCGACTTACCTGTCGGGTCATAAGAGATTTTATTTTTTGCATGTCGAAATCGTTACGGTGGTACCCTGCCTCAAAAAACTAACATATCACGCCGAACCACCAGACAACTGGCTCGGACACAGGGAAGCCATAGTGAGTAGTCACGTGGAGCGGCTGACTCGGGTCATCCTTTCCTGCGCTGAGTATGCTGGGAATTGTAGTCTCCCGGCAGCCGCGGACACTGACAATGAAGAGAGGAGGACAGTTCAGGTACTACATTTCCCAGGAAGCAAAATAGCGGACGCTTCAGTTAAGCCTGCGAATCTTGTTGTTCTGGGTGACCACGGTGACCGCCCGTCTTTACAGAGGTACTTGCTCTTGGTCACCCCGCTTCGGTAAGGCGAAAACTTACCTCATAGGTGACCGGGCATTGAGCGACAGGACGAAGCACTGAGAAGACAGTTTAGAAACCGGACTGACGTGATTTCCCCCTTAGAGTGTAGTGGAGGAAACCCAACCTGGGCGGGGTGGGAGGATGTGGGACTGACGTGACAGGAACTCAAGGAAAGGCGCTCTTCCAGAAGTGACCTGGGAACCTGGGACGCTCCAACTGGCTATGAGCTTTGAGGAAAAGTGCGGCCCAATAGGCGTGTGTCCAGGGCTAGGGCTGTTCTTCCTCCGTCTTGACATCCACTGCAAAAAAAACTGTAAAACCCAAGGTTTTAACCCGCACCTCATCTAAGGCAAGTTGAGATAGAAAATATAACAGTAAGGAGACAGGACACTTTCAAGTTCTGATTTCAGCGTTTAGGAGTTTAGTTAAATTGGGGAAAGTAATAGGAGAGGTGTTCCGGGTTTGATTTAAGGAAGAACTTTCCAGGGGCGCCTGGCTGGCTCAGTCAAGCGTGCGACTCTTGATCTCAAGTGTTGTGAGTTCGAGTTTCCTTTCGTTGTAAATATTACTTAAAAAATAAAATCTCTAAAAAGGAAGAGAGAGAGAGAGAGAGAAACAACTTTCCAATTATGACAATGCTAGGGGGACAAAAAGCAATCCAGAATTAACAACAGGTAGCATTTATCAAGAGCTTACTACATGTGGAGAACTGTGCTAATCGCTTTACATATATTATCTCATTTAGTTAGCCACACAAGCATCATATAGGGTTGTACAATTATTCCCAATTAATTTTTTTCTTTTATTTTTTTCAATGATCCCCACTTTAAAGATGAGGAAACAAAGGTATGGAGAAACCAAGTAACATGTCTATGATTACTGCAACATGCAAACAGAAACTAAGGGAGTGATTATGCAGGTGTTGTTTTAAGTAAGGGTCTCATGTATGGTGTTTAAGTCGTGAAGTATGGTGCCAATATTTTTTATTAATTTACATTTAATTAATGTTTGTTAGAAAACCCATGGTTTCAAATATTTGTCTTTGGACAACTGAAAAAGTGTTCAAGAGTGTCAAACTAATGAAAAATATTAGGTAAACCATAGTATGGGTCATAGTAAGATCTGGCCAAAATAATAAAAGTGGTTTGCAAATGATTGAAGTTTGGAGGATATTATATAGAGGTTATTTCCAGTTCTGCAATTCTGTCATTCGAACTATAGTCTTGTCATTTGTCTTTGTCTCATTTTTACAAATGAGTTTGTAATATTTGACCTAAGATTTCATAAGGATAAATGAGATGATGTATCTCTTCTATCTCTTCTATCATTGTGCTTAACAATCGCTTTTGAAATTATATGTTTACCTATATGCTTCTCTGTAATTTCTAACCCCATAAAATATTCCAGGCACTTTTGGGCAATCCTAGTTTAGTTCATTCTCTGCCTGCTCTAGTCTTTATTGCCAGGCAGTTCTTATTATGTGAAAATATTTAAAAGTCCTTGAAGGGGTGCCTGGATGGCTCAGTCAGTTAAGCATTGGACTCTTGGTTTTGGCTGAGGTCATGATCTCAGGATCATAGAGTCAGGCCCTATGGAGTTGTCAGGCTCTGTGATCAGTGCAGAGTGTGCTTGAGATTCTTTCTTCTTTCCCCACCCTCCACCTCAGCTCCTCCCTGTGCTCACTCTCTCTCTCTTTTTCTAAAATAAATAAAATTAAAATTAAATTAAATCTTTAAAAAAAAAAAGAAGAAGAAGAAGAAGAAGTCCCTCGGGCACCTGGGTGGCTCAGTCATTAAGCCTCTGCCTTCAGCTAGGGTCATAATCCTAGGATCCTGGGATCAAGCCCTGCATCAGGCTCTCTGCTCTGGGTGCGTGCTTCTCCCTCCCTCTGCCTGCTGTTCTCCCTGCTGTGCGTGCTCGCTCGCTCTCTCTGTTTATAAATAAATAAAATATTTTTTTAAAAAGTTCATGAAAGCATCAAAAGAAACAGAAGCTGCTGACTATATTAGCATATAAAATGAAACCCAATTCAGTTTTTAGTTATTAGGCACTAGGCAGCGCTGTACTATGCACTTTACAGTAGTAACAGAGTTTTGGTTGAAAAGCATATGTATATTAGAGCTGATGCAAGATGAGTAGTTCCCAAACCTGACCATTCAAATGCACCTGAGGAGTATACCATTGTTACTGGGGTTTTTTTAGGTTCTTTGTTTAAAATCTTCAGTGATTCCTACGGGCAGCAAACTCTAGCATTTCAAATCCATTCTTTAGAAATGAGAAAATTGATTCATCTAAGATTTCAAGGTCACACATTTTAAAATTAGAGCTTGAATCAGAACTAGAATCCAGATCCAAATTCAAAATTTCCCCCCCCATAATATAATCAATACACAAAGTTACAAGACACAAAAGAAAAAGCTTTTTTATTCCATGTATATTTTATCTTTTTCTGTTAGCCTAATGGGGAAAATTAATATGTTCTGTATCTATTTGACCCTGAAAAGTCAAGAAAGCATTACAACTTTGTTTTACTCTAATACTCTGAGTTTTAGTTTATTTCATATAAACTAAAAATAAATGAACAATCCAGTCTTCTAAAAGTTCAAAAGCTGTACCTATAATATTGTCTAAATAAACTATATTTTCTAATTCAACATACAACTAACATTATAGAAAATAATGGAGCCATACATGATGCATTTTTATCTTCCTGAACTAAACTAAACAAAACAAGCCTAAAACCCTAAAGAACACTTTTCAAAAGGTGAAGCATGGTATTTCATTTCCATTTTTCAAAAATGTACATAAGGCTTATTTAGGACTTTTACATTTGCCTGAAGGCTGTTGTGATAGACCAGAGCAACTAGCAGAAAGATTGGACGGCCTGCCAACGAGTCTTGAGGATAGCTTGCTGGATGATAGTCCCTTGGTAAAGGACTGCCAGCCCCACTTTTGCAGATTGAAGTGTCAGAGCTAAGAGTTTAAGTTGTTCTGATTCAAGGAAACAGTTTTAGCAATAAAATAGGATAAGAGCATATTGCTGATGGCCCAAACTAGAGGAGCCTCTGGAAACTTAAATAAAAGCTGGTTTGATTAGGAAGATACATTTTAAATCCTCCTATACATAAATAACAAAGCAGCACAAAGTTCTGTGGCCTCTCCAGAATGAGGTAACTACACTTTCTGAGCAAGCAGTAGCAGAAACCAAAACATAGGCTGAAGGCAAAGCGGTGACCTGGAGAGGAGCCCAGGAAGGAAGACTGCCGCATAGTCATTTAGCAGCCACATAGTAGATCCAGGCTTCTGAGAGGCAGCACTGTGGACCTAAGTATTGAACACCAGCACAGGTGTGTAGGCATGATCTCCGCTAGTGGCCTGCTCTTTGCAATAACCTGTAAATTGTAACCTTTCCTAGGATCTATCTAATTACAACATAAGACAGTGCTTCTCTCTCCAGTTCTAGGTCCTCACTATTCTACATTGACCTTGGCATTGGCATTTTGCCACCTTTCCAGTTCTTCTTACCATTCCAAAATATTCATATGCTACTAATAAATAATGAATGCAGGTATTTAAAATGCATGTAGTGCACCGCTTGCCTTATGAAACAAGACCAATCTTACAATTTAAACAAACTAGATAATAAATAGTGTGACTTGAAAAGTGACAAAAAAGCCCATCCCTCTCCCCACAAAAGACCTTTCCCCTCCACACACAGTGGCTTCTTTCATTGCTTGAAATTTAATCACCAGGGATATGGATTGCTTAAATTAATCAGTCTTTTCACTCTAAATGTAAATATAACTAAGATCAATAAACAGGCTCCAAAAGAGTATAGTAGAGCAGAACCCCTCTGTAGATTACAAGTCAGATGTGAGATATTGATGGTAGGAAATTTCTCATATAATAATAAAACACTTTAAGCCATCTTTAGCAATCGTGTAAAAACTGACAACAGTTGAAGTTCTATTTTAGCATTACCTTGTATGTCTTCCTGTGTAAACATCCTGAATTCAGAAATTACACCAGCAGGTAAGATTTTAATGCCTACCACCTGCCGCTAGAGGGCGCTTTGTTTTGGCTGTGCCACGTAGCACTTTCCCAAGGCATTTGGTAAGGATACTGTCATTTTTTCATGTTTTCCATGACATGAAAAGATCACAGCTATGATTCATTTGGGCATTTATTTATATAGTGTCAATTCTCACCTATGTTATAAAAGAAAGTACATTTTAAGTATAACATGAATTTGCCTAGGACCTAAAAACTTTATCATGAGCCAGCACTAGGTTTGAAAAACCCTGGAAAGAGTTTATTTTAAAAGGGCAATCAGAAATTAATATTGATTTAAAAGATGTGAGTGGAATCTATGTGGTATCTGTAGAATGTCTGTAATTCTTAATATATTAATATTGGTTTTGTGCAAACCAATGTTGAAATTCATATGCATTTCTTAACATCAACTGAATATCAGAAGACAGTGGCCAAGGAGCATTTGGGTTTTATTTCTGGGGGAACAACTTAACAAAAACACTAGTTAATCATTAGTGAGATGCTAAGGATCCATAATTAATTAGAACAGTTTCTTTATTTGAGTTGCCCAGAGCAAAAATAAACATTCAGCAGAATTAATTGAGGTTAATGAGGTAAGTGCTGCAATAGATGTATGTCCAAGATTTAGAGATAGCACAGAGAAAGTTGTGGGATAGTAATCACCTGGAAGTTCTTGCTGTTTTTCTGAATCATGGAGAGATTATAAAGTGGCCTCTGAAGAGGCCTAAGGTTTTCCAAAAGTCACTCACTCTCTTTGCACTTCTGGAAGAGTTGGGAGCCTTGCTGCAAAAAAAAAAAAAAAAATTTCCCAAACTTAGATTCTAAAATAACTACCATCCCTTTTATTTTTTTGACTTTACACTTGAGGAATAGTCTTTTTTCCCATTATCCTTGAAATCCTTCAGTAAGCCTTTACTGTTAAAAAGGATTTAGACAAAGAATTTTGCTGGATTTAATGCAGATTTTATTATATAGATTATGTTATATGCTTCGTGTTAGTATGTTTTTTGCATACTTTACATAGTGGCAGCCTTAGACTAGAGCCTTCTTGCAATAAGTGAAATTAAATGGGAGTTAACTTATAACTTAGTAAATTAAGTGGAAGTACTACGACTGCCTGCTCCCATGGCAGTGAAGAGATCAGGTTGAAAAGCTGTAGCCCAGGCACCACAGTAGAGACAAGAGCCTCTCTGGGCCATTGGTTTACTTCCTCTGTGCTTCAGCTGTGAAAATGGGGCTTCAGATATTATCTGTTTTCATTATAATTATGCATGGTCCATGATTCACTGTCACTAGGAAACACACCTGTGGTTTGCTTTTAAAAATAACAATCCATAGATTGAATAAAACCATGCCAGGTGTTTATAATAGAAAATACACACAAAAATACATTTTTAAAGATACTCAGGTGCTCTGTTTTGATTCTTTGATATAACTTTTACATGTTACTTAATGACTTCATGATGATTTGTAACTTTAGCAGATATATGAAATAGTTCAATTTTCATAGAAAAACAATTTTAATTTCAAAATAATGGCATAATTTTGCATGATAGGAAACCAACTTACTTTTTTCAGGAAGTTTCACAATATGCTGTTATTATGAAAGCATACTGTTTTTCAATAATGTCACCTAAAAGGATGTTTTCCTTCATGTGATTATTAATAACCAAGAATGATTCATGAGATATACTGACAATCACTGATAGTCTGATAATCGCAAAGAAGCTGTTCTAAAGTCATAAGCCTGTATTCTTGCAGAGTATATAACAGGTGTTCCCTGTGTCCTTTGTATATACACACTCATTCTGTATTCAAATCACAGAAGCAAGAGACAGGATAGGGTCTGTTACCTCACTGCTAATTTCCCTAGCAAATAAACCAGCAGCTGCTGGTCCATGAACCAAGTTACCACCGGGAACAGGGCACTGTATGCATGGGACAGGATGCTTTCATGGAGTCCTTCAGCAACACGGTTGGGGGCTTTCAGTGCAAAATATACCTCCTTCTCTTAGGTAAGGCACTGCATGAATTATGTTTCAGCTGTTTTTTGTTGGTTTTGTTTTTTGTTTTTTAAAAAATTGTGGGCATAAAGTAAATATTTGATTTAAGCAGTAGATTCACTCAAATAATTGAAGAACAGCTCAGAATTTTTTAAACAATAACACACTTTGTTCCAGCAAAGAAGCAGGAGGAATGAGGTTCAATAAACAGGTAATTGTGGTTTTCTTAGAATAGCAATTGTTGTCAACAGCACTCATAAAGAAAGAAGACTTTCTAAAAACCTAATGAATTTCTTTTCTTTACAGAGTTTATGTGTAAATTAACAGTCTTTGATGTATTTTATTTTGTCAAATATTCACATAGGCCATGAATTTGTGACCATTTCTAGTGAAACTTTTTAACAATTTATGAAAATGATTTTAATTAAAGATATTGTGGTAAACTGTCAATTCTGCTTCATTTTAAATTAACTTTCATGAAATGTGGAAAAAGGTAAGGTTCCAAAATTACAAAAAAATATTGTATACACAATAGGGAGAAATGTGTTAAAAAGTATTGTTTCTCCAAAATAACTTTAGCCTTTCTCTTTGCCCTGTGGTTAGTCCTATTACATTTTTTTCCTTGACTTTAGTCTTTTCTCCTCATTCTCCTCTTCATTCTTAGAGTTTAAGAGTCTTTCTCCAACATGTCCACTATTTTTATGTCATCTTTTTTTTTTCACCAGATATTCTCTTTTTCATTCTTCTTATTTATCAGTTTTAAAAGTCAAGTTTGGGGGCGCCTGGGTGGCTCAGTGGGGTAAAGCCTCTGCCTTTGGCTCCGGCCATGATCCCAGGATCCTGGGATCGAGCCCCACATCAGGCTCCCTTCTGAGCAGAGAGCCTGCTTCCTCCTCTCTCTCTGCCTATCTCTCTGCCTCCTTGTGATCTCTGTCAAATAAATAAAATCTTTTTAAAAAAAATAAATAAGTAAATAAAAGTCAAGTTTGTTTCTTATTTTATCTATAGTAAACAGGGACTCAAAAAAGTCTTTATTCTTTAAATTTTTAGAACAGATTAGCCAAATAAGCAATTTAAGTCTTAGTCTTTTGCAGTAGTTTAGAGCCTTGCTTTCACTGGTATCTTGTTATAGTTTTCATTGTAAGTGTGAATATTACGATATTACTCAAATGTATATGTAACGTTGTATATGTCCAATGTATTTGAAATGTTGATTTGTAATTTTATCTAAAAAGTGTTTGAGTTTCCTGTAGTTGGTGATTGTTCCAGTATTTATGTTGTCAAATTCAAGCCTACCTAGATTTTTAGTTTTTGAAGTTTTTAGAAAAAAAATCCAACAATTACCATGACAGACTTTTTATCTTTGTGCATTTTTCTGGGCTCTGAAAGTATCCTGTGTGTCAGTGCCCCCACTTTATTTTTAATTTTATAACAACAATGATGCTGTCATTTCATAAGTACTATTTTTGAAGCTGGCTTTAAGAAGAACTTAAAAACAATTTGTTTGAGAATTTAACTAAAAATTAAAATTACTAATACATAGAGGGCGCCTGGGTGGCTCAGTGGGTTAGGCCGCTGCCTTCGGCTCGGGTCGTGATCTCAGGGTCCTGGGATCGAGTCCCGCATCAGGCTCTCTGCTTGGCGGGGAGCCTGCTTCCTCCTCTCTCTCTGCCTGCCTCTCTGCCTACTTGTGTTCTGTCAAATAAATAAAAATTTAAAAAAAAAAAAGATTTAAAAATTACTAATACATAGAAATAGACTATTCCTGAGTAGTTAAAATGGTTATCCCTTCAGTCTTTCTTACACAAATTCACTTTTCTCCATTGATAGTATGCTGTAAAGACCATATGTAATGTGGAAATCTTTTTGTTTTTAGAATATTGGATATCTGATTTTCTTATTGAAAAAAAAAATCTTAAAAATTTAGAGGTCCAAAATGTAGTTTGTAAAGTCTTTTCAAAGTACAACTTCATTATTTCCATTTTCTCTAAAGATGCAGGAGTTTATTTTCAGTCAACAATAGTTGTGTTATGCTTGCTAATATCATACCTGATAAAGGGGGAGTAAATGCCAACTATTTTGAGGTACAGCTAGAGGTCACTTTGTGAAGTCTGATGTTTATATTCAATACAGTGAAACTGGTCTAGGGAGTCTTTTGTTTCTGGAATATAGATGAACTACAACATGACTTCCAAGTATTTCTAAACACTGGACATTCCTTTATAGTGCTATTGTTATACAGTCGAAGGGGGTCTTTAAAAGGGAAATTATTGCTACAAAGTTGTATGTTAGATTATTAATATTTCTCCATGTTAATATAATGCCTTACATGCAGAAAGTCTAAAAGTTTTTCTTTTTTATATTTAAAAAGTAGGTACAAGTGAATCTAATAATAAAATTGAATTTTTATGTAAGTCCAGTTATTTGGAATATCTAAAGGAAATTGAATTTCATCAATTTTTAAAATTAATTTCCTTAAGGTTTATTTGTTCCTACAGAGGTTGAGTTCCTAAAATCAATAGTTTTGGTTCTTTAGGTTTTCTCGTACAACTAGAAAAGAGAGCTTGAAAAATTCTCAAAATGAAGCTAATTTTTTTAAAGTTAATATACTACTGTATGACAGCATAGATTCATCACATCTGTAGTGTAAAATACAGCAGTGGCAAGAGAGTGTTCTTAAGATGTAGAGGAGATATCTAATCATCTGTTTATTTACCACAGTTCACTACAAGTAAGGATTACATCATATCAATAGGTTCTTTTCTACAAAATGAGGAAATTTTAGTAGCTGAGATAAGACACAGTATAAAGAAAATTACATTCTTTGCTGATACTCTTATAACTTGCAATCTATAATTTAGCTGATAAAATGGTATAGGCAATCTAAGGAAAAAGCTATTGTAATAGCTGTGCTATCTCTCACTGTCATACGTATATTTGAAAAAGCGTATATATTTGAAAAAATTAAATGATACAATTTCATATGATTTGATGTTATAAACATTGAATACATTCAGAGATTTTTTTTAAGATTTTATTTATTTATTTGACAGAGAGAGAGATCACAAGTAGTCAGACAGGCAGGCAGAGAGAGAGGAGGAAGCAGGCTCCCCACTGAGCAGAAAGCCCGATGCGGGCTTGATCCGAGGACATTGAAATCATGACCTGAGCCAAAGGCAGAGGCTTAACCCACTGAGCCACCCAGGCACCCCACATTCAGAGATATTGATAGCAGTGTATTATTTAAGGCATTATTACATGATACAGTTTCTAAAATAAACCAAAGAACTAGTTCACCCCACTTAAACAATTATTGTAAGTGCCATAAAAAGTGCTATTTTCTTCTTTTTTTTAATATTATCATCTAATGTAATATTTGCCCCAGGGGTACAGGTCTGTGAATCATCAGGATTACACACTTCACAGCACTCACCATAGCACTACCCTCCCCAATGTCCATCACCCAGCCACCCTATCCCTACTCACCCTGCCCCCCAGCAACCATCAGTTTGTTTCGTGAGATTAAGAGTCTCTTATGGTTTGTCTCCCTCCCCAGTGTCATCTTGTTTCATTTTTTCTCTCCCTACACCCCACGACCCCCTGCCCTGCCTCTCAAGTTCTTAATATCAGAGAGATCCTATGATAATTGTCTTTCTCTGATTGACTTATTTCGCTCAGCATAATACTCTCTAGTTCCATCCATGTCCTTAATGTTATTTTCTGCTAAAGTAGTTTCATTATTCCTGGGCTGCAATGTTTGTATTGTAGCTAACCTTGCATTAAATAAAATTTGCTTCCCAAAATCATAGACCTTCCAATCAGTCTTTTCATACTTAAGATTCAACATTCTGATTCAAGATCCAAAAGTCACCAACATTTCCATTCTAGTCATACTAGCACTCCATAGTAGTAAAGTGCCTCCCAACCATATACTATTAAAATTTTAGTTAATCTTTAAACTGCAACTACCAAAAAAAAATGTAGATGAAAAACAGTTCTTCCCCTTTTCCAAAAAAAAATAATAATAATAATAAATAAAAATAAATAAATAAAAGAGGAAGGGGAAAAAAAAAAAACCCAGCCCTAAACAAGTACTTCTGACTTCTCTCAAACAAGAAAATATTGTCCAGAATTGCGTTCAGGCTGTCTGTATCTACAGCTCACTGTCACAGTCAACTACTGAATTTTAAGTCAGCAGCCATGCAGCTTTTACCAGTGCATTCTCAAGACAATAATGTGGATCCCCACCATCCCCCATGGTTCCTTGGTAAAAAAAACATAGGGTCACCACCTTAGTAAAGGACATCCAGGGATTGTGACTTAAGCGGACTAAAACGTGAGACTCATTACCTCAAAGCTCTGGGAGCCCTTTCGATTAAATATGGGCCCTTTACCTTCAAAAGTAAGGTAGCTGCTGCCTGAGAAAAGCACCTCGGGACGTCAAGAACAAACATAAAGAGTAGAGAGAAACTTAGACCTCATCTAATATTACCCTCCTTTCACACATGAGAAAACCAAGGTCCAGAGAATTAGAATGACTTTTCTAAGGCCACTCGACTGGCCAATCATCATTTTATCCCAAGGGTGTGTCCTTTACTAAGACCTTGCATTTCAGTTAATTTTTAACTTTATCAAAGTGTCGAATACAGAAGTCTCTCTGCGTTTTATTTAGAGATTACGTTCTTAAAATTTCTTTCAAGGCAATTTGCAAGTGATGAATTTATGACTAAATGGTGAAAGTAGGACATGGAGGTCTAAGATCAAGAGTGAACCATGAAACCTCATAAATACTTTCATATTCACTGAAATATAAAAGGAGACAGCAATACACTTTGTAAATAGAGTGAAAATTACATTTGATGTTTCTTAAGTTAGTAATAGTGGGTATTAAAAAAGAAGTTTTTATTTATTGCTTACCAGGAATTTGTCAGGAGCTTCCTATCCAGGTTCAATGAAAAGCATTGACATGCATGTTGTTCTATGCAGATAATAATACACTAAGAGCAATCATCCTTTACTGGTCCCTCATCCAAATGCCCAGTGTCTCTCTCAAATTGTGACTTGAAGAACTTCACTCTTTTCTATTGGCCCCTGTTTCACATATCACAGAAATTACTAGGTTTAAGTCCTAGATTTACCTTCTCTTTTTTTTTCTCGCTTATGATTTCCTTGCAGAAACCACTACTCCTTATCTGAAATCCACTTTATCTCCTCTTTAGAATTCCCAGTACCAGTTCCTTCTTTTTTTAATGATTCAAACTAGAAACAACTACAAATTTAACATTGTTGCCCTTGCCAGAAAAGAAAACAGATGCAAGTCCTCATACCTTGTAACTCTTGTTACAAACCAAATCACTAAAATGAATGTGCAGGTACAGCCCATTATCAGGAAAAAAAAAAAAAAAAAGAAAGAAAGAAAGAAAAGAAAAAAAATACAGAGGCCATCACAAATACACACAGAGCCCAAGGAGACTATAAGACATATTTATTTTGCCCATAGAGTCACCTAATTCTTACTCCATATGGTCAGTTTTAGGGAAATATTGGGGAGCTCCTTCTCCCTCTAACCTCCTGTGATCTTCATCTTCGTGCTTTCTCCTGAGTTCTCTAACTTGTCTGTCAGACCCAGTCTCAGTCTCTACCAACAGCTAACTGAGGACCAAAATGATGGATATCTTTACTCTCACCTCTAGCCTGGGAAGTAAGAGAGATTTGCTGTTGGTAGAATTCGATTCCTCATAGTAGCAGACTACATCTCTCAGTTTCTCCAAAGAAATCATCACACAAACAGACCTTTATACCTTCCCGTTCCTAATACTGATGGCGATTTATAACTAATCACTTAGATAAAGCTTAAATATCCTCTTTCTAGTAGAGGTGAAAAGGGAAAACAAAGAAAACAACTATTTTACCTGAGAAAATTGAAATCGTAAGATATCTCTATTTGTGCTAAAATTTCTGTCTTTTCTTACCTTGGATTTTATTCCACCTTCACTCCTCTGTATTCAGCTTCATCAAGTTTTTTCTTTCTGGTGGATCATTTCAGTAGCTACAAACATAATGTTCAACATCTATCCAAAGAAACAAGAAAGAAAAGAACATTTTTCTATTCCCCTTCACAGCAAGACTCCCCATAAGTATTGTGTATACTCACTGTCTACAGTTTCCATTCTTTCTTTTTCCCCTCAATGTTTAAAATACTTCATATTTAAATTCCATTCTCTCCCCATTTTAAATATTCACATGCTATTGATAGTATATTGCTCCCTTTTAAAATGATGTCAAAGCAAAGGGCTTTTAATTAGGATTCCAGAACATAGCAGGAGGAGAACTAAGGAGGAGTCTCTTAATTGCAAATACATAGAAATGCTAAATAAAAAATTAAAATATATATCATGGCTCAAGGTAAAGATGTGGAAATCTCCAGGTTCCAGAAAATAGGAAGAAACCTACAGACTAGCTGTGACTATATGGATCCAAATAACGCAGGCAGGAGGTTGGGAGCCAGGACCATGCGTTGGGCAGAGCTCCAAGCCCCAAGGCCCTCCAGGCTCTCATTCTGTCCTAAGTCCACATTAATCAGGCCTTCATACCCAGTATATCCTTTCAGTATTGTCCCTTGGATGTCAAATGGGCATCTCAAATGAACATGTCCAAAACCGACTCCTAATCTGCCCCACAAAAACCTATTCCCCCTGTACTTCCCATGGTTAATTTATTAGTTGCCCATTAATAAATGACATTCCTTCTTCCATTTGATCAGGTCAACAATCTTAGAATCATTCTTGACTTGTCTTTGTTTCTTGTATTTCACCCCAATGTGTCATCAAATTCTATTAGTACCATCAGCCTTCCTTACAATATCTTTTACTACCACAGTGGTCTGTGGTATAAACATCTCTTGCCTACCTTTTTTTTTTTTTTTTTTAGTTTTTTTTTAAGATTTTATTTATTTATTTGACAGAGAGTAAGAGCAGAAGCGGGGGGGGGGGGGGCAGCAGGCAGGTAGAGGGAGAAGCAGGCTCCCCAATAAGCAGGGAGCCCAGTGTGGGTTTTGATCCTAAGACCCTGGGAACATGACCTGAGCTGAAGGCAGATGCTTAACTGACTGAGCCTCCGAGGCACCCCCTCTTGCCTACTTTATTGCAGTCACCTCCTTAGTGGTTTCCCTGCTTCTACCCCTATCTCAATCTATTCTCACAGTCATTAGAGTATACCTAAAGAAGAAGAAGAAGAATCATATCCCTCTCTGCTCACAAAACTCCAGTTTCATCCCCATCGCACTCAGGGTAAAATTGCCAAAGTGTTTGCCATGACCCTAAGACATTGCTGGATCTGGCCCCAGCCACCTTGCTGACCTGTCTTACCACACTCCTCCCCCTCCTTCAGTCTACTCCTTTTGCTGTTTCTTAAATACACCAATTCCTGCTTCTGGGCAGGAATGACTGATCATAAATGATAATGGTTCAATGCCATTCTCCTTGGGATATTTCCATGTAACAAGTCGTTGGCTAAAGGGAAAGACTTCTAATAATGGACTAGTAAGCCATTGCAGAAGACTTTGAAGGGAGATTCTGAGGAGGAAGTAGCCCTCAGTGTTTCTCAAATCACAGAGTTTAATTGGGGTATGATATATTCAAATACAATTTCATAATTTTTAGAGGTTTCTTGGACTTTAGAACTAATTATCTTTCCCACTTCTCTTTTCCCATTATTCTTTAACAGCCATTGATAATAACTTCTGCTTTTCCTTTTCATCTTGCCTTTAAAAGAAACCATTCAATCAACATAATCTTTGGGTGGAGTTTTTAAAATGCAGAAGGTTTCAGAGACAAATATTTACCTCTGCAGGTACTCGAATGGTCAGTATCTAGAAGCCTTTCTCCTTTGTAAGCATTATCACACGCTCAGATTCTCTCTGTGTTGTCCCTTAGATTATGAAATGTGGCTCAGCGTCATCACACCTTTCCTTTCCTTTGTAGCAGGTGCTTGCTCAGGACTAAAAGTGACCGTGCCTTCACACACTGTTCATGGCATCAGGGGTCAGGCCCTCTACCTCCCCGTGCACTATGGATTCCACACACCAGCATCGGATATCCAGATCATATGGCTGTTTGAGAGACTCCACACGATGCCCAAATACTTACTGGGCTCCGTGAACAAGTCTGTGGTTCCCGACTTGGAATACCAACACAAGTTCACCATGATGCCGCCCAACGCGTCTCTGCTCATCAACCCATTGCAGTTCACTGATGAGGGCAATTACATCGTGAAGGTCAACATTCAGGGAAATGGAACTCTCTCAGCTAGTCAGAAGATCCAAGTGACCGTTGATGGTGAGTCCACTATAAGAGACCTGGGCCACTGGGGAGCTTGGCAGTTAGTAACAGCTCAGCTTTAGGTCCTGGCTCTGCAACTTTGGGCAGATATTAATAACCCTCAAGGCCTCAGTGTTTTCAGTTGCACAAATTACATTATGTACCTTATGAGGCTTTCTGAATATTAAATAATACATGCATGTAAAGTGTATGCATAGTGCCCAACAAAAGGTAATCAAGCAATAAGCAGAACTTACTTGTTCCCCTGGAAACTATCAAGGATAAAGTTGCAGATAAAATACGATAAAGGATAAAATACGATAAGATGGAGGAAATTTTATTTTCTCAGTGTCAGTATTTGTCACATGAATAATTTTATTTGGATACACCATTTGGGGGGAGGATGAGACTTGCTCAAGGACTGTACTTAAATAACAATAGAAGTTGCTGGAAGTATCCTCTGAGGGATTATGGAGTCAGCTACATTTCAGACCTTTATTTCCCTTATTGAGGTATGTAAGTAACATGCCTTAAATATGTTATGTCCAAATCCCAACTTCTGATTTTTCCCCCTTAAACCTGATTATTTAACAGGTTATGACTTAAAATTTCTTCAGTTTTTAGTAAATGCCAACTCCATTCCATCAGTTACTCAGACCAAAACTTTGCTATCACCATTGACCACTCTTTCATATCCCATATTCAGTCTACAAGTATTCACTGCCAGCTTTACCTTCAAAATACAGAGTTCAGTCACTTCTTCTCACCTGCTCTGTCTGCTCTCTCAACCGCACCACCAGCTCCGGCCTGGCCTGTCCCTAATAGCCTGCTACCCAGTCTTCTGCTTCTACTCCCACCTCCTGCAGCTTTAAACCCTCCAATGGCTTTCTGTCTCATTTAGAATAAGAGCCAGAGTACTAACAATATTTTACAAGGCCCCACATGATCCCTCCCAACATACCCAGCTTCTCTCTGACCCATTTCCTATCTCCCTGATCACTCACTCACTCTTTTCTGACCACACTGGCCTCCTAGCTTTTCCTAGAACAGGCCAAACACATTTATACCTCAGGTCCTTTGTACTTGCTATTCAATCTACCTAGTCTGCTTTTCTCCTAGATGATAGCATGGTTCCTACACCTATTTCGTTTAGGTCTCAGCCAATATGTCACTTTTATCTGTGAAGGTTTTCCTGACCACGTTATAAAGTATAACTTCATTCCCCCAAACAGAAAGAGAGAGAGATTCCCCCAAATAGATATATAGAGAGAGTTACTCTCTGAGTTCTGCTTTATTCTTTTCATAGCACTATTTCTACCTGGATGTATTATATATTTTTATTTGATTGTTGGGTCCATGGGAACAGGAACTTTGTATTGTTTGCTGATTTGTCCGCAGTGCCTAAAAGCTGATGCTTGCCTTTAATAGGCACTCAGTAAGTGTGTGTGAAGTAAATGAGTGGAGACCAGAGAGATTGAGAGGAACAAAGGCATAGGATGTGGAAGCAGGTGCCTATAGAGCAATTGTGAAAATAGAAAAGGAGAAAATGTTCATGAAATTCTCCTGGGTAGTATCCCATCTCTCCCCAAAATGTAATGGAGCATTCATTACATGTTAATATCTAGTAAAATTGGATCTATTTGGTGAAATGCAACTAAAAAGTCTTAATAGGGGTTTAGGACCTGTGTAAAATATCTTCCTGGGAAACTTCCACCTGTGAGTCACACTTTAAGGCAAGTATATGATCATAGCCTATTCTGATTGGTTCTCCCCATAGAAGACCTTAGATATTAACTTATTTGACTTATCCCACACCACATCTGTTTCCACACAGAGAGATATTTGAAACATAAGCTTTTCCTGTGTAATAAGCATAGACAACTCATTTTTCCTTTTAAATCATAATAATGTAAACAAAAGCTATTTCACATCCTTTATTCTTGCCAGGGACTCTAAAAGATTAAATTGAATGAACAAGTTGGTTGTACCCATCTTAAGAGAAACTGGAGGCTTCAGAACTACTTTGGTCCTCTGCAAATTATTTTAGTTTCCTTTCTTATTTTTCATTTTCTCCTATATTCTCTGGGCTGAAGTATTGGGTCTCTTCATTCCCCAATGCACAGTTTTCCATGTAGGAAAACAAGTGCATGAGTCAAGAGGAATTTCCCTTCAGAGATGCATCAACCCCAATTTAAAACTTGATAGGAAATTGAAATCCAAATATATGAGCCAATCATTTCTCACTTACCTATCATCTCACTCTCTCTGTGATGGTGTCTAGAAGGAGATTATTAAACATATCTTCCCAAAATGCTGGAGAGAAACATTGCCAGATATAAAGCCCTTTTCATTTTGTCACTGACTGCTGTATAACTCTAGTCAAGTCACTGTCCTTTATCAAACAGAACCAAGAACCTCAAAGATTAACAAAGTTTGCTGAAGTTATTTGTGGATACTTACATAATTCCAACCCTTACCTAACAATTTTATAGTTAAAACTCAGGGAGGAAATATTTACTCATTCTTGAAGATTTGTTCATTTGACAAATAGCATAATGTGCCAGATTCATGAGACAAAACTATTTTCCCATTACTTGAAGTTCCAACAGGAATTACTATTGGATTTGTCTTTTATATCTCTAATGGAATGTAATCACAATAACACATTTTATCCTGTTTTCGAATTGAATCAGTGTTGAAATGTAGGCTCTGGTTTGTAAAGTGGCTAACATAATGTTGCAATTGCACAGCAATTAAAACATATAAGTAGTTCACTTACATAAAAAGAAAATAAGCAGTGAAAATGTGATTCTCTTAAACTTTCCCTCAATATCCCACAAGTGTAATATATAAGAGTTTTATATTTTACAGACGGTGGATAAAAATTTAGGTTCACCTTCCTAAGCAGCCATTCTTGGGACTTTAAGACAAATCAAGAAAGGAAAATGCCATGTAAACTTTGCCCGTGAGAATGTACCTTTATGGTGTGGGAAAAAGCACAATGAACAGGAAATAAGGAAGTTGGTGTTGTCTGAACTAACTGCATTATCTAATAGAGTAAAGGTTTTCATTAGAAAATCCTTGAAGGGGACGCCTGGGTGGCTCAGTTGGTTAAGCCGCTGCCTACAGCTCGTTTCATGATCCTGGGGTCCAGGGATGGAGTCCTGATGTATCGGGCTCCTTGCTCAGCAGGGAGCCTGCTTCTCTCGCTGCCTCTGCCTGCCTCTCTGCCTGCTTGTGTGTACTCTCTCTCTCTCTGGCAAATAAATAAAATCTTAAAAAAAAAAAAAAAAAAAGAAAAAGAAAAAAAAAATCCTTGAAGAGTACATTCCAGAATTTGGTTATCTCTGCTATAAATGATATTTTTATCATTTTGCATTTTCCATGAATTTTTCTTTATTTTCTGAACTGTCTACATCTACAAAAATATAAAATTTTAGAATCATTTCCCCAGGATTTGATATTTGAAAGACCACACAGACTTGTATTATAATTCTGTAGTGGCAAAAACCATTTCTTTTTTTTTTTTTTTTTTTTTTTTTTTGATACTGCAGATCCTGTAACAAAACCAGTGGTGCAGACCCAGCCTTCCTCTGGAGCTGTGGAATATGTGGGGAACTTGACCCTGACATGCCTCGTGGAGGGGGGCACCCGGCTGGTTTACCAGTGGCTAAAAAATGAAAGGCCTGTCCACACCAGCTCCACCACCTCCTTTTCTCTGCAAAACAGTACCCTTCATATTGCTCCAGTGACCAAAGAAGATATTGGGAATTACAGTTGCCTGGTGAAGAATCCCGTCAGTGAAATGGAAAGTGACATCATTATGCCTACCATATACTGTAAGTTTTTAACAAATATATATTCATGACGTTTCTTCTGGGAAGTTTATTATTTTTCATAGGTCCCATGACCTATGAAGTATGTCTGTCATGAAATGTAACTAGTAGTATGACCCTGTTTCTTGAATATCAAGGTGAGATACTGGCTGTGAGCTTTTCAGAATACATTTTCTGACTTGGTCCGTTGTGTGACCTTATATCCAGTGCAAGGTAGGAACCTCAATTTTAAGAAACAAAGGCCAATTCAGAAGACACTTATTTATTTACTCTAAGATCAAAGAATTGGTGATCATAAACTGGGAGAGGGGGTACTCTAGCTGACCACAGGGAGAAAGAATGTTCCTAGATTATGCATGGGTACTACATCCGAGGGCTGTCCTCTCTGCCCATTTTCTCAGCTCCATTTTTAGAGAAAACATAATTATTCTGCAGTAAGGTATTGAGGTTCCCAGAGGATCATAAATTATTTCAGATCTCAATTTTCTTTGTTTTTTTTCGTTGTTGTTGCTGTTATTGTCATTTAATCTTATACACAGAGTTAAGTTCATCAGACTCTTCAGTTTGTCATGTTATCATCCTAGCCCAAGCAGGATCCCTCTTTCTTTATCATATTATTTTTCCCAGTCCCCTCTACTTCATAGAACCACCTCTAATATGTTTAGTTTTGCAGTCTAATTTCGGCTTCACACAGGGTTTCTCAGGGTCCACATTAATGACATTTTGGGCTGGACTAATATTTGTTGTGAAGGCTGTCTTATGTATTATAGGATGTTTAATGGCATCCCTGGTCTCCCCACCTTCAACTGTGACAACTAAAAATGTCTCTGGATATTGCTATATGTTCCCTGTTGTGAAGGTTGCAAAATCTCCCCTAGTTGAGAACCAATGACCTATCACATTGGGAAGTCTTCTCGTCAGTTACTATGTAGCTTAAAGCATAGCCACAACAGCAGTGTAACAAAAAGAGTGAGAGATGGGGAAGGAAAACTTCTCAACCCTGTGACATGAGGGTAGAGGTTCCAGATAGTTGAATCATTGGGAAGAATTAACTGTGTCTACTTACTGGTCACATATTGTCTGTATAATAATACTAGGAGAGGCTCTAAAACCGAGTCTTTAGGTTATAGGAAGTAGATAAACCTAAGTAGGAGATGGTTTCTATCATTACCTATATGACCTTAAGAAATTCCTTGACCTTTCTGAGTCTCTTATGTAAAATGGAGATAGTCAAGACTACCTCACCACATTGCTGTGACTTGATAAGGTGTCTGAAAAATAGCCAATGATTGACACAAAGCAAACATTCAGTAAACAGAGGCTGTTTATATTATTGAATCTATTTTCTTCAATACAGAATTGATGGAGTCCTCTTCAGGAAGTTTTACTAACTTTTTGGAAAAAAGCACCAGCATATGTACAAAATGTCAGTTTTTCCAACCAGATAAAGCTCAGTAGTAAAACTGAGCTCCAGCATTGGGGCGGGGCAGAAAGAGCAAATGCAGGGAGAGGAGTGAAATAGTATGATTCAGTTATCCAGTGAGGTTTGCTTGATCCAGCAAAATTAAGCCAAGAGAAATGGAATCATTGAATCTTGAAAGAGGAAGCTATCTTAGAGTTAAGCAGAAGTGAGAAAATGTACACAATAAAGTGTGTGAAATAGAATATCATTAATGCCATAGGGAAGTTACAAAGGACCGTAATGGCCAGGAATAAGAACTCTGGAGCCAGAGGCCTGGGTTCAAATCGTAGATCTACTACCTTACTTCTTTGTGCCTCAGTTTCTTCATCCATATAATGGTGATAAGACCATTATAATACCAAGTAAGACCTATTTCATAGAGTCACCGTGAGGATTAAATTTATTCCTACATGCAAATGGCTTAGAACAGTGACTGACCCATTGTAAGTACTCTACAACTATTAGCCATTATTATCACTATAATATTATGAGGCTCTGGAAATTCAGAGAAGGAATACTTCTGGCTAGAGAGAACTGTTATTGTAGAAAGTAACATTTGAGATGAATCTTGACATGACTGGGGCAAGTAACAATGTCTGGAAGAACCATTTCAGTCAATGAGGACAGAGGAACCCAAACCCAAAGCAGAGGTCAAAGTTTAGGCAAATGGTCCAGTTTAGTTAGCGCAAAGGATACAGCAAGGGGTATAGTAGACTAGATGGTGAGATAGGTATGTTTGAGTTAAACCATGGGGTGCTCAGAACCCCAGGCTTTATATGGTAAACAATGAGGAAAAATTATTTTTAAACAAAGGTTCAAATAAAAAAAAGACTGGAGAATGGTTTGTAAGCTAAAACTTAGACATACCTATTCTAGGCTAAAAAAATGTTTGTCAAGAGAACACATTTTCAAGATAGATCACAAACATCATACAATCATAGAAATGGTATATATAGGAAAGGAAAAAAGGGAAGTAGGACATATTTTATTAAACCAATAATACAGAAAGGAAAAGTCACCATTTTTGAACTATATACAATGATTAAACATATTTAAAAGCAATTTGAGAATTTTTTTCCTGAAAAGTATTATCCATATAGAAATAGAAAAAATATCATATACTGTATAAATCATTTTTGATTTAAGGGAACCAAAGAGGATTAACACCTAGTTCAACCTAGTCCAGAATTCATTGTCTCAAAGATGAACCATTCCCTTCATGTGTAAACAGAAGAAATTATATTAAAAATACCAAAGAAGGAGGAAATTATAGTTTTTCACCAAGAAATACCAAAACGCCACACACTGCAAGCAACTTACTTGAGATTTATTACAGTCATTAATTACTTTATGTTTAACAATGTCATTATTTTTATAGCAGAACTTTTAGCTATAGTTTTATATAATTTTATATTCAGATGACATTGTGAAAATATTCTGTCTGCCTTAATGCATAGACTGAGAAATAGATTCACAAAGTAAGTATAAACTGTGCCTATCTGCATGACTAACATTGTATTGGAGTGAAAAATTCAGATTTGGTATGGTCTCTTTATAAGTGTAGTCATCTTCTTGACTGAGTAAGTTTATCCTGACATGAATTAACACTTCCATTCAACTGCAAGTAGCACAAGACCTAAAAAAAAAAAAAAAAAAAAAAAAAAAAAAAAAAAAAAAAATGTGAGCAGGCAAAGTGAACCAAATCTAGGGCTATGTAGGTACATCTTTACGTTATTCTTTATTACTTGGTCTAAATGGTTTACATTCACATAGAAGGTACAAAATGCAAAACAAGATACCAAAGCAGCCAGATATCATCTACTGAATATTAATCCTAAAGAACCATCATTCAGTGTGGTGAGAGACAGCAGGAAGTGAGCTTGTGCTGAAACATTTCTTGTTAACTGATGTTCTTTTGTTTAAACCACATTAAATTCTAGTTAACATGTTACTTGGGGAGTGCAGTGAAGAGAAGAGTGGTTATGAGCCTGAGCTGAAAACTGAGACTGCCTGGGCTAAAGCCTTGGTTCTGCCATTAGCAGTATATGCAAGTGACCCTTTTTTGTGCATCAGTGTCCTCACTCTCCTTATCTCCACTGTCCTTGGTATAAGGCTAGTAATACCTGCCTCAAGTTGGATGGGGAGAGTTAGGTGAGATTTTATGAATAAAGAAATCAGTGAGTAGCACCTAGGAAGAGCCCAATGATCTTAGTTCTCCCCCCACCCCTTTTTTCCTTTCTTGTTTTTTCTTTCTTTTCCTGTGAGCCAAAACTATCCTGACATAATTGGGAACATGGCAGCAAGAAGTTATGGAAAGCCTGGACCATTAAGAAGATGCCTGCAAAGAGAAAACTGAAAGAATACCTTGAGAAGAACATTTTCTTTCCCAGACATTACCAGTGGTTAACATTATTTTGTTTACATGAAAATATTTTCTTAACGTCAGTTTTTTTTTTTTTTTTAAACTTCTGTCTCTCCATCTATTTGCCTATCTTTAAGCTCTAGCCATAGATTTAAATGAACAATTCCTGGGGGAAATTCCATAAACAATTACAAGCACATGAAAATATCATTTGCAGCTTTAAATACCCTTTTATTTGGCTATCTAGTTTATTTTAATCTGGAAAAGTGAGATTAAGACTTTTTTTTAAAGATTATTTATTTATTTGAGAGGGAGAGCACATGAGCCAGGGGAGGGACAGAGGAGCAGATTCCCCATGGAGCAGGGAGCCCAATGTGGGACTCATTCCCAGGACTCTGGGATCATGACCTGAACCAAAGGCAGATGCTTAACCAACTGAGCCATCCAGGCACCCCCTTTTTTTTTTCTTTTTGTTTTTAGAGACAGAGAGGAAGTGTGTACATGTGTGTATGCACACACACCCACATGCGCAAGAAGCAGGGAAGGGGAGGGGCAGAGAAAGGAAGAAAGAGAATCTTAAGCAGGCTCAATGCCTAGTCCAGAGCCTGATGCAGGGCTCAGTGTCACAACCCTAAAATCACATGACCTGACCTGAAATCAAGAGCCAAACACTTAACTGACTGAGCCACCCAGGCACCCCAGATTCTTTTTTAACATGTACAAGTTCATGCCCCAAGCTCATTATTGTCATAGAACGTGGTGATACACAGGATGTAAAGAATAAAAATGAGGGAAAAACCTAATCATGCCTATAAATATTATGCTTTAAATTCCAAAATCTTCTTTCTTATCCTGTATTATTTTAAAGAATGAAAACATCCCATCCAAATAAATTCAGACTTCACAGAATATGTCTTCTATTATGGACTAAACTTTTTTCCTTACATTCTTTTAGGCATAGTCTATGGAAATCTCACAGAGAAAGGTCAGTCATGAGTAAGACTAATGGTAGATAGTACGAAGAAGTACATTTGGAAAATTTACAAATGTATGTTCCGCTTACTTGTAAAGATAAATTATCTAGATGGCTTAGCAGTTATTACTCTTATTAAGTGGTAATTGTGAATATAGTATTATTAATTTGCTTTCTTGACAGTTTTCATGTTCAAATGCAGAATTCTTCACTTAGTCAACATTCTCATCTTACTGACATTCATTCACTTACTCATTCATTCATAGTTTGTTTAATTCAAAAATCAAACATCATGGTCTGAATTGTGCTACACAATTATTACTTATCACATAACATATAGAAACACAACCCAGACTCACTTTCTTTCCAGAATCATTAATTTTTACATTTTTCTTTCTATTGCTATTTTAGCCCTGTTTTATCATTTGTTTTTATTTTTTGTTCAGTTTGGTCTATTTGGGGTTACAATAAGTAAAGTATATAATGTGAGGATTTGTCATTTATCTTTTCTTTTGATGTAGCATCAACATTTTTGCAATCTTTATCATTCTATACAAACTGGGAATATACGCCTTGGTGTATGTTCCCACCTCTCTTTCTTCACTTGGCTACATCCTCATCTTCCTTTATAGAATCATCTTTTCCAGAAATGTTCACCTGCCCCAACCTTGTCTCAGCTCTTCAGTGTGACTAAGAGGTTCGCCGTGCTCCCACAGCACCTTTTCTCCTGGTACTCACTGCACTGGAGTCTTTCTACTCATAGGCACTCCAACCCAAAATCGGAGCTCTGTGTTGTTCATCTTTGTATCCCCAGGGCAATACTTGACACGGATTAAGAACTCAATACAAGTTTCTTGAACTTGACTAAAATGGAACAGATGATCTTACTTCATATCCCTTTCAGATTCCAGTGTTACTTGATGATGTAAGTTTAAATTCCCACCATAACAGCTTCTTAATTATAGTGCTTTGGCCTTTTGTTTTATTTTTTGTTTTTGTTTTTGTTTCTGATCTTTAGCAAAATTTCTCAATAAAAATGTCATATTCCAATATTTCCCCTATGGAGGTCCGCATCATAATTTAGAACTTCAGCATGAATCAACAGCTCTGTTTTCTTAAGGCACTCTTTCTGTTTCAGCTTCCTCCATGAAAGCAGGAATTATTTTTTATTTTGGCAGGAAAAAGCTTAACAGAATCTGTCAAGACTGGCCGTGTATGTATGAGGTTATGATGTCATAACCTAGTAATGGACTTGTTTGGAATATAATGTCAAGTCAGTAATTCAGACAGATACCTACTTGTAGTCCATGAAATGTATATGCCTTCCAGCTCTGTTGTAAATAATAACCCAGTAACCACTGCATTTTGTGTACAACATATGGCACTGCTGCAGGGAAGTACTTTAAGTGATAAAAATTAAAGGAAAAAAAAAAAAAGGTCATTCACAGTAAATACTTACCATCTGCTCCCAAGCAGGGTGGCAAGCAGCATCATGATGGAAATTTCGGTACTGTTCCCACCCAGCCATAAATTGTTAAAGAGAACAGATGATATGTGATTTTACAAGTCACTTAGTAAACAGCCATTTCTGAGGCAAAGGGTTTATTCCTATTGGGAGTTCTCTGCCACAGGCAAGAAACTGAACCATAATCCAAAGTCAAAATAGAATTATCCTTCTGCTTTCATTTTCAATGTCAGAGGCCACACTGGTTGAATCACTCCAAATGTCTTCAATTGGATTGCCCATTCTCATGAATAATGCATTCGGCTGCACCTCAAAGTAAAAGATGGTCAGGCTGAAGTGCTAAAAAGGAAATAATATCATAGTGTAGTAAGAATAAAACATTGCAAGCAGTGTAGAGAGAGAGAGAGAAAGAAAGAGCAAAGGAAGGAAGGAAGGATGGGAGGGAGGAAGGAGAATGAATATGATCATTCATTCTTCGAATGGTCAAATTACAAATGAGTTTTCTTTCCATCTCTGTGATTCTCTGAATTTCCTGCAATAAACGTGGATTTCTTATATAATAAGATAAAGAATGTTGCGTTTTAAGAAATCATATCAGAAGCAAGGAATTTAAATGCTTCAAGGTGTCAGGCTCCAAAAACTAGGAGAAATGTTTGTATGGGGGGCTGGGAAAGTTTGAGAGGTTTTGAAGCTAACTCTGAAGAACTAGATATACCATGTAATTAAGACAGAGGAGAAAAGTTTACGCCAATCATGAAACCCAACAAATGGGGAAGTAGCAAGATCAAAATATGTGTACATATAGGGAAGATAAGCCAAGAGTCCTTTCTTTAAAAGCATGTTTTATTTTAAACAAGAACAATATTATTAAATTAGATAATCAACCTTATTCACCAAATTTCACTGTAAGTGATTGCGGGTTTCCTTTACAAATTGAGCCCATTCGCCAAAATGAACGAATTACTACTTTTGACAATACTCCATCATGTTCCAGGGTCCTAAGGCAATTCCAATGGAGGAGTTCTCAAAAAAGTTTTGAGAAATGTCAGCGCACTGAACAGAATATTACTCATTTTTATGTGTGTCAAATTATCAAGCAATTTGTTTTTATAGTCATATTCTGTAAACCCTGAAAGCCAGTGAAGACAAACTTAAATTGAATGGGTGTATTTTTATAACTACACTACAATTGTTTAATCAGTGCTCACAGAAAAGCCCTCTCAGACTTTAGGTTTTGTGCACAGACTTGGGTATCTTGTTCCAAACTTTAGTTGATTCCTCTTCTTGGTTTCCTACCATGTGAATAATACCAATTGGTGGTCTTTGCTTCTTTAATGTTCTGCCAATGCTGATAACTTGAAGACCCTGATGCTGCATGGGGCTTGGGAGAATAGCCACAAGAACCATTTCTGTGATACTTGGATTCTCCAATAGTGCCTAGAACAATACTTAGGCACACAGTAACATCTCAGTATTTATTTTGGTTGAGTGAGTGAAAACAACTCTTCATTCCCTTACATAAACTACCATTTGGTGGAATTCAGAATAAGAGGGTTCCACTTAGCCACAGTTCTGAAGGAATGGTTTTCTCCAGAGATTGTATCATAGCCTGAAATGAGAGAGCAATATAATGGCATTCTAGTATAGCTAGTACAGTGTTGGAAAGGGCATTCATTTCTCTTCCTTTAATCTTCCATCTCCAGTTCCTGATTACTTCAAATTTGAAGATACTAATGTCTTTATTTGCCTTTTGAAATCAGGATCATCTCACATGTACATATTAACGTTAATCTGTAGCTTCCCTGCAGATGTTTATGTCTTTAGGAAGCAAATATGTGTAAAGTTTGTTTTCCCTAGCTAAATATAATTTATTGTTTTGCATATTTAGCTTCTGTTTTATCTTAGGAAATGTGTTTCCCCAACAGTACATTGGTCAGAAAATACTGACATCAAAGAGAACCACTCTGGGAATCTGAAAATTTGAGGTTGGCTTCCCAGTATCCAAAATAGCTTTAGCATGGTATCAGTCATTCAAAGGTATTTCAAAGGGAGAAGGAACTTTGGTGACCATTCATTTAGTCAACTTCTTTGTAGCAAAGGTGAGGAAAGTGAGACCTAAAAGTTTAAATAACTTCTGAAGAATACTTAACTAATTATTGACAAAATCAGGATTTAACATAGTAATAACTGATAATGACTACTGTGTAATCATTATATCATATTATTCCCTATAATGAGAGATAAATAGTACTTTTTTGAAAAAAAAATCAGAACCTTTGAGATCAGGTTATTACTGAGCAAACCATCTATAGCCTTTTCCATGTTATTAATTCCTTGAGAGTAGGAACTGTATCTTGTGAATTTTTTCTCTCTTGTATTAAATATATTGTCTAATAGTATCTCTCAAATAAGAATTTGTTGACTGATTACTTGATTAACTGAGTACAGAATTCATATATAATGAGACAATTTTAACTTATTTTAGAGCTAATACTATAGTTACATAACAAGAAACTGTTCTGATATATATTTTGGGGGCTGTAATGTGAATGATCAAATGCATATATTTTAGAGTTCCAGCTCTGCTATTAAAAACTTTGGACCATGGGAAAATTAATTTTTAAATGTCACTTCCTATATCTTATAATGGGAATAATAACATCTACCTTATGTGGTTGCTTTAAAAATTAAATGCTGTTGTGTAAGTACTTAAACTGCTTTCATATGGAGGTAAGCCAATAGATGTTGGTGATGATCAGCTGAAAATTGAATACAATCTTATCTAAACCTTAAAGTTTTTAGAATATAAACCAGGATTTAGACTGAACAAGATAGACTTTATCTAGCTGGGAAATTTTTCCATCTCTGTCTTTATTTTCTGAAGAAAGCAATGGGAAATATGTCTTTGTCTACAGGCAATGTGGTGCCATACATACACATAGCAAAATGCCACAAGAAAATTGCAATAAGGAAAAACACCATGGGATATCCATGATTAGTTTGCTGGTGATCAATGAATATTTGTTTTGGGTTTTTTTTTTTAAGATTTTATTTATTTATTGGACAGAGAGAAAGAGATCACAAGTAGGCAGAGCAGCAAGCAGAGAAAGAGGGGAAGCAGGCTCCCTGCTGAGCATACAGCCTGATGCCCTGAGCCAAAGGCAGAGGCTTAACCCACTGAGCCACCCAGGTGTCCCAATCAATGAATATTTGTTAATGATAATGAAGAAGTATTTTTTCCAAAGAGGACTCCAAGCTTGGTTTGCAGGGAAAATTTTTTTTAAATTCTTTAATTGCTAATATGTCATGAAAATATGGCACACTTCTGTATCTGTCTGCACAAATCTGTGCTCCATGTGAAACTGTATTTTGTAAATATTTGTGTGACCTCCCTTAGAACTAAAAAGAAAAATAGATAATACTCAAAGTATGGTTGTTAATGAGAAAATAATGGCCATAATCTATTTCTAACATGCTTTCAAGTGCAATTATGGTTTCAGAAAGATGGTACTTGTCTAGCACAATTACAGATTTATCAATACATTAATTACTCAAAAGCTTAGCATACCTGCTGGAGGGGAGAGGGGTGGAGGGATGGGGTAACTTGGTGATGGACCTTGGGGAGGGTGTGTGTTGTAATGAGCACTAGTTTTATATAAGACTGATGAATCACAACAAATAATACATTATATGTTGATTAACTGAATGTAAATTTTTTTAAAAAGCTTAGCTTAATTGAAAAAAAATCTTAGCACACGGATATGATGACAGTGTCTTTAATATTACATACTAAGTTTCAGATAAATTCAGTCACATCTCAAATAATTTCAGATAAGCTCAGTCACATCTCAAATAATTTCCATTGTCATGGATATCAGAATAACACATTTTTAGGTCCTCATGATTTATTGGGAATCTAAATGAGTACCTTTTTGCCCAAGTTTAACTTGAAGACTTTCATGGAAAGTAAAATGCTGCTGAGCTCTCCCAAACTCTCTAACTATGTTGTGATTATTTATGCCATCCCTTTATTTCTTTTTTTAATCAATGCAGATGGACCTTATGGACTTCGAGTTAATTCTGACAAAGGGCTAAAAGTAGGGGAAGTGTTCACTGTTGACATTGGAGAGGCCATCTTATTTTATTGTTCTGCTGATTCTTATCCCCCCAATACCTATTCCTGGATCCGGAGGACTGACAATACAACATATGTCATTAAGCATGGGCCTCGCTTGGAAGTTGCATCTGAGAAGGTAGCCCAGAAGACAACTGACTATATGTGCTGTGCTTACAACAATGTAACTGGACGGCGAGATGAAGCTCATTTCACAGTCATCATCACTTCTGTAGGTAAGAGTGACATAAAAGGCAAGGATCCCAAGGAAACACAAATTCAAGCTGGCCTTTCTAAAGCCCTATTTTATACCTGTGTGGAAGAGAAAAAACTACAATGGGTTGCTGATAAACTCTGAGAAACTCTCTTTCCTGAGTTAACGAATCCATGGCTTCTATAAGTCAAAGAAAGAAAACCCAAAATAGAATGGAGAGAGAATTCAATTGCTAACTCTGAGGGACTATGAAGAAAAAGGGAATTCAGTAAATGACTTAAATATGAATTTACTTTCCTGATTTTAAGATCCGGAATAAAAGAGAAGCAGGCTGCTCATTTAACCTGGTTTCTCTCTGCTATTGTGTTAGCTCAGGTGACTAAATCTCCATGACTTGGAAATCTGGTTTTCCTACTAATTTGACTCCTCTTCTCACTGTCTTTCATGGGCCTCCCTTCCTCTTTCGTCATTTTAAACTCCTGAAATGTGGAAATTCTCAAAAGGAGTCTCAACACCTTGGAAACTGTAACATTTTCTAAGTCTGTGATGTTTGACATTCTCTAGAAATCATCTGATTTTTCAGAAAGCTCATCAACCCACAACAAGTTAAGTGTCAATATCTAAAAATGTATGTCCACCAAATTCCCTTCCTTTTGAGCCTTCTCTTTTCTCTCTATAGTATAATTTTATTTTTCTATATGATTTCATTCACACCCATGGTTTCATGTAACACTGGTGCATCCCAAATCTGTATCATTAAAGCTCTAAAACTATATACCCCGTTGCCTTCTGGGTGTCTTTAATTTGAAATGCCAGAAGCAGCATCTAAGTCAAGCATATCAAAAGTGAACCATCTTCTTTCCCTCCAAATTATAATTCTTTCTGTATTCCATATTTAGGTGAATGGCCTCACTATCTACCAACCTGAACCAGATAGCTAAATGCCACTCCAGACCCCTTTCTCTTGCTTATTGCCCTGTCCAACATCCAGTCACCAAGTTTATCCATTCTCCTTCCTTTCTACCTCTCAAACCCATTTCTTCTCTCCTTCTTTTTTAAATTTCTTCCCCTCTTCCTATCCCTTCCCTCTCCCTGTTCTCTTCATCCCCCTCTTCCACCTTGTCCTCATCCTCCACCTTTTTCTCCTTTTTCTGCTTGCTCGACTACTACTACTTCTACTGCTAGTATCAAGTTCTTCCTGGACTCAGCTTTGCATACAAAGACAAGTCAGTATCCACCTGCAGAATACCTGAGAGCAGGTTTAGAGGGGTGGCTAGGGTGCCTATTTGTGGTGTAGGGGCAAATGTGCAAAAAGTACCACCCATCGATACTTTCCCCATTGATATCTTCTCTTTCTCTGTCTTTATAGCCCTAGTGCCTAGATCGGGGCCCATAATATAGAGAGAGTTAATATGTTTTATTTAATCAGTGAAGTAAGAATCCTTGTAATTCTTAGGCTTAATTTTTTAATATGTGGCCCCTGGGCCTTATGCATCAAAGTCACCTGGGGAGATCTAATAATGTATTTTTGTTAAGATACCTCAGACCTATTGGGTCAGGATCTTGAAGGCAGGATCTAGGAGTCTGAATATTTAATAGGCATAAGTGTGATAATTACATGTTTAAAGTGGTTTTTTTGTTTTGTTTTGCTCCTCTCTAGTCTTTTGAACCTATTAAAAAGCCACCAAGAATTGTAAGAACCTATTAAAAAGCCACCAAGAATTGTAAGAACCTATTAAAAAGCCACCAAGAATTGTAAGAATATAACAAACTACAAATTGACAAAGACATATATTGAGAGTATTCATGTTTGTGAAATCATCTGAATATATTGGAATTTATATAATGGAACAATGAGGTTTTGGAGTTTTTTTTTGAAAATGCTATTCAAGCATGGCTGGGTGACTCAGTTGGTAAAGTGTCTTCCTTCACCTCAGGTCACAGTCCCAGGGTCCTGGGATTGAGCGCTGTGTTGCACTCTCTGCAGATCAGGGAGTCTGCTTCTCCTTCTCCCTCTGTGCCCCAGTCATGCTCAGTCTCTCTTTTTCTCTCTCTCAAATAAATAAATCTTTAAGAAAAAAAAAGTGCTATCCAACAGAACGTTTTTCAATGAAGGAAATATTTGATATCCGCACTAGCCAATATGGTAGCCACTGCCTTCATCTGGCTTATGAGCATTTAAATTTAGCTATGCAACTGAGGGACTGAATTTATTTTATTAATTTTAATTTAAATTAAATAGCCACATGTGTTGGATAGCTAGCATATTGGACAGTGCATCTCTGAAATTTTTACCTGAATTCTGTCATTTGGGCATTAGATACTATATTACCCTTATTGTTCAGGGTGCTATAAATCAGACACTCATTTATTCATTATTTAGCATGTCTTATGGGCCAAATACTGGGGTAAGCATTGAGAATGCCAATTGAAAAAAAATCCCTGCTAACAAAATGATCACAACCTACTATGGGTAGCAGGCATGTCAAAGGTGCATCCTTTGCTTTCTATTATAATAAATTTTTAATAGGTTTAACCAGCTTTTTACTTCAGCAGCTAACCAAACCATAATTTTAAAGTAAGCCATAATTAAGCATATAAAATAATTTCGTAGCAATCTGGTTGCCATGTTAGACTTGTTCCTCATGCTCATTGCTAATGAAGACATGGCTACAATATGTACTTGTATATCACATTGAAACCTTTCACACTGCCTGAACTTTCCCCATTAATATTTAGCCAAAGCATTTTCATAATATCAGAAGCCCCCAATATTTGATTAAGATCTTATTACCAAAGCCCAAAGACAGCTACAGTCTTTATATCAAATAATTGCCTTTTACAAAATATAAAAAAAACCTGTTTGACCTGTACAGAGACCAGGTATTTGTTATTATAGTAAATAAGAAGAGCAGGTGCTTATTTTTCAGAGGGATTCAGAGTTGTCAACACTAGTGACCTCTTTGTGGTTTTTAGAGCTATTTTTCAACCCCCACATGTCCACAGAACTTTAACTCAAACAGCAGGAAATGGCAAAGTAAATGAGTAGTATGTCTTAAGTATCTGATTTCTTAAAAGTTTTCCAAATTAATGAATCTCTGCAATAGAGATTAAGTGTACAATAACCTATGGTGAAAAAATGAACATCACCAACTGAGCACTGACTGACCATCCACTCTGATAAGTGAGCAATCTATATTAAGATCAGTGAAAAAAAATAAATAAATAAAAATAAAAAATAAGAAATAAAAAAAAATTTTAAAAGATGGAAATGGGGGGCGCCTGGGTGGCTCAGTGGGTTTAGCCTCTGCCTTCAGCTCAGGTCATGGTATCAGGGTCCTGGGATCCAGGCCTGCATCGCCTCTCTGCCTACTTGTAATCCCTCTGTCAAATAATTTTTTTTTTAATCTTAAAAAAAAAAAAATTAGTGGAAATGGGGCACTTGGGTGGCTCAGTTGGTTGAGCATCTGCCTTCAGCTCAGGTCATGGACCCAGGTCCTGGGATTGAGCCCCATGTCGTTGGGCTCCCTGTTCAGCAGAGTCTGCTCCTCCCTCTGCCTCTCCACCCCACACGCTCTCTCTTTCTCAAATAAATAAATGAAATTAAAAAAAAAAAGATTGGTAGAGAATTTGAAATAATTTTGAGGGACAAATACCTGTCTTTAAGAAATTTTCAGAACCAAGTTGTGTTTGATGTAACCAGAGTCCAGTAGTAAGAAATAGAGGAGCTTCTTTGTTTTTACTGAGGCAAATGATATGGCCAACCAAAAAGTCTCAGCAATGAGCTGTAGAGGGCAACAAAGGAGCCAGAGATGACTCCAAGACCACAAATATGGAAAGAAAATAAGATCAGGATATAATCAAGTTTTATTAGGTACCTGTGGTTGGGAGAGGAAAGCTAGAGAAGATGATGATTGTCTCCAATATCTGGGTAGGACTCAACCAGATGGTGCCTTCCACCTCATGGGTTATGATTCACAACTAATTTGAAATATTAATTGGCCTTTCTATCTCAGTGGAGATACACCAAAGAAAACAGGGATAATGGGCAAGGTCATAGCTAGTAAATGGTAAAATAATATCTGAATTCACATCCCCTGTTTTAATCACTATATAAACTGCCTCCTTTGACATTCTTGATTGAGAATATCAACAAGACTATGGTCTTTCTAAAAGATAGATCACATATATAGGATAGTGTGTATTTTTTCACCCCCTTAACTAATTTTATGCTGGATACAAAGAGATACTCTCATTTATCCATGACACATGTATGCTTTCATATTAATGGGAAATTATGAAACCTGTAACTAAAAATAATATCTAGAATATAAATTTCAAGGAAAAACTAGCAATTCAAATAATCAATTGCCACTTGTATTTTGAAAAAAAAATCAATGATTTTATTTTTTTGATTAAGGACTTCCTTGAAAGCAGGTGTCCATGCTTTAAATTTTAGTGGGGTCTAGATCACTACTGTAACATGCCATATATAGAAAATGAAAATATTTATGATCAGGATTCAAGTGTTCACATTTAATAAAGACATTCAAATATATAAATTATGGAGTTCTCAAGAGCCACATGGCTGTGGTTTGAGATTTAGATATAATAGAAATGTCTTGAATTTGCACATGATCCTGAGAAATCTATCATTTTTATATTTATTTCTGTTGTACATCTTCTCATATAGAAGACAAAAAGAAAATGACCCAAAGCAGGAAAATGAATTGACTATTTCTTCTGTTTAGAAATGTCTCCTGTTTAAGGTCTTAAGGAGCTATATTTCATTTTGGACCACTGGAGAAAATGGCTGAGAAAAACCTACAGCCCTGACATCCACACCCTAAGACCTTAGGTGACATCCCCATGAGCACCTAGCACAGAATAACTGTGTCTGTTTGGTGGGGCCTTGGAGGAGTATAGAAATAGCACACCCCCAGTATGGTGCTTTCATCTCCACAGGGACATGAACCAGCTACCATAATCAGCAAACAGATTGAATGGTAGAGATCTCAGAACTCCACTCTGATCTAGGAATAGATGTGCAGACTGGTAGCATATGGCTGTCCTGTTCTGGGTGCAGTCTCTCAAACAGCAGGGCTGTGATACCATGGATACCACACCTCCTGCCCATATTTGCACTTAATATGTTATTTCATTTTATTTGTTTGCCTAAGGAGGGGGCAAATAGCATTTGCACTAGGGCTTTGGTAAATGAGTCAGTCATATTTAAATAATGAAGAGAATGGCATGCTATGAGCTAAACAGTAGAAAACTGTCTGAAAGAAAGAGCGGGACTCCTGCCGGTGTCCAGAACTGCATTAAGAATTCCTATACATTCTCTGTAGCAATAGGATCAGAATTTCCCTGCTGCCATATTTTTAAGTTGGAGTCTGGAAGTCCATCTCTCCAAAGTACACTTGCCTAGAGCTGAGACTGAAGCAGCTGTGCCCTTGATTTGATCCTTGACTATTTGGCTTTTTTTTTTTTTTTTTTTTTTTTGTGAAAGGGTGCAAATTTCACGTTCTGAGACAGAGAATCAATGTTGAGAGGAGAGGAGAGACTCAGAATGCTCTAGGGGAAGAAGGGGGCCTAAGAGGGAAGATCATTTGTTCTTAGAAAAAAGATTACCCCTATTCCTCATTCTCCAGGAAAAGGATGCTTGGCTTTTGCCATAACCAAGGTATGGGGGTACAGACACTGGTCACTACAGGGTGGTTCTCTGATGTAGAGCTAACAGGGGCCAAGAGGAAAAGAGACAAGAAAGCAATGAGGAAGGAGTCTTGAAGAGATAAGGAAGTAGGGGTGCCTGGCTGGCTCAGTCAGTGGAGGATGCAACTCTTGATCTCAGGGTATGGCTTTGAGTCCCATGTTGGGTATGGAGACTACTTAAAAATAATAATTAATTAGTTAATTAATTAGAGAGATAAGGAAGTAATAGTAAAAAGAATAAGCAAGATCCTCTGTAGGACAGAATGTGCAAATTCAATCATTTTAGGAAACACAAATCAAAAGGAACAAAAGTTGGGGTACTTGGGTAGCTAGTTGTTAAGCATCTGCCCTCAAATCCGTTCATGATCCCAGGGTCCTGGGACTCCCTACTCAGTGGGAAGCCTGCTTCTTTCTCTGTCTTTCCCCCTTCTTGTGTTCCCTGTCTTGCTGTTTCTCTCTCTGTCAAATAAATAAATAAAATCTTTTAAAAGTGGGGGGTGGGGCAAAAAGTTAAAAATGGAGGAGAGGCAAGAAGATGTCTTATTAAAATGGAAGATGTCCAATCATTGCATGGTAAACCAATAGCTGAGCTTCAGAATCACAGAAGTGCCTGGCAAAGAGCTGATGTATGCAGGAATGTAACTTCACCATTAGAATGAGAAGTACTTGGAAATAATAATTATTAGCATATTTTCAGGCTTAAGGGGGAAAACAAATGAGACTATACCAAAATGCTTTTCTGTAGTTTTTCTCATGGTAAAGTACATAGCAGAAACTTGGCAAGAATAAATTAGCACTGGATACTTTTTTTCTTTTTTAAAAGATTTTATTTATTTATTTGTCAGAGAGAGAGCGAGTGAGCACAGGCAGACAGAGTGGCAGAGAGAGAAACAGGCTCCCTGCCGAGCAAGGAGCATCCTGGGATCGTGACCTGAGCCAAAGGCAGCTGCTTAACCAACTGAGCCACCCAGGCATCCCATCACTGGATACTTTTTTTGAGGAGTTGGGAATTTTAGTGAAGGCACTCTGACTATCAGCAAGTGAAAGAGGTAAAACACACCAAGTGTGGTATCAGAAAAGGTTAGAGGTAAAACTGGATATATAGGAGCCTACCTGTATTACAAAACCATTCTCTTGACCATGAGTTAACAGGAAAAAATTGAACTTGCAGTAGGAAAAAACCTATGTTCTATCTTGGTTTTATGACTTCCTGACAAATACTTTAGTTTCTCTGAGACTTATTTCTTTGTCTGTACCTAGTAAATGTTACTTTAATTTTTTTTAATTATTTACATTATTACTGATATGCTATATCTGTAGCAAATAAGTGGGAAACAAATGTACATTTTGTTTTATATACATATAATGCTTATACATTTAAGTGTGCATATCTGAAAATTGGCTAGTTTTTATTTTAATATTGGATATTTATTTGCTAAAAGTGGTGTCCAAATCATATACTCTATCTTAAATTATGCCATTCTGTTATTTAGTATTTCTTCTTTATTGCATTGCTTTTCTATCTCTAGTGGTGTTTCAAGAGAGTATTCTATTTGCCTTTATCTTATTGACAACCACACCAGAGTATGGGTCCTTCTGAATTTTATTTTAGAAGTAAAATAGATTAGCTTTTGTTGGGTTTCCAAAATTCTAACTCTAGGACAGTAGAGAATGTGGAAATCAGTCACACAAAGAACAATAACCCATCTGGGGATGTTAAATCTGAAGAAGAGAATTCTCAGGGGAGATATGAGAGTTTCAATAAACAACTGAGAAGGCATTGTGCAGAAAAAGATTTTATTTATTTGTTGTAATTTCAGTTGGTAGAACTGAGTAGATTTGGGCTTAGTGAGTGGAAAGACTTCTGTTTCTTACATAATGATCAGGTGGAAGTGGTGGAAAGAACATAGAATTATAGTCAAACATTATTGAGTTCAACTTTGTATCCTGAAGTCTTAGCTTTCTCATCTTTAATATGGAACTTACTTTTGTATTGTGGAAGCCAGAGGAAGTGGCAAGCAGTAAAAGTATTAATTTTGATTAATTTTTTTTAATCCTCGAAGTCTAAGAGACAGAGAAAAATGTACAACTAATGAGTAGCTAGAGAAGAAAAGAGGAATAAAATGAAATCCTGATTAATCCAAATTAAAACAAGAGAGATAAAAGTAGAGGAAATATAGAAAACATGATGATTGTCAACTAAATCAAATTTATTAGTAATTCCATTAAATGCTAATGTACTAAGTATCCCAACCAAAAGACAAATATTATCAAATTGGATTAAAAAAATACTATTTGATGCAAAAAAATACAATTTGATTCTTATATACATCTTATATGTAAGGATACTGAAAGATTGAAAATAAAAGGATGAACAGATAAACTATACAAATAGCCAAAAGAAAGCTGATATAGCTCTACTAGTATTAGGCAAACTAGATAAGAATTAGACGCATTTTTTGTTTTGTTTTAAGATTTTATTTATTTATTTGACAGACAGAGATCACAAGTAGGTAGAGAAGCAGGTGGGGAGAGAGAGAGAGAGGGAGGGAGCAGGCTCCCCGCCAAGCAGAGAGCCCGATGTGGGGCTCAATCCCAGGACCCTGAGATCATGACCTGAGCCGAAGGCAGCGGCTTTAACCCACTGAGCCACCCAGGTGCCCCTAGACACATTTTTTAAGATAAGAAGTATTACTTCATGTCAAACTCTCTGGCTGCCTCAAATTCTAGAATGTTAGAGAAGAAAGAGAACTAAAAGGCCTCTCACTCTAACCTCCTCATTTCACTAGTGTGAGAATCAAGGCCGTCAGAGTCAAATGGCTCACCCAGTGATGCCCAGCTCTTTAGAAAGAACAAACCCTTCAGGTAGTAGTGGAGTATCTGAAGAAAGGCTTAAACCTCACAAAGAGATCACCCAAATGCAAAAGTAGTTTAAGCTAAAAGGTCAGCTTTCCAACAGTGGATAAATTTTTAACAAAGAAAAGAAGGAAAAATAATCTTTCTAATAAGTTTCTTGATATTCTAGTGGAGATCTAGAACCCAAAATCACTATTCTTATTCATTTTAAACCAATTTGCGCTGCATTTATTTCTTCCACCCAAAGTTTGAGTTTAATTTAAAATGTGTTTAAAAGCAATAAATGCGGGGTACCTGGGTGGCTCAGTGGGTTAAGCCTCTGCCTTAGGCTCAGGTCATGATCTCAGGGCCCTGGGATCGAGCCCCGCATTGGGCTCTCTGCTCAGTGGGGAGCCTGCTTCCCTTTCTCTCTCTGCCTACTTGTGAGCTCTTTCTCTGTCAAATAAATAAGTAAAATCTTAAAAAGAGGGGAAAAAAAGCAATAAATACTGCACCAGTATAGTCATCCCACAGAAAGGACATTTTAAGAATACAGTTCTCTGGAGGTGCCTGGGGCTCAGTGGGTTAAAGTCTCTGCCTTTGTCTCAGGTCATGATCTCAGGGTCTTGGGATCAAGACCTGCATTGGGCTTTCTGCTCAGCAGGGAACCTGCTTCTCTTCCTCTCTGCCTCTCTGCCTACTTGCAATCTCTGTCAAATAAATAAATAAAATCTTAAAAAAAAAAAAAAAAGAATACAGTTCTCTGAATATGTATCAGAAATTTATAAACTTCCCATCAGAGATAGTAAATATTTTTGATAATGCAAAAACAACCTTGCTTAACTCTTAAGGACTTAAGGGGAATATGTGAACAGCATTGTATGAGAACATTAGAAGAGATAATATGATTCCCATGACATTTTAACTGTAATTTGTCATGTCTGATCTATATTATATCATGTGAAGATTCTGGGAAGATTAAAAGATGGAAGTGTTCTAGATAGCCATGAGAATATGTATACAGCCACAGTAAAAGAAGGGAATACTAAGGTTTTTTTCCCTATCTTTGTTGCTAGAGACCTCAGCAGAGCCTTTATTGGGGAAGACAACACAGTACCACCTGGATATTTATTGCAGAGCTGGGTGGCCACCAAGTTCTTTACTGTACCCAGGTTTATCCAGGCTTTTTTCACCACTCCAAGATGGAAGAAATATCCCATGACATTCACTCCCACATAAAGCTGGACTGGGACAGGAAACTTCCACAATTCATTTCCAAATGAATACCTGATTCACATGATTTATGGAAGACATCTATTACTCACAGTAGCTGCAGGTCACAACTACTTCCCACTATATAGATTAACTCTGTGACTAAATATATAGTCTAAAAGAGGTGTTAAGGTAGCCATTTGTTGGTTTTAAATAGCATCAAAGGGGGGCACTGGGTGGCTTAGTCAGTTAAGCAACTGCCTTCAGCTTAGGCTTAGGTCCTGATCCCAGGGTCCCTGTTCAGCCTGGAGCCTACTTTTCCCTCTCTCTCTCTCTCTGTCCCTCCCACGGACTTGTGTGCTATCTCTCTTGCTCTCTCTCTCTCTCTCTCAAGTAAATAAATAAAATCTTCTAAAAAAAAAAATAACATCAAAGGGAGGCAGCACAAAGTATCGAGAGCCTGGGCCACATGTGGCCTCTGCCCACTTATTAGCTGAGTGACCTTGGGCAAGGCTCAGCTTCCTCGTCTGTAAGATGATAATAATACTTCCTTATTGATTGCTGCAAACATTCAATGGGTTATATATATCATACAGTCTTAGAACAGAGTTTGATGTATTATAAGCACTAGGCAAATGTTAGCTATTACCCCATATTTTATATAGTTCACAGGGCTGCCACTGGCCCTGACCCCACCTGACCCCCACTGCCCCTTGACCGCCCACCAGCAGGCCACCTTCCACCTTCTGAGACTTGGACTTTCTGTCAGAGGGATTCCTGGGCCCCCTCTGGCATATCATCAGCCCTGTCTGCCCAGCTGAACTTCCTCCCCTGGAGGACTGGGCTTCCCCTTGTTATTTGTGGGTCTTGGGCCTTGAAGTGGCAGTGGCAGGGCTGCTGTGGGGGGCTCCCCACATCCCCGGGAGACCTGGTTCAGAAAAGTCTGCACAGCAAAGAGCAGTTTGGGTTTTTTTGGTTTTTTTTTTTTTTTTTAGTACTTGACTTGCTTTATGGATTATTAAACTAACAAAACTGAAAAATTATATAGGAATATTATAGGAATTCTAATAAAATATATGAGTAAAATATATAGGAATATTAAAAGAAATGACTTGTAAAGCAAAGTGAATTCTAGTTACAATGTGGGACTTCAAATATTTTATTGACAATCACACATATTCCATTTTAGGAATTAAAATTTCTTTGTTGGTCAAAAATTAGTGGAGTGGGGGCGCCTGGGTGGCTCAGTGGGTTAAAACCTCTGCCTTTGGCTCAAGTCATGATCCCAGAGTCCTGGGATCGAGCCCTGCATCGGGCTCTCTGCTCCGCGGGGAGCCTGCTTCCTCCTCTCTCTGCCTGCCTCTCTGCTTACTTGTGATCGCTCTCTGTCAAATAAATAAATAAAATCTTTTAAAAAAAAAATTAGTGGAGTGTGTTTGAAATAAACACCTCCCCTCTGGTACTTTAATAACGTATTACCTGCCTGGAAATTCCGCGTACCTGAATTATACTGAATGAGTGAGGTGGAAGGAAAGAACAACTCAACAACTGGGGATGTTTTATACAATGAGATCAAACAGATGTAAGTTAATGGCAGTGAACACAGTGACCACTGTTGGAAAGTAAGACGTAAGCTATTTGCTACCTCTAGTACAACACATTAGTATTATCCCGGGTAGCTTACCACATTCCCAACCACAAATATCCTTAGAGAGTTTGGGCCATTGTGGTCAAATGGCTGTGTTTTCTAATAAGTGCATTCCTTCTGCTTGGACTTTCTCATTCTCGCTTGCTAACACCCTGTCTCCCTCTCTCTCTCTCTGTCTCCACACACAAACATACACACACACAAAAGAAATAATATATAATATATAGTCCAGTAATGTCCCCAGATAAAGCATAAACAAATCAAACTCTATAGTAATTTATTATTGATCTTTAATAAAAATATTAAAATATGTCTTTTTATTTAGGACTGGAGAAGCTTGCACAAAAAGGGAGATCATTGTCTCCCTTAGCAAGTATAACTGGAATATCACTCTTTTTGATTATATCCATGTGTCTTCTCTTCCTGTGGAAAAAATATCAACCCTACAAAGGTGGGTTAAAATTAGAAAGGAAATTTACAAATTGTTTTATATGTGTACTAAAAAGTACCTTATTATGTTTTTTTTTCTTTTGGTTTTAGTTATAAAACAGAAGCTAGAAGGCAGGTAATGCATATGTTTCTACAAAAATAATTTTTTCCTGAATGCTTTTTCCTCAATTATTTTCACTGACAGAAATGCCCATTTGTCTTTTCAGGCCAGAAACAGAATACAGGAAAGCTCAAACATTTTCAGGTAATAGCCATGCTGAAAGAGACTAATATCAGTGTTAATGTATATAAATTAATATTGTTGATATTAATTATTACATATAATGTACTTTGATAAAAGAGAATTCATGTAATCTAATATTGATATAATACAGTATCTTACCTTTGAATATTGCCTTCACTCTACAAAGTATATTGGTTTTATCTAAGTCATGCAAGTCTATAAAGGCACTCAACTCCGTTTTACAGGCAAGAGAACCAAAGCTTGGAGATTAAGTCACTTGCCCACCATCACTGAGTTCTTTTGAATCCTAATCCATTGATCCTTGTATTATTTTGAAAATGTCCAGGACCCTCTCAATTTATTCATTCCTAAAGCAGATACAATGTGGGCAGTGCCAGCCCAGGGAGGAGAGGAAAGGGGAGCTTTGACAGTTTTGCTGCTGCTTTGTCCCCAGCAGTGTCCCTCACTGACATTCACTAGGGACTCCCTACAGAGTTGTTGTTAAGCTAACAATGGGGCTTTAACTCAGGACTGGGGGTCACATGGAGCTGGGTTTCAGTGCCCTATATGCTACTTTTCCCCAATGTCACCTTGAGAAAACTAATTTTTCCTGACCTCAGCTTCCTCATCTATATAATAAAGATAATAACTACCTCCCCTAGCCAAACACACACACCGAGGTTGCTGTGAGAATTAAATACAATGTTGTGGGTGGAGTGCCTAATATGCCTGGATGCTTCGTGAATGTGGGTCTGCTTCCTCTTACCAAGCCCCAGAGACCATCTCCTTCCTCCCAACCACTCCACTCCCATCATTTTACAGATGACAGTTTGGGTGATTTCGATATTGCCTTGTATTATATTTTGGACCCATGGGCAGCTGTATTTAATTACATATTCTTATTAGTTCTGATGGTATCTGTTTTAGATCTGGCAGGGTACAGTACATATTATGTGTAGTTAAGAGATGCTGTGACTCCCAGGATGAAAAACCTCGGTATGCTCTTTGGTAACTGAGAGTTACAAGGAACAAGCCTGCCCACATGCGTTCATTTGCATATAGAATACGCCGTTCCCACATCAGGCTTTAAGAATAATTGTCCCAAGTCAATTTCAATTCTCAGCTTCGGAAGGAGTGATTTCTAACACTGCTTAATGGCAATATGACTGTAGGGGATTAGGAAACCTTAAATTGGTTTGATACTCATACCACTTGAAGCAACAATAAAGATAAGTTTTACAAAGCCTTAAAAAAAAAGCTACAATAGTAGTTTGAGACATTTGATTTGTAAGTAGTATTTGTTTTACATTTCAGGCCATGAAGATGCTCTGGATGACTTCGGAATATATGAATTTGTTGCTTTTCCAGATGCTTCTGGTGTTCCCAGGGTTGGTTTTCCTAGTGGCTGATTAACCAGAGGTGTAAGCGGCCTTCAGTTAAGCACTTGGGCAGTGCTGTGCTACTCTCAGCAGAGTTCACTTGCTCTGTAGTGAATGATGTCACCAGATCTGAGGAGCTAAATAAAGCATCTTTCTTGGCCTTTATAAGTAAGGCTAACACGAATTAGGAAGTTACACTAATCCGTAAACATTTTTTTACCTGGTAAGCTCAGCAAAGAGAGAACTAACTAGGTTGAAATTAAGAGAACTGAACAGATAGGGGACCAGGGGACCCTGATTTAAATCATTCTGCATCCCCTTGATGGCTACAGCCTGTCACTTCACTGATTAGCCCTTTCTGTTCCTCACTTTCCCTTCCCTTCCCCTCATAGCTTGCATAGACAATTGATCATACCCTTAATCATACTCTTATGCTCTTCAGTAGAAAGGTACCATATAAACCCAAAGTATGCAAGTACACATCTTTATTTGTCATCCTCAAGGTGCTTGAGACCTGAGAAGGGGGGCCTTTACACCATCTGAAACATTTTTCAGTTTGCAAAGACAAGGTCTTTAAAACAATCTGTTTTGTTTAACAGACCTAAAGAATGTTCTCTGAGCTCATCAGGTCATTAGAATTTTTATAGATCTCTGTAGGGACAGTCACCTCTGCTGCCTTTCCTCCCTAAGATAGTTCATTTAGGGAAGGGGCCATAAACACACTACTTGCTTTAGGGCCTTTTTATTTCCTTTTTTTTTTTTTTTTAAAGAACTATTTGTCATTAGGGATTGGTTACCTCACCTATTCAGTGAGTTCTACCAATGAGTAAGGTTCATACAGTAATCTTCTTAGCCACAGACTTTGCACAAATGCTATGTGAGTAATAGAGGGAGACTGATTGGATTTCCTCCTCCTGAGAGCACGTTGGTAACACCACCATCAATGCTTAGCACTGCCCTATTCAGTCTCAAACAGCACTGGCTCACCTTTCACTTCTACAGTGAAAAAGACAAAAACAAATATTTGTAGATTAATTATTTCAAACAGCTTCTACCCACAACAGAAAGCCCCCTCTCAGGTGTGGCTTTTAAGTGGGAGAGAAGGAAACTGAAGAACTGGTAAGATTTGGAATGGAGTTGTTGAAGCCAAGAATTTCTTTATTTAAAATAATGCAGTTTTTATTCCTAGGAATTCATGAGAAAGGAGTGAGATCTATGTAAGAAACTTTAAATTTAACCTTGTGATTAATTAGTACCCAGTTTCAAGATGTTACTGGGAGGAACCTGTGTGTTCAAAATGCTATAATCCTCAAGAACTTGGGGCAGAGAAATGAGTGCTCTGATTACATATCAGAAGTCCTACTTATTTCTGTCATAAGTAGAATAACTCAGTTTGGAGCCATGCCCATCTTCTAAGCTGAAAACTCCTGAGGAATCAGCTAAGATTCTTCACGGGGAAGAAGTAAGAAATCAACACCAACAACAGAAGGAAAAGGATGTGGAGCAGGACCTGTGTAGGAGAACCTGCACTAGGAGAAGCCAGCATGACAATTATGTGTGAAGATTAGCAGCCAAATGCAGTGGCTTTGAGAAGAAAAGGAAAAATAATAATAAAGCCAAGATCTCAAAGTTGAAGTTAAGAAAGAAAATAAATTAAATAACTAACTTCTGAGTTTTAAAAATAAGAATCATCTCTCAGCTTGTGGTACATGAACACGTGGAATCTTCCTCCTCTGTCTAGTTGCTGTACTTTTTGCTGTCCATTTAGTACCTCTTTGGGGAATTGGACAGAAAACAATGGCATGAAATGAACAAATTTATTACTTGTTGCCAGCTCTGATATGAACTTAGGTGAATAAGTTAGTTATTACCTAGAGTTTGCTCTTGTCATAGCTCCTGAACACCCCCATACCAAAGAAACTCAAGAGTTGATCTCAAGTACACTTGACCCTGGAACAACGTGGGAGTTAGGGATGCCAAGGCTACCCAGTTAAAAATCTGCCTATAACTTTTGACTCCCCCAAAACTTAACTACAATAGCCTACTATTGACCAAAAGTCTTACCAGTAACATGAACAATTAATGTATATTTGTATTATATATTGTATTCTTATAATAAAGTAAGCTAGAGAAAAGAAAATGCTAAGAAAAGCATAAGGAAGAGAAAGCACATTTACAGTATTGTCCTGCATTTATTGAAAAATATCCATGTATAAGTGGACCTGTGCAGTTCAATCCAGGTTTGTTCAAGGGTCAACTGTACAAACTCTAAACCAAAATCTCCTTGACACAAAAATGTTAGGATGAATCATAAGGCTGCACATGAGAACTTTAGCAAGTGGAATGGAAACTGTTTCCAAAGAAAACACAAGCCTAAGGTGTTCCAATACAATGTAGCAGATTAAATTGGAATGAGATAACATATTCTTCAGATGATTTATCAAGGGCAAAGAGTCCTCTAGGCGATGCTCTATAAATACAAAGGACTGAAAGTGATCCGTTGGAAGTGTGTTGAAAATTGGAAGAGCTTGGGATGAGGAGGGGAACCAGATTTCAGCTGATTAACTGGAAGGCAGTGTTTACAAGAAGAAAATCATCAGATAAAAGGAAGGAGGAGTTAATAAAACATGAATGCCAGTTTCAGTAAAATACCTGTTGTTTACCAGGCAGAAATATACTGCCGTGCTTCCCACATTCTTCCAAGCCTTTAGTTAGAGCCCATGACTGAATTCAAACCAAACATCTCCCTTTGTGTGTTCTGTATTTCTTGGGACTGTCTATATTAACTTGCAGTGTGATGAGGGCTTTTGTCTATATATTATTCTTTCTTTTCAACCATCCTTGCACATATAATTGGCAAACAGTGTCAAAAAGCTAATTGAGATGTAATATAAAAGATAATCGTATATGCTCTCTGATTCTAAGCTGTCCTGGTATCTTCTCTTTTGCTATTTTCTTCTTTCTATTATATTTTCTTTACAGTACTGCCAGATTTTTTCTTAACTGAAGAAAAAAAAAGTGATAGCATTGGCAAGCTTTTTCTCTTCTGACTTCATAGCTATGCTGCCACATAAACTACCATAGGGTAAGTGCAGGAAACTGTAGCGAGGAGAAATGGACATTGTAGGGAAGATAAACAGATCTAATTCTCTAATCATTACTACTTCCAGTTGTTTTCAACTATTCAATAGAGTAGACATACTCTTTACTACTCTGCTAATTGTTTTTAATGTGCCATATTTTCTAGATGCCAAGTAGGTCTGTTTCAGCCTCCGATGGTGTATCAGGACAAGATTTGCACAGTACAATTTATGAAGTCATTCAGCACATCCCTGCCCAACAGCAGGACTGTCCAGAGTAAGTATGAACTTGCATTTGGTGATACTATTGTGGAGGGGCTAAGTATTCAGCCCCAGCTTTCCCCAGAATTTATTGAAAGGCTCAGAAGAAAAATACCAAAACAGAAAATTGTAGCTTCTGTACATTTGAACACACTTCCCCAATGGAAAATAATTCTAGGGGAAAAAATAGACAAACACAAGTATCTTCCAGGGTCGTGCACTTGGGCCAGTGGACAAGATGCAGAGCTCTGCAATCTAGTATTTACCCCCCAGTGAGTCTGGATATGAAAGAGATTTTCAGGCCAGTTCTCAAGCCTGATCATCTTGGTTATCTTGATGATTTTCCCATGACTGTGGTGATTTTAGAGCCAATGATCTGTCACTGGGAATAGGACCAGGAGGAAAAAAAAAAAAACCCACAAAACACGCACAGCACGGTCACCATCACCATCAAATATCCAACCTCTTAACAGATTCAAAGTCTACTCTAAGTGAACAGAATCACAGCAAGGACTGGCCTCCCAGCCAGAGAGGATAAAATCTGAGCTGAGGCCAAAGCCGGGAAACTACTTACCGGTTAAGCTCAGGCCTGACACTAAGGAGTTGCCCTCCCTTCCCCACCGTGGAGAAACTAAGCCTACAGCCTTTTGAAATAATGAAATGAACTTCCCTCTTTTGTGCTATAGCTGCCTGCGGGCATAACTGCCACAAATCATCTTCCATCATTTCTTTATTTGTCATTTATTGACTTTGAAAAGAACATCAATAACCACACACAGGAACTTCCCCTCTGGCAAAAGAAACAGTTCTAGAGAAGTAATTCATGCACACCTCTGGATAGATACCAAAAATAACAGTTAGCAGTGGATGACTGCATGGGAAATCATCTTAGGGGGAGGGCACCCAGTCTTGGCGGGGGGTGGGGGGGCAGATATGCACTCATTTAATGGCTAAGGACACCTCAGAGGACTCCATCAGTGCATCTCTTCTTAACCCAGGGAGCCTGGAGAAAAGGGAGTCAGGTAAATTAGGAGCAGTCCCTGACAGAGGTAGGAACTTCTGGTCTGAAAAGAAAAGAAAAAATGTTGTAAAGAATTATATTATTGGGGCGCCTGGATGGCTGCGTCAGTTTACCATCTTACTCTTGATTTCATATCAGGTCATGATCTCAGGGTCCTGGGAAGGAGCCTCAGGTAGGGCTTCCTGCTCAGCACCTCAGAGTCTGCTTGTCCTTCTCCCTCCCCTTTTGCCCCTCTCTCCCTTATGCTATTCTCTCTCAAATAAAAAAATAAATAAAATCTTAAAAGAATTATATTATCAATCTAGTAGAACACAATGGCGAAATATTATTCCATGACAGTTAAAAAAAAAAAGAAAATACCTCTCTAAAATAATACCTGACTCTCTTTACTTCTGGAGCAGAAAATTAAGGGATTTGTTTTTGTTGTTGTTGTTAAATGTAAGGAATAGAAAGAATTTTAAGAGTATGTCTGCTTCCCAACTTTAAGATTATACCCAATCAAGAATATTATCCTATTTAAGCTCATGTGTTTTTCTATATGTCATTTATTCTGCATTATCTTTTTTTTTTTAATTTAGACTGTAAACAAGCCAAATGAAAACTTGGTTTGTCTTTTAAAGCTCCCAGTAATAAAGGAAATGCTGATTTATTTACAAAGCTATAGAATATGGCAGCTGTAATTTCAGAACACAAAATAAAGTGATCAGGTTGGTTTCGCATGTAAAAAAAAAAAAAAGTGATTCTCTAAGTTAAAATAGAAAATCACCCTCTGAAACTAGACTGCTTTCAGACATGAGCAGTATCTTTAGAGTTTCTTGGGAATATAAAACTTTATTTTAGAAATAAACTTGGAAGGTTGAAAATAAGGCAGAAATGTTCTTTTTCAAGCATATAAAGGGCTATTCAAAACTGTTCTTGAGGACACGCTCCCTCGAGGGGCAGCAACCTGAGAACCCCAGTTCACACCACCCGTCCTCTCGCTCCATTGCCTAGGCTCGCCTCCTTCCCTGTCCTCCTCATCTTTCCTTGCTTCCCTTCTGTGTGTTTGTCTTCTAAGGACTCTCTCTTTACCTCCATTCTTCAATATCTGCCCTCTCTGAACTTCCCTTCTTTTTCCTTCTCTCTCTGGAAGACTGTTCCCTTCTCTCTAAAATCTCTTAAAATTTTCCTTTTTACACTTATTTTATTTACAGTCAATCTACAAACATTTCCAGAACATTATCTGCTAGGGATAGAGGTTAAATAAGGCTGTCTTTTAAGGATTCCATAGTTTAGCGAGCTCTTGTTTGCTTGTTGTAATTAAGACTAGCGGTACTTGGTAGAATAAATATTCCTCAATAATTAAATATTCCCTAAACATGTAGAGGCCATTTTTTCTCTCTTGATTGCCTATGGCTTTATTCTTTATGTCCAGTTAAACTCAAAGGTCAATTGTATGACTAATGCAGTATTATAGGTGGCTAGTGAATTTCTCTCCTCCTCACTTCCCATAGTGAATGTACAAGCTGTAGATAAAGAATAATAACTTTCTGCTTTGTTGTACCTCTGTTTGACAGTTGCTTCTGAGATAGAAAAGACAGCCAACAAAATTCTTTTCTTTGGCTCTTAGACTATTCTAACAGTGTTGTTTTCATTAGTGCATGTGTCTGTTACCTAATTGGACTGGTGTTTAACAAATTGGTAAGTTGACCTGTTTTCACGTTTTAATACTCAGGCTACTTATTTGGATATTGAACTTGTAGCTACATTTATTTAAATGCTATCTGTTGACCTCACTAAATGCTCCTGGCAGTTTGTTTTGAATCCTTGACTGGCAATTAGTATCTTTAAATTCAGGATATTTGAGTAAACCTTTACTTTCAAAAGGAAATTATCTGCAGAATTTAGTGATTGCTTATTCCTTACACTTATCGGTTTATAAATGTAATTTTCTTGAACTAGTTCAAAACATTTCTATTATTTGCAGGTATTGAAAGGAATAAAAGAATTTAAGGTTCTTCTACCTATGGAACTGGAACTCTGTAGAATATTTTACATATCTTGTAACATCTCTTTGCCAGGTGAGCATTCATAAACCAGTGCATTGGAGTGAAATAATGAAGGAACATTTTGAAGAAAAACAGTGGAAATGTATATTCATCTGGAATCAGTGAAGAAATCAAGCCCAATACCTCTTGCTCATTACTCCTTTCAAATGCAGAATAGAGTCATTTATAAAAATTATACTGAAGGTTTTCCAGCATATGCACAATGCATTGTGCTGTAGAGGAAGATGGTAGGGAAATAGTGGACAGTCTTTATCATAGTGACTAAGAGGAAGAAAAAGAAGGGACTTTCCAATTATTCTTTTCATATCAAGTCTCTCTAAAAAGCTCAATTAGTTCTAATCTATACTTTCACTTTCATCAACATTGCATATTCTATCTAATTTACAAATGTGGGAACTTTATATTTGTAAAAATTTCCAGCAGGTTTTGTTTTATTAATTCTCATTACTATTAAATTATTGTACTAATTTTTAAAATTTTATTCCCAAACTTCCTTCTTGGTATTTGTACCACACAATAAGGGTGGCTGTCACAACAGCAAGATTGCTCTCTAGACTGTCAATTACCATTGGCTTTTTTGAAAAGACATAAAACACTGAAGGAAATGACATGCTGAATTTTTTATTTTTGTTCAAGGAAAGATGGATTCAAATAAATTATTTTGGTTTTGCATATATATGTCCTCGACTCTTTGTCTTATAGGGAAAATTTTTACATAAAATATTGTACAGTTATTTTTTTTATCCTTATTTGCCAGTGTGCAATTAAAGTGTAGATTATAGAGAACTACTAAAATAAGAATCTTCCTTTTGCATGGCTAATTTTTTTTCAGGCGTGGAATTTTTACTTGATTGAATTGCTGATTCTAGCAAAGGTCTCCCTCCTTGTATATTGCTGTATTTAAAAAATCAGTTAAGAGACCATGGTAGAATTAGAAAGTACCATTTTACAACCTCCAAGTGAAATTACTGATTCAGATCACACTCATCATTAGCTAAGACTGCTGGATAAATGATAACAGATAAAACTAGATGACCAAAGATCAGGTTGCAGAAACTCTGTGAAGGAAAAGTAGGCTGAGACCTAGAGAGAAGCAGATGTATGAAGTAGCACAAGGCAACTGTGCAGGACACAAGAGGCCCAGGGAGTGGGCACAGAATGGTCATCTGAGTGTTGCAGATCTTGAAGATGATAGATGAATATTTGTGTTTAATGACATTGGCTACAAACATTCTGAACTGACAGTACCACACTTCAAGATTTCATTTTAGCCAAATAAAGGTAGAAACAACCCAAATATTCAACAACAGGTCTTTAAATGACATTACATCCAAATACTCCAACTATTTTTTTTTTTTTTTAGGTTTTATTTATTTATTTGAAAGACAGAGATGGGAAGTAGGCAGAGAGGCAGGCAGAGAGAGGCGGGGGAAGCAGGCTCCCTGCCGAACAGAGAGCCTAATGCAGGGCTTGATCCAAGGACCCAAGGATCATGACCTGAGCTGAAGGCAGAAGCTTTAACCCACTGAGCCACCCAGGCACCCCCAAACACTCCAACTATTAAAAAAGAAGATACAGGGACACCTGGGTGGCTCAGTGGGTTAAAGCCTCTGCCTTTGGCTCAGGTCACGGTCCCGGGGTCCTGGGATCGAGCCCTACATCAAGCCCTGCATCGGGCTCTCTGTTCAGCAGGGAGCCTGCTTTCCCCCGCCGCCGCCCCATCTGCCTGCCTCTCTGCCTACTCATGACCTCTCTCTGTCAAATAAATGAATAAAATCTTTATTTAAAAAAAAAAAGATATACACCTATATTTACTGACTTTAAACTATGTCTCATGACCTATTATTTAATACATAAGAAAGAAACCAAAAGAAGAACATTTCTTTTTCAAACTATTTCAAATGAACCACTGTATTTAAACTGTACTTCCCATCTTTTCACAGAAGCACATGGTTAAAGGAAAGTTTAGACTAATTTAACTCCTTTCTGGTCTTCTTTCTCTACCACCTTTCATATTTTTCTGCTGGAGAAATCTACCAGTCCTACCACAAACATTTTCTTTTGCATTTGATATAATGCAGATATATATATATATATATATATATATATATATATATATATATATATAAACTTGGTGTATACATATACATGTATATATACATATATATGTAATAGATTATATAATCTAATTATATCATCTATAGATTATATATATAATCAGAAAAGGAATTATTGTCTATTACTACTAAATATATAATATATATACATACATATATACTTGGAAATGCATACAGCTGACCAAAAGATAATTAAAACACCTTTAGAGAGTAGATCTTAAACATTCTCACAACAGCAAAAAAGAAAATTGCAGTCATGGGATGTGTTGTGTTCACTAACCTTATTGTGGTAAATTATTTCCCAATATGTACATGTACCAAATAATCACATCTTAAGCTTACACAATGTTATACATCAATTATATCTCAGTAAGGCTAGAAAAACAATATAAAATCACTCGTATTCTCGCCTCTCGGAAATAACCTGTTAACATTTTCCTAGATTAGTTATGCATTTATTCTTTCATATACCTTCTAGTTCCAGAAAGAATTTATGGGAGCTCATATAAATGCATAATGTAACAAGATAAAATATACCCCCAAAATGAAGTTGATAAAGAAAACAGGATGAAGGAACAATGAGAGTTTACAAAGGCACATTGAAAGCAGAAATGAGGCTAATAACCAGTATGATGAATTCCCCTTCATCTCCAAGTATTGTTTTATTACACCAGGATCACACAACATATACAGGTGGATGTCTAAGGAGGGACTTCTAAACCAAATGCAATTTGTAACTGTCAGTCCAAAAAAGGTTGCAATCCCCTCACAGGGTTGGAAAAGAGCAGGTCAGCTTTCCCAGCCACCACTCAAGGAAGTTCCATCTGCCCCTCCCCTCCTTCCTCAGTCCTGAATTCCCTCCCTCCCTAAGGTCCTTGCATCTCTGGGAGACCAGATTAACTCCCATGAGCTCCAGCTGTGTCTCTGTGTTCCCCTTCCAAGACCCAACCCTGGAACTCTTTCAATCATGGACCATCTTACATAGCCTTTTCTTGCATGGGTAACAATACATTCACATGCTTCCCAATCAAAATCTTATAAGAATGATGTGCCAAGACAACTGTTTGTATTCGGTTTTGGTTTGGCTGATTTTGTGTATCCCTCCAGAGTTCCTTACCACAAACCAAAGGAAATACAAACATATATTTTTATTTTCTCAAACTCACTTTTGAGTCACTTGTAATTCCTCTCATTTTTGTGTTGTTCTCTCACACACAAATATACAGACTCTCTTAGAGCATGGTTCCACTCAAAGCAACAAGGAATTGCTGAAGGGAGCAATGTGAAAGCTGTCAATGGGGTGTCACACCAGGTGACTCACTGCTTTTTTAGTATATGGGGATGAAAATCTCATAAATTAATCAAGGTTTCCAAGGGAAGTGATGGACCAAATCCAGATGTTTACCTAATTAACAAATTAATCTTTAAAAACCAGCCTGAAGTTCTTTCCTTATTACTAAACATAGTCTTAGCTAAGCTGTTGTTAAAATTTCTAACTTTCTACTAATTGCTTCTAACTTGGAATAGAATTGTATTCCTAGTGTTCATTAAAGAATATATCCTACTGATAGAGTTTTAAACAAAAATTAATAAAATACTTGTGAATAAAACAGCTTCCCTTGTTTTTCTGACATTTGTGCACTTCCATGTTAATAAGACCATTTCAGTGAAAACAAACTGCATACATATCCTCAAAGATAGTCCATGTGCTCACTCCGTTTTATGAGATCATAGCATCTTACAAAGTTTTGTTAAAATAATAAAATTGGGTGATAACATAGAACATGGAATATGGGTAATACTTTATATATTATAAAGATTTAACTTATTTTTAGAAAGGTTTTATTTTCTGTTCCTATACTGCTGTGTACCCTATGAATTTTTATGTCCTTATATATTCCTCTAAAGTTCATGTTTCAGTATACATGAATGTGTATGCTTTAGTTTCATGAGGCAGGAAGAAAGCAAAGTTTTCTTTCTCATAAGAAGATGTGGAAATCATACGTAGCACCTGGATTTAACACTGTTATTCTCCTTCCTTCTCATCTTCGAGGTAGTGTTTATTGGTATTACCATGTTAGCCTTGTGGTTTATCAACATTTTCATACCATTAACGACTTTGATCTTCACAAGAACCTTGGGGCTAGAGGAAGCATGCCCATTTTATAGACGAATAGAGACTCAGAAAGTGAAAAGACTCCGAAAATCATCAAACCAACGAGTGACAGAGCTGATCTCCAAACTGCACTTCTGGCTCCAAGGCCAAGGTCTATTCCAATGTACCAATTGATTTCTCTGGACAAGGCACGCTGGAGTGGAGTTCACACCAATTTTTCTTCTGTCAGCCCTACTTTTAGGAGCTTCATTAATTTCAAATACCACTGGGCCTCCAGCAAACAGGTTATTTGTTTTTTGTGCCTGAGAACCTTCTCACTTAATATCCTCCTAGGGAACATGACAGCTCAATTGCTTGTCATACAATAGGGCAGGAACTGGCAGATTGCTTCTTCCCTGCAGCAGAATTCCACCTTGAGTTAATGAGAGAAGGTTTCTGAAGCTTCAGAGTAGTCCCTTCAATTCTACATAAAGCAGTTGTCCCAGGAGGTGGGGACTTCAGAGACCCCCATGATAGCATGCTTTTCTGAGTGTCCCATATGGCGTCCATCCCAGCATAAGCACTTTAGAACACAGACAATAATGTTTTTTGAACTGTACTGAATTAGATTACCTGTCCTCTGTATATTTAATGAAGACTCCATTTATAGGAGGCAAATAAATTACTGTGTTTCCAATAACCAAGTTCCTCTGAGACTGATTCTCAGGGCACTTGAGAACTTTGGGAGCTATTTTTCTTGAAGTTCACTGAGATCCTATCAAAATATTTTGTTTAATAAAAAAAGTTATCAGGGTCTGACTGTAACTACAAAATTTTATTCTTATTATAAAATAGTTTATGGCTCACAGATCACTTGTCAGGACTAGTGTAGGATTCCAAATAGAAATGCCTGATAAACAGTTGCATATCCAACATGAGAACTTTGAGGACAGGCCTGGGTTTAAGAAATAAAATTTGAATCATTTTTATATACTTACAATGCCTTTGGCAGCAAATAACAGAAAACTCTGACTAAAACTGACTTAGAATAATTTATTATCCCAAATGACGGGAAGTTCATATGCAAGGTAGACTCCAGGATTGGTTCATTTAATGACTCAACGGTATCATCAAGAACCCAAGTTCTCTTCCATTTCTCCACTCTGCTCTCATGGTTACAGATGGCTACAGCAGCTGCAGAAATTATATCTAGACATCACAAAATCCAGAACATGGGGAAAAAAACACCTTTTCCTAGGTCGTTTTCTTATGCATAAAGAAACTTTCCCCAGCAGCTTCCACCAGAATTCCAGTAGTTTTTCCTTGGCTATGTGAAATGACCTCTCCTAAAGGAATTACTGGCAAGAGGTACGAGATTAGATTGGTACAGTATGCAGAATTTAACCCCCTGGAGATGGAGTCAACACTCCCAGAAGAACATGGCTGGGTGGAGGAAGAGTAGACATCCAAATAAAATTGAAGTTTTTTATGGAAATGGATGCAAGAGGATGAGATCAAGAGCAAACAAGGAGGGAAACACCCTTGGAAAGACCAACTTTAGGAAATTAAAGAGAAGCCAAGGAAGGTTAAGCAAAAGAACTTGGGAAGAAACTTTTTTTTACTTGAGACATTTCTTGTTTCTTGAGAAAGGCTTGTATTGCTATATACTTTCCTCTCAGGACCACCTTCGCTGTGTCCCAAAGATTTTGAACAATTGTGTTTTCATTTTCTTTTGTTTCCATGAATTTTTGAAATTCTTCTTTAATTCTTTAATTTCCTGGTTGATCCACTCATTGTTTAGGAGGATGCTCTTTAGCCTTCATGTATTTGAGTTCTTTCCAACTTTCCTCTTGTGATCAAGTTCTAGTTTCAATGAATTGTGCTCTGAAAATATGCAGAGAGAGACCTGATTTGTGACCCAGGATCTTTTGTGATTTGTGAACTATTCTGGAGAATGCTCCATATGCATTAGAGAAGAATGTGTATTCTGTTGTTTTGGGATGGAATGTTCTAAATATATCTGTGATGTCCATCTGGTCCAATGTGTCATTTAAGGCCTTTATTTCCTTGTTGATCTTTTGCTTAGATGATCTGTCCATTTCTGTGAGGGGGTGTTAAAGTCCCCTACTATTATTGTATTATTGTTGATGTGTTTCTTTGATTCTGTTATTAATTGGTTTGTATAATTGGCTGCTCCCATGTTAGGAGCATAGACATTTAAAATTGTTAGGTCTTCTTGTTGTACAGACCCTTAAATATGATATAGTTTCCTTCCTCATCTCTCATTATAGTCTTTGGTTTAAAATCTAATTTATCTGATATAAGGATAGCCACCCCACTTTCTTTTGATGTCCATCAGCACGGTAAATTGTTTTCCACCCCCTCAACTTTAAATCTGGAGGTGTCTTTGGTTCTAAAATGAGTTTCTCGTAGACAGCATATCATTGGTTCTTGTTTTTTTTGTTTTGTTTTGTTCTGTTTTTAATCCATTCTGATACCCTGTGTCTTTTGATTGAGGCATTTAGCCCATTTACATTCAGGATAGCTATTGAAAGATATGAATTTAGTATTAGTATTGGTATTACAGCCATTGTACTGCCTGTAAGGTGACTGTTACTGTATATTGTCTCTATTCCTGTCTGGTCTGTTACTTTTAGGCTCTCTCTTTGCTTAGAGGACCCCTTTCAATATTTCCTGTAGGGCTGGTTTGGTGTTTGCAAATTCTTTTAGTTTTTGTTTGTCCTGGAAGCTTCTATCTCTCCTTCTATTTTCAATGACAGCCTAGCTGGATATAGTATTCTTTTTTTTCAGATTTTTATTTATTTATTTGACAGACAGAGATCACAAGTAGGCAGAGAGGCAGGCAGAGAGAGAGAGAGGAGGAAGCAGGCTCCCCGCTTGAGCAGAGAGCCCCATGCGGGGCTCGATCCCAGGACTCTGAGATCATGACCCAAGCTGAAGGCAGAGGCTTTAACCCACTGAGCCACCCAGGTGCCCCTGGATATAGTATTCTTAACTGTATATTTTTCTTGTTTAGTGCTCTGAATATATCATGCCAGTCCTTTCTGGCCTGCCAGGTCTCTGTGGATAGGTCTGCTGCCAATCTAATATTTCTACTGTTGAATGTTACAGCCCTCTTGTCCTGAGCTGCTTTCAGGATTTTCTCTTTGCCACTGAGACTTGTAAGTTTTACTATTAGATGACAGGGTATGGACCTATTTTTATTGATTTTGAGTGGGGTTCTGAGTGCCTTCTAGATTTTGATGCTTGTTCCCTTTGCCAAATTAGGGAATTTCTCTGTAATATGCTCCAATATACCTTCTGCCTCTCTCTTTCTTCTTCTGGGGTCCCAATTATTCTAATATTTTTTCATCTTATGGTATCACTTATCTCTCGAATTCTCCCCTCGTGGTCCAATAGTTGTTTGTCTCTCTTTTGCTCAACTTCTTTATACTCCATCATTTGGTCTTCTATACCATTAATTCTCTCTTCTGCCTCATTTATCCTAGCAGTAAGAGCCTCCATTTTTTATTGCACCTCATTAATATCTTTTAAAATTTCAACTAGGTTTGATTTTAGTCTTTTATTTCTCCAGAAAGGGATTCTCTGATATCTTCCATGCTTTTTTTCGAGCACAGCTAGCACCTTGATAATCATCATTCTGATGATTATCATATTGGTACTGTCCCTAGCCATTGGTACTGCCTCTTGTTCTTTTTTGTGTGTGGTGAGTTTTTCCACCAAATCAGAAGAGACCAAAACTAGGGGGAGAAGAAGAGGGGGGGAAAAGAGGGAGATACACACACACACACACACACACACACACACACACACACACACACATATATATATATATATATATATATATATATATATATGTGTGTGTGTGTGTGACTGGTGAATAGAACTGGGCCACACTTCATTTTGGGTGTATTTTGGTCTTTTGGAAAAAAACTACTTCCTAATATTTTAAAGCAAAAAATATATATATGGGTAAACATGATGAAGGGATGGAATATGATTGTAAAGATGAAAGTTTAAAAAGATTCTAAAGAAGTAATTCATAAGAAGTTGGTGGAAAAAAAGAGAAAAAAAAGAGTAAAGAATGTGATCAGGCTGGAGACTAGAATAAACCCATGCACTGGATTTAGGGTATATTTTGATCTATTAGAAGAAATTGTATTCCAAAATTTTAAAGAAAAAAAACCCTATATGTATACAAAAAATAAATACAATGAAAGGATAAAATATGAATATAACAATGAGAACTTTTTAAAGATTATTTATTTATTTATTTGACAGATAGAGATCACAAGTAGGCAGAGACACAGAGGGAGAGGGGGAAGCAGGCTCCCCACCAAGCAGAGAGCCCAATGTGGAGCTCAACCCCAGGACCCTGAGACCATGACTTAAGCCAAAGACAGAGGCTTAACCCACTGAGCCACCCAGGCGCCGCTATAAGAATGAAAAATTTTAAAAAGATTTTTAAAAAGGTATTGATAAGAAAAAATAGTTATGTTAAAATAGGTTAGAGGAAAATTTTTAAAAATAGAATAAGAAAAAAAAATTTAAAGATTTAATTTTGGAAGACTAAAGAATCATGGGGAAAAAGCCATGAATTTTTTTTTTAAGATTTTAGTTATTATTTGACAGAGAGAGGCACAATGAGAGAGGGAACACAAGCAGGGGGAGTTGGGGGAGGGAGAAGCATGCTTCCCACTGAGTGTGGAGACCAATGTGGTGCTCGGTCCCAGGACCCTGGGATCATGACCTAAGCTGAAGGCAGATACTTAACAACTGAGCCACACAGGTGCCCCAAAAAGCCATGAAGTCTATGTGTTGCTTTTCCCTAGCTCTGGAGTTCTGCAGTTCTTATTGATATGTGAACTTGGTCTTGGCTGGATGTCCTTGCTGATCTTCTGGGGGAGGGGCCTGTTGTGGTCATTCTCCAATGTCTTTGCCCAAGGTGGAATTGCACCACCCTTGTCAGGGGCCAAGCTAAGTAATCTGCTCGGGTTTGCTCTCAGGAGCTTTTGTTACCTGAACGCTTTCCATAGAGCATTAGAGGATGGGAATGAAAATGGCAGCCTCCCAGTCGCTGGCCCCTTAGGAGCCGAGAGTTCAGGGCCCCACTCCTCAGTGCACCCTTAGAGAAAATTAGTCAATCCCTCCTGTCTCCCTGGTCTCCAGCCACACTCAGAGCTCACCCAGCCTGTGACTGAGCATTTCTATCTCTGGTGCACAGCCCCGTTTGGAGTCTCCAAACCCAGAAGGTTCCTGCAGCACACTCCCATGCCACTCCTCCCAGAGGAGGAAAGAGGGGGTCTTTCTGGATCTGCCACTTGTGGGGACCCTGCTCGAAGAACAGTGGCCCGACTTTGCTTTGGATCACGGTTTAAGGTAACTCTGAGCTGAGAGCCCACTTTTCGGCTCCATCTCTGCAGGCAGTTTCCCTGCTCTGATACCTGGGAGGTCTGCCACACTCAGAAACCCCTGGTCTTTTTGTGACCCTGTGGGTCCTGAGACCACACTGTCCCTGCGAGGGCTTCAACCCCACTTAGCCCTGGAGCAAAGTCCCTCAGTGGAGCAGACTTCTAAAAGTTCTGATTTTGTGCTTGACTGCTCCCTCACTTGCCAGGAGCCCCCCCACCCCATCTGTCTTCCTATATATCACCTCAGATTCACTTTTCTGCACATCTCACCTTCCAGAAAGTGGTTGATTTTCTGTTCCTAGAATTGCTGTTCTTCTTCTCTTCTATCTCTTGTTGAGTTTGTAGGTGTTCAAAATGGTTTGATAACTATCTAACTGAACTCCTGGGACCTGATATTTCAGTCTCCTACTCCTCAGTCATCTTGCTTCCCACCCTGGCCTCCTCCTTGCAAAGTCACCTTTCTGGCTGTATTCCTGACTAAAAGTAACACTTTCCAGTGAGCCTCCTACCTTTCCACCATCTTGCTCCAGGAAGAAAGTTTCTGAAAAAAGATTTTATTTATTTGAGAGAGAGAGAGAGGGCATAAGCCAAGGGAGCAGGGGCAGAGGGAGAGAAGCAAACTCCCTCCTGAGCAGGGAGCCTGATAAAGGGCTCAATTCCAGGACTCTGGGATTATGATTTAAGATTTTATTTATTTATTTGACAGAGATCACAAGTAGGCAGAGAGGCAGACAGAGAGAGAGGAGGAAGCAGGCTCCCTGCTGAGCAGAGAGCCTGATGCAGGGCTTGATCCCAGGACCCTGGGATCATGATCTGAGCTGAAGGCAGAGGCTTTAACCCACTGAGCCATCCAGGCACCCCTGGGATTATGATTTAAACTGAAGGCAGACACTTAACTGGCTGAGCCACCCAGGTGCCTTCGAAAGAAACATTAAGGTTAATCTGGGCACACTTTAAAAAGACAGTGAGAGAAAGAAATTAGACACAAATTTTATCATTGTGTATCCATAAATATCTAAGAAAGAGGATGATCCTATGTATTTTTGTCCCTAGTGTCTAAATTCTATTTTAGTGAAATTTTATTAGTCTAATTAACATATAACTTAATATTTTTTTAATTTAATTTTTTAACTTTATGATTTTTCATTTTAAGAAATTTAGCAACTGGGAGTTCTGATTCGCAGCTTCAGGCCCTCAGTAGTAGAGACTAACCTGCCAAATAATCATAATTGGATGTTGATAGACAAAGATAGTCACTTAAAACTGCATTGTTTTAAGCTGTCTACTCTCAAAAATCTCTCAATAAATGTCCCATGATAAGATATATAATGACTGTACATGGAAAACCTCCATGATATATTCCTTGTCCTTCTAGAAAATTACTGTTTATTTTTTAAGATTATCAGGGCCAATATTACCTCTGCTGGGCAACCGCCCCAGTAAATACCCAAGACTATTATGTAGGCCCATAGCGCTACCCACAGAACTTGGTTGGAGCCCTTGTCATATGTCTACTTAAGCCTGCAAGACAATGGATGAAATTTATTTTAAATAAATAAATGAAACCTAGAAATGATATCAGCAAAATACTATTGGATATGTCCAGGCAAAACCAACCACTGTTTTTTTGTGTGTGTGTGCCTAGTCACAGTTGTCTAATCTCTAATGTGATAGGGTAGGACCAAACAAGCTCTTTAATTTCTTTAAATTCTATAGCCTATGATTTTATTAACTTACTAAAAACATCTATATCTTCTTAACAGACAGATACTATCAGATCCAATTTTTTTTTAAGATTTTATTTATTTGACAGAGATCACAAGTAGGCAGAGAGGCAGGTAGAGACAGAGAGGAAGGGAAGCAGGCTCCCCACTGAGTGGAGAGCCCAATGCAGGGCTCAATCCCAGGACCATAAGATCATGACCTGAGCCGAAGGCAGAGGCTTTAATCCACTGAGCCACCCAGGCACCCCCAGATCCAAATCTTAACCAAACTGCTGCCTTTGCTTAAATAACTGAAGCAGGAACTAGACATAAAAGGTTTGTTTTCACATTTGAGAACTCAGCATGTCACCTCAGTTGTACCTTTATCATTTTTATGCTCACTACTTAGTGGAGGCACTGATAAGTAATCATACACACTGTAGTGTTGCCAAAAATTTACTATGTCATTAAAATGTTCAAATATTTTTAGAATATTTTTGGATTTTTTTCCTTTTTAGATTATCTGCTTAAAGGAAGAGAACAAGAAACCAGCCCAAGCACTTGTCAAGTATGTGACCAAGTAAATCCTGACCAGAGTTTGGGTACTCTGTGGCTATTAAAAGGCAAGAGATAAATCTATATGTAATGCATGGGGGAAAGTCCTGTACATATTATTAGCTGAAAAACAATATTTCACTGGTTAGTTTTATGCTATGGTTCTTCATGTGAATAAAAAATTTTATTTCTTTATGTGAAGAGAATATTCAGTAGGAAATATACTAAACTATGAATGGTTAGTAACCATTGGAAAGAAGAAAAGAGTAGTGGATGGAGAGGCTTACATTTTTTTCTTTTTTATTTTACATAAATTTGTACTGCTTTATATATATGTTTACAATAACAAAAATAAAAACACATAAGGAGAATCTAACACTCTAAATCATTTATTTGACTGGAATTCCGTTTCTTCAACGTTGTTATGTCTTTTTCATTTACCTTCCTTTCTTTTTCTCCATTTTCTTTGTCCCTTTCCTCCTGGTTTCCTTTTTTTTTTTTTCCCCCCTGATTTCATTTCTCCTTGTTTTCATTCCTGCCTTTAATTCTTTTCTCCCTGCTCCCAAACTGGATCCCATAAAGGTAGAAATCAGAAAGTGTGAATAGGGGATATTTGTGTCATCTGCTGCCTCTGGGCATGGAGGGCTCCCCAAATGGAGGATTCTGAATTAACTATGTCATTCTGGCCACCTGAGAGGAACTGTGCTCAAGACAGAAGGACATCAAGATTCAGAGCACAGCAATAAGATATATAAAACAAAATTTCATTGCTGAAATTTTCTTTCTTCATCAGAATATATAGATATTTGGCTTTAATGGCCTGGCCATTTCTCCTACTGGACTCTAGAAGAAGGAAGAAGGGTGAAACCTGAAGTAAAGAAGCTTCTGTCACCAAGAGAGGATGGGCTGTTGACTACCAAGGCAACTGCAAGGTTAGTCAGAGGGCTAGTGAATATAAAATATTCACTATATAAATATAGATATAATATATAGAGATATAAATATATGTATTTATATATAGATATAAATATATGTATTTACATATAGATATAATATAAATATAGATATAAATACAGATATAAAAGAACTGGGGTCTTGCTTCTTATGGCTAAAAGTTTATGCCATTGAAGTGAATTGAACTAAACTGATTTGAAATTGAATTGAAACACTGAATTGGGATCCACAAGATTAACCTGAGGAAGAGGTCTTTCATAGATTCACTTAATTAATTTATTGTTGCAATAGCTGCCAACTTCTGCTAGCTACTTAAAATATATTTTCCCCCAAAATTCAAAACAAAACCACCATGAGATATCACCTCACACCTGTCAGAAAGGCTAGTATCAGAAGATGAGAAATAACAAGTGTTGGAGATTATGTGAAACAAAAGAAACCCTCATGCCCATTGGTATGAGTGTAAATTGGTGTAGCCACTGTGGAAATCAGTAGGAGATTCCTTAAAAATTAAAAATAGAAATGCCATACTATCCAGTAATTCCACTACTGGATATTTACCCAAAGAAAATTAAAACACTAATTCAAAAAGATATATGCACTCCTATGTTTATTGCAGCATTATTTATAATAGCAAAGATATGGAAGCAACCCATAGATGAATGGATCAAGTGGGCATCCATGGATGAATGGATAAAGAAGACATGGGGCATGTGTGTGTCTGTGTGTGTACATATATTTACATTTGCATTTTACTCAGTGAAAAAAGAACGAGATCTTGCCATTTGCAACAAAATGGATGGACCTACAGGGTACTGGCTAAGTGAAATAACTCAGAGAGGAATACCATATGATTTCACTTATATGTGGAATCTAAAAACCAAAACATGATCATCCCTTATTCAGAATAACTCCCTTAATCATCAGAATAACATTATCCCTACTTTATAGATGAACAAACTGAGTTTCAGGGAAGTTAGGTCATCCATCCAATGGCATTAACTGGTGAGTAAACGTCTGTGTCTCTTTCAGCCAATCCAGCAAAGACTGTTCTGTGAAATTGTGTGAGAGGCTTCATGAAGCCATGTGTCTATTTGAAATGTCCCCAAGTAAGACCCCTAAACATTCTGGAATTAAACAGTTGTGGAACTGTTTAATCAACTGTTAAATTTGTTCAGTGCTCAGGTGTTTTTCACTTTTCAGAAGGAAATGAGAAAAAGTGGAAATCTTTTAAGCAGAATCAACAAACTATAATCAAAAAGTATATCTCTCTTGCTATGTATATAATGCATATACATATATGCATATAATTATGTTTCTTTTAATATATATACATCTATATATATATTTATGTGTATTCAGGCAATGTTTCCATTGCAGTGAGGCAGACCTGTAAACTACCCTATCTGCAGACAGGAAAATATAAGGCAGTGTTCTTGAAAGTTCTAGAATTGGGTACCCAGAATTTTAATTTATATCTCTAATACCAAGCTGCTCCCAGAATGTTGTCAGTAAGATCTTTATTTATATAGAAACAAGAAGACCCAGCTGAAGGATGTGTGTGTATTTAATGTGACTCTGGATGATCTCTGAAGCAGTGGGTACATGTTTAAACTAGTGTAAAGCAGTTTTAATGGGTAGACTCAATACCTATGTTCTTTGAATCTAAAGGAGTTTTATTGTAAGTGGCAAGGTAATAAGGGTTAGGATTTTGTGATACACAAATGCTTCCTATTGCTTCTCTTCTCTTCCTATCTTCCAACCATAAATTGGGTATGGTAAAACCATTTTCTACTGTCATCACTGAAGGAAGTTACAGAGGGAAAGCCAACTATCAGATTTTCATTAAAATTTTTTTTAATTATTATTATTTTTTTATTTGACAGACGGAGATCACAAGCAGACAGATAGGCAGGCAGAGAGAGAGGGAAGCAGGCTCCCGGCTGAGCAGAGAGCCCGATGTGGGACTCGATCCCAGGACCCTGGGATCATGACCTGAGCCGGAGGCAGAGGCTTTAACGCACTGAGCCACCCAGGTGCCCCCAGATTTTCATTTTAAACTAAGTCAAGGCAAGCAGTATTTAATGCATGTCCCATCTATATCAGAAGAAGCCCCTTGGTCTTCTAATGTTAAGAACAAGAGGGATTTTATTCTAGAAATGTAGTTTGCCTGCTATAAAATGGTGGTTGAGATGTCCATTCGTAATCCCTGCCAACCTTGGATTATGGAAGTGGTTCCATTTCTTGATGCTTTAGTGCCACCTATGGTTCCAAGTTAGAAAATGTTCATTTAAAATAAATTCTAGAGACCAAAAACAGTATCCTGGTTTTGAATTAGCATACTTATCACTCAATTAGATTTTGCCTTTGGAGTTTGACTAAATGAACTGAGTATCTTTCTGGAGGGCAATTTGACAATATGCATTATCAGATTTTTTTAAATGTTTAGTAATTTCATGTTAGGAAATGATGAGAGACGAAGACACATTATAAGAATATTTATTATGGCATTATTTAAGAAAATTAATGTTGAAATGATTATAATGCATATATAAGATGGAAATGATGCAGCCATTTAAAAATATATTTAAAAATCACCTTTAATAGTAATTTCTATAATTTTTCTCCTCATAGAAAGATTTTAGGTCTTTTATAAGCCATTAAAAACCTAAAAATGTATATAATTCTACAGTGTGCAGTAGGACACCAAAAATAATACCCAAAATAATATAATCCATAATCCACAAAACTAAACTACTATGTACCTAAAAATTTGAGTTAATAACTACACTGGAAGAGATTGTTTTATTTTACATGCACACCAGTCAAGATAAATGAAATGAAGTCCCTACTTTATAGAGAAAACAGCAGTCATCAGATAGAGACTTCGTCTTTCTAAAATAAAACATACATACCTCCCTTGTGTTTCTGTCCTGGTCTACATCTCTCCAGTTATCATAGAGGGATCTAATCTCTCCACCTCTGCTTGGAGTTTTTCCCCCTCTCATACTCAAGAACTTTACACTATCCATTATCCCTTTTCTTCTTATTAGTATAGTCATTCTTCCCTCTCAACTGAACATTTTCCACCAGCTTTAAGATATACTGAAGTATCTGTTATTTAAAATAATAATTCCTTTCTCAACTCGTGTCTTCCACCTCCCAGCTTTTAGCAAACTATAGTCTTCTCTCTCTCACTTCATAGTGTTCTTAATTTTCTGTATTTGTTATCATAATTTTCATATATTCTGCTCAACCCTAAACTCACTCCAGTTTGGTATATAGCCTCACCACCCCCATTAAAACACCTGTTAAGCCATTAATGGTCTCCATGTTGCTAAACTCATGGCTTTTTTCAGTCTTCATTGCAGTATCTCAGCATAGTCAATACACTTGACCAATGTTTGAAACACTCACTACTCTCAATTTTCTCCTCTTTTCTAGCCATTCCTATCTCTCCTCTCCAGTTCCTCTCCCTCCCACTGGTCATTAAATATCATGGCTCAGTCTTTAACCCTCTTTCCACTCTGTAATCTCTTCTAGGCAATTTCTTCTTAGCAATTGTTTCAATTACCATTTATACACAAATGATTCACACACCCTAATTTCTAGCCCAGTGCTTCTCTCAGCTCCAGGAACATATAAAAACACCTAAGTTTTGTCACTTTAAAGTCTCCAAGACATCTCAGTATCCATTTGACCAAAACCTAACTCGTGAGTTTTCCTTCCAAATTTCCTCTTCCAGGTCTATAAATGGCTCCATCACCAATCTAGTTATGCAAACCAAATGCTAAAAGTCATTCTTAATGCTTCCACCTCCCTCAGCATGCACACTTAATCTATCTTCAAGCTCCTTCACTTCTATTCCCTGTTTAAGACCTGCTGAACACGTGGTGCATTTGGAGCCTGATGACATGGCCAAGCTCCATGCGCAGCTGTTCTTTGAAGAGCCAGATGAAATAATAAGAAATTTCATCTCCCCCCTCCCCCACAAAAGATGGAGAAAAAGACTGTGGTCCTGCCACAGACCAGGCTCAAAGGATATCAAGGAGGTAGCGGACCAAGCAGCAAGCTCAGTGCCCAAACTTTCTAGCGGTAGCCCCACTGCCACTTTGGTGCTGGCAATATGGCTGACCCTGGATGGCTTTATGTCTCTGGTCATTTCTGTCTTTAGGCTGACCTTCCTAAAGCATCTATTTAGCCATCCAGCATCCAGCCTGAAGCATGTGTCCTTAGAAGACAAAAGATTACAAATCTTTTATATCTACACATTTTTCACTGTCCTGTAGCATTTAGAGAAGAAAGTCTACTTGATGGAAGTATATTTTAACACAACTGATAGAATTTGGAAAAAAAAATTCTATCTTCTCTCCATCTCTACCACCATATAGATCTATGTCACCATTATTTCTTATCTGCATTACTCCAATAATCTTATTAGTTTTAATAGTCTTATAGTTTTATTTTTTCTTTCCCAATCTGTACAGCATTTTCTTTCTCTTTTTTTTCTAAATGTTCTATTTGGGGCTTCAAGTACAATGTTGAGTAGGAGTGGTGAGAGCAGAAATCTTTGCATTTGCCTTGTACCTGATCTCAGGGGAATAGCATCTAGTTTCTCACCACAAAGTATGATGTTAGCTATAGGTTTTTGTACATGTTTTTCATTGAGCAGTGAGATTTCTCCTCTTACCTAGTTTACTGAGAATTTTTATTATGAATGGGTGTTAGATATTTTTTTCAAGATTATTTATTTATTTATTTATTTATTTGACAGACAGAGATCACAAGTAGGCAAAGAGGCAGGCAGAGAGAGAGAGGAAGGGAAGCAGGCTCCCTGCTGAGCAGAAAGCCTGATGTGGGGCTTGATCCCTGGACTCTGGGATCATGTCCTGAGCTGAAGGCAGAGGCTTTATCCCACTGAGCCAGCCAGGTGCCCCTGGGTGCTAGATTTTGCCAAATGCTTTTACTGTATCAATTGACACAATTGTATGATTTTTCTTCTCTAGGTCATTGATGTGGTAGATTACATTAGTTAATTTTCAGATATCGAAACAACCTTCCATACTTCCATACTTGGAATAATCCCTGTGGTTCAGAGGTATAATTCTTTTCAAACACTGTTAGATTTTATTTGCAAATACCTTATTGAGGATTTTTGCATGTATGTTCATGAAAGATAGTAGCAGTCTGTAGCTTTCCTTTTTAATGATGTTTTTGTCAGGTTTTGGTAGTAGAGTGTTGCTAGCCTTGTATAATGAATTAGGATATGTTCCCTCAACCTCTGTTTTCTGGAAAATATTGCCTTCCCACCAGTATTGTTTCTTTTTAAAGTGTATCTGATAGAAATCACCAATAAAACCGTCTAGGTCTGGTGCTTTCTTTTTTGGAAGATTATTAATTATTGATTTGATATCTTGAAAAAATATAAGCCTATTCTGATTATCTATTTCTTCTTGTGTGAGTTTCAATAGTTTGTCTTGCAAGAAATTGGTCCATTTTATCAAAGATCCCAAATTAGTAACAAAAGAGTTATTCATGGTATTCTCCTGGTAACTTATTATTGTCAGTGAGATAAGTAGTGATGACCTCTCTCTTTTTTGTTGTTGTTCACTGTCTTTCTTTCCTTATTTATTTTCAAGTTTTTATGTTAATTTCAGTTAGTTAACATACAGCATATGATGACCTCTCTTTTATTTCTGATATTATCAATTCATGTTTTCTTTATTATTTTATTAGTCTGTCTAATGGGTTGAATTGTGTAATGGGTTGTATTGTGCATCTCTAAGATTCCAATATTTAAGTCCTAATCCTTAATACCTAGGAATTTTACCTTTTTGGAAATAAGGTCATTGCAGATATAATTTGTTAAGATGAAGTTATACTAGAGTAGGGTGGGCCTTTAATTCAATATGATTGGTGACCTTGACACAAGGAGAACAACATGTACAAACCAAGGGATGCCTGAAGCCACCAGAAGTTAGGCTACAGGCATGGAACTGACTCTCCCTTGTAGCCCTCAGAAGAAACCATCCCTGCCAACATATCCATCTTGGACTTCTGGTCTCCAGAACTGGGAGATAATAAATTTCTGTTATTTGTAAGCCACCCAGTTTGTGCTAATTTGTTTCAGTGGCCCAGAAATTAATATACTGGGTCCTGAAAATGCATGAACTATATAGGTTTTGGAGGCTTTAAATTCCTCCAGTGTCCTTGATTTTGCATCCTCCTTGAATTAAGTCTGTATTTTTAAGTTCTTTTAGCTATAATCCACTGTGATTATACTGGAGCCCTGTTAATGAGGTGCTAAGGTGTGGAAGAGGGAAAGCATTCTAAAATTCTGTAATTAAATCTCAAGCTTTTAGTGGGCCTGTGTTCCTTGGCTGGGCCTTTCACAATTATTTCTTAACTTCTCCCCCTTAGGTAAGACAGGAAGGCAAAAGTGAGCTGGAGTTGGGTAAAGGCCTTTCCTAGTAGGTGGGGTAAGATGCTGGGAGAGTCTTTTCCACTAGAGAGTAGTCCTTTGTTTCGAAGAGTGCTCTGGATGTATTTCAAAATGATAGCTTTTCTTCTCCCCACGCACCTCCCACCCTCCCAGCCAGAGCTGGGAGGCAGAATTTCCTTGGCTCTTCACATGGAGGTAAAAACCTATGGAAGTGTGAGTCCCTCCTAAGAATAAGAGTTTCTTATTCTCATGTTAGTCCACACTCAGCCTCCAACAATTCATCCAAATTACCACTTAAGTGTACTCATCATTTTATGGCTTCATTAACTTCTGCTCCAGGTAAGATCTCAAGTATGATTCTCTGTATTTGCCTGTGTGTCCAGATTTCAGTTTGGCAATTTTCTCTGTGACCAGTTCTCTGATGGGTCCAAAAAAAGTCACTGATTTTTATTGCATTCAACATTTTTCTTATTGTAAGGATGGGAACAATTACTTCAGAGCCTTAGACATGTCTTTGCTGAAATCAGAAGTCAGAATAATAGTTTTTAAAAGACTTTATTTATTTATTTGACAGACAGAGATCACAAGTAGGCAAAGAGGAAGGCATGGCGGGGGAGGGGGGGAAGCAGGCTCCCTACTGAGCAGAGAACCCAACGTGGGGCTCCATCCTAGGACCCTGAGATCATGACCTGAGCCAAAGGCAGACGTTTAACCCACTGAGCCACCCAGGGACCCTCAGAATAATATTTTAAACACAATATATAACATTTAAAATGTCTTAAAAAAAAAAAAAGTAGGCTCGGGTCGGGGGGAAGTAGGCTCCATTCTGTGCGTGGAGCCCAACATGGAGCCTGAACTCACAAGCCTGAGGTTGTGATCTCAGCTGAGATCAAGAGTCAGATGCTTAACTGATTGAGCCACCCAGGCACCCCACCCAAAATTTCTTTTACATTCATTTTAGATTATAATGTTAAAAAGAAAACCCCAGGTCCAAAATGGTGTCTCTTTGACTGAGTCCCCTAGCTGGGTCTTAATAAGCAATCTGATTTCAGTTTCAACATCCCCCCAAAATCTAGGCTTAACTGGTCTGTCAGAAATTTTTGGATTGGTGCCAATGAGTTTATCACATGAGCCTTTTCATTCTCCAAAGGAAGATGAGGTAATCTGCATGGTAAGACTCCCCTTTACTTGTTAGATGGAATACTTAAACTGCCTGATTCATGAATCAACTAATAAAGCCAATTATATCTTTAAAATTTATTCAGTTGAGTGCTCGCTTCGGCAGCACATATACTAAAATTTATTCAGTTGAATTTTTGTTTACAGTAATCATAAGCAATTTATAGTATTGTTTTCAAGTTTTTAAATTTTAAATGAATGGTGCCATATTATAGGTACTTTTCACTTTTATCATGAATAATAAATTTTGGAAATTTATTCATGTTGATACATGTAGGCCTAGTTTATCCATCTTAATAATATTAAATTGTATGAACATCTCACAATGTATTTATCTTTCCTCTATTGGATGCTTGGATTTTTTCTTTTCTTCTCTAGAGCAATGAATATAATCATTCATTTATTTCATGAACTTATGTGGCAGTTTCTTTATGGTATAAACTTAGAAACTGAAAATCCACCTTAGGGTCATGGAAATCTTTGGCTTCTCTAAAACTGACTAATTGCTCTCCTTACAATTTATATTCCCACCAGGAACCTATGAGTGTTTTGTTGCACCAACTCTTTATATTATTTTTCCTATATAATAGATGTGAAATGGTACTTTATATAGTTTTGGTATATATTTCCCATTTCCCTGTCCCCTTACCTGTAACAAGTACTAAAAATTTTCTTTGCTTTCAGGGTGCCTGGGTGGCTCAGTGGGTTAAGCCTCTGCCTTCTGCTCAGGTCAGAATCTCAGGGTCCTGGGATTAAGTCCTGCATCCTGCTGGCTCTCTCCTCAGCAAGGAGCCTGCTTCCTCCTCTCTCTCTCTGCATGCCTCTCTGCCTACTTGTGATCTCTCTTTGTCAAATAAATAAAAAAGTAAAATCTTTAATAAAAAAAAAATTTCTTTGCTTTCAATATTTCCTTGGATTGTGTTCAATTCAATGTGCCCCAAGTGGTGAAACCCTTGAGATTAGTTACATCTTCTGTTATAACAAGGCTTTTTAATTGTAAACAGAAATGTAATATTTTCCTTTATGGTTTGTGTCTTAGTGTTTTGTGACCAAAAAAATCCTTTCTCAAGTCCCAGGCTTTAAATATTTTTCTGAAATCCTCTCATTTCATGTTCATGCTTTTAATTCAACTACATTGTGTTTTGTCAATTTCACCATGTAATTTATTTTTTGCTTTATATGTTTCAAGGTTATGTTTTTAGGTGCCCACAAATTCATTATTATATTTTCCGGGTAGAATGTTCTTCATTCCTATCAAAGTATTTTGTCTCACATTCTATTTTGTTTTATTTGGTATTAACATTGATATATCCTTTAATTATTTTCTTGGTATATTTTTTAATACTTTATTTTATTTTAATACTTTATTTAATACTATATTTTAATACTTTATTTTAATACTTTAGTATTTATTTTATTTTAATACTTTATTTTAAAGTATATTTTAATACTTTATTTAATACTTTATTTATTAAAAATTTGTGTGATTTTTAGTTTAGTTGGGTCTCTTGTAAGCTACATATTGTCCTCATGACAGACTGAATTTCACTAAGTGAGTTTAATTCATTCATTTTCACTGTGATCGGTATATATTTGCATTTTCTCCTGTGATCAGTATATATTTCCATTTTCTCTTCATATTTTATGTTTGTTACTTATCATGCTTTCTCTTTGTTTTTGTTTTTCTGTTTTGTTTTCCTGCCTTTTGTTAAGTTGATAAAGTTTTCTACATTTCTTATATCTCCCACTTTCATGGAAGCTTTGGAATGTATTTATTTTCCCTTAGTGGTACCCTATATATTTTTTCAATCACTTTTTTAAAATTGAAGTTAATCCATATCTTTATAGCCCTCTCTGAAAAATACAAAGCTTTAATATTCCTTTATCAGAAAACACACACACACACACACACCTTATTATTGCAGGCTAGAGTTTTAGTTAGAGAATAAAATTTTCAGCATATTTTATCAATTTGTGTGCCTTTATATGTTTCTCAATGTCCTATGTGTCTCCTTTTAACTCATGTGTGTTCCCTCTAGGTGTACTGCTCTTCTATTACAATTCACCATATAATCTTTTTTTTTTTCAACAAGAATCAATTAGCAACAAATTCTCTAGAAATTTTATTATCTGAAAAATGTCTTAGTTTCATTTTTTCCTTTGAATTATGGTTTACCCGAGTGTACATTTCTTTTTTTTTTTTTTTTTTTTAGATTGTATTTATTTCTTTGACAGAGACAGATCAGAAGTAGGCAGAGAGGCAGGCAGAGAGAGGAGGAAGCAGGCTCCCTGCCGAGCAGAGAGCCCGACCTGGGACTCGATTCCAGGACCCTGAGATCATGACCTGAGCTGGAGGCAGAGGCCTTAACCCACTGAGCCACCCAGGCGCCCCCCCGAGTGTACATTTCTAGGATGATGTCTACTGTCTCTCAAAATATTGGATATATTACCCCATTGTCTTAGTTCTGTCTCCAGTCTTTTGTAGATTATTTGGGACTTTTCCTTTGGGAGTTTACATTTTTTGTATTTATACTTAATGTTTTTCAGTTTCATTTATGCTATGTCCAACTACAGATTCATTTTTATTTCCTCTGCTTTATTTGTTATTTTTCTTTATTTTCAACCAAAGATGGTATGTTTATTTCCAAACCTGGAAAATATCTGCCATTATCTCAGTAAATATTACATTGCCATTATTTTCTCTCTTCAGTTTTTCTGGAATAATTAGATATATGTTGAAGTCTCTCCAACTATTCACCACATATTTTTATGGTTCTTTCATATATTTTATTTATTGTTTTCTCAAATTTATTTATCTCAAATTTATCTCTCAATTTATTGTTTCTTCAAATGAAGAAATTTCTCAAAAGTATCTTTCAATGCACAGGTTTTCTTTTTTATATAATCAGGATTTATGTTTATGCACATATATGAATATACACATATATACATTATATACATATTAAATACATGTGCATATCCAATTATTTATAATACGTATATAGCATGGGTCATGTATAACATAAAATGTACATATACAACAAAATTGAAATATTTATTGCATTTATGTATTTACTTATATAATATGTAAGTATTGATATATATATATGTATATGTGTGTATATGTATGTAATTTCCAAAATTTTCAATTAACTATTTTTTCTCTATCTTCTCTACCTTTCTCATAAATTGTTGTTGTATTTATGGATAGTGTCTCTTCTTTATCTCTTTAACAATCCTAAAGATGCTTGTTAAAATTTGGGGCACCTGGGTGGCTCAGTGGGTTAAGCCGCTGCCTTCAGCTCAGGTCATGGTCTCAGGGTCCTGGGATCAAGCCCTGCATTGGGCTCTCTGCTCAGCAGGGAGCCTGCTTCCTCCTCTCTCTCTCTCTGCCTGCCTCTCTGCCTACTTGTGATCTCTGTCTGTCAAATAAATAAATAAAATCTTTAAAAAAAAAAAAAAGATGCTTGTTAAAATTTTAGTTACTTTTGTTTGGAATGAATTCATAGTCAATTTTCTTGTCTATCTTAATGACATTAGCTGCTTGGTGCATTGTGGAATTTGGGTTTGTGAACTCATTTCAAGTGACTTCCTTCTCTTTCTCCCTCACTCTCACTCTCACTCAACACTGAATTTCTCTTCTCTCTTCACCAGTTTACCAGTCCCAGTTTGGCAGACTTGCAATTGCCTCCATGTGACATTCAAGATTCCCATTGTATTACTGAAGTTGTCACTGCTAGAGTCCTAAGCCAGTTGTATCACTTCAGTTTCTGGTTGGTTCCTGGTTGTGAGATGATGTCTGGGTTCTCCCAGTTCCCCGAATAGGCCCAGCTTCACAGAAAGACTGACCACATCCCTACCTAATGTGCAGTGGCTCTCCAATGATTGTGGCCTGTTCTTGCTGCATGAGTGGTTCTGTATTGGCTAGAGAGTGGCCCATGGGATTTCTTCATAGCTCTTTGGTGGGAGTGATTCAGAGCATTACAGCAACTCCTCTCTCTATGGGTGATTTGAGTTCATCCCCCAGTGTCATCTCGTAATTTACCAAATCACCTCATGGCGCTGATGCAATGGAACCCTTTGCCAGCTCACTTCACAACTCTTGAAATTATGATCCTTGGGGGACTGGAGCCTATTCCTGCCTATCAATCCTCATGCTCTACCCTACCCTTATTGTCCTAGTGAGTGGGAAGGAGCTTCCCACTACTTTTTATTCATTCTACTGAGCTCAGGCTCTTTCCTCCAACCTCCCACCAAACTCCTAGCCAACTTTGATCCCAGGGCAGGGTAATTTTTTAAGATAGTCTGATCTGATCCAGTCTTTTTCAAATTCTCAAGGGTCTGCATTGTCCTTCAAGGTATGGCACAGGAAAATTGAACTTTTTTGAATACTAAAAGGAAAATGAGGAGTACCTACTAACTGCTGGGTTCTAATAATCACTACCCTCAACATATGCCTTCAGAAAACAGTGACAAGAGATCCTCTTTTCTCCACAGATAATAATTTGGCTGGGATGATGCAAAGAATAAAAATACAACAGATCATTTTATTTTTCTAGTTATTTGTTTCTGCATAGTTGTTCTCTGCCATTTAAATAAAATCTACACAGAAGCTTACATGAAAATCTTAATACGTATCTAACCAAACACTTTTCTGCTCAGTATGTTCAAAGATAATTCAGGAAAAAGGACACATGTATGACTATTTAAAGAGCTACAAAACTGAGGGGTATGGTCATTAGGAGCCTCTGGTGCTCAGAGACTGTGTCTTTTGGAAGACCTGGCTCAGATCCCCCAGAAGTACTACTTGCTGCGCAATATGAATGAGGCAGAACTTCAAATATGAACACTGATTCTCATGGGCTCATGACTCAGCCAATCAATTTCAAGCTCCAAAATTCTTGAATCCCTGAGAAAGTTTGTATTTACAACAGAAAGAGCTTTCAATACAGTTCTTTTGCAGGAAACTGGACAGAGTCCAGGTATTCAGAGAAAACGAAAGGAGCACACCAACTTGGAATGATTACTATACATGAAAGTCTCCTGAGATAACAAAGCAAAAAGCTTCCTCCACTTGGAATCTGCTCCAACATACTAAAAGAAACCACAGGGCCTCAGGGCCAGAGGAACTGCTACCGGCACATTTCCTTCCCTTACCAGATGACAAATCCTGTAACTTGTAATACCAATTCCCTCACAAGCTCGTCCTATAGACCACAGCTCCACATCCAGAATGCATTCCTATCATTACACCTGATGGTATCTGAAGGGCTTTTTACACATTGCCTCATCTCACATGATCTTAACCAGGATCCCTGTCATCTTCATCTTAATAGATGGACAGACTGAGACAAAAAGAGATTAATAACTTGGCCAAGATCACAAGGCTAGTATTTCATTGGGTCAGAACTTCCTAGGTCTTTCCAGGACAATAAACCTTCTTTGTCTTAAAATGGATCTCTTGAGTCTGATGCATTCTTGTGTGGAATCCTATGTTAGTAAATCATACATTCTGTAATCACTCTGATGGTATGAACTCCAGAGGCACTTCAGTCAGGAAGACAAAAACATATGCAAAAGGATGTCAAATTCAAAAGGATGAATTAGTCCAGAGTGGAAAGTTCTGATATAATCAACCTATCGCTAAGTGCCTGGCTGGTATCCTTGAAAGATGGTGTCTTATTGAGGGCTCAGCACTGCTCTGTGCTGTGCGCAGTTAGGTCAATAAGCAGGGGCAGTAGCTATATCCAGCTTTCTAAGAGGTGTCCTTACTATTGGGTACATGAATAGCCTCCAAGTCTGCCATTTTGTCCACTCTTTTCAAGGGCCTATTGTATAAGCACTCTAATGGCTGAGAACAGAACTGACATGAGTTGCCTTGCCTATAAGACTGTTTGGTCATTTAGTGCCTTTTCTTCAGTAGACGCTCCCTGGTGGACATAACATAAGGCAAAAGGATTCACAGAATTCTGAGTGAAATAAGTCAAGCAGAGAGAGTCAATTATCATATTCACTTATTTGTGGAGCATAACAAATAGCATGGAGGACAAGGGGTGTTAGAGAGGAGAAGGGAGTTGGGGTAAATTGGAAGGGGAGATGAATCATGAGAGACTATGGACTCTGAAAAACAATCTGAGGGGTTTGAAGTGGCGGGGGGGTGGGAGGTTGGGGGAACCAGGTGGTGGGTATTATAGAGGGCACGGATTGCATGGAGCACTGGGTGTGGTGAAAAAATAATGAATACTGTTATGCTGAAAAAAAAAAAAAATATATATATATATATATATAATAAATGCCCTCCCCCCCCCCAAAAAAAAAAGGATTCACAGAGTTTCTGGTCTCTCTCAAAGATCCATCCATATGCCTCTTCCTCAAATTCTCTTGTTTCCAAGATCCACTTTGCTCTTCCAAGCCCCTGAACAGCCACCTAAGCCATTTGTCACTGCTAGTGGGGGTCAGGGGGAGTCCACACATATCCGTCCTTCAAATCATTTCCCCCTCTATACAAATTAATGACCAGCTGTGCTGCTTATAGCTCTGCCCACTGGAAGGATTTCTTCATTATTTTTTGTCAGTTACATTGAGTGTGGTTGTAGGGTGGTGTCAGTCCATTTTTTATTAGCATCGATATATTTTGACTCATGATTAGCACTAATATATTCAGCCAACTCATTTATGGATGGACGGAGCCTAATTTTGTAACTTTTCTCTTAGTTTGTCATGGGGAATTCCCCATAATGTCATAAAGGTAATAAAGATGTCATAAAAATACTTTAAGGGAGAGGTTACAGCACAATTGAGATAGATGATATGAAATTCTGGACCTGTTTCTGATACTAATACACCTGTATCTGTAATTACTTGTGACCTCTGGACCTCAGAATGCTGAGTGAAATAAGTCAAGCAGAGAGATGATCTGCTTGATATGATCTAAGTGTATCATTCTATCATCTGACAGAGCGCTGTTTCACCAGCTTAACCTCATGATTCCTTGGATCTAATGGTGTATATCTTCTGTTGTGAAACTCTGGGCATATAATCATTCAATATCCTGTGGTCAGGCACTCAGTGTCTCCCAGGGCTCTTTTTTAAACATCAAGTAGTTTTCTTCTATAAAAGTCCTACCACTGGTCCACAACCCTGGAGAATCTACAATGCATCTCTCATATTAAGCCTTTCTAGGGCCTCCAAGAAGCATTTAAAAAAAAATTTTATTAACATATGATGTATTATTAGCCCCAGGGGTACAGGTCTGTAAATCACCAGATTTACACACTTCACAGCACTCACCATAGCACATACCTTCCCCAAAGTCCATAATCCCACCACCCTCTCCCTACCCCCCTACCCCCAGCAACCCTCAGTTTGTTTTGTGAGATTAAGAGTCTCTTGTGGTTTGTCTCCCTCCCAATCTCATCTTGTTTCATTTATTCTTTTCCTACCCCCCAAAACCCCCATGTTGCCTCTCAACTTCCTCATATCAGAGATCATATGATAATTGTCTTTCTCTGATTGACTTATTTCACTAAGCATAATACCCTCTAGTTCCAAACCATGTTATTGCAAATGGAAAGATTTCATTTCTTTTGATGGCTGCATAGTACTCCATTGTATATATATACCACTTCTTCTTTATCCATTCATCCATAGACATCTAGGTTCTTTCCACAGTTTGGCTATTGTGGACATTGCTGCTATAAACATTCGGGTGCACGTGCCCCTTCGGATCACTACATTTGTATCTTTAGGGTAAATACCCAGTAGTGCAATTGCTGGGTCATAGGGTAGCTCTATTTTCAACTCTTTGAGGAACCTTCATGCTGTTTTCCAGGGTGGTTGCACCAGCTTGCATTCCCATCAACAGTGTAGGAGGGTTCCCCTTTCTCCGCATCCTCACCAGCATCTGTCATTTCCTGACTTGTTAATTTTAGCCATTCTGACTGGTATGAGGTAGTATCTCATTTTGGTTTTGATTTGTATTTCCCTGATGCTGAGTGATGTGAAGCACTCTTTTATGTGTCTGTTGGCCATCAAGATGTTTTCTTCACAGAAATGTCTGTTCATGTCCTCTGCCCATTTCTTTTTTCTTATGTTGTGTGATTTTATGTGACTTTATTGTCACTAACATTTTCACAAACATGCTCTGCTAATTGGTAAGGGAGTATACAGATGCAAGAGCCATCCTTCAAGAACTTGAGACCTAAGAAGAGATTACGTTAAATCATAATTCAGGACAAGAGTTTCGAAGATGCCATAATCTTGGATTCTTGTTCCTTCCCTTGCAGTGTAGAACACTCAAGAGCGTTAGCGGCCTCTCTCTCTCTCTCTTTCTCTTTTTCCATATAATTTTTTTATTTTTAGTTAATTTTTTTATTTTTTTATAAACATATAATGTATTTTTATCCCCAGGAGTACAGGTCTGTGAATCCCTCTGCCCATTTCTTGATTGGATTATTTGTTCTTTGGGTGTGGAGTTTGATAAGTTCTTTATAGATTTTGGATACTAGCCCTTTATCTTATATGTCGTTTGCAAATATCTTCTCCCATTTTGTCAGTTGTTTTTTGGTTTTGATGAATATTTCCTTTGTTGTGCAGAAGCTTTTGATCTTGATGAAGTCCCAATAGTTCATTTTTGCCCTTGCTTTCCTTGCCTTTGGCGTTGTTCCTAGGAAGAAGTTACTGCCGCTGAGGTTGAAGAGGTTGCTGCCTGTGTTCGCCTCAAGGATTTTGATGGATTCCTTTCTCACATTGATGTCCTTCATCCATTTTGAGGCTATTTTCATGTGTGGTGTAAGGAAATAGTCCAGTTTCATATTTCTGCATGTGGCTGTCCAATTTTCCAACACCATTTATTGAAGAAATGGTCTTTTTTCCATTGGACATTCTTTCCTGCTTTGTCAAAGATTAGTTGACCATAGAATTGAGGGTCCATTTCTGGGATCTCTATTCTGTTCCATTGATCTGTGTGTCTGTTTTTGTGCCAGTACCATACTGTCTTGATGATGACAGCTTTGTAATATAGCTTGAAGTCTGGAATTGTGATGCCACCAACTTTGGCTTTCCTTTTCAACATTCCTCTGGCTATTTGAGTTTTTTTCAGGTTCCATATAAATTTTAGGATTATTTGTTCCATTTCTTTGAAAAAAAAATGGATGGGGATTTTGATAGGGATTGCATTAAACATGTAGATTGCTTTAGGTAGGATAGACATTTTCACAATATTTGTTCTTCCAATCCATGAGCATGGAACATTTTTCCATTTCCAAAAAGCATTTTTATCTACAATGTATACCTCTAGCATCATGGGATCTGATGGGCCACATGGCTGAAAAAAATGGAACAGCTTACACCACAGTTTGGATCTTTTGCAGAGGTCCTTCCTCTAAACTCCATAGACCATATAATCCCTTAAAACTATTGATGTTACAGGGCCCTGAATTTGTGTGGTATATCTTCCACCTCTGGCATGTATTTGTCTTACTGAGGAGTCCAGAGTACTTGTTATTTATCAAACACTAAGTTAACAAGTTGATGTCATCAACATAGTGGTCAAAAGTGATGTTCTATAAAATAGCAACATCATCTGGGTTCTCACAGGTCATATTAAAACTACATTAAGGGACTTACTATAATGCTGGAGCAACTGCATGGATATGTACTGCTCTCCCTCCAGTATAAAAGCAAACTGGTTTTGATCATCATTACTGACAGAGATTGAAAGGAATACATTAACTAGATCAATAGCTGTATATCAAGTCCCAGAGGTTGTTTTGATCAGTTGGAGTAAAGACACCAAATCAGGCAGAGCAGCTACGGTTGGGACTATCACTTATGCTTCATTTGTCTATTTTTGCGAAGATCATATAGGAGATTTAAAAGTAGAAATGAAGACCACTATTCATTCTTCTGTTAAGTTTTTGACAGGCATGCTAAACTCTGCAACTGACCTCAGGATGACATATCACTTCTGGTTCACTGTCTTGGCAGGAGGATGTATGGACAATTTTAGGAGCTTCTACTTGGTCCTTTCCAAGTAATGGCTCTTCTTCAATATGTCATGAAACCAATGTAAGAATTTTGCCAGCTGATAAAAATATCACAGTTATTTACTCAGAAACTGAAGAAACAACCAGTGTGAGTTTGCAAATGCATTGAACCCACCTGTGAGATGGACTTGTACAGTGCCTCTATTAATCTGTTTTCTCCATAAGCCCCCACTCTACCCAGAGCACCAGCATTTAGGATCTTTGACATCAGTGTCAGCTCAGAACTTATATCCAACAATTCCCAAGAGGTCTAGGTAATCCACCTTTATTTACTGCACACTCAGGTGTGTAGGTCCCTGTGAAGAAGAAATGAGAAAATATTTATCATATTTATTTGCTACAGCATTGCAGGGCCTTTATAAGAAAAAGTTGGCTTAGATCTCAAAACTGCTATAGGAACATAATTATCAAGTGTGCTGACTGACATCTGCTCTCCAGCTGCTTATCTCCTGGATTATGCAAGTCTGGTTATACTTGTCATATTTATCATAGTTTGGGGCTACTCATGCGTCTTCTTCCTAGGAACACACTGTGATCTCGTAAACAAACAACAGACCCTAGTTAGCATTCTCTTCTTGCTGCTTGCTATAGTATTTTTTCCACCTTGTTTCTCTATATAAGTGCTGCCCTGGGACACTGCCATTCCAGAACACTACCACCTTTCTTGAGCCCAGTTCTATGACTGTATCTCCTCTGATTATTGTTGGCTTTCAGCAGAAAGCCATCATTGAGTTCTTTTTTTTTTTTAAGGTTTTTTTTTTAAGTTTATTTATTTGACAGACAGAAAGCACAAGTAGGCAGAGAGGCAGGCAGAGAGGCAGGCAGAGAGAGAGGAGGAGGCAGGCTCCCTGCTGAGCAGAGAGCCCTGATGCGGGGCTCGATCCCAGGACCCTGAGATCATGACCTGAGGATTTAAACCACTGAGCCACCCAGGTGCCCCCATCATTGAGTTCTTAAAGATGTTGGTTCGACCTTTAGCAGTGCATTTCCCATTGCCTTAATTGAAGGAGTGTCCTCTGGCAAGTTACCAGGAAAATAAACAAACAGTGGGTTCTCTGGGATCATATAATAAATGCATTTCCTCTGTAAAACTTGTGATCTCTTTTTCAATATTCATCCAAGGTAATTCTGTCATTTCTATCTGCATAAGACATTATATCTTGACAAGGACATTAAATCTAGAGTCAGGGAAGTGTCCCTTCAGCAAGCAATGGATTTCCCCAGTCAGGCTTATATTCTGGCATTCTCACACCACTATGCAATGCCCTTGCAATCTACTATCACATGTGTTACCCTGATTTCTGATGGTAAATATGACAGATATTTGGGGGGGTATGTATTCTCAGGCTCTTATTTACCTGCTCACTCTATATTGAAACCTGACTCTAGCTACTGGTCCTCTGGGTACTGTATTTTTTGGGTCTGAGTTTGGCCCATCATAATGTGAAATGTGAAAACATTTTGTCAATAGTAGCGTTGTAGGGTGTTCAAAGGTGGCTACACTTATGGTGAACATAGCCTAAGGCAGAGACTTGGAAAATCACTATGTTGTACATCTGAAACTAATGTAACATTGTATATGAACAATACTTAAATATTGAATATTTGGATATTTGAATAACAAAAGTTTAAAAAAAATTTAAGCACACATTTTGTCCCAACTTAACCTCTTCACAGAAGCCATCAGTACTTCTATTCTCTTCTATCTTTCCACATGCTCAAAGACTTCATTGTACAAACCCCAACGTCTTCTGTGTCATGTGTTCTTATTTTCTTATCCCACTTTTTACTGCACCAAACAAGTGTATTGAACATGATAACTTTGAAACATATGGAAGGTAGTTTTCATACACTTCAATGTCACTTAAGGAAATACATGTAATTTAAAAGTCAGAGAATTGTGAAGAGACATCTGTGGAAGACGTGGCTAGTTGTCTATTCTCCCTATATATAGAAATAGAATATTTAGCTGCATTGCTACATGTGACCCTGTGTCTGTACTTCTCTATTATGCTCTCAAAATAAAGTAGTGCCTGCCATTTCCTTATACAACCTACCATAGCTATAACATAGACATTATGGTAGCAGTCAGAGCAGCCAACTTGGGTCCCACAGTGGAAGCCATGCATTGAGGATGACAGGGTAAAAGATGGAAGAAGCTTGGAAAATGATGGTTATGCAGTTTCCATACCAGCCTTAGTCCATCTGCCTGGATTTTTACATGAAAAGGAAAATAAACTTCCACCCTTATTAAGCCTCTGCTACCTTAGGTAACAGTTTGAGTAACTGAACTGATATTCTGTCTGATCCAATAGCATTAATGTACACTGTCATTAATAATACATTCTATGGCTAAAATGAACAACTCTGAAAAAAACAGATGTTGGTGAGGATATGGGGAAAGGGGGACCCTCTTATCCTTTTGGTGGGAATGCAAACTGGTACAGCCACTCTGGAAATTAGTACTGAGTTTCCTCAAAAGTTATAATAGAGCTCCCCTACAACACAGCAATTACACTACTAGGGATTTATTCAAAGGATACAAACAAAGTAATTGGAAGGGACACATGCACACCAATGTTTATAGCAACAACATCCGCAATAGTGAAACTATGAAAAGAGCCCAGATGTCCACCGACAGATGAATGGATAAAGAAAATGTGAGATTTTATATATAGATAGATAGATAGATAGATAGAGAGAGAGACATGTCTCATATATGATGGAATATTATATCCTTACATACATATGATGAAATATTTCTCAGCCATCACAAAGAATGAAATCTTGCCATTTGCAATGACATGGATGGAACCAGGGTATTATGCTAAGAAAAATAAATCAGTCAGAGAAACACAAGTATCATATAATTTCATTCATATGTGGAATTTTGAAAACAAAACAGATGAACATAGGGGAAGGGAAGGAAAAATAAAATAAGATGAAATCAGAGAGGGAGAAAAACCATAAGACTCTAACTCTAGGAAATAGACTGAGGCTGCTGGAGGGGAGAACAGTGAGGGGATAGGGTAACTGGGTGATGGGCATTAAGGAGGGCACTTGAGGTAGTGAGCACTGGGGATTCTATTCAGCTGATGAATCACTAAACTCTACCTCTGAAACTAATAATACACTATATTAATCAATTTAAATAAATAAAAAAATAATAAAAATAAATGATTAACTCTATACTTTCTTTCACAAAGAGTGGGCAAGAAGTCCCACAATTTATTTCCCTAGGGCTACTGCTATGAAAAGATGAGCTCAAGGATAGATTTTTCTCTAGGGAACATTACGTATAAAAAAGCAATTGACACAGGCTTAAAATAATCTTAAATTTTAACTCATAATTCCAACACCCCCCCAGATGCTTCTCCCCTGCATTCCCTTCCTTGATTTTTTTGTACCACCATTCAACCTGTTTCTCAAATTTAAAAATTTAGAAATGATCCAAGACTTCTCCCTCTCTCCATACTGATATACCTAATCATACATTCTAACAAGTACAGATTTTTCATAAACAAATAAAATGTAAATAAAAGTAATACATGGCATGAAAAAAATAGAACAGAAAAAAATATAATTAAAAGTAAATCTCAGGTATCTGGGTGGCTCAGTCAGGCCTCTGACTCTTGATTTCCACTCAGGTCATGATCTCAGGGTGGTGAGATTGACCCCCTGCATTGGGCTCTGTGTTCAGCTTGGGGTCTACTTAGGATTCTCTCTCTCTCTCTGCTTCTGTGCACTCATCACTGCCTCCATCTCCCTCTTCCCTTGCTTCCCCTCCCCTACTACTCCCCTCTCACACACAAGAGTTCTCTCCTCTAAGAAAAAAAGTCAATCCCAGGGCACCTATTGTCTTAGTCAGTTTAGGCCTCTGACTCTTGATTTCAGCTCAGGTTGTAATCTTAGGGTTATTAGATCAAGCCCCACATCGGGCTCTGCATTTCATGTGGAGTTTGCTTGAGATTTTCTCTCTTTCTCTCTAAAATAAATAAATCTTTTTTAAAAAAAGATTTTATTTATTTATCTGACAGAGAGAGAGAGAGATCGCAGAGAGGCAAGCAAAGAAGAGGAAGCAGACTACCCACTGAGCAGGGAGCCCAATGTGGGGCTCGATCCCAGGACCCTGAAATCATGATCTGAGCTGAAGGCAGAGGCTTAACCCACTGAGCAACCCAGGTGTCCCAATAAATAAATATTTTAAAGAAAAAAAGTAAATATTTTCTTATCCTTAAGCACCAATCTCTTTCCTCAGGTGTGACCATGTAATTTCCTGTTATCTCTCAAAAGTTTTCATACATATACCAGCCTGTGTGTACATATTTGTATGCAGAGTCTATATTTATGTACTGTAACATTTTTCAAAAAAAATTTTTTTCACAAATGAGATTACACAATATATCCTATTCTACTCCTGAATTATTTCTCCTGGATTCTGGAAATCATTCTGTTTCAATAGGGATGTATTAAAATTATTTTTAATGGCTGTTTCAATTTTATGACTATACTACCAACTCCTATTTTTGGCCAATTAGGTTATTGCCAATTTTTCTTTAGAATTACCAAAATGCTTCAGTAAATATCTTTGTATAAGTATCTTGAAATTTTGTATAAGGTATTTTTAAATACTTTGAAATTTTTCACAAAGTCTTAGCTGGAAAAATCACTGGAAATTTTCTAGTATGAATTGAAATATTAAAGCATCCTAAAATAAATAGGAAAAACATGACCAGTCTGATAGAAAAATATATAAAAGAAATGAATAGGAATTTCATAGCAGAAGAAACATAAACAACCCTAAACATATGAAATTTTTCAAAATTCAAAGTATGGCTTTTACTGAACACATATCACTTTTGTACCATTGTAAACATTTTTTACCTCATCAGTAATGAGGAAAATGGAAATTAAAAGCACAACAAGATATGATTTCACATGGACTTGAATGACAAAAAATTAGAAAGTCTCATAAAAAAAAGTTAACAAGGATGTAGAATAAGGAGAATTTTTAATCCACTTTACTAACGGAGTATAAACTGGTGTGACAACTTTGGGTTTTATAGATGGCTCTCTTATTCCTGTATTTTCGCGTGGTCTTTTCTTTTTCTGTGTGTTTGTCTGTGTCCTAATCTCTTCTTATAAAGACCTCAGACATGTTAGGTTAGAGGGGTGACCTCCTTTTATCCCTTCCTTGATTTTTTTGTACCACCATTCAACCTGTTTCTCAAATTTAAAAATTTAGAAATGATCCAAGACTTCTCCCTCTCTCCATACTGATATACCTAATCATACATTCTAACAAGTACAGATTTTTCATAAACAAATAAAATGTAAATAAAAGTAATACATGGTATTACTTTTAACTTAACTGAGTGACCTCCTTTTAACTTAACTGTCTCTGTAAAGACCCTTTCTCCAAATACAGTCACATTCTGGGAGGACTTCAACGTACGAATTTTGGAGGAGGAAAATTCATCTCATAACAGGCACTTACACTACACGGAGTATAGTTCTCCCCTGTATTTATTTACTTTTTTTTCTGTAAGTATTCTCCCACTGGGATTTCTTAACTTTTATGATTTAAAATTCTGTCTGATGAACAGTTTCTAAACAATGTTTCAAATTTTTTGATAATTCTCAGTGATGTTAGCTTTTTGATATTTTACATCCTTCCAGATCCAAATAAACCATTCTTAACCAAACCGAACCTCCCTGCATTTCTACTTCCTCATTCTGTTTCTTTACTGCATATCTTACACACCCTCCAAGGAGGAGTCAGAGTATCCAGAGACCAGAGAACTCCACAATTGCTTAGTTTTTCAAAAGAGCCTTGTCATTTTGTCTCCTGGCCCTCAGGAAAGGATTAAGAAAATGAAGGCTAAATCAGCTGCGATTTAACGAAGTTTAAATCAAGTTCCTGACATAAAAAGAAGGAAGTTTTCAGGAAAATCCTGGTAAGTTACTGCATTGTTAAACCTTTATATTTTCTGCCAGTGGGACAGCTATTTTTTTTTAAACTCCAGCTGTACTTTTTATATAACACATGTGTTCCTAGATAAATGATTGTTTGTAAAGATATTGAAAGTACTTAGAAATATCAGTGGATTAAATACATAACTGACTTATTTAACTGAGGCTAACTCTGTAAATGCTCCTCTAAAAAGAAATGTACCGTTACTTGTACTCGGAGTGGTGAGCAGTCATTTCCAGGCTGTATATATTAGTGGGAAAGACAACAGAGAAAAAGCAGGAATATAAACATTAAAGGTTGTAAAGGAACCTGTGGTCATGTGCAATTATACAAATTTCTGTCTTCCATAACTTAAGATGTTATTAAGAGTCTAATCTTAAAACTTAAGACTCTCCAAAGTGTTATTTTGCCTTGTAAGAATTTCCTTCACATTCATTTTTTTTACAGCAATCTGGTTAAAAACTGAAACGGAAACTTAACTTCGGGAAATGAAACTTAAACTTGTTTGTGTGTGGTTTCGTTTCGTCAGACCTACAGAGGGGGTGTGTGTGTAGCCCTCCCAGACTAGAATCAGGATTCTACAGCATCCTTCCCCAGGGATCAGCTCCAAGAGTCCTATAGAACAGAACTCCTCAGGGCGTTGATACCTGGGGGGCCCCGAGGACCCTCCTGAGATGAGGCTGGGTGGGCACCAGTGCTTGAGCCTAAGTGTTCTGATGATTTGGTGCTTCTTGTTCAATACTAAAGAGAGAAAACTGGAGTACTTGTTAGAGAATGGCATTCTTTAGCTCCCTTACCAATAGTTAATGTTATTACTGATAGAATCTGTGTTTGTAATTGTTTCAAGCAGGAGGATGAGGCCCCAGTTATGTCAAATCAATCTCAAAAGTTGTCCACACCAGTCATTTTGATCTTTACTTAGCTCTGACAATAGGCATGCAGGTGCTCTTATAATTGATAGAGTATGAACTATTTAAAAAGTATTATTGAGGGGCGCCTGGGTGGCTCAGTGGGTTAAGCCGCTGCCTTCGGCTCAGGTCATGATCTCAGGGTCCTGGGATCAAGTCCCGCGTCGGACTCTGCTCGGCAGGGAGCCTGCTTCCTCCTCTCTCTCTCTCTGCCTGCCTCTCTGCCTACTTGTGATCTCTCTCTGTAAAATAAATAAATAAAATCTTAAAAAAAAAGTATTATTGAATATAATAGTTTCAAATTGTTATATGTGCACTACTGTTGTTGTAAGCCAAAGAGGGAGGTTGAGAAACTTTTGACATTATACTGGGTCCAAGGATAGTATTAGAGTTTAGTATATCATATTAAGACAAAGTATTGCTGATTTTTCCATTTAACAAAAGAAGGGTCCAAATTTGGGGAATAAATGTCTGTGAGCTTGTCTGAGAAGAATGTTTCTATTTCCCTGGTATCCGTTGGCAGAATCTGAACAGAAAGAAGTGAGAGAAAGCTGCCATCTATTAGGTGGCATGAAATTCCCCCTTTTAACACCAAAAACACCACACAGTGAGTCACTGGCCATGTATAGAGGCCTGAAAGCTGTAAGAAAAAGGGATGCACTGCAGAGGGAAATTCCTGATGTGCTGCTGCATTTCTAGCATGTTAGGCTTTAATAAATAAATAAATAAACTTTTTAAGAAATTCAAAAGGGGCACCTGACTGGCTCAGTTGGAAGAGCATGCAACTCTTGATCTCTGGTTTGTGACTTTGAGCCCTACATTGGGTGTAGAGCTCGCTAAAAATTAAAACAAAAACAAAAACTGTAGAATGTTGGGCCTTATTGGAACTAATCACTGTCTAAAAGGAAAGAGAGAATGTGGATTCTGTCCTCTCAGTCTTTAGGATATCCAGAGAGAGGGGAGGTGGTTAACGTACTGAAAGAAGACTCTGGCTAAGAGAAGGGATTGCAGCAGATCTGAACAGAGCATGTCTGTGGAAAGGGGTAAGACCCTCCTCAAGAGACCAGCTCTCTGGAGAACTGGCAGCAAATGAGAACAGCAGAGGTACTGAGGCTCCATCCGACACGGAGGACCCACAAGAGAGGCCTAGCCCAGTATGAAAAATGACCTTATTTGGGAACTGTGAGTGACACAGCAGAAATGATACAGGATGTTGTGAAGGTCTGCAGGAGACACATACTTATTAAGTGTTCATTCCTTTTGACAAAATTTCCTTTCCCGGGGTGCCTGGATGGGTCAGTGGGTTAAAGCCTCTGCCTTTGGCTCAGGTCATGATCCCAGGGTCCTGGGATCGAGCCCCGCATCGGGCTCTCTGCTCAGCAGGGAGCCTGTTTCCCCCTCTCTCTCTGCCTGCCTCTCTGCCTACTTGTGATCTCTGTCTAATACATAAATAAAATCTTTAAAAAAAAAATTTCCTTTCCCTTCTTTGTGACCAGATGATTGAAGCTAGAGTTAGTTCTGGCCTAATGAGCAACACAGTAAACAAATATTCTTAGATTTCTGTCTGGGATTCAAGCCAAGTGAAATAGTTGCCCTAGTGATCCAGTTGCCCTAGTGAAAGGAGCAAAGTCCTGCGGTCTTTGATGCACAGACATGGCTAACTCCAGAGTTTTCAAAAATTCCTTATTTTCAACTACCCTGAGAAAGTGTTATTCATTCAATAAATATTTGTTAAGTAGCTACTCTGTGCTAGGCACTGTGAACTAGTGAACAAAATGAACAAATGTACAAAATCCTTGTCCTCTTGTGGTATCTAGAATAATGGGTGGGGACAGAAAAAGAAACAAGATAAATGGGTAAGAATATGTAGAATACTTGGTTGTAATCAATCTTAAGTATGAATATATAAAGGGAGGGAAAAGGAGAAAGAAAGAAACCAGAGGAGGGATCAGAAATACTGGAGATGGGGCGCCTGGGTGGCTCAGTGGGTTAAAGCCTCTGCCTTCAGCTCAGGTCATGATCCCAGGGTCGTGGGATCGAGCCCCGCATCGGGCTCTCTGCTCAGTGGGGAGCCTGCTTCCCCTCTCTCTCTGCCTGCCTCTCTACTTGTGATTTCTGTCTGTCAAATAAATAAATAAAATCTTAAAAAAAAAAAAAAAAAAGAAATACTGGAGATGGACTAAGGTTGCCTGCGGGCTGGCCAAGCGTAAGAAGTGAGAAGATGGAGATGAAAGCCCGAGGGGAGGGTGGGAAGGAGCCTCACAAGTATCCAGGGACCGCCCAGGGAGATGAAAGGAGCAGAAGGCCAGATGCAGTAACAGGTCCAGCCAGCAAGGAACAACAAGGTGGCTGGACCAGCTTTCGAAAGGAAAAAGAAAGTAAGATGTGGCATCAGAGGGGTAGCCAGGTGCCAGGTCATGTGAGGCCTGACAGTTCATAGTAAGGAGCAGGGCTTTCACTCTGAGTTAAATGGAAAGCCACTAGGGGGACTGAGCAGAATATTGGCATGTTATTTCCATTTGGACAGGCCCACTCTGGCTGCTCTTTTGCCTAAGTCCCCCGCAGGATCAATAATAGCAAGAGGGAAACAAGTGAGGGAGCCACTCTTGTCATCCAGAAGAGGGGGGGGGAGCTTGGACCGGCTGGTAGTGCTGGAGGTGGTGGTTGGTGGTCAGACGCATTTTAAAGAGACCAGCCAACTACAGGATTTGCTCCACATTGAATGTGGAATGTGGGAGGAAAGAGAATGCAACGTATTTTTGGATATTTATCTAATTTATTAAAAGTATTTAAATACAGGAAAGGATGCCATCTTGGTGGAGGATGTTCTTTTCGTCATTCTTCTATATGTTTGAAATTCTTCACAATAAAAAGTTAAGGGGAGGGGCACCTCAGTGGGGTGGCTCAGTGGGTTAGGCCTCTGCCTTCCGCTTAGGTCATGATATCAGGGTCCTGGGATCAAGCCCCACATCGGGCTCTCTGCTCAGCGGGGAGCCTGCTTCCCCCCTCTCTCTGCCTGCCTCTCTGCTTACTTGCGATCTTTCTCTCTGTGTCAAATAAATAAATAAAATCTTTTTAAAAAAAAAGTTAGGGGGAAAATCTGTCTCATTAACACTTCCTAAGCAACAGTTCCATCAATTGCATTTTAATTTTCTGTGATATCATTTTTTTTCTTTTTACGTAACAGGTTCTTAACAAAAGGCAAAACTGGAAAAGGACCAGATTGGTTCTGCCTGCATCGTTACTCCATACATAGCTGCTTTCCAGGACATGAATCTTGCAAATTTTCAAGAAAAGACAACTATTCTAATAGCTTGACATCAAAAACTCATACAGACCAATTTCAGGTTGCTGACATAAAAAGGAGGTTCTCAGAAAACCCCTGGTAAGTTTCCAATCATTATAGATACCTGCTTCAAAAGCTTTAAAAGCTTGCTTTAAAAGATTTCTTTAAAAATGAATTCTAAAAACTAAAATACATTCACTTCAAAAGTGAATGTATTTTCAAGTACGCATGAGCTACTTTTAATGAAACGATTCTAAAAGGAATGGGAAATCTTCTGTTTTCACATATATCTATCACTAGATGTTACTTGCACTGACTGTAGAATTCTTTAACTCACTGAGACACCCAGGTGCCCCCTGACTGTAGAATTCTTTAAAAATGGGTGGCTCAGTCAGTTGGGCGTTCAACTCTTGATTTCAGCTAAGTCGTGATCTCTGGGGTCATGGGGTAGAGTCATGCTCTGCGCTCAGGAAGGAGTCTGTTTCTCTCATTCTCTCCCTCTGCCCCTCCCTCCCCTCTCAAATGAATACATAGATCTTAAAACAAACAAACAAACAAGCAAAAACCCCCAAAAAACAAAAAACCTTCCAGCAACTGTGGTGCCGAGTGTTTCTAGAGTTGGAACACACTAGAGGCTAGAAAGACCTAACCAAGACAACACTGCTTCTTGTCCCATGGTCTTACACAGTGAAAACATAAATGTTTTCACACAGTGAAAACATAATTGTCCCTCGTGTTTAAAAAATATGCCAACACTCCAGGATATAAATCAAATCAAATAATGTTCATGAAAGGCTTTTGTAAGCCTCAGAACAGTGAAGTACATTAAATTTTTATATAAATATTAATGAATCATCACCCCAAACAAGTTTAAAGATACTGATTAGGCCACAGAGTTATACCAAAGCATTATTAAAAATTTTTTTGCCCAAATCATAGTCACCTTGAATTAAATACATAGCTCTAGCCAAATATGGATCGTAGACTAAGATGAAAAATTCATGTGAAAGTGCTACCAAATATATAGTAACTTCGAATCATTATGCAGCTTCTCAACTCCCATCATAGCAGTGAGCTGCTGAGAAATGCTTTGATGTTATAAAGGGTCTTCATCTTTGAACAATGGGAGAACCTGTGGGACAGAGATAAAAAGACAGATTTGGGGAGGACGAATGCCATTCCAATTTAAGAAGAGTGCTCCCATCTCCCTGTGGTTCCTAACAGAAGTCAAACAATAAAGGAGAAAATGAGGGGGATGCCATCTCCCTGGAGGTAGCATTAAGACAAGCCCTCCCACCATTCACATGTCACACACACACAACACACACACACACACACACACACACACACACACACATCTCTGAGCGTCTAGTAGCTGATAAGCTGATAAGCAGGAAACCCTTCATGTGTTGCTTCTTGGAGAGTGCTGGAATCTAGTGGAATTGTTGTAATCACTAGCTAAATCAGAAGAGAGGGTGCCTGGGTGGCTCAGTTGGTTAAGTAGCTGCCTTCGGCTCAGGTCATGATCCTGGAGTCCTGGAATTGAGTCCCATATTGGGCTCCCTGCTCAGCAGGGAGTCTGCTTCTCCTGCTGACCTCTCTCCTCTCATGTGCTTTCTTTCTCTCATTCTCTCTCTCTCAAATAAATAAATAAAATATTTAAAAAAAAATAAAATAAATCAGAAGAGAAAATCTATAGCTTTTCCTTAGAATATTTGGTGCGGCCAGGGGACAAGGTAAGAAAGGACTCTGACTAAGAAAAGATATTGCCACAGACCTGGATTGCCCCAGATCTGGACAGAGCAAGTCTGTGAAGAGTGATGTGTGGATCTCTTCTCCAGAGCAAGGGATGTGGACAGTCCATTCAGAGAACAGAAACTAAAATAGAATGTATGGACCTAGTAACAGAAGAAAAGTCACAAAGCAGGACCGTGGTAGATATGGTTTTAAGGTTTAACTTCCCAGTTGCAATAGGAAGTAGGGTTACCAGGGAAAGTGAAAACGCTGAGGAGGTATTAGAGATTTGATGAGAGAGAAGAATGTGTGAAATAGCCATTTCGGACAGTGAGAGAGTGAATACAACAAGGAAACAGTATGGTAGCTCAAAGCATTAACAGTCCACTGGAGGACAGTGATCATGACTTTAAAGTGAAACCAGGATATAGAGGGTCATTGTCCAGCCATGGTCCTAACATTGGCAGAGTACAAGTGGAGGGAGGAGGAAGCACGTGATTATAATGAATGGGAAAAAATATCAAGCTAGTTACCAGGGAGACGCAGAAGGAGATGCAAGTATGGGGAACAGGAGTGAGAAAGTAATAGAATCTAGAATTGGTGAGTTACAAGTCTTGGTGTTAAAGAAATATTAGACATTGAGTACTAAAGGTAGTGAGTCTACGGGCACCTAGATGGCTTGGTCAGTTAAGCATCTGACTCCTAATTTTGGTTCAGGTCATGATCTCAGGGTCATGAGATCCAAATCCATGTGGGGCTCCCCACTAAGCAGGGAATCTGCTAGAGATTCTCTCTCTCCCTCTCCCTCTGCTCCTCCTTGCTCCCTCTATATATCTCTCTCTCAAATTAATAAATAACATCTCTCTCAAAAAATAAATAAAATTAAAAATAAAATAAAATAAATAAAGGTAGTGAGTCAAAGAAGCAGCAGATCCTGGTGAGAGGGAGATATTTGAATCTGAGATGCTGGAAGGCTTGTAGTCATTGGTGATTCTATTTGTTTGAATGGGCTGCTGTAACCAAGTACCACAGGAAACTGTGTGGCTTAAACCACAGAAATGTATTGTCTCACAGCTCTGGAGGCTGGAAGTATTCAAGATCAAGATGTTAGTGAGGTTGGTTCCTTCTGTGGGCTATGAAAGAGAATGAGTTCCCTGACTCTCCTTTAGTTTCTGGTGGTTTGCTGGCAACCTCTGGCTTAAAGTTCACCCCAATCTTGCCTTCTTCTGCATGTGGCATTCTCACTGTGTGTGTGTGTCTCTGTGGCTAAATTCCTCCTTCCTATAAAGATACCAGTCATATTGAATTAGGGCCCACTCTAACGGCTTCATGTTAACATCGGCAACTACCCTATGTCCAAAAAGGTCACATACCAAGGTACTGGGGCTAGGACTTTGTCATCACAACCTAAACTTGGCAGGAGGCGATCATTAAGCAAGAGAGTTTATTTGACATCAGTGAGTTGCAATTTGGGGTACACAGATTTGGGGTAGCCACCCAAATGGTGTCCCACTAAGCGAAAGTCAGAGGTTTGTCAGGCATAAACGGAATGCCTATACACATTGCTTACAAAAAGAATTTTTGATTCGTGTTGGTGGCAGAAAACCATTCTTGACTGAGTATAATTGATTGCTAAGGCTATCACTAAGCAAAACCTCTTGCTAGCAAGTAGCAAATTCAAGCACTAGGATTGAGTCTTTAGAATATTTTCTGTGGTTCTACCAGTGAGGACAAGCATAAGGTCATCTCCTTAATGGCCTCCTGGCTCCATCTTAATCCCCTTGACATAAGTGACCCTATTTCACCTATCACAAACACAGAAGTTTGTTGGGGGGGAGGGAGGAGTCACAATTCAACCCATAGCAGTTTGTGTTAAGGTCAATGGTGTGACCATAACAGTGGAATGCAGGGAGGTCAAGGTCATTGGATGAGAGGCAGTCAAGATGGAGAAAGTCCAGTGTATTAAAGGAACATCTGGGTGTCTAGGGACCCACCAAAAATTGTGATGAGAATAGTGTCTGAGGGTATGAGTGCTTCTTCCCCTCAGCTGCTTACAGAAAGGGGGTCAAAATATATTAAAATATATAAAAAGCAAGTACTCAGCAAATTTTTAAGGTATGAAACATTTTAAGAATAAATTTAAAAATAATAAAGTAGTCATTTTTTATTCAGCCTTTTCTCCAAAGTGACTTCAAAAAATCTTTCATTGGGGGGGCGCCTGGGTGGCTCAGAGGGCTGAGCCTCTGTCTTTGGCTCAGGTCATGATCCCAGGGTGCTGGGATTGAGCCCCGCATCGGGCTCTCTGCTCGGCGGGGAGCCTGCTTCCTCCTCTCTCTCTGCCTGCTTGTGATCTCTCTGTCCAATAAATAAATAAAATCTTTTAAAAAAATCTTTCATTAGGAATATGCTTATTAATAACTGCTTATCCTATTGGCTCCATATAGTGCTTGTAAAGAGGTAAGACAGAATCTGTCCCTTCAGTCTTATCTGAGATGACACTTAGGGACTCTGCAGAGGAGACAGGAAAGATCAGGGATGAGCCTCCAGGCTCCTGCATTCGAGGAGTCATCTCCTAGTCAGTAATTCCCTCTGTGACAGGACCAGCACCTGGCTCTGGGGGCAGAGGCAGCGACAGCCCACTGCAGAACACCACCACACCCAACTCCTTGGACGCGCTGGATAGGGCTTTGGAAATCCCACCAGTTAGATTATTCCTTTTTCCCTTCACTCTGTCCCCTAGACTTGCTCCCTCCACCTTCCTCCTACCCTACTCCAGAAGCTCTACTTTAACTTCACCTGTCCAGTGTCCCCACTTTCCTCCTGGTGACACTCCTCTCCTCCTCACAGATCCCACAGTCCTTTGCCCCTTATTGCGTTACACACAAAGTGCTATCGCAGTTTGTCATGATAAGCCGTCTTGAATATATGTGTATATGGTTCTTCCTTTTTAAAATTTTCTCCACTGGACTATAAGTCCTCTGAAAGAACTTCACATCTCTTTTGGTCACCACCAGTTTCTTAAGCAATAAATATTGGTCAGTAAATATCGGTCGAGTGAATAAATAAATATTTATCTCTGGTTGCGATGTGTATGCTAATTCTAAGACCTCTTCTATCTATACACTGTAAGTGAATGGAATTGGTAATCCAAAATATGTTTATAACATTCATTGGCCAGTTGCTTATAGTTCTGCTAATTGGCTCAGGACTAGGTGTGTCCTGCAGAATGAAGCCATAATGACTAAGAGGATTCAGGATACTAAGGCACTAGGAAAAGTTTTATGCAAGCAAGCAGAAGCTGCTGTGCCCAGCGGCTGCTGCCTATAGACAGGGTAAATCATTCTAAAGTGCTTATGGTATTCATACCATAAATGACCGGCATGAGTTTCTTCTCTGGCTGATCACAAGGCTATAGGCTGGGGCTTCAGTTTAGCCCATCCTTCAGATATGACCTCAAGAAGACCCTCTGGAAAAGTTTCTGCAAGAAACCCCAAACATAGAAAGGTCAAATTTACAGTTTGGCTAGACTTTGTGACTTGTTATATAAAAACCTAGGATCTTCATATCTTTCATTTAAAACAATCTTTTTTTTTTTTTTTTGAACTAGGATCTTAAAATCTCGTTTAAAAAATTACAGATCTTTTTAAATGTTTGCATTTTTTTATAGTTTAATACTTCTGTTTTGTTTGATACTTAATGCTTTTAATCTATTTATCCTTATAATATTTTCACCTTCCTGTTTCCCCTTATTTAACCCATTCTATTGATCTCTTTCTAGTTCTGATTCACGAGGTTGGGGTGGGTCCTGAGAATTTACGCTTTTACCATGCTTCCAAGTGGTGCTAATGCTGCTGATCTGGGGGCTGTATTTTGAGAACTGCTCTCAACCTCATCTGCACAAGAGAATGACACTGACAGATTTTGAAAAGTACTAAGGCTTGAACTCTGCACCCACTCCCTCAACCAACTAAATTATCAGAATGTGGAGTCCCAGGTGATTCTAATGCTCAGCCCGAGTTGAGAATCCCTGCTCGAGGGTGTTCCAGAATATTCAGTTCTGGAAATTCAGCAAAGTACATAACTGTGGGAGCTCCATTTAGTCTCATATCAATAATTTAGGTTGAAATTGTTTGTTTGTTTTTCATTTTAAATTGCAATATAATTTTAATTCCAGTGCAGTTAACATACAATATTATCTTAGTTTCAGGTGTTCAATATAGTAATTCAGCAATTCTGTGCATTACTCCGTGCTCATCATGATAAGTGTACTCTTAATCCCTGTCACCTGCTTCACACATCCCCCCCACCCACCTCCCCTCTGGTAACCACCAGTTTGTTCTCTATAGCTAAGAGTCTATTTTTTGGGTTTGTCTTTTTTTCCTTGTCCTTTTCTTTTGTTTCTTAAATTCCACATGTGAGCAAAATCAAATTGTATTTGTTTTTCTTTGATTTCTCTCACTTATCATTATATATTATACCCACAGGCAGAAGCTTCACCCACTGAGCAACCCAGGAACCCCCTGAAGCTTTTTAACTTGATGGAGTCCCAGTAGTTTATTTTTGCTTTTGTTTCACTTGCCTCAACAAACATATCTAGAAAAGTGTTGCTACATAGGCTGAATTTGTTTTAACAAAGTTAAAAATTCATACTATTTTCCTTACCTAATTTCAGTCAGGCCAGGCCAGTTTGAACTACAGCTAATTCTTTTGGTACCTCTGAGAGCCACAAGAATTAGCCAACCAAATTAATTATCTTGACATTTTGCTACCTCATCTCTTTCCACCTTGGTGGCCTAACAGTTTGAGTTCCAAAAGAGAGTGGGTGATGAGTTAACTGGTTGCTTCATCACTGTGTAATAAAGATGGTCATCTTCCTAGTCAAGAAAGGAGGTTCCTGTTCCCCAACCCACCTCTACTTATCCAGTTTTTTAAAATTTTTCTTTATTTAATTAATCTCTACACTTAATCTGGCACTCAAACTCAAAATTCTGAGATCAAGAGTTACACACTCTACTGACTGAGCTAGCCAGGCACCTCCTACTTATCCAGTTTTATATTTTAAAGTTCATTTGCAATATTCAGCTATGGGAACCAACGCCTATGTTACTTAAGATTCTGGGTTTATTATAAAAACCCAACTTTCATGAAGTTAAGCCTAAATAGGAAAATTACTATATGAATAAAGGCACATGTCACCCTAGTTAGAAGCTACTGCTTCACAATTATAATATCTTGGAAATAAGGGCACTAATTGGGACTATAAAACATTAAAAATAAGTATCAAGTAGTTTCAAAAGTCACCCTTGAACAATGTTTTGTATATGTTGTTTATATAAAATTACATATGTAATTCACTGCGTGATTTCCATGATAAACTGTAATACTAAAATACTTATTCTATTACTTTTCCCAAGGAAGAAAATTGCAAATTGAAATGAGTGAACAAGTAAATCTACCTGAAATTATAAACGACTGGACCAAAGAGCATGTGAAACAATGGGTAACCAAAGACCTTAAGATTGATGAAAAATATGGGCAGATTCTGCTCACTGAAGAAATAACTGGATTAGTCCTGCAGGAATTAACTGAGAATGACCTTAGAGAAATGGGGCTACCACGGGGCCCAGCACTTTTGATAAAACGTACATATGACAGATTGACTAACAGTTCCTCTGAAAGTAACAATCAAGATTCTGGACAATTAGATCATACAAAACTCTTCAAAAAAGAACACCCAAAAAAGCTACAAAAGATGAAAAAGGAAGAGGAAAAATCAGTGTTACCCAATACTGATCATGATCTCAGAGAGACGAGAGATACCAAAGAACAAGAATCAATTCTTATGAAAGAAGATTCTTTAAGTGAAGGAGTGACCACTGAAGACCAAAGTGAGGATAAGCTACAAACAATACACTTGACTTGTATGCCATATCCTTTTGATCAGTTCCATAACAGCCAACGTTACATAGAACATGGAATTCTACAACCTGAAACTGGCCCACTCAATCTCATAGACCCAATACATGAGTTCAAAGCCCTCACAAATACAGAAGCAGCCACAGAAAAGGACATTAAGATGAAATTTAGCAATGAAGTCTTTCGATTTGCATCAGCTTGTATGAATTCACGCACCAATGGCACTATCCATTTTGGAGTCAAGAACACACCGCACGGACAAATTGTTGGTGTAAAAGTCACCAATAAGGATGCCTTCATTGACCACTTTAATATAATGATCAGACAATACTTTGAAGGAAATGAGGTCAATGAAGCCAAGAAGTGCATTCGAGAGCCAAGGTTTGTGGAAGTCCTATTGCAGAACAATACACCATCAGACAGATTTGTCATTGAAGTAGATGTTATTCCAAAACATTCTGTATGTGAAGAAAAATATTTCTTAATTAGGATGCAAAATTGTAAAAATGAAACATGGAAACCAAACCAAGATCTTTCACTGTTTGTGAGAGACGGTCCCAGCTCTAAGGATATCTTGGCGAATGTCAAGCAACGAGATAGAGTTTACAAAGAATTTTTACAAAATTTGAAGTCAGTGGTAGCATCTAGAAAAGAGGCTGAAGAAGAATATGAGGTGAAGGCAAATAAGAAAGAGAGTGAAGGACAAAAGCTGGTTAAACTTCTCATAGGCAACCGAGACTCACTGGATAATTCATACTACAGCTGGTACATTCTTGTAACAAATAAATGCCATCCAAATGAAACAAAGAACTTAGATTTTCTAAAGGAAATGAAATTGTTTGCTGTGCTGGAGTTTGACCCTGAATCTCTGAGCAAGGGTGTGGTCAAAGCTTACAAAAAAGGCCGAGTAGCGAATCTTCACTTTCCAAATCAGTTTGAAGAAAAGACAAGTAACATAAGAGAGAAAATTTCCAGTTTGAATCTTTATGATCAGCCCAGCTGGATCTTCTGCAATGGCAGGTCAGACTTGAAAAATGAGAGCTATAAGCCTCTAGAACCACATTTATGGTTCAGAGATAGAGCTTCTGAAGTCAGAAAGCTGATTTTATTTCTCACAGATGAAAATATAATGGCAAGGGGGAAATTTTTGGTAGTGTTTCTATTATTCTCTCCAGTGGAAAGCCCAGGAGATCCCCTCATTGAAACTTTCTGTGCTTTCTACCAAGTTCTCAAAGGAATGGAAAATATATTGTGTATCTGTGTAAACTCACAGATTTATCAACGATGGAAAGATCTGCTACAAACAAGACTGACAACAGAAGAAGAATTAACGAACCACAGTATTTCCACTTTAAATTTAGAAATCATAAACAGTACTATCCTTAAACTAAAACCAGTGACGCAGTCATCAAGAAGATTTTTGCCCTCCCATGGATTTTCTTCAATTATCTTAGAGAAAAAGGAAGAGGATATCTTGACTGCACTGGAAATCCTCTGTGAAAATGAGTGTAAAGACACAGACATAGAGAAAGATAAATCTAAATTCCAAGAATTTAAGACATCAAAAGAAGAACACTTTTATCGAGGTGGCAAAGTATCCTGGTGGAACTTCTATTTTTCTTCTCAAAACTATTCTTCAGCTTTTGTCAAAAGGGATAGTTACGAAAAGCTTAAAGATCTGATACAATGCTGGGCAGACTCTCCTAAACCAGTATTTGCAAAACTTATCAATCTTTATCACCACCCAGGCTGTGGAGGTACTACCTTGGCCATGAATATTCTCTGGGACCTAAAGAAAAACTTCAGATGTGCTGTGTTAAAAAACAAGACAACTGATTTTGGAGAAATTGTAGAACAAGTGACCAAGCTGATTACCTATAAGGCAACCAGCCATAAAGATTACTTTCCTGTACTCCTCCTTGTGGATGATTTTGAAGACCAGGAAAACGTTTATATCCTGCAGAATGCCATCGATTCCATTTTAGCAGACAAGGGTTTGAGATATGAAAAAACACTGGTAATTATCTTAAACTGCATGAGATCCCAGAATCCTGATGAAACTGCGAAATTAGCAGACAGTGTTGCCCTAACCTACCAACTTTCTCCTAAGGAACAAAGAGCTTTTGAAGCCAAACTGGAAGAAATTGAAAAGGAACACAAAAACTGTGAAAACTTTTATTCCTTCATGATCTTGAAAAAAAGTTTTAATGAAATGTATATAGAAAAGGTAGTCCGGAATATCCTAAAAGGACAGAATGTGGACAGCAAGGAAGGACAACTCATTTCTTTCCTGGCTCTACTCAACTCTTATGTTACTGATTCTACAATCTCAGTATCACAGTGTGAAATATTTTTGGGAATCAGACACACTAGTACCCCCTGGGAACCTGAAAGCCTAGAGGACAAGATGGGAGCTTATTCTACACTTCTAATAAACACAGAAGTTGCAGATTTTGGGAGATACACAGGTGTGCGCATCATCCATCCTTTGATTGCCATCTCCTGTCTGAAAGAACTGGAAAAAAGCTATAACTTGAATACATGTCAAATTGCACTAAAGATCTTAAAGCAGGATTTATTCTATACTTGTGGAATAGGAAGAGAAAAATTTCAACATGACGTGCAAACTCTTCTGCTAACAAGACAGCGCAAGGAGTATGGAGATGAAACAGACACTTTGTTTGCCCCATTAATAGAAGCTTTAGAGAACGAAGAAATCGAAAAGGTCTTGGTGGCTGGAACTGTTCGATTCCCACAAAATGCATTCATTTGTCAGGCCTTAGCGAGATATTTCTACATTAAAGAGAAGAATTTTAGCATTGCTCTGGATTGGGCAAACCAGGCCAAAAAGGGAGCACCTAAAAATTCCTATATCTCAGATACCCTTGGTCAAGTCTACAAAAGTCGAATCAGGTGGTGGTTGGATGAAAAGAAAAACGCCAAGGATATTACAGTTAATGATCTAATATTCCTCCTGGAAGCCGCTGAAAATGCCTCAAAAGCTTTTAAAAAATCCCAAGAACAAGCCGAGAGGAAAGCCTGTGAAATGGAGGCCTGGACACGACAGAAATTACAAAGAAAATATGACACATACAACACGGCCGGTTTTGTCGGTGAGATAGAAGTTGGTCTTTACACTATTCAGATTCTCCAGCTCACACCCTGTTTCCTCAGAGAAAATGGATTATCTAAAACAGCTCTGGTAGACTTTTTATCAGGAAAGGGGATGAATCCCACAAATCCAAAATGTGAATATTATTTGGCTCTTTGCAAGTTCACATCTTACTTAGAAAATTTACAATCAGATTTGAAAAGGTGCTTTGACTTTCTTGCAGATTATAGTGTTCTTTTGAAAATGAGGAACACCCAAAAAGAAACAGGAGAAATTTCATTAAACAAGAAAATCACTCGTTCTTTCAGGAAATATGGGGAACTTTTCTGCTGTTTGGATTTGGGTTTGCTACAAGACAAGGAGAATCAGTTATACCAAGAGGAGACTTGCAGGAAAGGTCTAGAAGCTTTGAGAGCAGATAGGTTTTCTGGACTCCTGGAATATCTTCATCCAAATCGCAAAGATGCTGCAACCAACATGGAAAGTATAGTGAACAAATATTCTTCCCTACTGCAGCAAAACCCAAATAAGCAGCTGAAAAAGGAGAAACTAAATTTCATTTTAGCCAACATTATTCTTAATTGCCTAAAACCCCACTCCAAGTTCATCCAACCGCTTAGTATACTGAAAAAACAGCTCCGAGAAGTGTTGCAATCCATAGGACCAAGTCATCAATATCCAGACCCTTTTTTTTTGGCCTGCCTTCTGTTCTGGCCAGAAAGTCAAGAACTAGATGAAGATTCCAAACTCATGGAAAAGTATGTTTCTTCCTTAAACAGAACCTTCAGGAGGCAATACAGGAGCATGTGCAGGTCCAAGCAGGCAAGCACTCTGTTTTATCTGGGAAAGAGGAAGGGGCTCCACAGTCTTGTTTGTAAGACTGAGATAGAGCAATACTTCAATAAAGCACAAAATGTAAATTCCCTCTCGCCAAGTGGAGACCTGTGGAAAAAAAAAGAAGTCAAAGACCTTCTGTGTCGTCTAACTGGTCAAGCTGAAGGCAAGCTGATCTCTATAGAGTATGGAACAGAGAACAAAATTAGAATACCAGTGATACCTGTTTATTCAGGTCCACTCAGAAGTGGTGGGAATATAGAAAGAGTGTCCTTCTACCTGGGATTTTCCATTGAAGGCCCCCAAGCATATGACATAGAAATAATTTAAGAAGCTACATTAACTCAAATATTTTATTCATAATCTATGATTTTCTTCCCTCTCTCTATTCTTATGGCATTTTGATAACATTGGCTTACCTGTAAATCACAGATTCTGCTTTTGTGAACTATAAGGTTTTTGATGGCATGAAATGTGTCTACACACGGAGTTTGGCACACAGTAGAGTTGATTGTTCAATGTTTTAAAATGCATTTTCAGACTAACATATTCAGCTGGTATCCACTGGTCATATCATAACTGGTTGTAGATCAATAAAATCTGTTTTAATTCTATCACCCTCTTGAATATTCTGAATTGTGAATTATTTTATTCAATGGGAAAGTAGAGATTTAAATAAGATGATTATGGAAGGAAATCTCCTCCTCAGTTTTTGGAAATCAAACCAAGGGAGCCACACCAGTGTTCCACTTACCTCATCTTAGTATCAATAAAAATGCATGGGAAGTAAATATTTCATTCTCTTCCTCCATCGACTCCTCCCTATGTACATATACATACACAATTCCTGGACTCCTTGCCCTTCTCCCAACTTCTTGCTTCAGGGAGGGGGAAGAGAAGAGAAAACAAAGTAGTCACAAGCTTGGACTCCCTCTGTCCTCTTCCTCCCATTTACAGATAAAACACTCTTTGGCCACTCTTGCTTCCAGTCAACATGGTCTTATCCTCACCTGTTTCTTTAGAGCCCATCCCTCCTGTCTTCTGTTTTACACTGCCATCTTTTCCTTTTTTATTTCTCAACCTGTGCTATGTGCTGTTCTCTCTGTCAAATATTCCCTTATTTTCATCCAACACTTTCCATAGGATTCTTCTGCTTTGTCCATCATAACTCGGTTTGAATCAGCTCCACCAGAAAATTTTCCCTGACCTTTATAACCTATGCCTGACTTCTAAGATAACTTCCTCATGGCAGTATGCATTCCCAACTTTCCAATGCCAGGACTGCCATCCCAGAACCTTGCCCCTAGACTTAAACCAGCCAGAAGGGCATCAAACAGTGTTCCAGAGCTTGGATTTTAAGAGCTATCTATTGCTTATAAAGCGAAACACATGCCAATGTAGATTAAGTCAAATACTTAACAAATAGATGTTTATTTATCTACTTCTTCATATCTCCTTATAAGTAACTTAGGTATTTCAGGTTTCAAACCCAATTCCTCTTGTCATCAAGATGCCTATTCCCTATCAGTGTTCTTCTCACCAGTATTTCTATGACTCTCTGGGGAATGCTCATATGGCCCATGAACATGTCCCATTGCTAGAAGCCATATCTGCTGCTGCCCTTGCTCCAAACTGCAGCCTCCTTTTACCATGGCCCACCTGTCCATTTGGTAGCAGCCTGTCTCCCATGGCCACATCCCCCTGGACACAGGCCCAGCCCTTAAACCTTCCCAACTCAGCTAAGACTGAGCTATAGCATTTAGCAAGACTAAACTAACAGTTTGACATAAAAGAAAAAAGTTAAAATAGAAGGGGAAAATTGTTAAATATCCCTGTTATTCGTAACTATCCTCCTAGTTCACAGACCCAGCTCCTCTACGAGACTTTTTAGGGGCCTTCTCTCTTTTCAGTCTTCTTTCAACAGTTATATCATAGGATGGCTCTTGCTCAGCTCTTCCACATGAGACAACCCCTAAACATGAATCATTGACTTGGAGATTAGGATGCCAACCATCTGAGTCTCCAGAAAGAATTATGTTTTTTCTGAAAAGAACTATAATATGCAGAGATGTCACCCACCCACAAAGAGGACAGAGTTTTACATGATTATATAGAGCAGTTCAGCTCTCTATTTTAGAACAGATTCTTTGCTTTACCATTCTAGAATCAAAGAGCCCATTAAAATGTGTTTTTCCTCCCCAGAATAAATGCCTAGTCTTCCTTCAAAGGTGAACTTGTGTTCTATCTATAGAAAATTATGAAAATTTATAGTATCCTGGCACAAAAATAGACACATAGATCAATGAAACAGAATAGAGATCCCAGAAATAGACCCTCAACTCTATGGTCAACTAATCTTTGACAAAGCAGGAAAGAATGTCCAGTGGAAAAAAGACAGTCTCTTCAACAAATGGTATGGGGAGGGGCACCTAGGTGGCTCAGTGGATTAAGCCTCTGCCTTCGGCTCAGGTCATGATCTCAGGGTCCTGAGATCGAGCCCTGTATCAGGCTCTCCACTCAGCAGGGAGCCTGCTTCCTTCTCTCTCTCTGCCTGCCTCTCTGCCTACTTGTGATCTCTGTCTGTCAAATGAATAAATAAAATATTTTTTTTAAAAAAAGAGTCTCTTATGGTTTGTCAGGGAGAGAGAACCTTTTTTTTAACTTTAATTTTTTATTTTTTTTATTAACATATAATGTATTATTAGCCCCAGGGGTGCAGGTCTGTGAATTGCCAGGTTTACACACTTCACAGCACTCACCATAGCACATACCTTCCCCAATGACCATAACCCCACCACCCTCTCCCTACCCCTACCCAGTCAACTCTCAGTTTGTTTTGTGAGATTAAGAGTCTCTTGTGGTTTGTCTCCCTCCCGATCCCATCTTGTTTCATTTATCCTTTTCCTACCCCCCAAATTCCCCACTTTGCCTCTCAACTTCCTCATAGCAGGGAGATCATATGATAATTTCCTTTCTCTGACTGACTTATTTCACTAAACATAATACCCTCTAGTTCCATCCACATTGTTGTGAATGGCAAGATTTCATTTCTTTTGATGGCTGCATAGTATTCCATTATATATATAAAGAAGTGGTGTATATACACCACTTCTTCTTTATCCATTCTTCTGTTGATGGACATCTAGGTTCTTTCCATAGTTTGGCTATTGTGGACATTGCTGCCGTAAACATTCAGGTGCACGTGCCCCTTCGGATCACTACGTTTGTATCTTTAGGATAAATACCCAGTAGTGCAATTGCTGGGTCATAGGGTAGCTCTATTTCAACTTTTTGAGGAACCTTCATACTGTTTTCCAGAATGGTTGCACCAGCTTGCATTCCCATTAACAGTGTAGGAGGGTTTCCCTTTCTCACATCCTCACCAGCATCTGTCATTTCCTGACTTGTTAATTTTAGCCATTCTGACCGGTGTGAGGTGGTATCTCACTGTGGTTTTGATTTGTATTTCCCTGATGCCAAGTTATGTGGAGCACTTTTTCATGTGTCTGTTGGCATGACAAGACATCTGGATGTCTTCTTTGCAGAAGTGTCTGTTCATGTCTTCTGCCCATTTCTTGATTGGATTATTTGTTCTTTGGGTGTTGAGTTTGATAAGTTCTTTATAGATTTTGGATACCAGCCCTTTTTCTGATATGTCATTTGCAAATATCTTCAGGGAGAGAGAATCTTAAGCAGGCTCCATACCCAGCATGAATCCCAATGCAGGACTTGATCTCACAACCCTGAGATCATGACCTGAGCCAAAACCAAGAGTTGGGTGCTTAATAGATTGAGCCACCCAGGGGCCCCAGCCCATCTTGAGTTTAAATACTAGCCATCTTTGTCACTCTGTGTCTGTCTTTGGTTAATGGAGCTTATCCAAGGACACTCTAATCTGAGCCCTTTCCCCTAATCATAAAACCCGTGTATTTTCACATTGTATTGTTTACCTCTTTTCCAATACTCACCTTCACAAGTAGGTACGTTGCAGGATATTAGTTGATATAATTTTAAATAAAAACATTTCCCCAATAGTGGAAAGGCTATCACATTGGGAACAAAGAACTGAGTAGTTAGATGAAAACAAAACAGAAAAAAAAAAAGCCTATAGTTCATTACCCATACCCAGGTTAAGTATGAACGAAAAAAAAAAATTATACATCAGATGTTTCTTCAGACTATTTAAAATGTTGGGTTTTTTTTAAAAAGATTTTATTTATTCATTTGACAGAGACAAAGCAAGAGAGGGAACACAAGTAGGGTGAGTGGGAGAGGGAGAAGCAGGTTTTCTGTTGAGCAGGGAGAACTGTGTGGGGCTTGATCCCAGGACCCTGGGATCCTGACCTGAGCTGAAGGCAGATGCTTAACGACCAAGCCACCCAAGTGCTCCTGGACTATTTAAAATGTTTTATTTTTCATTTTTATTTGAGAGAGAAAATACTATTCCTGAGTATCAAAAACATATGAGTAATCTTGAGAGGCAGAATGTCTTTAAACATGGTTGGCTTGGCTTGTACTGAGCACTGTGAAGCCACACTACACTATCTCACGAGGGGCCAATAAATGCTGACCCTTCAGATCACCAACTCCCTTGGGGTACAATCATTCTATTCTCCAGTAACATGTAAAGCAATAATATGAAAAGCAATACTTTTCATATTTCCTCAGGACACATGATTTGATAAACAAAGAGGCTGGATTAGAGAAAATTAAACTTACACTAAGCTTGGTATCACTCTGAAGGGATTACTGGTATATTAGCTTGGAAACACCTATGCTATGAAATACACAACCAACGTGGGATTTATAATCATGTGAATAGTACTTAAAGTTACCAAACTGACTCTTAACAAAGAGAAATGTTATAAGCAGGAGGAAATTTTTAAAGCAATGTCACAGGTCGAAGTTTTCTGCTTAAAGCTGAGTAACCTTTGGACAAATAAAACCATACCTATATGCTCTGGTCTAACTAATATTTTTTTTCTTTTAACATTATGTAAAATAAAGACTCTGTTGTCCAAAAATGCCTGTTCCCATGGGAAAATTGGCCTTCCAAGGTGGACAGTTGGCAAAGTTGGAAAGGTGGACAGTTCCCAATGACTCTTGGGAGTTCTGACTCTCACAGGGCACAAGCCAGTTCCTAAAAGGAGTCAGCTCCTCAAGGAGCCTCATGTGTCTGAAAGACTGAAGGTGTCTCTTGGCCATAAATAGCTACCAGGAAATTCAACTTGTTCTTACAGTCTTAGAAAAGTGTAAAGCATTACAAATGAGTCATGGCATACAATTTATAGTTCCATCTAGAAAGACTAATTAGTAATAGGTAGAGAATGAATGGGCACTATCCATGTCGTCTGCTATTATTTAAAAAGTATCAACTGTGTGTAAAGGAATAATATCTGCTTGGTAGGATACCAAGCATATAAGGATCATATAAGGATATATATATAGTCATATAAGGATGCCATATATGACCCTCATAACATCACTTTACCTTGTTCTTTCAACCAATTATATTAAATTTCTAACTGCCCACTCAACATGTTTAAAACACATTCGTTTCACTGGCTCATCTTGGGAGTTCTGAAATGTTGTTCACTACAGATACTGTAAAAATATAAACATTTGCTACTGGGTGCCGGATCTTACTACTCGTAAGATGGTAAGAATGTAAGAGACAATTCTAACACCAGGCCAGGTATTATGAGTACCAATTAAACTAAAACATCTGTTACTCACAGATGTGGTGGGGTAAAATTGTGATGTTTGGCAGCTTTAGACTCTTGGTGTAGATGTGCCGAGTATCATTATTTCTTTATTTCTAAATTTGTCAGGTGAGATGACCTCAGTTCCTTGTTTCATTTTGACTTATACAAAAGACTGACACAAAGAAACCATGTCTTAAAGAGTCTTGCTCCTGGTACAAATTTAGACAAAGGCTTGACAGTTTCTTATAAAGTTAAACCTTTGCCTATTTTGTCCAGCAATCCCATGCCAAAGTATTTACATAAGAGAAGGAAGACACATCCACAAAGAGACTCATACAGAAATAGTCACAGCTTGTTTACGCATGACTGCCAAAAATGGAAATAATTCAAATGTCTATTTAAAGACAATTGGATAAACAAATTGTGATATATTGATAAAACACAATAATACTCAACAGTAAAAAGAAGCAAACTACTGATTCATGCAATAGTAGGCCCAATCACAGGAACATTATATTGAGTAAAAGAAGCCAGTCACAGAAGTCATACTATGTGCTTCCATGTATATGAACACCTGGAAACTAAACTATGGTGGGGAAAAAAAAATCAGAAGAGTGGTTTCTTCTGCAGGGGGTTAGTAGTAACTGGGGAGGGGCATGCTAATACAGAAATGTTCTATGAAATCAGAGAAGGAGACTCTAAGAGACTAAGAGACTCTGAATCATAGGAAACAAACTGAGGACTGCTGGAGAGTAAGGGGGTGGAGGGATGGGGTAACTGGGTGATGGACATTAAGGAGAATGTGATTTAATGAGCCCTGGGTGTTACATGAGACTGGTGAATCACTACTTCTGAAACTTATAATACATTATACGTTAATTAATTGAATTTAAACTTTAAAAAAATTTTTTAAAAAGAGGAGAGTGCTCTGGTAAGGGAACATTTGGTGTAGGTTACATACATTTTTACATTAAAGGTTGCAAATAATAAGAAAAGGACATTTCAGAAAGTTGCAGTTCATATCTGAAGTTTCTAGCATACTCAGAGCTGTATGAATTTAATCTTATGGGAAGGAGGGATGTTTATTCCTTTTTCTTATCTTTTGTTTTCAGAATAATCCTTTTTGGTTATTTTCTTTAATAAAGCAGATGTTCAATGTGTGCTGGGGGCAGAATTAAGAGCCCATGCTTTGAGGCTTTGCTGGGTCATCCCAACCTTGGTAAATGTTAAAGTATAGCTTCCCTGGAAGCCCAAGGACAGGGCCCACAAACATTAAAAGTTGAACATGTCTTTTATCACTGGTTTCCATATTCTGCAGGATTGTTTCAGGAAATAATTTCCCAAAAGAAATTTATATGCAATAGCAGGACTGAGCCAACAGGGTGGGCGAAATAATAAGAAATCCCAACAGTTGATATACGCAAGTCTAGATCATCCATTCTCAACTGGGGTACCATTACCTTCAAGGGGGTTAAAATTGGTTCTTGGGAGCAAAAAAATATTGTACCTTTCTTCATAGACTTTTAAAAAAAAGATTTTATGTATTTGACAGAGAGACTACAAGTAGGCAGAAAGGCAGGCAGAGAGAGAAGGGGAAACAGGTCTCCTGCCGAGCAGAGAGCCCAATGTGGGGCTCGATCCCAGGACCCTGAGATCATGACCTGAGCCAAAGGCAGAGGATTAACCCTCTGAGCCACCCAGGGATCCCACTATTTTTTAAATATAGTTGACACACAGTGTTACATTAGTTTCAGGTATACAGCATAGTGATTCAACAACTATAGCTTATGCCATACTCACAAGCAGAGCCACCATCTGCTACCATGCAATGAATGCTATTATAATACCACTAACTACATTCTCTATGTTCTTCCTTTTATTCCAGTGACTTATTAATTCCATAATTGAAGCCTGATCTCCCACACCCCTTTGCCCATTTTCACATTCTCTCACCCCCACCCCACCCCGCCTCTGGCAACCATCAGTTTGTTCTCTGTATTTATAAGTCTGACTCTGCTTTTTGTTTGTTTATTGAAAAATGGGCAGAGGACTTGAACAGACATTTTTCCAAAAAAGTCATACAGAGGGCCAACAGACACATGAAAAGATACTCAACATCACTAGTCATCAGGGAAACGCAAATCAAACCATAGTGAGAATCCCCTTACACCCGTGAGAACTGCTAGTACCAAAAACACAAGAAACAACAAGTGTTGACAAGAATGTGGGGGAAAAAAAGAACCCACATGTTGGTGGAATGTAAATTAGTACAGCTACTGTGGAAAATAATATAAAGTTTCATCAAAAAATTAAAAATATAAATATGATATGATCCAATAATTCCACTACTGGGTATCTTCCCAAAGAAAACAGAAACACAAATTCAAAAAGATATATGCACTCCTATGTTTATGGCAGCATTATTTATAATAGCCAAGATGTGGAAACAGCCAAATGTCCATCAATAGACAAATGGATAAAGGAGACGTCATGTACACACACACACACACACACAAAGGAATATCACTCGGTCATAATAAAGGAAATACTTACTTCTTAGAGCAGTTTTATATCCACAGCAAAACTGAAAGGCAGGTACAGAGATTTCATATACCCTCTGTCTGCCCACCCCCACCACCCCCACACACAACCTTCTCCATTATCAACATCCAGCACCAGAGCAGCATGCTTGTTATAGCTGAGGAACATCCACGGCACATTATCAACACCCAACGTCCATATTTTACATTAGGGTTCACTGTCAGTGTTGTATATTCGATGGGTTTGGCAAATATATACCATACATATATGTATATATGTATGTGTGTGTATGTACAGACGGGCATCCACCATTATAGTATCACACAGGATAATCTCATTATCTTAAAAATCCTCTGTGTTCCATCAATACATCCTTCCCTTTCCCCCTAACTCCTGGGAACAGCTTTTTGCTGTACATAGTTCCGTCTTTTCCAGAATACCATATAATTGGAATCATATAGTAAGCAGCCTTTTCAGATTGGCTTCTTCCACTTAATAATATGCACTTGGTATCCTTCCATGTCTTTTCATGGCTTGACAGATCAATTCTTCTCAGTACCGAATAATGTCTCATGGTCTGGCTGCACCACATTTTATTTATTACTTCATTCACCTACTGAAGGACATCTTGGTTGCTCCCAGGTTTGGGCACTTATAAATAAAGCTGCTATACACATCAGTGTGCAGGTTTTGTGTGGACATAAGTTTTCAACTTTTCTGGCTAAATACTGAGAAATACAATTACTGGGTTTTATGGTTAAGAGTACATTTAGTTTTGTAAGAAACCATGAAACTGCCTTCCCAAGTGTCTGTACCAGTTTGCTTTCCCACCAGCAATGAATGAGATTTCCCATTGCCACACATACTTGTCATCATTTGGTGTTTTCAGTGTTCTGGATTTTGGCCATTTTAATAATGTGTAGTGGTATCTTGTTTTAATTTGCTATTCTCTGGTGACATATGTTGTTGCCCTTTCATATGTATAAAGCACAGATATATAGTGTATCTGTAGCATTAAAATTTCAAGGGAGTAGGGGAACCACTAGATTGTTCCTTAAAGGGGCACTAATGGAATTTTTAAGAAATTGAGAACTAGTTGGGGCACCTGGGGTGGATCAGTTGGTTACAAGACTGCCTTCGGCTCAGGTCATGATCCTGGGGTCCTGGGATGGAGTCCTACATCCGACTCCCCCTGCTCTTTGGGGAGCCTGCTTCTCCCTCTCCCTCTGCCTGCTACCCCCCTGCTTGTGCTCTGTCTTTCTGTGTCAAATAAATAAATAAAATCTTTAAAAAAAATAAAAAAGAAAAAGAAATTGAGAACTGGTCTGGTGGTCAGAGAGGCAGCATCAGGAAAGAGATCACAGGACAGAAGAAGTGGCTCACTGGTAATGAAGGTCTACGATCTGGCCTCACAGGGAGCCTGAGCCACTAAATAAGCTACTGGAATATACCTCAGTATGGAGAGCAGAGCAGATGTTAATTTTTATAATTTTGATTGTATTAGGGTTCTTCAGAGAAACAGAACCCATAGGATACATAAATATAAATATATGTGTATATACATACACAAATAGATAAACATTTAAACATATATATATATAGAGAGAGAGAGAGAATCACATTACTTAACATCCCCACGCCTCAGTTTCCTCTGCTCTAATATGGAGATAAAAGTAGCTCCTACCTCAGAGAACTGTTACAGCGAATAAGGTAATATAAAACACCTGGAACAGTACCTGGTACATAGTAAGTGCAAGATAAATGTTTAAAAACCATATAAAACCAGTATGAATCAACAGTGGAAGGTGGAAATCAAAAGACTATTCTCAATAAACACTAGCACCTGATGTTAGTCTTTAAAACGCCGACAAGTTTTATCACTCTCTCTCAGGCCATTCTCTACCTGGCCTGAGACTGACCTTAAAAAGAGAAATCCCGGGGCGCCTGGGTGGCTCAGTGGGTTAAAGCCTCTGCCTTCGGCTCGGGTCATGATCCCAGGGTCCTGGGATCGAGCCTGGCATCGGTCTCTCTGCTCGGCAGGGAGCCTGCTTCCTCCTCTCTCTCTTTCTGCTTGCCTCTCTGCCTACCTGTGGATCTCTGTCTGTCAAATAAATAAATAAAATCTTAAAAAAAAAAAAAAGAGAGAGAAAGAGAAAACCCTGCAGTGTGGCCATCTGACCCTGGTCTGCCCAACAGAACTAACCCAGAGACCTCCAGCACGTACATGGACCTCGAAGAGTCCCCAAAAGCCTCTACATTTACATTCCTTTACACTTGAAAACGGAGATGAATGATGAGTCCAGTCTGGAAGGCCAATGATAAACCAACATCTACTGTTCCCTACCCAGAGCTCTGCAGGCTCCCAACAGCAAGGAAAATCACCATCTGCAAAGGGATCCACTCAGAATATCTGGGAGTTTGTCTGCAGGCAAGGCAATATGGCTCTCTGTGATCCTGAGAACTCTCACACAAAGAACAGATTTTTAAACTTTAGGATGTTGACCAAACAGACCGGACTGTGACAGAGTAATTAATGACTTACTAAAAAAGCATTTCATAGAGAAAAGTCACTTCCGTAAACTCAGATCTAGGAAACCAAAACTGAAATCAGATGCAGGCTTCCTTTCCCTCACCTGCCAGTTTTCAGCACACTCACTTCTGAGACACACCCTCTAGTTTCTAAGCCAACTGACGTAGGAGCAGAGGATAAATAAACTTTCGCAGAAACTCAAATGAAGAAAATATTTTCCTCTAACATTGTAGGAGGAAGAAAACACAGATGTGGTATGTTTTCTGCACTGACATACATAGTTTTCCCCTTACGTATGCAGAAGAAATTAAGGACAATTTGGATGAGTATAATGTCTACTATTAATATTATTGTTGTTATTATTATAGCATTTCATTGAATAGGAAGGTGTTCACTTCTCAACTAGAAGATTGAAAGACACCCCAAAACAAAAAATAGTATTTTAAGCCTCGAAATTCTAGACTATTCATTACTGTGACAGGAGTCTGTTTTGCATTAGCTGAAAAATGAGTCATAACATTCCATAAAAGATGTCATTGAAAACTAGAGACACTTTTATTGATGAAATCTCCCAAGGATTAACAGCATCTTCAGAAAAAACATATGATGAAAATTTAAAGATGTACTTCACATTGATCAAATGTATCTTCCACCAACTACTCTAAGGAGTAGGCAGCTACCAGAAAATAAAACTCCCCAATAGCTTCTCAGATGTTAGGATCAGACAATATATAGAGAAGGACAGACAGGCAGAAGCAGAGACAGACAGACTACCACAGCAAGTCCTTGAAATTATGGCAGCTTCCTCTTCCCAGCTTAAAAAAAAAAAAAAAAAAAAAAAAATCCTAGGTTTCTGCCTAACTTCCCCCAAAGCAAGGAACAAGGTAATGCAAGGGGGTGAAAAGATTACATTTCTGAATAAAGGCCCAATCTACAACTGTCTTTAGAAAAGCCAGCAAACCCTACAAATAACACTAGAATTAAGAAATGTATGTGGGTTCAGTTGTGTAACAAATTTTGTTTCCTGTTTTGATACTGTTTGCTGAGTTCAGACCCAAGATTTCAGTCCCCTTCTAGTAAAGTATATAGAATTGAAAACAGTTATTTTAGGCACTCACTTTACTCCATGGCTTTCTTTCCTTTCCTACTTTCCCCCTTTAGCTTTCCCCTGATCTCATTACCCAAGGGTTTTCATATATGTGCAATCTCATATGACTTCCTAAATTACATAAAAACTCCTTTTGGGACAAGGGAGGGGATAAAGAGATCACGACTCTGTGAAATACCTATGAACTGTGGCATAAATGGAGAAAACCCAGATGTTAGAAAGCAGCCATTCTTCTAGGGTCAACAATTTTTTTGAAAACAATTTTTTGAAAAGTTAAATTATTGAAACATACGGCTATCAAGACTCTGACAAAGGCTATAGGGGAAGCAGCGTGAGAGTGAAAGCTGCTCGATCAGAATATAAAGATCCTTAATCTGGTAGAGAAAATTGTAGAAAGCCATTCCTTTTTCATTTGCTCACATTCCCAACCAAACACTCAGGCCTAGCTCCCCATCGCCTAACCCTTATTTGAGAACCTGGCTTTTTATTTTTCCATGTGGGTGGTATGCTGCTCCTGCATAAGGGCTGAGCTCATATTATTTCTCGTGCAAGAAACTTGGGGAAACTCCATGAGATGTGTACTGGTGGGATGGGTCAAGAGGTGAGGCGTTCCAAATGCAGGAGCCTGATCAGGCAGCAGAGGGGTCAGGCCCCTGGTTTAGGTGTTACCGCGAGTGGTGTGAGTGCAACTGAAGTGAGTTGTGCTTGATGGGCTGGAGGAGAAGGCACTTCACAGATGAACCCATGAAAACGACTTAGAGCAACTGGAGGAGGGCTGGGTAAAAAGACAACTGTTAAGACTGGTATGAATCAGGGCACCTGGGTGGCTCAGTGGGTTAAAGCCTCTGCCTTCGGCTCAGGTCATGGTCTCAGGGTCCTGGGATCGAGGCCCGCATCGGGCTCTCTGCTCAGTGGGGAGCCTGCTTCTTCTTCTCTCTCTGCCTGCTGCTCTGCCTACTTGTGATCTCTGTCTGTAAAATGAATAAATAAAATCTTAAAAAAAAAAAAAAAGACTGGTATGAATCAACAGTGGCATATGAAACCAAAATCTTTCTGCAATTATATCTGTGTATAATCTGAGGCTGCGATTACAAATCTCCAGGGAAACCTTTAACCTTCAGATGCCCAGAATTGCATTAATCATGAACCTTGATTGCTAATACACAAGCATATTTTTCTATGCAAACATCTCTTGTAATTTATTCATCTGTTTATTTTATCATGTATTTTGGAGGTATTATTGCAATGAAGTATAATGTGTATGAAAAGAACAAATCTGAAGGGTACTGCTCTACAAAACTTGCATGTCTTCATCAGTGTTGACCCGATCAAGACAAATATTTTTATATCAATTTTCCTTGTGTCCCTTCCCAGAAAGTATCTCCCTCCTAATAGGTAGCCACTATTCTGATTTCTGCTACAATAGACTTATTTCGCCTATTCTTGATCTTCATATAACTGGAGTCCTACAATGTGTTTTCTATTGTTACTGGCTTCTTTCGCTCAACATCATTTGTGTGAGATGTTGTTGTGCTCTAACCTTTTTCTTTTTAATTGCTGGTAGGGTCAGGATACATTGCAGATAGGGTCAGTGTACGTTTAACTTTATTAAAATTGCCAACTCATTTCTCAGATTGGCTGAAACAATTTATATTCCCACCAGCAATGTGACAGTTCCACTGACTCATATTGTCACCAACATTTGGTACTGTCAGTCTATAATTTCAGCTATTCTTCTGGGTATGTGGTATTACCTCATTATAGTTTTACTCTGCATTCCCATAGTAGTTAAAGATTTTGGAGCACTTTTAGATTCCAATCCATTATATCCACTCGTGTGACTGTCTAACCCCCACTGGTTTCTCTCTCTCCCAGTATGCCAAGTCCAGTCCTGAACACTAGCCCAGAGTCAACAAAAGCTCTGAAGCTTATCTAGGAGGAGATCTCCCCTCCCTGGAATTTTAGCTCATGCAGTCCTTGTCATCAAGTCCAGCTACAACTTATGATAACTTCAAAAATAAGTAATTTATCTGATTTTTTTCTAGTTTTTGCAGTGGGAGTGTTGGTGGCCTGCTGTGACCTATGATATCACAAAGGGAAGTGGGAACTTCTCCGTTTCTTCTTTGGTCAGTTTTGGTAAGTTCTGTTTTTCAAGGAATGTTTTCAGTTCATCCTCGGTCTTCAAATTTGTTTTTAAAGTTGTTTGCAATATCCTCTAACCCTTGGAATTTTTGCAGCATGTGATACTGGTTAGCTGTGTCATTTATATTTTTTGGTTACTCTTTCCACAGATGTGCCAATTTTATTAGACTTTATCAAGAACTACTTTTGGGCTTCTTTTGATTCTATTGTAACTTTTCTTTTTATAGATTTCTACTCTAATCTTTATTTTCTCTTTACTCTACTTCCTTCAGGTTTATTCTATTCTTCTCTGAATTTATTCAGAGAATAAATTTATTTATTCAACGAAATTGACATTTAGTTCATTCAGTTGAATGGCTTTTCAGTCATTCTTCTAAATTTATAAAAGCATTTAGACCATAAATTCTATCCAAGTATTGTTGACACTGTAGCTTACAAGTTTTCAAATGCATCATTTTAAATAAAAGCTGTAGGGGCACCTGGGTAGCTCAGTGGGTTCTCTGCCTTTGGCTCTGGTCATGATCTCAGAGTCCTGGGATCGAGCCCCACACTGGGCTCTCTGCTCAGCAGGGAGCCTGCTCCCCGGCCCCTACCTGCCTACTTATGATCTCTCTCTCTTTCTCTCTCTCTCTCAAGTAAATAAATAAATAAATATTGTATATATTTAAAGTGATCAACATGATGAGTTGATGTATATATACATAGTGAAATGATTATGATAGTCAAGCTAATAACATAGCATCTTTTCATGGTTACCATTTATTGTGTGTGATAAATGTAATTAAAATCTACTCTCAGCATATTTCCAGTGTTTAACACAGTATTATTAGATACAGTTGTCATGCTCGTACATTAGATCTCTAGCTTATTCCTCCTACAGAACCACAAATTTATACTCTTTGACCTACCTCTGTCCATCCCTTCCTCTCCAGCCTCTGACATCCACTGTTTTATGAGTTTAACTTTGTTTTGTTTTGTTTTTAGATTCCACACAAAGGTGATCATATAGTACTTGAGTTTCTCTTTCTGGTTTATTTCTCCTAGCATAATGTCTTCCAGGGTCATCCATGTTGTCACAAAGGCAGGATTTTCTTCTCAGAAATGGCTGGGTAGTATATAGCATATGCTCTGTATGATCTGTCGATTGTTGAAAGTGATGTGTTGAAGTCCCTTACTATCATTGTATTATTTCTCCCTTCAGATCTATTAGTATTTGCTTAGTATCTTTAGGTGTTCTGATGGTAGGTACATATTTAGAAAAATGAATTTCAAAATAATAAAAATGTTTGTAAAAAATTATGAGGGTAAAGTGATTTTAGGGGGAAAAATCTTAAGACAGGAAACTAGAAGCTAAAAAAGAAAAATGTGTATACATTTGCCTGTATAAAAGCAACGTATTTTTAATTTACTCATTCTAAGGTTGTTGTGTTCCTACTCTACATTACTTCTAGATGCTAGGAATATAACAGTGAACAAAACACAAAATTATCAGATGAGTAGAATAGAGAACCCAGAAATGGACCCTCAACTCTACAGTCAACTTATCTTTGATAAAACAGGAAAGAATATCCAATGGAAGGGAGTCCTGAGTGGCTCAGTTGGTTAAGTTCCTGCCTTCAGCTCAGGTCATGATCCCAGGGTCTTGGGATCAAGTTTCACATCGGGCTCCTTGCTCACTGGGGAGCCTGCTTCTCCCTTTGCCTGCTGCTCTCCCTGTTTGTATTCCCCCTCTCTCTCTCTGACAAATAAAATCTTTTTAGGGGCGCCTGGGTGGCTCAATGGATTAAGCCTCTGCCTTCGGTTCAGGTCATGATCTCAGGGTCCTGGGATCGAGCCCCGCATCAGGCTCTCTGCTCAGTGGGGAGCCTGCTTCTCCCTCTCTCTCTGCCTGCCTGTCTGTCTACTTGTGATTTCTCTCTCTGCCAAATAAATAAAATAAAATAAAATAAAAATCCTTTTAAAAAAGAAGAAGAAGAAAGAATATCCAATGGAAAAGACAAATGGTTTTGAGAAAATTGGACAGCCACATGCAGAAGAATGGAACTGGACCATTTCCTTACACCACACACAAAAATAGACACTGAATGGATGAAAGACCTCAATGTGAGACAGGAATCCATCAAAATCCTAGAGAAGAAAGCAAGCAGCAACCTCTTCGACCTCAGCCACAGCAACTTCTTCCTAGATACATCTCCAAAGGCAAGGGAAACAGAGGCAAAAATGAACTATTGGGACTTCATCAATATAAAAAGTTCTTGCACAGCAAAGGAAACAGTTGACAAACCCAAAAGTCAGCAAACAGAATGGGAGAAGATATCTGCAAATGACAAGTTAGATAAAGGGCTAATATCCAAAATCTATAAAGAACTTATCAAACTCAACACCCAAAGAACAAATAATCCAATCAAGAAATGTGCAGCCACTTTGAAAAACAGTGTGGAGATTCCTCAAGAAATTAAAAATAGAGCTTCCCTATGACCCTGCAATTGCACTCCTGGGTATTTACTCCAAAGATACAGATGTAGTGAAAAGAAGGGCCATCTGTACCCCAATGTTTATAGCAGCAATGGCCATGGTCGCCAAACTGTGGAAAGAACCAAGATGCCCTTCAACGGACGAATGGATAAGGAAGATGTGGTCCATATACACTATGGAGTATTATGCCTCCAACAGAAAGGATGAATACTCAACTTTTGTAGCAACATGGACGGGACTGGAAGAGATTATGTTGAGTGAAATAAGTCAGGCAGAGAGAGTCAATTATCATATGGTTTCACTTATTTGTGGAGCATAACAAATAGCATGGAGGACAAGGGAAGATGGAGGGAAGAAGGGAGTTGAGGGAAATTGGAAGGGGAGGTGAACCATGAGAGACTATGGACTCTGAAAAGCAATCTGAGGGTTTTGAAGGGGTGGGAGATGGGAGGTTTGGTGAACCAGGTGGTGGGTATTAGAGAGGGCATGGATTGCATGGAGCACTGGGTGTGGTGCAAAAACAATGAATACTGCTACGCTGGAAAAAATAAATTAAAATTTTTAAAAAAGAAAAGAAATGTACATAAGATATGAACAGACATTTCTCTAAAGAAAAATCCAAATGGCCAACAGACTCATGAAAAAATGCTCAGCATCACTGGGCATCAGGGAAATATAAATCAAAACTGTAATGAGATACCACCTCACACTGGTCAGAATGGCTAAAATTAACAAGTCAGGAGATGACAGATGTTGGCAAGGATGCAGAGGAAGGGGAAACCCTTACACTGTTGGTGGGAATACAAGCTGGTGCAGTCACTCTGGAAAACAGTATGGAGGTTCCTCAAAAAGTTGAAAATAGAGCTACCCTACAACCCAGCAATTGCACTACTAGGGATTTACCCCAAAGATAAAAATGTAGTGACCCAAAGGGGCACCTGCTCTCCAGTGTTTATAGCAGCAATGTTCATAATAGCCAAACTGTGGAAAGAGCCCAGATATCCATTGATAAACTAGTGGATAAAGAAGATGTGGTATATATAGAATGGAATATTACTCAACCGCCAAAAAGATGACATCTTTCCTTTTGCAACAGCATGAATGGAACTAGATGGTATTATGCTAAGCAAAATAAGTCAGTCAGAGAAAGACAGTCATCATATGATCTCACTCATAAGTGGAATTTAAGAAACAAAAAGGCGGATCACAGAGGAAGGGAGGAAAAAATAAAACAAAATGAAATCAGAGAGGGGAACAAACCATAAGGGACTCCTAGTCATAGGGAACAAACTGAGGGTTTCTAGAGGGCAAGGTGGTTGGAGGGATGGGGGTAACTGGGTGATGGGCATTAAGGAGGGCACATGATATAAGGAGCACTGGATACTATATAAGACTGATGAATCATTAAACTCTACATCTGAAACTAATAATACATTATATGTTAACTAATTGAATTTAAATTTTAAAATATAAATAAATCTTTTAAAAAAGAACCAAGTTGGAGAAAAAAATTTTTAAAAAACACTTAAAAAATAAAGATTTTATTTTTTGTTATTATGGTTTATAGTTTGCTATATATATAATCTAACTTATTTATTATATTTTAGTCTTTTTATAGCTTTTTGAAGCATAATTAGTACATGAAACACTACATTGATTTAATGTATACAATTTGATGAATTTGGATATATGCATACACTTGTGATACCACTACCACTGTCATCTCCAAAAAAAACCCAACAAAACAAACAAAAAAACTCTCACAAACTTGTCCACCCACTTAGTGACTGGGTTTTAGTAGAAGGAGTCTGAAAAAAAACAAGTTAATTATTTAGTATTACCTAATGTAAGCCTAAGGAGAAAACTAAAGCAGAGAAAGGAGATAAGGAATGGCAGGCCAGGGAGTGTGGGTGGAAGGTTTATTACAATGTAAAACAAGGTGTCCAGGAAAGGCATCCCTGAGAAGGTGATTAACATAAACTGAACCCAAGCTTTGAGGGAAGTAAGAGAGCAGGTCATGTGGAATCTACCAAGCAGAAGAGACAATAAGTGCAAAGGCCATGAAGTGGGAAGAGACTACGCATATTTGAAGAACAAAAAGGAAGCCAGCATATTTGGAGCAGAACAAGCAAGTGGCAAAGTGACAGGGCATGATGTTGGATGGTAGACAGAGGCCAGACCTGAGGAGTTTGCATAAGCCACAACAGGACATTGGATTTTACTCTGGGTAAGATGGAAACCATTGAGAGTCTCTGGTTGCTTTTAGCAAAAATTATCATATTAGGGGCACCTGGGTGGCTCAGTGGGTTAAGCCGCTGCCTTCGGCTCAGGTCATGATCTCAGGGTCCTGGGATCGAGTCCCGCATCGGGCTCTCCGCTCAGCGGGAAGCCTGCTTCCCTCTCTCTCTCTCTCTCTGCCTGCTTCTCTACCTACTTGTGATCTTTCTCTGTCAAATAAATAAATAAAATCTTTTTAAAAAAATTATCATATTAGCAAACCTTTGTTGAAATTAGCCATCTTTTTTATTTCCCCAAACCTTTATTTGGAGAGTAGACAGGAATTAGAGGAGAGGGTGTGCAGGAACAAGGAGAGAGAGAGACAGGAGACAAGCTATGGCCTATGGGCTATTGTGATCATCCAGGCCAGAGATGATGGCAACTAAATGTAGTCAGATTCTGGTGTTTTTTTAAAGTATAGTTAAGAGAATTTGCTGCCAGATACAATACAGGTTGGGAGAGTATAAGAACAGTAAATGATGATTCTAAGAGTTTCAGCCAAATTGGAAAGATGGAGCTTCCAGGAACTGAAATGGGAAAGACTGCAGATGGAGGTGATATTGAAGGAAGACCAGGAATTCCATGTTGGCCATAGAAGGTCTAAGATGCATATAAAAGAAAGACATCCAACTGAAGATGCTGGTAAGCAGGAGATAAATGAGCCATATTTAAGTTTGTATGAATGTAAAGGTATAACACAAGAATATTTTACACACTGACAAGAAAAAAGACCCCCTCCCCCCAAAAAATCCAGGAGAAAAAGAGACAAAAGAAACAATTTACAAAAGAAATCTGAATGTCCAACAAACACATGAATAGATGCTCCAAATCAGTAGCAAGGAGAAAAATGTGAATCTTCCTATAACAAAGAGAGAATAAATCACACCTATCAGATTGGCAGAAATTTTGAAAGGCTGCCAAGAATAGGTGTTGGCAGGCATGTAGGACAAAGGGAACACTGGTTCACTGCCAATGGAAGTGAAAATTGGAACAAACACTAGTGCAATCATTTAGCAATATACTACAAAGTTGAAGATGTGCCTGTTCTAATCCAGCAATTCCATGTCTAATTATATTCCCTTGAACGGTAGACCTTCGATCCAGGGTACTTGTGTTTTTTGAGGGTATATGGAAGCCTTTCAATGCCTACCAGGGCATGGGAAAAGAAATTAGGTTTAGACTTTAAATTTCATATCTATTCTTTCCTAAAAGTGATCTACCTAAAAACAATGCCCATTTCATTCACTCTAAGGCTCCTTTAATTTTTCCTGTTCTTCCAACCCTTTTACAAAACCCTTCCCATTTTAAAATGCCTGGAGCATTGACTCACCAGAGTAAACCACTCCAGAGCAATTTTTCCTTTGTAGCAATAACTGGTAACACTCCAGAAGGAAGCAGCTCTATCAGCCTGGGGCCCAGACTGGGGATAATAAGGAGCAGAGCCCAACAAACCTTCAACATGGAATGTGGGAGGAGAAATAATGAAACTTTGTTGTTCTAAGCCACTGAAATATGGGGGTTGTTTGTTACTGCAACATAGATTGACTATCCTGACTGATACAGAGGCATGCCTCTTCTCATTCTAAACTTTATTATGGTGTCTGGCCCCCAGTGTAAAAACCTCAGGGACACCAAACAAAGAAGCAATTTGAATTACAGTTTTCTTCTTTAATGATTGACTAATGTACCATAACCCAAAGGTCTTTCAGTGCTTTATAAATATTTGTCTTAAGATAGAGAAGTGGAGTGTAAAGAACAGGATATTTTGGCCCATGCTGGGTTATTGTGAACTTAAATTGTGGTGGAGGAAGATAGGAGAAATGACATTCATTTGACCACTTCATCTCTTCAGTCACGCTCTCCTTACCACACAAACCTTCTTGAGGGAAGTCCCACAAGAGCAGTGCAAGGAGAATGTTAGTAAGAAATAGTGAATGCCGAGAGGGGTTTTCTCACATATTTACATGAAGTTAACTTTCTTTTTAAAAAAATTTTATTTATTTTATTTGAGAGAGCATGCATGCACATGTGTAACATGTGGGAGGGTGGGGTGGGTAGAAGGAGAGGGAGAGAATCTTAAGCAGATTGCATGCTGACCAAAGTAGGGCTCCATCTCAGGACCCTGGGAGCATGACCTGAGCAGAAACCAAGAGTCAGATGTTTAATGGACTGAGCCACCAGGAGCCTCGCATATTAACTCTCATCAGCTGGTCTCAAAATCCTCAAAATCCTCAAATCCTTAAAATGCCTTCATCTGAAAAGAAATAAGTCTTCGAATAACTAAAGCAGAACAAGTTAGTGATGTTGCTTCATTTACAAGAAACTGGAAAGTTATTTAAACTACCTAATATTTCAAAATATACTGCATGGAATGAGGAATGACAATTGAATGGCTATCTTTCAGATTCAGTGTACATTGTTCAATATAAACTTACTGTGACTCTCACTACGTGTAAGTGTTCAAAGTATTCTCTGTGTCTTAGTCTCCTTGGCTATAAAATGGTGATAAATACAAGAGCTCTCTCATAAGATTGTTATGAGAGATCGATCAGTTATCATTTACAGAGCACTTGGAACAGAATAAACACTATTTTCTATTAAACAACAAATAAATTAGTAAATAATTATTCCATAAGATAGTTAAAGCATATTTGCCAAATCATATTATGAAGTATGTATACCACTTACATAATTATGGAATAACTATGTAAGATTATATAAAATGATCTGATTTCACCCTATAAAATGTTTTTTACTCCTATTAAATTATGGTTCAATGTATTTACAGCAAATATACTCTTTTTTTAAAAAAAAATGATTTTATTTATTTGAGAGGGAGCGAGCAGAGGGAGAGGCAGAAGGAGAGGGAAAGAATCTTAAACAGGCTCTCCGCTGAGTGTGGAGATCAAACCAAGAATCAGACACTTAACCAACAAAGCCGCCCAGGCACCCCAACCCTTATTTTTTAAATAGAGAGAAAAGATATGATGTCTATTGGAAGTATTAAAATTATTTCTAATTTTTCACATGATTCCTAATTATTTCTAGAAGATAAAAATGGGAGTTTCAATACACACACAAACACAATATACACATACTTTCTTACCTAAAGAAGTCTCATGTCTTTGCTTACTCCTTTTCAGATATATCATGTTATTTTGCCTACACATATATTGTGTTATTTCAAATTAAATAATGAGAAACATACTGTCCTACTTTATATTATGACTTATGAAAAGAATAATTTATATTAGAACTCTCTCCCTCTCTATATATATATCACATTAACCTCCTTTTCTTCTATTAGTCTATTTTATGAGATGAATTTTTAGTTCTCATTGGCTGTTATAATATACCTTGAAAAGTGTATTAACACACATATAAATTTTAAAAAATGAAGTCACATTTTTTCTAACAGAAACTTTAATGGACTGATTAGCTTTGCAAATTATATTTCAGGTTGCCATTTTCAATGAATTGAATTAGTTAAATCTACATTTCTAAGATTTTGATGAAAATTTCTTTAAAACATGAAATTATAGCTGTTTATAAAAAGTTATCATATTAGTGAAGCTGTATTGAAATTAACAATGTATTTATTTTCTCCAAACTTTCTGAATATATTGGTTTAAACAAGATGTCTCTAGGTAAAACAGCAACAGGTATGACTTTTCCGTAGGATCACTGAAGTCTTGCTTGTATATTTCTTGGAATCTGAGAATATAAATGACTATAATATCTGTATGACAAAATGTTTTGTAAGTCAGGGTATTTCCAAATCTTTGCTTTCAATAAAATTGAAGGCAAATCTAATTGAGTTGTCAGCTGACATGACATTAACATTTATGACAGATAATTATATTCATTTTTACAGTATAACTCATCAGAAGTTCACATAATTGAAATAGTTTTAGCAAAATACTCCATTCTCCCCCACTTTTTTATATGAACAAGATTCTTAGCAGCTTCAGCTATAAAAATAAAAATCATGAATAGGATTGATGCTGAACTCATAACTTCCTAGCAATAATAATTATTTTTTCATAGATACATAAATTAATTGAAAAACCACTCAAATATATTTTATCAAATATGCTTTTAGTAAAATTGTAATATTTATGCTTCATAACCATTGACCAAAATAATTATTATGTTGCCTTGACCAATTTTGTACTGCTTATAATGGTCCTAATAACTCAACTCAGAGTCAAATGTTTTAATATTCAGAGTCTTTCAGTCACAGAGAAAAAAATTTAAAAGTTTTTGATGTATATTTTTGTTGTAGAGAAATATGATAGGGCAATAGAGAAAATATTTTCAAACATCAAAAAATGTATTAGAATAAGACTCTGTAGAGTGCATTGGACACCTGAGTTGAAGTTGGAAAAGGAGCAATGTGAAATTTCAGATTATATATACAACTTCTTATGTTTCTTTATTTGGGTGGTGATGATGCTTATCAACCTGCTTTGACATCTGAATGTTTTGAACGGTTTTATTTTAAAATATTGATATTTACAGTAAACTGAAAATCACATCATTTGCCACTATTCAAATTTTGAATGAAAATGTATAATACTATCTTTAAAATGAGGAAGAAGGGCGCCTGGGTGGCTCAGTCGTTAGGCATCTGCCTTCAGCTCAGGTGTGATCCTGGGGTCCTGGGATCGAGCCCCACATCAGGTTCCCTGCTCAGCAGGAAGTCTGTTTCTCCCTCTCCTACTCCCTCTGCTTGTGTTCTCTCTCTTACTCTATCTCTCTCCCTGTCAAATAAATAAAATATTTAGAAAAAAATAAAATAAAATGTGCAAGAAATTACATAGTTTGCTAAAACTATTTTAGGGGTAAATAGACCAAAAAAGTTGCTTTAAAGAAATTCTCACACATGTGCACATGGAGAAAGGTGAAAAAAACATCACTCTAACATTGCTCCAAATAAGAAAAACTTAGGGCAAAACTATCCATCAAAAGGAGAATAGGTAGAACAAAAATGTGTATATAACAAATGAAATACTACTACATAGGAATTAAAAGGGTGAAACAGATGCATATCAATGAACACAACGGATGTCCAAACAATAATGTTGATAAGAAAGATACTCATATAGATGCTTAAATGAGATTTTAAAAAAACATTTAAAACTAGAAAATACAAAATAAAATTTTAAAGCAAACGTGAAATTAATAAACATCAAATTCATAATAGAGGTGAATCCCTGAAAGATAAGGAAAAATAAGATTGAAGAGGGATACACAAAGATTTTAACTGAATCTGTAATTTTTTTCTTATTTAATAAACCTGATGCAGTTACAATCAAATGCTAGGGTTATTAAAACTTCTTAAACCCTGGGGTACCTGGGTGGCTCAGCGGGTTAAAGCCTTTGCTTTCGGCTCAGGTCATGATCCCAGGGTCCTGGGATGGAGCCCCTCATCCAGCTTTATGCTCGGTAGTGAACCTGCTTCCCATTCCCCGCCTCTCTGCCTGCATGTGATCTCTGTCTGTCAAATAAATAAATAAAATCTTAAAAAAAAAAAAAAAAACAACTTATTAAACCTGGGAGGAGAGCATGTGGGGTGTCATATACTTATCTTTATAGTTGAACGATTTCATGATAAAAGGAGCTAAAAGAGGGGCACCTGGGTGGCTCAGTCAGTTCAGTGCCTGACTCTTGATCTCAGCTCAGGTCCCGATCTTAGAGTTATGAGTTCATGCCCCAAACTGGGTTACACGGTGGGGATGGAGCCTACTTAAAAAAAGAAAGAAAGAAAGAAAGATGGGTGCCTGGGTGGCTCAGTCATTGAGCAGTGTCTTCGGCTCAGGTCATGATTCTGGGGTCCTGGGATGAAGCCCCAAGTTGGGCTTCCTGCTAGGCGGGAAGCCTGCTTCTCCTTCCCCCACTTCCCCTGCTTGTATTCCCTCTCTCGCTGTCTCTCTCTGTCAAATAAATAAATAAAATCTTTAAAAAAAGAAAAGAAAGAAAGCTAGCTAAAAGAAAACTAATAGTACAATGTGTCCTAAAGGGTAGAGAAAATAAAAAATAGATAGATAGATAGATAGATAGATAGATAATATCTAATATATATATATATATATATATATATATATATTCATTGGAAAAAGAAAAATAAAGTACAAAGAAAAAATAGTGAATTAGAAAAATACAAAATAAGGTGGTGGAAGTAAGTTAAAATGTATCAGTGATCAGTATTCATAAAGAGAAGAAACTCACTATTGAAATCACAGTATTTATAAAGAGAATAAGGTCACTGTTGAAAGACAAAAATCCTCAGATTTTTTTTTTTTTTAAAGCCAGCCATGTAAGGCTTGCAAGAGACACGACTTAGATAAAAGGACATGGAAAGGTCAATAATGATAAAAGGACTTAAGAAATACCAAGCAAATTATTTCCCTTTCCCAAGGGAAGCTATTGTAGCAATACTAACAATATATAAAGTGGAATTTAAGGCAAAAGGCAATAATGGGGATAAAGAAAGACACTACATAATTTAAAAGACCACCTCACTAAGGTTTAAAAGCCATGAATTTATTGTGCACTTAACAATGTACATACAAAAAGCAAAAAACCTGACAAAAGTGTAATGAGATTTGGATAAACCACAATCGTGGAGGAAGATTTTTATCTTATTTGTATCACAATAAAATAATTTGAGTAACTTCCCTCACCTCCCCCCATACCTCATCTTAGGGTATAGAAAACATGGACAATCAAATTAGTATATAGACTGCATGGTTATATATAAGAACTCCCAGAAAACGCAAACAAACAAAATAAAAGTATATTTTCTTTCAAGGGCACACAGAGCAATGACAAAAAGCTAGCACAGGTTAGCTTTCAAAAGAAGTCTCAACAGATTCCAAGTCACCATCACACAGATCACATTTTGTTCCCACAATAAAATTAAGTTACAAATTAATAAAATAACACTTCTTAAGTACTAATATGTTTGGAAACTTTTAAAAAAGATTTTATTTATTTATTTGACACAGGGAGAGAGATCACAAGGAGGCAGAGGGGCAGGCAGAGAGGTGTGGCTTGGCCAGGCGGGATGCAGGCTCCCTACTGAGCAGAGAGCCTGATGCGGGGCTAGATCCCAGCACCCTGACATTATGATCTGAGCTGAAGACAGAGGCTTAGCCCGCTGAGCCACCCAGGCACCCCTAAACTTTCTTTTTAATGTAGTCTTAAAATAAGGAGAAAGAAGTCTCTGCTCCTACCCAGTCCAGTTTCCAAGAGCTAAATTGGAGTTTAAGCTCCAACTCGAACAATGGCAGTAACACGAGGATCCCACTAGATGTCAGTGTTACTTTATATTTGTTTTCATTTGCCCTCATGGGGGCGTCAAATTTCAAGCTAGACCACCCAGTCCAAAGATTTATGTTTCAGACCCAGCCTAAAGCCCTTCAAGGTTTCATTCAAATATCTATAAATAATAATATTTATAGTAAATAATTCTAATGTTCCATACGAAAGTAAATTTTTATCACACAACACCTTCCTAAATCCCTGTGTATTTCCCATGGATTATTTTTTGGCTTGCTAAAGCTGTTTTGTATAATTTTAAGGCCTTTAAAGAGACAAAGTCAAGACAAAAAGTATTTCCTATTGCTTTGGGAACAAACATGCCTCTCTATAGTCTTTCATTCATAGATGTGCAGAAAATGAGTCCCTCTGAGAAATAACCTGTGGCAAAACTAATATTAATATTAAAAGAGATTTTGAAAAACCATCTATTCTAACTGCCTGCATCTTAAAAACTGAAAAAAATGGTCAACTATTCTATTTTTAAGGACTGTGGGGAAGGAAATCATCAGTCAGGAAGTTCTTCTTCCGTCTAATCTAAATCCCTCCTGGTGAAAATCATCCCATTTCCTTTAGCGTGAACCTTTCTAATGAGGTTGAAGGAATAAACTGCCCACCATCCTCATGGGGAGAATAACCCTTTACATTCAGGAACATGTGTACATTAGTTCTCCCACTCCTTAACCATGCAGGATACCTTCTAAGACACACACCCCCACCCCTGCCACCACAAACTGGGGATACCACTGAACCTTTATACAGTTTTTTCCTGTAGGTACATTTCCATGGTAACGCTTAATTTATAAATTAGGCACAGTAAAAGATTTAAAAGAATAACTAAGGGGCATCTGGGTGGCTCAGTGGGTTAAGCCTCTGCCTTCAGCTCAGGTCATGATCTCAGGGTCCTGGAATCCAGTCCCGCATCAGGCTGTCTGCTAGGCAGGGAGCCTGCTTCCTCCTCTCTCTCTCTCTCTCTCTCTCTCTCTCTCTCTCTCTGTCTCTCTGCCTGCCTCTTTGCCTACTTGTGATCTCTCTCTGTCAAATTAAAAAAAAAATCTTTAAAAAAGAATAACTAGGGGCGCCTGGGTGGCTCAGTGGGTTAAGCCGCTGCCTTCGGCTCAGATCATGATCCCAGAGTCCTGGAATCGAGCCCCGCATCGGGCTCTCTGCTCAGCAGGGAGCCTGCTTCCTCCTCTCTCTCTGCCTGCCTCTCTGCCTGTTTGTGATCTCTCTCTGTCAAATAAATAAATAAAATCTTTAAAAAAAAAAAAGAATAACTAATAATAAAATAGAACAATTATAACAATACATCGTCATAAAAGTTAAGTAAATGTGTCCCTTTCTCAAAATATCTCATCATACCGTCCTTGCCCTTCTGCCCCGGATGACGTGAGATGGTAAAACGCCTACGTAAGGAGATGAAGCGGGGGGAATGACGTAGGCACCGCGACGCGGCGACTCGGACGGAGGATGGTTTGCTTCCCCTCCGTGGTCGCGGGGATTCCTGAGGAAACGAAGCACAGAAGCCAAGCGGCGGAGACGCCAGGACTCCTGTGTGTCAGGCTCTCCTGAACGACGGAGTGGATGTCCAGACGGCAGGCTGCAGAGAGCGGCCGGCAGGTAAGGTAGAAGTAGCCGGAAAGTTCCGCGGTCCAAAGACGCTACCAGAAACCGTGTCCTGAGGAGACCTATCCTCGACCTCAAGAGATGTGTGCTTCTATCTCCACTCGACTCCGTCAGCCGTCTCGGTTCCCTTAGAGGGCTGGATTCGATATAACCCTGATTGAGCACCTCCTGCGAGCGAGAGGCTTTCATTAATTCTGGTAGTTCTCACAACGGGCCTGTGCGGTAGGAGGGATTATGATCGCCATCCCCGGTACCATGATGAGTATAGCCGCTTCCACGTGAGGAGACTGGGGTTTAGGAAGGTTAATTACTTTGCCCAAGGGCACGCAGGTAGTAAGAGACCGAGTGCGGACTTTCCGTTGTGGGGGACTCCAAGGCAGTGCCTCGGCAATGCACGTCCATTCTTTTTTTTTTTTTTTTTTTTTAAGATTTTATTTATTTATTTGACAGACAGAGATCACAAGTAGGCAAAGAGAGAGAGGGGGAAGCAGGCTCCCCGCTGAGCAGAGAGCCCAATGTGGGACTCGATCGGAGGACCCTGAGATCATGACCTGAGCTGAAGGCAGCGGCCTAATCCACTGAGCCACTCTGTTTCTATACCAGGGACAGCGGTATCAGATGTAAGAAAGTAATTTCTCATTATAAAGATCATTACAAATGAAAATGGGGAGCAGGGCGCCTGGGTGGCTCAGTCAGTTAGGCATCTGATTCTTGGTTTCCGCTCAGGTCATGATCTCAGGCTTGCGAGATCAAGCTGTGCTCCCTGCTCAGCAGAGTCTGCTGAAAGATTCTTTCCCTCTGTCCTCCTGTCCCATCTCTCTCTCACTCTGAAATAAATATGTGAAATTTTTTTAAAAAATGAAAATGGTTAGCAAGTGAAGTTGTGGGATCTACCATTCTGTCTTTAAAAATAAAAAATATTTGCAAGTGGGATTGAATCTGCCCCTACCTGAAATCATTCTTTCCAAGTCCTGGTCAGTCTTGAACACTGACCATCGGGATCCTTTGGCTCTCAGATAACTGTTGTGTCCCTCCCTCCACTCCCTCCTCCCTCGTTCCCTTCTTTCCTTTCTTCCTTCCTTTCCTTTCCTTTTTTCTTTTTGAAACAACCAGAGGTGAGGTGGGGCCAGGAAGAGGAGGGGGTGATAGAGAAATGAATGAAAGTGGCCAAAACTTCTTATCTTATAACTTCTAGTTATAAGATAAATTAAGTTCTGGGGATATTATGTACGATGTGGTGACTATAGTAAATAATACTGTGTTGTATATGTGTTAAGTTCCTAAAAGAACAGATCTTAAAAGTTCTCATCAGGAGGGGAAAAAAGTTTGTAACTATGTGAGTTGATGGGTGTTAACTAAGCTTACTGTGGGAATCATTTTGCAGTCCATACATATATCAAATCATTATGTTCTACACCTTAAACTAATACAATGTTATATGTCAATTACATCTCAAGAAATTAGAAAAAAATGTTAATTACAAAACAACCATATATTCATTGAGAAGAAAAATTAAGCTAGGTAGGCATACAGAAAGCAAAAAAAGATTAAAGATCTCACCTGCCATCTTTCCACTCCCTTTCTCCAGGTGGTAACCACTGATAATAGTTTGATGGGTATCCTTTATGGCATTTCCTATGCATTTAAAAAGAAAAAGGAAGGAGAAAAGAAAAAGAAAGAAGGGAGTTATTTTTACAAAACCGAGATAATATTATTCATGTCGTTCTATAGCCTGGTTCTTTCTCATGAAACTATCTCATACACATCTAATAGTTATACTTTCTTGTAGCAGCTGCACAGTATTTATTAACCTAGATGGCCATAATTTGTTAACCATAGCCCTACTGGTAGACATTTAACTGTCTCCAATTTGTTCTTATTTCAAGCCATGCTACAGTGAGGTCATTGCCCATATATCATTTTGCACTTGATATGACTATTTCTAGGGACAGGTTTTTACAAGGGGAATAGCTGATTCAAAGGTACAGCAGTTCCAGTTTTGACAGACCCTGCCAAAGTGTCCTCCCAAGTCTCTAAGAAGTTATGGGTCCACCAATTACTAGTTTAGGAGTTTTTATCTTTTTAATTCTTTCTGTGTAATAGAAACAATTCTTCCACAAAACAAGCAAATAGAAGTGATGAATAGAGAATATATTCTCTCTCTCTCTCTCTCTCTCTCTATATATATATATATATATATATATAAGGCTTAAGGATCATCATTTAAGAATCCTTTTACATCCTTCTTTCAATATTTTATGAAATTGTTACGTTATCTCATAGAAAAAGAGTGGCAAGAATGAAATTGGTTTGTTTCTTGGCTTTTTAAAAAAATACTTTTTCCCCCCAGAGCAATTTCAGGTTCTCTGCAAAATCAAGGGGAAAGTACATAGATTTCCTATATATTCCAGGCTCTATAGATTCCTGCATTATATACATTTGTTAAAATTGATAAACCCACATTGACACATTATAATTACCCAAAGTCCATAGTTGACATTGGGGTTCACTCTTAGTATTGTATATTCTATGGGCTTCAGCAAATGATAAATAGCCACCGTTATCATTTCCCCCCTCCCCAATCTCTGGCAACCAGCAATCTTTTTATTGCCTGCATAGTTTTGCCCTTTCCAGAATACCATCTGGTCGGAATCGTATAGTGTGCAGTCGATTGCAGACTCTTTCTTTCACTGAGGAGTATACGTTCAAGGTTCTTCGGTGTCGTTTCATGGCTTGATAGCTCATTTATTTTTAGTGCTGAGTAATTCTCTATTATCTGGGTGTACCATAGTTTATTTATCCATCCACCTACTGAAAGACACCTCGGTTTCTTCTAGGTTCGAGCACTTATGAATAAAACATCTTTGTGCAGGATTTTGTGTGAGAATAAGTTTTCAGCTCCTTTGGGTAACTACCAAGGAGTGCAACAGCTGGATCATAGGCTAAGGCTTAGTTTCTTAAGAGAGCACCAAACTGTCTTCTGCAGTACCTGGATCATTTTGCATTCCCACCAGTGATCAGTGAGAGTTCCTGCTGTTCCATATCCTCGTTTGCATTTGGTGTTGTCCATGTTCTGGATTTTAGCCATTCTAATAGGTGTGTAATGCTAGCTTGTTGTTTCAATTTGCAGTTCCCTAATGACAAGTGATGTAGAGCATCTTTTCATGTGCCTCTTTGCCATCTGTATGTCTTCTCTGGTGAGGTGTCAAGTATTATCCCATCTTTTAATCAGGTTATTTCGTTATTATTGAGTTTTAAGTGTTCTTTGCATATTTTGCATATATGTTATATATAATGCATATTTTGCATTTCTTTATCAGATGTGTCTTTTGCAAATATTTTCTCCCCATCTCTGGCTGGTCTTCTCATTCTCTTGACATTATTTTTCAATAAAATGAAATAATTTGAAATAAATGTGAAATTTTTCAATAAAATTCAATTTTTCAGAGCAAAAGTTTTTAATTTTTATAAAGTTTAGCTTATCTATTATTTCTCTCATAGATTATGCTTTTGGTATTGTATCTAAAAATTCATCATCATACCCAAGGTCATCCAGGTTTTCTCCTGTATTATCTTTTATAATTTCAGTTTTACAGTTTCACATTTTACATTTAGGTTTTTGACCCATTTTGAGTTAATTTTTGTGAAGGGTGTATCTAGATTCTTTTTTGTTTTTTAAATGTGGATGTCCAGTTGTCCTAACACCATTGGTTGAGGAGATTATTTTTTCTACATTGTATTGCCTTTGCTCCTGTATCAAAAATCAGTTCACTCTGGTTTTTTTTTTTTTTTTTTTTTTTTTTGGTTGGTTTTTTGTTTTTGTTTTTGTTTTTTTTTTTTGGTCAGTGAGAGTGAGCACAGGCAGACAGAGAGGCAGGCAGAGGCAGAGGAAGAAGCAGGCTTCCAGCTGAGCAAGGAGCCCGATGTGGGACTCGATCCCAGGACACTGGGATCATGACCTGAGCCGAAGGCAGCCGCCCAACCAACTGAGCCACACAGGCGTCCCCAGTTCACTCTGTTTATGTGAATTTACTCCTGGCCTCTCCTTCTGTTCCAGAGGTCTGTATGTTTTCTCACTAATAGTACGCTATGGTGATTACTATAGTTTTTACAGTAAGTATTAAAGCCATGTAGTGTCCATCCTCCAATTTGTTCTTCCATGTTGTGTGGGCTATTCTGGATCTTATGCATCTCCATAAAAACTTTGTAATCAGTTTTTCAGTGTCCACAAAATAACTTGCTGGAGTCTTTGGGGATTACACAGTATCTGTAGATCAAGTTGGGGAAGAACTGACATTTTGACAATGTTGTTGGCTTTTTAAAAAAAGTTTTGAAGTAAAATTCATATACAATGAAGCTCATACATCTAAAGTGTACAATTCAATGAATTTTGATAATTGTAATAGAGAATATTTGTATCACCTCAGAAAATTCCATGTTGGCCACTTCTAGTAAATCCCAAACTCCATGAATATTCTCATAACATCTTTTTGTGGACATATTTTCAACTCCTTTGAGTAAGTACCTAGGAATAGAATTACTGAATGATGTGGTGTTGTATATTCAACTTCTTAAAATAATACCGTATAGATGGTACTAATTTATATTCCCACTAACACAGTCTGAGAGTTGTAGGTATTCCACAGTCTCACCAAGATTGAATATGAAATTATATATTATTATGGCTTTAGTATGCAATTCTCTGACAATGAATGTTGTTTGAGTATTTATTCTTACACATATCTTTTCTTTTGTGAAGTATCTGTTCTAGTATTTTATCAATTTTTAAATTCTTGTTTGGTTTTTGATTGTTGACTTGTAAGAGCTCTTTATGTGCTTCCTATATAAGTCTTTTCTCAGGTATGTGCATTATATTTTCTCATAGTCTGTGTCATATTGTTTTATTTTATTAATGGCTCTTCTAGATAAGCAGAGGTTTAAACATTCTGACAAAGTTCAATTTATAAATTACCCTTTTATGTTTAATGTTTTTGTCTCCTCATAAGAAATCTTTGCCAACTCATGGTCTCAGGGATATCTTCCTATGTTTTCTTCTAGAAACTTTCAAGTTTTAGATTCTAGGTTTAGATCTAAAATCCATATCAATTCATTTCTGTGTGAGGTGGGAGCTGAGATTCCTATGGTTTCAATGTTTATCCAGTTGTTCCAGTACTACTCATTGGCATAAAGGCATAAAACTCCCTTACTTTGTTTTATTATAATTTTAATATCTATAGGATCAATAGTTTATTACATTTAATGTAATGAACACGGACTTAGCTACATTCCACACATTTCGATGTATGTTCACTATCATTTATTTTGAAATAGTTTCTATTTTCCTTTTTTATTTCTCCTTTGACCCACAGTTCCTTTTGCAGTCTACAGGGTATCTTACTTGTTAAGTTCAACTTTAACTCCACTGTGTAAGAAAATAATTTGGAAAAAATTTCAATCCTTTGAAATTTGACTTACTTTATGGCCTAGCATATGGTCTATCCTGATGAATATTCTATGTGTACTTGAAAAGAACATGTACTCTGAAGTTTGGGGGTGTAACATTTTTAAATGTCCATTAGGTCAAACTGGTTGATAATGTTCAAACCTTCTATACTCTTGACTTTTCACCTAGTTTTTCTATCAGTTACTGAAACCATGAAGTTCAGGTCTCTAACTGTGATTGTGGATTTGTTTATTTCTTCTTAGTTCTGTCAGTTTTTGCTTTGTATATTTTAAAGCTATATTATTAACTGAATAAACATTTATGATTATTATGTCTTCCCATTGATTTGAGCATATTATCATTATGGAATGCCTTTAAATTCTAATAATACCCTTTGTGCAAAGTCCACATTTGCTTGGGTTAACATAGCCACACCATATTTCTTTTGCTTACAGTTTGCATGAATGTCTCTTCAATTTTATTCTCAACCTGCTGGTCTTTTTATGGCTCTGATAGACTGCATATGGTTGAATCTTGCTTTTTTATGCTATTTGGCAGTATCTATCTTTTAATTGGTGTTGAGTTTACTTATATTTAATATTGATATAGTTGAATTTAGGCTTACCATTTTTCTATTTGTTTTCTATTTGCCTCATCTTTTTCCCTTTGTTTCTCCTTCCTTACACTACTTGGGTTAATCACATTTTTAGAATATTCATTTTAATTTCTCTATGGATTTAAACTTTTTGTGTTGTTTAAGTTATTGCTCTAGGAATTATACTATGCAATCTTAACTTACCATGGCCTTAGAATGAGTATTTTACTCTTACATGTAAAATGTAAAAATCCAGCAACAGTAAAATTCCATTAATGCCAAGTTATATCTTACATATGCGTGTACTATAAATACCAAAATACAAAATTCCAAACTTTGCTTTAAACAGTGAGCTCTTTTTTTTAATTGGAAAACAAAATATTTTACATTTATCCGCTTTTGTGTAACTATTTCTGGTATTCTTTCTTGCTTCCATTGATCTGAGTTTGTACCTGCTATAATTTCCATTGAGCCTGAAAAGTTTTCTTCATTGTATCTTCAGGAAGTTAAATATTCAGGTGCCTGGGTGGCTCAGTTGTTAAGCCTCTGCCTTCGGCTCAGGTCATGATCCTAGGGTTCTGGGATTGAGTCCACATCCTGCTTCCTGCTCAGTGGGGAGCCTGCTTCTCCTTCTCCCTCTCCCCTGCCTGTGTTCCCTCTCTCACTGTCTCTCTCTCTATGTATGTGTCAACTAAATAAATTAGTATCTTAAAAAAAGAGAGAGAGAAGCCAGACATTATCTTCATTTCTGAAGTTTTGCTGGATGTAAAATTTACATGAATTTATCATTCAGCACTTTAAAGACATTTGTTTCTGTTGAAAAGTCAGTGATCATCTCTATCGCTGTCCCTTTATGTGATGTCTTTTTCCTCTGACAGCTTTTCAGGATTTTCTTTTTATCGTTGGTTTTCAGAAAGTTGGCTAAATGCACCTAGATGTGGGTTTTGTTTTTTTTTTAACTTACTTGCATGGGTTTCCCTAGCTGCTTGGATCTATAACCTGATGTTTTCTACCAAATTTGGGTGATTTTCCTCTACTTCTCTTTTTTTTTTCTCTTTCTTCTCTTCTTTTGGGAACCCAGTGAAAATGATTTTTAGACTGATATTTTCCCACAGGACCCTGAACTTCTTTCCATATACTTGAAAAACATGTTTTTCTCTAATCATCAGATTGGATAGTTTCTATTGATATCTTCATATTTTCTGACCCTTTTTATTACTCTTAAGCCTATCTGTTGAATTTTATTTTAAATATTATCTTTTCAGTTATAGAATTTCCATTTGGTTCATTTTTATAGTTTTCATATCTTTACTGTAATTTCTAATATGTCTGGCCATTTTTATTATCCTATTCTTTAAGTCCTTTTACAAATATATAATAGCTACATTGAAGTCTTTGTAACATCTTGTGTCATTTACTATTTGACCACATTTTTTTGTTTGTTTCTTGATATGTCTAGTAATTTTTTTATTATATACTGGACTTTGTAGAGGATGCATTATAGACTCTTGGTTTCCGTTATTTTCCTCTGGACAGTACTGAATTTTGTTCTAGTTGGTAATTACATTACTGGCTGATCATCCTGAACTTGGAGAGACTTGGTTTGAGGCTTTGATGGGTTCTGTTTCAGTTTTGTCATTACGCTTAGTGCAAATCCCTTAAATATAATATCTAGTCTTTTTTATCTAGGGTATGACTTTCTATGGTTTTAAGTAAAAATCTTGAAAAATTACGAAGCTCCTCAAACTTGGCATGATTTAGATTCTACTCCGTCTCCATGCGGTGGACAGGAGCTGAAATCTCTGTTCTATTTTTTCAGCCTCCCAGCTGTAGTTTTTCATGGGGCAACTTGGAATCTCCCCTGCATGTGTGTAGTTCAAGGGTCAGCCAAGGATTTGAGAGGATGCTGTAAGTAGCTTTGGGGCCTACTCCCTCTGTGGTCTCTCCTTCTGGGATTTTCACATCCTCAATTTCCAGTCACTGTGATAGCTCCCAAACTGTATTCTCCAAATCTTCAGGCCAATAAGACTATGACTTTCTGCATGAGCTTTAGTTGTCTTGTACAAAGTGGGCTCTAGAGCATCCTCAGGGAAATCCATAAACATATCAATCTTATCCAGTATGGTTTCTTACTTCAAGGATCAAATTCTCTCCAGTTTCTGCCTGTTTTGGTGTCTATCTAATACATTTAAATAGCTGTTCTTCAATAGTTTTGTCTAGCCTTTCTAATTGCTATCTGTAGGAAGGATAGTCTAGTACATGGTACTCATTATGACCAGAACCAGAACATACACCCATAACTTTTTCATTTGATTTCACCCAAGTAAGAGCTGCCTTCTTCACTTGCATCAAAGATTGCAGCAGTTTGAAATTTGGGATGAGCCTTTCATTTTTCCGTCAGTGATTTCCGCCTGTATATCATCATTGCTTTATTAAAAGGTAGATGCTCCAAACAGAGAAACAAATGCTTGCCTTCCTCGAGACACTCTCAAAAGAAATACCAAGTCTGCTTTTGTTTAATTTAGTATTTGTAATAGGGAGAAGTTGAGGACAATAGCCTTCTAAAACTCCTCAGCCTGGAAGTTGGGTGTTTAACTGTCCATGTGGCCTCTCCGTTTTACAAATAATCCTTTGAAAACATCTCTATGACTGACCATTTATGTAAATAAGGAAAGCCTTTGTTTTAATTTGTTTTACTGGGTATACTAGACAAATTAGAGGAAGGAGAGCCAGGAAGAAGAATTTAGTAAGCTGGGAAATGTCGGGTGTTTCTTTTGTAGGATGTAGTTTAGAGATTCCTGGTTGGAATGGCCCATACCATAAGAGTTCCGGGTGGGTGCCATGCCACACAGGAAACAATTGTACCCTGGCCCTGGGAGTAAGCCAGAGAGCTAACAAATTCAGTGTGCATTGAAATGCTTCATCAACAGGCCTTCTGCAGGGCCTGCCCTCTCTGCTGGGTCACTGACCTTTATAAGTGCACAGTCATGGCCACCGCCTGACAGGCATGAAAAGAAGACAGACAATGGACGAGAAGGAGACATGCACAGAGGGGGAAAATGCACTCATTCAAGGGATTTACTGGTCAGAGATGTCATGTCCTATGTCCAATTCCAGAATGCAAGTGACGGTGTTTAAACTGTGCACACCAGGCCAAAGAAATATAATAAATGATTATTATTAATATAAATAGATCTCTGAGAATCATGATCAGCTTTGCGGCAGCAAAGAAAAATGTAGAAAGTTGTTCTTTGCTATAAAATTTTTTTTAGCAACTTCTAAAAGCTGTAGATCATTAAAATTGATTAGAGTGTCATAGAGCCTGATTTCAAAGACATTCCAGACTCCAAAGACAGCATCATACGGTGGCTTGCAAGTGGAAGAAAAAAAATGGATTTGGTTCCTGAGCTTGTCACAAAGTAGTTGTGTAACCTTTGGTGACTTGCTACAAACCCTCATTCTCCATCTCTGTATTAAGTTCTCTTACAGTACAATGACCACATTTCCCTAATATTTGAAAACATCTGTTTGCTACTGTCCTTTTGCATTCTAGGTGATTTGTACAGCTTCCTGTTCAGAAACTTTGAAAACCATGTTAACATGGTGGTTTTTGAAACAAGCTTCGGGAACGCTAAAGTTTTCCTCATTCAATAAGATGCCCTGGTGTTACTTTACATATTAGAATTCCATGTAGGCCTGCATTTATTTTTATCTTTTTTTTTAAGATTTTATTTATTTATTTGACAGACAAAGATCACAAGCAGGCAGAGAGGCAGGCAGAGAGAGAGGAGGAAGCGGACTCCCCGCTGAGCAGAGAGCCCGATGTGGGGCTTGATCCCAGGACCCTGGGATCATGACCTGAGCCAAAGGCAGAGGCTTTAACCCACTGAGCCACCCAGGCACCCCTTTTTATCTTATTTTTTAAAGGAGTCTCCTGGTAGGGGAAAAAGCATCTAAAAACCCATTCTCAAGGATGTTCTTTCTATTTCCAAAGGCCTGTAATTCCTGTAGTAAAAAAGGAATGCAGAAATGTGTACCTTTTATTGATAAGCATTTTTTGGAGGCATTTATCAATGATAATAAATTATTTGGCTCTACTAGTCTTCTACTATTCTTGGGCAAAATACTACTCTGATAGAAAAACGATGTATTATAAATGCATATGGAAAGAGACGTGCATTCTGAGAAGCCCAGTCTAGCATAGGAGCCCTGTCCTAGATGGCTTTTACACCACTCCCCACTACAGAGACCGGTCCCATCCAATGGTGGTCTCAGCTGCTCAACATTCCCGGTACTCTAGGTCTCACCACCCTCATCTGGTTACATTAGCCTAAGAGCATCTCAAAAATGGCATCTTGCCTGGGCTTCCACCCATGAGTGCCTAACATCCCATCTTGCTACTTGGAGAACGTCTCTCCATGATCAGTTATTCGGGGAAAGTAATCTACTTTTAACACTAACTGAACCCAGACTTTATGTGCCTGTGCCTGCAGAAAAGATAAGCATGTGATGCGTTTCAAAGCCAAATATAAGTGATTTCTATTGCTAACCAAGAAGTGATCTTTCTTACTACTCCCTTTAACAAATACAAGGTAACTAAGGAGGTAAAGCGTTTGAGCAATCTGCAAGTGGGTTCCCAAATCCAAAGCACGTAGCTAATATTTACAGCAGCTTTCACCCGAGAACCTGCTCCCATATGAGGTAGAAATTCTTTTTATTCCCAATGTGCAAAAGTAAAGAAATTTAGTTCTGGAAAGGGTGACATCAAAGTTCCTTTTAAGATGCAGGCAATCATCCTCCTGCTGAAGAGACTTGAATTATCTATGACAGAAGTGTCTGATTAAGGGTTAAGGTGAAAGACTTGTTCATCTTCTGGAAGAAGAGGATGATACTTCCTTGTTAGTCTCTAAGCCTTTGTGACTGGAATAACCATTCCCGGGGCTTCATGAGAAATGCTGGAAGGGCAATCCTTGTGTTTAATATCTTTACTCCCCAGATACAAAGGTGCTGGACCACCCTCTAGGAGCTTTTATTCTGTTGCATGAAGACGCGTAACATTCACGTAACCTAAAATACCACAGTCATATCCTGAACATTTTGCACAGTTAGGTTTTTTAGATACGTTTTTGGTTTGTTCTTAATTTTTCCATTCCTTTTTTGATTTCTCTGTTCCTAAAGTTTTTCTTTCTGGGGCAAATGGGGAGCCACATTTAAATGTAATAGAGAGGACTGTTAGGCAGAATTCTGAGGGACTTGAGAATGCTAACTCCACCCACATCATCAGGAGAAGCTTCCTGTGTGAGGTGGGATTTAAGTCATATTAATTTGTCCCAGACCACACCAAAATTAAGCTGTTCACATCCAAAACATTCCATGAATTCAGTTGCGAGGAGGAATTTGTTCAGCCATGTTACGGATTCATATTTCTCTCCTCTCCCAAGAAGGTCTGGGTGTCCTTATAAGGGAGAACGCCCCTGTTTCCCACAGTGTGGAGAGCTAAATAAATACTCTCTCACAGTCATTGCAGAGGTAACTTTTTTTTTTTAATGGATTAAAAAAAAAAAAAAGCAGTTCTGAGAGCCCATCACTGTTTCAGCATCCCCATTCAGAGAGGGGGCTTTTGTCTCTCTCTCAGTGGGAGCTGCCATTTTAATGGGGCCTCCAGCGGGGGCCTAGTTTGATGATGTGAAGTAGGTCTGGAAGAATCGAGGAATTTTTTTTTTTTAATTTAGATTTTGGTTAGTTTAACTATACCAGCTTTCAAGTGAACTGAAATTTTAAAAGTAAATACATGGGAAATGTCCCTCAAAAGCTGATACCAGATAATTTCAACAATTTCTCATTTCTGAAACTTTCTTGTTTGAAAACCAACCCCCTTGAAGTTCCAACAGACATTAGGACATCCCCCTCCATCTGTTTGTAAAAATGAAAATCAAGAGAGTTCATTCTTAAAAATAGGCCTACAGTGTACACACGTCCTTGGACACAAACATGCACTCCTCTAAGTGCTAGATGAAAGCTTCTTCCAAAAAATTGCTTTGAGCTTATTGGTGATGCCAAGCCAGAATTGGGATGGCTTTGTTGTAATTCTGGGGTTTCCCTTTGGCGTGAGTCAAGAGCACAGAGATACGTGGAGTCCTCCCCCGCTCCACAGCCCCAGGCCTGCCAAAGTTACTCCCTATGCCCTTGTCCTACTGGGGGGATTCCAGCCTCCCACAACACACTTTCTAGATAAAACTATCACTCTCAGTAACAAGGCCGGAGCCTGCAGGGTCAAACTGGCCCACAGGCAGCTTTCTGCAGGCCTTGGTCTGGGACCTGCCCTCCCCCGTCCCAACCCCGGCCCACCCCAACGCCGCAAGGCCACACACTGGCTGTTTCTGGCAGCTGTGCTCCCAGATGCCAACCACTGGAATGTGTTTTAGGTTCCTGAGCCTCTGCCTGACTAGCTTCGGGGGGAGGGCACTTTCCTGGCCTCACTGGCTCCAGGGCTGGGCTGCGGTTGCAAGAGGACTGGGGGGGGGGGGATCAGTTTACAGATGGGCCTTTCACTCTCACAGAGCACTTTGCCTGCACAGATTCTGAGCAGGGGCACACTGAGCTCCTCCATAGATCTACAGGATCATGGTTCTCCTTGGTGAGGTGTCTGTAATAAGTGGCTAACTGCATGGCCTGTCGCACCATCCCAGTACCGGAGAGAGAGAATGTGTGTGTGTGTGTGTGTGTGTGTGTGAGTGTGCGTGTGTGCATGTGCCCAGTTGTGTGTGCTTGCACATACATGTGTGCATATGTGAGCTCATGTGTATACATACATAAAGGGGCTCATTCTAGGCAGAAATGAATGAATGGATGAATTAATGAATTTTTTTAAGTACAGTGGACACGTAATGTTACATCAGCTTCAGGTGTGCGACCGTGATTCACCAACTGTGTTTGATACGGTGCTGGTCACAGGCATCACTGCAACTGTCCCATGCGCACTACTACCACATCAACTCTCTTCCCTGTGCCGTGCCTCTCATTCCTGGGAGTGAGTGAATTTTTCAGAAGAGGGTGGAAGAATGGACACATTTCTGAAAAAGGCAAGTATCTGGGGAAGTGCAGCAGCCCCAGATGTGTTTTTATAAGCTGACTGTCCATGATTGCATTCTTGGGGAATTCATATAAAGATATCTTGCTGTCGAGCCACCTGTAAACCCAAAAGCTCTCCTTGATGGGCTTGAAAGTGGGGAGAGAAAAAAAAAGGAGAAAAATTGTCCCTGTGAAACAATTTTAAATTCAGCTTTGCATGTTTCTTTGTAACTGGGTTCCCAGTAACTGGGGGATGAGAGTGACGGTGGAAAAACCCACTGGTCTTAGTGCTGCACCTCTCAGAAGTGACCCTGAAGTCTGGCTGGTGGTCTGTAGTACGTGTCTGTGTCCCACATGAGGTCCTGGCTCTTCATATGTAATAATGTTTGCTATCATGTCATTGCATCACATCATCCATTGGCAAGTTAGTCCAAAGCTACTCCTGCCTGCCAGCGTAGCCCTTTGGAATATTGAAGTATGAACAAGAGCTTGGATGATGATTTTAAAAAATCATTCTACTCTTTTTTGCCTTTTCTACACTTCCCATAGAAATGACAGTGGCAGATTCCAGATGCTAGGACACAGCCAAGCGAGCAATAGAAAGTCAGACATTGCAGACCCAGTTTCACACACAATGTGCTTTTGGAGAAGGCACGTATAGGTGGATATCCACTCATAATGTACTATCTTGCCAGCAGATATGCTCTAACTTTTAAAAGAATTTAAATTATAAATGTATTACTTTCTTGTAAAAAAAAAATACAGTATAGAAATGTTTAAAATAGAAAGTGCACTATTAATTTACCCTCATTCCTTCTCCCCAGAAATGATGATCATGACAAATCTATGAGTATCCTTCCAGTCTTTTCATACATGAACATATATGATGTACATGTATGTACAATGTATATGTGTTACATCTACATGTAAAGTGAAATAGGTATGTCTACATAGAGAGGATCTGTTCTCTTCAATGGGATTTTATTAAACATATTGTTCTGTCACTTCCTTCTTTTTACTCAAAAATGTATATCAGGGCAGCTTTTCTTATCAGTAAATACGTTTTTAAATGGGTCTGTGATATTCCAGAAGATCAATGTGCTGTGGTTTATTTAGTTTTTCCTATATTTATGGTTATTTAAGTTATCCCGATTTTTTCAGTAACACAAAAAATGCTGTCGTAAGCGTTCTTGCATATACATCATCAGTTTTAAGCATAGCATATTTGGATGCACTTGGGCTGTGCTAGCAAACTGTCAGCTGGGCAGAAGAAACTACAAGAAGTGAAGTATGGGTATCGTTATCGGGTTTAAATCTGGACACTGCTAAGCAGTGAGTTGCCTAGGGCTTATAGAAACAGTAGATTCACTGAAAGTTGCATTTGGGTGGGGAAGGTATTATTCTTCATAGTCATGAGACTTTTTGTTCTCACCATATCTTCACAAGATAACGTATGTGTAGGTATGCAGAGCTCTTCTCCAAAGTTATAACTAACAGAGGTGTGGAACTGGCTCCCCCAGAGAACTTTGAGATAATGAGAAGGACGAGAATAGTCGTAGTGTTCTCTGCAGCTGAAAAAACCAGCGTTTTCTAAAACCTGCAGGTGTATTTGTCTCCATTTCTCAAGGCCAGGACTTGAAAATTACAATTTACTTCTCCTCCAGTTTCATATCCTCTCTATTCCACCCTTTTTTAATTTGTATTCTTTTTGAAAGTTCCTCACATCGTTATTAATTGGGCCGAGAGTCATTCCTTTATTCCTTTATTCAGCGATTTGAATTCATTCATTCAATGATTGATATACATCAGGTTATAATAGAGCTCAATAATCTCTAGGAAAAAGCTGTCACCATTCACCATCTGAGCCAATGAATCTTTTTTCCTCATTTATTTTTTTATATTTTTAAATGATTTACAAATAATTTATAGAAATAAAGGGATAGTTAAAAAAAAATATTTGGGGGGTGCCTGGGTCATTCAGTCTTTAAGGGTCTGCCTCCACTGCAGGTCATGATCCCAGGGTCCTGGGATCAGGCCCCTTGCTCAGTGGAGAGTCTGCTTCTCCCTCTCCCTCTGCCTTCTTGTGCTCTGTCAAATAAATTTTTTAAAAAACCTTTAAAAAAAAGATTTTGTTTGAAATCTTAATAAAAATTTAAACAGAAAAAATTCAATTTTTTATTTAATATTTTTCTCCATTTGAAAGTATGCATGCGCCCAAAGGGTAGTATCTTTAAAATTTAGCTAACTGTCCATCACCTGTCATGCAGGAGTCTGGATCATTTCTATACTATAAATACTGATACAGGACTTCAAATACCTCCCTAGTAGGTTTTAGCTTATCATTATTCCTGGTTTGTGTTGTGTTTGGCATTATCAAAATGCCAAACAGGTCTGTACATATATCTAAGATAAAATTGGTCTGTCACATTAGTTTCTGCACTGGATAGATACGGATATTAACAGGTTAAATAGTTTGCACCTAATAGTTTGCACCTACTAACAGGTTAAATATGTTTCCAGGACTCTTCCAGAATCTTAGTGTGTTTAGCAGTTTTAGTTTGTGTAGGAGTATGAATACAAAGTATTAAATTTCAGGGAGCCTCCTGCTGTGGGAAGTACCTGAATTCTAATGCCACTTTTTCCCCAGTGAAGGGTCCTGATACTCAGTATAAAAATTTATAGGGCCTTTCAGAGCCTACACTAGGCCAGTAACCAGGTCCTGAAGGACCAAGCACAGGTCTCTCACTCATTCATTTGGGAATTTCTCATGGGAATCAGAGAACCGTACTCCTTGCTGCTATACCAGAATTCTCCTTACCTGTTGCTCTTTGCCTATGCTTTCCCTCTTTTTTTTCTTACAACCCAAGATTCATATCATAATGGATTTTATGGTTTTGCCATACAGAGGTGGTTCAAACTCCCTTTACAACTGGACTGATTGCTTCCACGGAATAACTTCATCCACATCCTTCGCAGATTATAAATCATCAGAGGATAAACTACAAGCCATTTTCAGATAGAAGGGAAAATCTAAACTGCCAGGGTTGTTAGCTACAGAGACTTGTGTACTAGCATTTGATCTAGTGAACAAAACTCTAGGCTAGAGGTCCTGATGCTGGTTCTCCCACCTACTAGGCAGATGGCCTTGGGCCACTCTCTCTCTCTCTCTTTTAAAGATTTTATTTATTTAAGAGAGGGGGAAAGAGAGAGAGAGTGAGCAAGCATGAGTTGGGGGAGGAAGAGAGAGAGAATCAGACCCTTCACTGAGTGGGGAGGCCGACATGGGGTCAATCCCAGGACTCTGGGATCATGACCTTAGCCAAAGGCAGATGCTTAATTGACTGAGCCACCCACACACCCCCTTGGGCCATTCTCTTGACCTCTCTAAGCCTCAGTTTCCTATCAGTAAAATGAGCATAAAAATCTATTTCTACTTATAGAGAAAAGCTCTATAAATGTTCCTAGCACAGTGCCTGGTCCACTGTGGGAGGGGCCAATAGTGTTTATGAAGTCTAAAACGTTTTAAAAAGGAATCTCATTTGGAGAATAATAAAACTACACATTGCATGAAAATGATTAGCCCTTCCAAAACTCCATGATTTTAATTTCTAATAAAAGATTTTGTTCTTATATAATAATACCATTTTAAGTGAAATATGATGGTTTTATATAAAGTAACTGATAAAGGTTTGAATAATTTTTTGAGTGTTTATATAATTTCATTAGGTTTTTGTATATCCTAATTTAATAATAGAGGGAGGGGTACCTGGGTGGCTCAGTCAGTTAAGCATCTGCCTTCAGCTCAGGTCCTGATCCTAGGGTCCTGGGATCAAGCACCGCATCAGGCTCTCTGCTCAGCGGAGAGTCTGCTTCTCCCTCTTCTACTCCCCTTTGCTCTCCTTCTCATTCTGTCAAATAAATAAATAAATAAAATCTTTTTAAAATATAAGAGAGGAAAAAGGAAGTGCATTCATTTGATTACTGACAGAGAAGAGAATTTTTCAGTTAAGTTCTTACAAGCCAATTTCCATTTTTCCAGAAAATTCATTTTTATGGAATGACTCTAGTCTTTAGGCAGGTCATAAAGGTGTGTTTGACTGAATTTGAGACCCACCTACTTTGGGGGAGCTAGTGTGCAATCTTGAATCTCGGTCAAGAGAGGATATGAAATTAGTGTGGCTTATTATGTGATTATTTCATCCTGTCAGAATGATCTTTTACTTAGAATTCAAACTGTTCATTTAGTTTTTTTCTTTTAATCCATTATTCACCATCTTTGTTCCTAATTCCCCCTAAAGCTCTCTCCTCCACCATCCCTACCAAACCATGAAATAAAGTGTAGTGATTTGTGAGAGGGGATGCTCTGTACTTCACATCCTGTCCCATCGCCAGTGTTTGAAATCCCACCTGTTTGTTTTTTGGTTTGTTAAATTCATCATCCCAGCCCTTCTTCTTGTCCTGGGCCGTCCTTACTCTGTCCTTCCCTGATGATGGATGCACTGGGCTTCTCCCAATTTGATCTTTTTTTTTCTTGAACACTGTTGACTATGGATTACTCCATCCCTCCCCACGATTACTCTGGCCCCTCTCCGAAGGAACACCATTCCTCTCTCTCACTTCGTCCTGCCTCTCACAAGGGAAATCAGACATATAGAGAAAAACTTCCCATGCTAAGATTTAGTGAAAGCAGACAGCAAGTAATTGAGACCCTCCACATAAAAGCAAAAAAACAGACATCTGTAGTTTACATGATACATGCTTCTAGGTTAAAGGACAGTGTATTACAAACATAAATGACACTTTCAGAAAAGCATATTGTATATATTAGAATTCCTAGCATTGTAAAACAAGAATGTTAAAGTCCCCTAAAGAGAGAAGAGACCATCTGTGGGTTTATGACGTGAAGCAGATGGGACAGTATCTGAGAAGGGCTTAAGTTTCTGTTCTTGATATTGTCATCAAGTCAGTCATAACTTGAGTGGTCTGAGAAGGGTGTTCTCAAATCCCCAGGTGACTTGGTATTGAGGAGGCACTGCAGCAATAATGGAGTACTTCAGGATTCACCCCAGTGGTTGAGCATCAGTTACGTTCCTGGCATACACATCCTCCCATGTGCTGTCAAATGTCACCCTGTACCCAACAGAGGCAAAACAGTTATGAGAACCAAACTTTTCCCTCCTAGTTTTTCCCTGATGTCGCTCTTTCCATTATTGTCTGGCACAAGATTATTTCAAAGCTTTTGCATCACGTTCCAAGGTCTTCCAGTGGAAAGAATCAAATAAACGAAGCCCATAATCTCACCCTCTCATCCGAAGGGACTTTGGCCCTATAATACAAACTACAGCTGTCTTAAAGCACAATAGCTACCAACTCTACCGTGGGTCCTCTGAATGGGAGCCCTGAGGGGCTTGGAATCTGCATTTTAACATACTCCATGGGTATTTTTTTGCACACTGGAATTCGAGAACAACTGCCCCAGAATATTCTAGTTCGCTATTAAAGTATGAGAAAATGCTCCGCAAACAACATGTTACTATGTTCTTCATAGAATTGTAGAGGTTGAAATGAATAGAATCAGGATATTTGTTGTTTTGTTTGTGAAGTTTTGCTGTTGTTGTTTTTTAAGGAGTGAAAGATATGCAAATAGTTAAAGAGGAAAGTATGTATGACAAAGATCTAAGGAAATGAATTGTACATGTCCTCCAAAGTGGGATTAATACAGTAGGACCTACACATTTTTACAACCCAGATTAAGCCTGTTCTTATGGTGTCATACAATTAGAATTTGTGAGAAAAGGATTACTTCACTGGGAAATCAAAGTAAAATAGCTTTCAAAATATCATATGTCTTTTCCCACAGACATAATACACAAAAAACTATTTAGGCAAATTTACCCAGTGGACACTGTTTATTACAACATACTTTCAGTAAAGCCTCTTTGGACTAGATTAGCTCATAGCAGCTTGACATGGAATGCCCAAACATTGGAACAGCTGCTCTATAAGTAAAATATCTTGTTACATTTTCGTTAACCAATCAACTGTTCAGAATGTCTTGTCAGTGTGTCCCACAAACATACAAAGTTCCATGAAACTATTCAAAATCTGCTAACATCCAGTGACCAAGAACCGAAGATGGTTCACATTCAGTCACAAAGCCCTTTCCAGCATACTTTGCTTGGGTTTGCAGAATGAATTAGCTTATTTATTTGTTTGTTTGTTTCTTTATTTCACCTTGGACTACAGCTAGCTTCAAAAGTTCTTTGAACATTTTGAGGAACTTCTATGCTGTTTTCCAGAGTGGCTATGATCTCCCTGATATGAGGAAGTGGTGATGCAACATGGGGGCTTAAGTGGGTAGGAGAAGAATAAATGAAACAAGATGGGATTGGGAGGGAGACAAACCATAAGTGACTCTTAATCTCACAAAACAAACTGAGGGTTGCTGGGGGGAGGGGGTTTGGGAGAAGGGGGTGGGATTATGGACATTGGGGAGGGTATGTGCTTTGGTGAGTGCTGTGAAGTGTGTAAACCTGGTGATTCACAGACCTGTACCCCTGGGGATAAAAATATATGTTTATAAAAAATAAAAAATTAAAAAAAAAAAAGTTCTTTGAAGCTCCCTGTAAAGGTCTGACCTTTTCCTTGGTCCTAGGGGGCCTACTGGGCTTCAGAGTGGCATCTGATTTCTCCTGTACCAGATGGTCTCACCGTCCAGCTCCAAACCCAAAAGATTCAGGTTGCTCTTATAAAAGGTTCCAGGAAAGACCATGACTACCCAGGTGACCCTGTTTACCCCTGAACTTCTCTGAGAAAAAGACTCTGAAGGCACTGGCCATTAGCCAAGCCAGATCTAGTCCCTTCTTTTCTGCCTTTGGAAGTAATTGTAACCTAATGCAGAATCCTTAACAAGGGCTTCGTGGATGGGCTTCGCTGATTCCATAAAATGCTTGAGATAGTGTGTGAAGATTTTCTGTGCATATGTACATATGCATTTCCCTAAGGAGATTGTCTACAGCTTCCTACAGTTTCTTGAAAGGGTCTGTGACATTAACGGTTATGACACTTACATCCAAAGGTTGAATGTAATTGCACTGAGAACCTACCCCTTATGTTTACTGACTGACTTTATAGTATGAACATTCACTTCTTTGTGTTGTGTGTACTACCCATGCACTGAGAAAAAATAAGCAGCCTGCTTTCTCTACCAGTCAGGAGCTGGCTGTGCCTGCTAGTAACAGAGATCCTGTCACAGTGGCTCAAACAAATTAGGGATTTATTCCTTCTTGTAAGAGGGGAAGAGAAACCCAGAATCTTTATGTAACCACTGAGATACCACTAGAGACACAGGCTTTCCCCCTTCATTCTCTGACATCCTCAGCACCTTGCTTTGTACTTTACAGTGACAAGAGAGCTGCCATCTGTCTGTTTTCCATTTGAGGAACCTTTCTAGAGGTTCCACCAAATAAATTCACTTTACATTCCATTGCCCAGAACTCAGCAACAAGGGAGGTAGAGAAATGAAGCTTCCTAGGCAACTTGCTTCCCCCACACCCCACCAAATCAGGTTTTTGTTATTAAGGAAGAAGAGGAAAACATGTTCAGTAGGCAACAAGCAGTCATCTTTATCTCTTATGAGAACAGATGTTAGTGAAGTGCTTATTTTATGCTGAGGTTTCCTTCAGAAGTTTTTTGTAACCCCTATCCATTCAAGAAGGCAGAAGCATGTCTATGAAATACCCTGTTCTACAAGTTTGTGAATCTCTCTGTCCCTCTGCCTCAGTCTCCCTCACAAGCAGGTGCATGCTCACACCCACCATAGAAAGTACACACATGCACAGGTGCACGATACTGCCGAGGCACCTGAAGCTAATTCAGGAACTGCAGACAGAACCCAGCTCCCACATTCACCTACCCCAAGCACACCTGCCTTCACACAGCATTCCACCTGCTGCCCCACACCACTGAAGGAAGAAGGGAGACTCCCTTCCTCCTGCAGCTCCATTTCTCTGTCTCGGAGAATTCCTTTGCTTTCACCCCCTTCCCAGTCCATACCCCTGCCCCGCCTCTAGGCCTGGCTGTGCTCAGCCTTCACTTGGATCCACCTGAGCTTCCTGGGTTGGGATCAGCCATCTGAAGCCCGTTCAGCCATTTGGTGGGATGGAATTGGAATCCCAAACTCTGGGTCTCTCTTCACATTCTGCCTCACTTACTGGGATTTACATGGTAGACCAGATGGGCTGTTTCCTGTCTTCTGTGAAAAAATGCCCAGAACGCCATTTATCTTTCTTCCCCTCAAAGGCTTCTGATTTATTACCCAGAATGAGTTCTCAAGATGACATCAGCCAGTCCGTGGGAGCAGGTGCGTGTGGCCTCCAGGGGTCAGATGGGATAGGAGTGTTCTAAGGCCAAACAGTTCTGTGTCCTTGAGCAAATCACTGCTGCTCACTAAGCCCCTGTTTTCTTGTGAGGAAAAGGGCAGTGATGGTACCTGCTCCAAAGGTGGGGAGATGGCGCTCTTTCACCGGAAAGGTAATATTTTCCACGAGTGGCTCCATCAGTGTGCAGAGAGCATCCCATTGAGTACAGACCCTGGTGCTGTGGAATTTGCCCTGTAGAGTTTTGCTTCCAGTCCTTGGAAGTCAGGAGGGCTTTGAGTTCCTCTGGGGAAACAGGGAGACCCCAGCCTCTAGTCCACTGGGCAAAGGACAGACAGTGTTCTGAGCTCCCTGGATGGTCTGTCATGTCCTCTCCACCCAGAAACTGATGGCCGTTAGGATGAGCCCTGAGGCCCACCCACCCCCATTCCCACCCCCCCAACTCCCGTTCCAGAGGAGCAGTTAGGGGAGGAAGTGGTACCCCCAGGAATTGATGTGGTCATCCTGGGGAAAAATGGGAACAGCTTCCATCCAGAATGGTTTCTCTATTTGGTTTTCTGCCTCGAGAACTGCATGTGTAAGGGTCATGAGTGCTGCATGGAAGGGGCCTCTTTAAAAACAATTAAAGTCCGTAGATGCTGCCGGCTGAGCAGTCTCTCTTCTCTGTCTGCCAGAGAACACAAGCCCTGTCTGACTTCCTGTGAAGCTAGTCAGGGCAGAACATCTTTTCTCCGGATCCTCTTCTCAGCAGCGGCCACAGCAGTAAATCTTCAGAGAGGCCTCATTAGGCAAGTTCCTTTTTGAACTGCCTCCACCCTCCAGACCTCTCGAAACCACCACTGCCATTCTAGCATGTTATTATTTTTTCCTCCTAAGCTTGCATTTTCCTCGATCCTGGCACCTAGGCCTCCCCACGCAGCTCTCACTTTCCTACACGGACGCTTCTCTAGCTGGAATCTCTCCAAAGGGTGTGTTCCTGCAATCAAAAACTTCCCTTTTTGTTTTATCGCATCACTGAACATACCAGATAAGGCCCGGGAAGGGAGGGGGTGAGGGAGAGAGGGAGGGGTCTGGCTGATTTGCCCTGGGGAGGGGGGCGCAGGTGAAGGGGACACAGGAAGAAGGCAGAGGAGATCTTCACATCAGCTCTTAGGTCCATGTAGGGACAACAAACAGACACTTGTGTGTCTTGCGTGGCCTCTCCCCACCCAACCCCAGTTGCCTTTCACGAAGCCACACACCGCCTTCAAACCTGCACCCAATGACTGTCCACAACTTGAAATAGCCTATAGCACAAAAGATACAGTGAGACACAGACACCAGGGCATTAAATAGTTAATTTTTAGCAAACGCAAAATTGCATTTCCATCATGTGCAAGCAGTCAGCTGCTATTGTAGGTCACCGAGATACAACGCATTATTTCTACAGTTTGTGGAAAACATTAGGCAGCTGTAATAAAGTCAATGGTATTTCCTTCCTTACTGAAACATGACTTCAGTAAATCCCTGTTTAAATTTTTTTTCCCTTTCTAAACATTTCTCTCCATCTGCACGATAAGTCAATAAAAGAAATTAAAAGTTAAAATGCCTAATGAAATTTTATCAGGCATGAAATGGCATTTAAACCAGAGTTGCCACCCGGGCTTAGATGCATGAAAGCTGACCCGAACTTGAGGGGTTTGTAGAAGGCAGGGGGAGGGTAACAGCAAGTTTCAGTGGCCTTTATGTATTGCAGCCACCGAAAAAGAAAATCATTCCAGAGAGGCATTCCATGAAACCGAGCCTCGCAGAGCAGTTAAGATTTTTACAGGAGGTACATCATTTCTGTAAACCTCCCAGTTCTCTCAGGCCGCCATTCGGTTTTTCTTTATTCGCATCTTGGTGCCCACATGCTTATTTTGAAATCAGCCATCATCTGTGTACCTCTGTCACGAGCCTAGTAAGAGTGGCAGGAAGGAAGCTTGAGAACTTTTTTAAGAAGAAGAACCAGATGGGAAGGGTAGGGGACTTAATTCTTAACCTTTCTTGGAGAACAGCCTTGGGATATGCCTTGTAGGTTCAGAAAGGGTTTTAAATAGATGGGCATGGGGCGGGGGGATATCATTCTTCCTTATATAAAATTGTTTAATAATTACTTATCACCCCATACTTAGGGCATAACAGACATCTCATTTTCATGGGAGTCTGAAAAGGAGCCATTCAGTGGGTGTGAGGATGGTTCTCAGACTTCATTTGAAAACCTTTAACTCCTTTAAAAGCAAATCCTGTAGTCTTCCTTCATGCAGAACACCTACTGAAGTCAAGGGGCATTCTGTCTAAGAAAGGACAGCAGTGGCAGACTCGAATTGGAGAGCTTATTCAGAACTTTCGAGAAACTTCAGTAGTTTGTAGCCAGAGGGCTGTGTTTCAAAGTGGTTGTCCTTACTGACTGTCTTGGCAGAAGGAAGCTGTTGTCCCGCCCGCAGGGCTGGGAGAGGCACTCTGTCCATTTCTAATGGCTCGGGATAGTGGTTTTCTCACACTGAGTTCCATTCAGCTGCACTTGAAAAGCCAGCTGTCGGAGTCCTGAGCCCAAGCAATGGAGAAGAGAAGAATCCCTTGCCTCTATCCAGACACTGACCATCAGGTAGATAGGGAAGTATGTTTGTAAATTGCTGGCAGCATCACAGCACCACCAGGATTAGGTATAGATCTTACCAGTACCCACCTAAACGAAGTATTAAAATTCCCTTAATTCAGACAAGGTGATACAGTTTTCAAATATTTGCATTTCAGTGTCTCCCAAGTTTTCTAAATCATAAAAGAAAGCTGGGTCTGTAAGTCCAGAAAGAATGTGATCACTTTTATTTGGAAAAAAAAAAAAGAAATCCTGGCTTCCCATCATAACAAAAACAATTTGCCCTAAATATTCAAACTTTTGCCTTCCCAGTCTAACCCCAGAAATCCTGTAGTATTATTAGAGGTTCTATGACACCAAAACACAAAAACACTTCCAACAATGTGCTTGGTAGTATTTGGAGGGACAGATGATTCAGAGAAAAACAGTCGTAAATTCTGTGCAATAGAAATGTACAGCTCCAATAATGGGGAGCACTGGAGATTTGCAGATCTGCACAGTCTCCCACATTTAACAGCCCAGCCACCAAACCCCTCACAAGGCCGTCACCCCTCGGCACCAGACCAGCTGTGAGCACAATGTCTGAGCTGTTGCCTGCTCTGGGGGAGATTCAGGACTTACCCTGAAATCTAAGAGGCAGAGAGACAGGTGTGATACAGTGAAACTCCGACTTCGGGAAATGCATTTCGGACGGTGTGAAGGTAGTTGCAGACCGGGAGGCAGAAGTAGAGGCAGAAACAAAACCAAGTCAGACAAACAGTGGAAACAGAAGGGTAACATTTAGACATGCGTGGTGTGGGGAAGACTACTGCTCACAAATCTGCCATTTCTGTCACATCCGCCACAGGTAGAAACCCCATTAGTAGCAGCTGGGTGACGCCATGTCTTGTGGACCAGATTCTTGTATAATATTGGGGCCTTCTTTCAGGAAAAAAAAAAAAATTTTTTTAATAACAAATACAAAATTATGTACTGATGGGAAGAGTTATTTAGAAGGGGCCCTGACAGGGGAAGGGCCGTGAGGTTTAAGCTTCTTTGGCTTACCAATCCATCCACCACTGGTAACAGTACCTTCCTCCTACAAGATGAAGGCTGTGTGGACACAGTTTGCGTCAGTTGTGGGACGCCGGGACTAATGAGGGGCTAGGTCTCTGCAGGAGGAGGTCTGCTGCGGTTTTACAAAGATTCAGGTCCTGTTAACATTTCCATATCATAAGGTGATCTCTTTATCATGTCTTTCCAACTGACAGGGTGAGATTGAGAGCACCTAATCTCTAATTGGAGTCACAGCAGATACCTCAACCTCGGGATTATTTTGATTAGAAGGACATGCAGATTTGGGCTGTTGAGGGCTAGATCAACCAAGCACACAAAGAGATCCTCCGAGAGGTTTCGAGGTGGAGTCTTTCATGAGATGCTGTATTCTTTTGTGTTCTCCCTCCTTGTAATCTTTTCCCCAGGCATCCCAGTATGATCCAGGGGGTCATTTGGCCGCTGATAGAACTTGTTGTCAGTGAAGTAAGGCGATTCAAAATTAGAGTCAACGTCAAGCAATTTGGAAACCTAAACAAGTCATTTTAAGCATCAATGTACATTAGTATAATTTAGAAGAGGATGTGAATGCAAAACCAATCTAATAAATATTAAAAGGAGAAGTACTACAGATACTATTGGAAATAACTGGCCCTCCATGCTAAGACCCCAGATGTCATGAAAAAGGATTAAAAAATAATGGAAATAATTTTTAAGCAAGACTCTATCAAATCAAATATCTTATTCCATAGTAGAGACAGACTAATTTTATTAGTCTTAATTTTGTTATTTATCTCTGATGAAATCGGTGGGAAGTGGGGCCCCAGATCCTTCTCCACTCTCAGACCAATTGTGTTTTACTGAGTGATTCCAGGAGGAAAATACAGCTAATTGCTTCTAAATCTTACATTCTACTTTCATTTTTTGATTCAATGCATTAGCAGTTATGAATCCACTCCCCTTCAATCCAGCAGCAGTATGACAATGGTGATGTTGCAGCTGCCTTTGATATTAATACTCTAAGTAACATTTTATTAACTAGAAAGTGGCAAATAAGCTTTTTCTTTTTTGAGAAAAATTAGACCAAAGATGCCCCAGTCCCTAGAGAGGAGTTTTCAGCTGGGTGGGCACGAGTGGAATAGTTCACACTCTTCTACACAAAGCTAGTTGCCTGGAAGTTCAGCCCCAAAGCTGGTGTGGCCAGTGGTCATTACAATGCTATCTGAATAACCATCTCTTCCAAAAGGAACTAGGGCATCATTCCAGGGTGACATAACACATTTCCCACATTGCAGAAAGAATTATATAATTGTCAAAGTTGCTATGAGTATTACCCATAAAACATAATAAGTCTATACGTTTTTTCATTAATTCAACTAAAATTTATTGAGGGATTAGTTTATACCAGACACACATATGTAGAGATACTCTTGAGGAACCTAAGATACATATTATGTGTGTATATATCCATGTATTTACCTCTCACATATTTAGCACATAGATACCATGCCAGGCCTTCCTGCACATGTGTGTGCGCACACACATGCACACGCACACACCACACACACACACACACACACACACACACACACACACAAATTGGTTATTTCCAGAGACTTTCAGTATTACAAAGCCACGAACCTCTGAATCACTTGGGGAGGCAAAACATGTCACAAAGTTTAATGAAAAGAAATCATGAACTCATCATAGGAGAAGCCTTCGGGCCCCACAAGACCCCATGTGCTCTTACTTCTTTCACAATTCCAGCAAGCTCGGTAACCTCATGTCTTTTGCAGTTTGCAAAATAAAAGGCCAAAATCAACTGGAGGGGAGGGAAGCTATTAAATGAACACAGGAAGTAAAAAAGCACAATAATTTCACACGAGGACAAACAACACTACATCCTCAATAGTGCCTGGGTTACCAGGCGAGACTAAATTTGTTCAGCATATTCCATTATGAAGACAAGGAAGGGTACAATTCATTTTAGAAAAAAATGTTTTGTTTTGAGGCTGGTACTTTGTTCCATTTTTTCAATAGTGTTGCTAAACAAATGAGCTGCTATTATGCAAAGACATTTGTTGCATTTGTCAAGTTTTGTCTGTCACTAGTTTGGGGAGAGAAGATTACAGATAGGAAAATAATTACAGAGTGGTAAGTGAGATATAATATACACTTCTTCAACTGTGAAAATACTCTAGCCAAAAAAAAAAAAAAAAAAGTTTCTATCCAAAAGAATCCTTTGGTGACAGAGGCAAGGTTTCCTGCGTTCGAAAGACAAGGCTAGGGCTCTGTCTGCAGTGTAAATCCCTTTGCTTTGTGACATAATAGTTTGCATGACTAATGTTTTTGATTCCTCATTTCCATGGACTGAATTCGTGCAAGTAATTCTACTTTCCCTGGAATTCCTAAGACTTAAAAGTGAGCTCTTTGCTGTTTCAAATGCAACCTGCACAACCTGTTTTCAAAGCCTCTGAAGTGAGGTGCCAGGTTCCCATGCATCAGGAGGCCATGGGAGAGCAAGATAACTTGACAGTCTGAAAAGTAGAGCTGTTCAGTAATGCCGCCCACTTGCCTCCTACAGGGCTGGAGACCTGGTATTTGTGACCTCCATGACAAATCACACACATCATGGACATGAAATGATTCATTTAAAGGGTTCGTTCGCAAGAGAACATGAAAGCAAGAACTTATAATGAATTCTTAGGATACTTAAGGCTTAATAGCAACTGACATAAATTATTATAAGAAGCAAAGGATGTTTCCAGAATGTGTACAAGCGTTCAGAGTAATTATGTGAGAAAAAGTTCCCCTCTCGGTATTTCCAAATTTGACAACTCTATAAAGAGTGTAGTGAAAGCTGGAGGTTGTCCACCATCTGATTTCAAGATTTAGGATAAAGCTATGGTAATTAAGGCAATGTGGTATTTGCATAAGGATGAACAGAAGACAGAAATAGATCAACACATATATAACTGATTAATTTTTTTAAAGATTTTATTTGAGAGAGTGAGAGAGCAAGAGAAAGAGCATGAGCAGGGGTTGTAGCGGGGCGGGAGAGAAGCAGAGAGAAAGAGGGAGAAGCAGGCTCCCCACTGAGCAGAGAGCCTGATGCAGGCCTCAATCACCAGACTCCGGGATCATGACCTGAGCTGAAGGCAGATGTTCAACCAACTGAGCCACTCAGGCGCCCCTATAACTGATTAATTTTTGACAAGGATTACTCAGTGTGGGAAAATAGTCTTTTTAATAAATGATAAAAGACAAATTGATATCCATATAAAAAAATTATGAACATTGGCCTTTGCCACCATATGCAAAAATTAACTCAAAATGGTTTAATAGAATTAAGCATAGGTGCTAATACTATAAAACTTCTTGGGAAAAAAGCGGATGAAAATCTTTATCTTGGGTTAGGCAAGGATTTCTTAGGACATAGAAATCATGAACCATGAAGGGAAAAAAATGGTAAATTGGACTTCATTAAGTCACTTCATTAAAAATGCCTTCTCTGGGGTGCCTGGGTGGCTCAGTGGGTTAAGCCGCTGCCTTCGACTCCAGTCATGATCTCGGGGTCCTGGGATCGAGTCCCGCATCGGGCTCTCTGCTCTGCGGGGAGCCTGCTTCCTCCTCTCTCTCTCTCTGCCTGCCTGTCTGCCTGCTTGTGATCTCTGTCTGTCAAATAAATAAAATCTTTAAAAAAAAAAATTAAAAATGCCTTCTCTTAAAAAAACAATGCCTCCTCTTTGAAACACAATGTTAAGGAAATTAAAAAGCAAGACACAGACTGGGAAAAACATTTACAAATTACACATCTGATAAAGAACTTGTATCAGGATGTGTAAGAGAACCCTCAAAACTTGTAAAAAAGCAAACCACCCAATTAAAAAAAACAGGTAAGAGATTTGAATAGACAATTCACTAAAGAAATATGACTATGGCAAAAAAAAAATATGGTAAATAAGCATATGAAAAGATGCTCAGTGTCATTAGTCATGGCGAAAATATAAATAGTATCACAAACCAGGATGTGATATCATCATACAAACATCAGAGTGGTGAACTTATTTTTAAAAGATATATGTATGTATGTATGTATTTGAGAGAGACAGAGAGCAGGGAGAGGGGCAGAGGTAGAGGAAGAAGGAGAGAAACAGCTGAGCGAGGAGCCCAATGCAGGGCTCCACACAGGACTTGATCTCACAGCCTTGAGATCATCACCTGAGCCGAAATCAAGAGACCTGTTGCTTAATTGACCGAGCCACCCAGACACCTCTACAGTGTCTAAAATTTTAAAATAACAAGTGTTGAGGTTTTGGAACAACTGCAATTCTCATACAGTGCTGGTGGGAATGTAAAATGACACAGCCACGTTTAAATGAGTTTAGCAGTTAAACATTAAATTTAAGCATAAACTTACCATACAATATAGGAAATCCATTCCTGGAATTTACCCAAGAGAAATAATGTACCTCCATGCAAAAACCTATATATACAAATGTCTATAACAGGTTTATTCATAGTCACCAAAAGCTGGAAACAGCCTACATGCTCAATAGCTGGTAAATGGATAAACAAATTTTGGTACTGCCATACAATAGAATACTACTCTGTAATAAAAAATATCAAACTACTGATAGGCAGAATGGTGAGTCTCAAGAGCTTTGTGCTGAGTAAAAGCCAGAGGCTTCCTACTATATGGTTTCATGTTTCTGCACTTAACCTCTTTAACATAACTAAAATTGTCACACAACACAGAGGCACATTTCAGACTGCAAGGTTTTTGTGTGCATTTTCTTTTTGGTTAAACTCATAATTGTTGTTTTCTCCTTAATGAAATTGCTTATCAGTGGAATTTAAAGAGCTTCTCCTAATGTCAGCCAAAAGCTTTTTACCATCAGAGGTTCAGAGCTTAAAATTAATTCTTGGCCAGTTCAAACAACCTCTTTCCAATTTGAAAATGCCCTAACTTCTACCTTGCTTCTGTGTCTAATCCCATCAGAGAAGACAAATGGAGAAAATTGACTGTACGATTGATGAGGGTTGGGAAGAAAGAAACTTGAGAATTGAGAAGAGAAATGGTAGCTGGTACCAGATTACTACTTAACAATTTAGAATAGAAAAATCTGGTGCAGTGGTGGTACTTGTCACCCACCAAATCGTCAGTGAACTGTTCATTTCTAGTTAATGTGTTATGCAATTTAACCCTTTTCTGCAAGGCATCTAAGCACTTAGTCCTTCTTCAAAGTGGGAGTAGAGAAAAATGAAGGTCACCTCTATGGTGCAGTCACATGAGATTACAAGAATAATACAATTTACTTCTCTAAATTATTTGAGAATTAAATAAGATATTTAAATAACTTATATAATACCAGGCACTCAATATATGTTTACCAAATTTTTATTTCCTTTCACTTCTTTTAGAAAAAGAGTATTTTTAGAACTGGAAAAACCTCAGAGGTTATCATGTCCAGTGCTTTAATTTTACAAGTGAGAAAACCAGATTCAATGAGATTAAGCGTATTGTTCAAGTTTACACAGTCAGAGTTAAAAGTCCAGCTTCCAGTTCACATAGATCCTTTTCCTAAAGCACCTGCCTTCAACTGTAATGCTCCAAGTAACAGAGCCTGAGGGAGAGCTGAGGGAGAAGAGTTTTGCTCTATATATTATGCTTTGCTTCTGGCTCTGTTTCCTTTAGCTATTTTCCTTTATTTTTTACTTCAAGAATGGGAGACAATGGGAAGCCTTTCTCCTCAGAGATTCCCAGGTTTAGCAAATAAAATACAGTGCACACAATAAGATTTGGATTTCAGATAAGCAATGTATAGTTTTTAGTTCCATGAAATATTTATAACATATTTATACTGACAATTTATCTGTCAGTGCTATTAGGAATCAAACAATATTTTGCTCACAACTGTACTTTTTTTTTTTTGCCTTAAAGCAAATAAACAATGACAAAGTGTTCACCACCCTCATATATAGATCTTGGCTTCCTAATCACTCTTCCCCAGGAACGTTATTCCTCACCTAGGATCAGGACAGCTATGATGAACAGACGCTGTGGCTGAGGCTGAGGCTGATGAGGATGGTGATGGGGCAAGAAAAAGTTGATGATGCACCTGAGAAGCGTGGGGAAGACATGTTTTGCCAGACAGGAAGTACATGGTTATAGTCAGACCAGAATTCAAATCCCTCTCTCTATTATAGGGTGTGTGGCTGTAAGGACTTTGAGCAAGTGTCTGAAACGCCACCACATCCACTCATGCACCCTTGGAGTTTACAAAATAAGGATACCTTAAGATTTTGTGAGGATCAAATGAGATAATAGGAAGAAGGCACTGATAACTGTGCCTAGAATAACTACTCATAATCACCATGTCTTAAACTGTGCATCGTGGTTTATATGCTTTTCTATGCACTTAGTATTGTTCACAATAAAAAAAGTTTAAGCAAAATTGCTAGAATAGAGCTAGACTGATGAGGGTCTTGAATGCCAAAATCTAGGGTTTGGATGCTAAATTTTATCCTGTAGTTATAGAGGAACCTTTGCTATCTGCATAGGATTTGGGGTCCTGAGTCCAGGAGCCTTTTTCTAAGTTCTCTTAAAAACCACCTGGAAAAGGTTGTAAGATACATGTTGACCCAAGTACACGTTAACTGACACAGGGTGAACTGACCTGCCTCCTATAAACATCCCCCGCTGTCCCCTTTGCTCCAATCTTGACAGAGAAGAAAATGAGAAGTTGTAACTCTTCCCATAGGTCTACTTTGTGGTATATGAGAAATTGACAGGCATCAGATACAACCAGGAATAATTCCTGTCCATCGCTTATTTATCAGCAGGATGGTCTCATCCAAATCAGTCAACCCTTTCTGAGGTCTATACAGTAGGGATAACATCAGGGTAGGGTCTTAGAATTAAGACTCTAGAGATTACTTGTTACAGGAGAATGCATTATATCTATATTTTTATTTCCACTTTGTTAGAACACTACCCCTAAGTTTTATGAGTCATAGATCCCTGGAGTGTTCTTTCTCACACCTGTCATAAAAGTCTTGTGGGGCACCTGGGTGGCTAAGTCAGTTGAGCTTCCGACTCTTGATTTTGGCTTGGGTCATGATCTTGGGGTCATGAGATTCACCCCTGTGTCTGGACCCTGCTTGTCAGGGAGTCTGCTTGGGATTCTTTCTCCCTCTCCCTCTGCCCCACCCCCAGCTCACATGGGCTCAGAAGGAAGGAAGGGAAGGAGGGGAAAGAGAGAAAGAAAGGAAAAGAAAGAAAGAAAGAAAATCTTTAAAAAATGAAAATCTGGTAACTCAGTTTCAGAAGACTGTCCAAAATTGAAGACCAGTTATTTAGGCCAACTTTGTTCAGAAAATATTTTTATCCAGGGGTACCTGGGTGGCTCAGTCGTTAAGTATCCAACTCTTGATTGCAACTCAGGTCTTGATTTCAGGGTCATGAGACTGGGCCCTGTATCAGGCTCTGCCCAGGGTGTGGAGCCTGCTTGGGATTCTCTCTTTCCCTCTCCCTTTACCCGTCCCCCCAACCCTCCACCTCTCCGTTTTACCAAAATACCTTAGACAGTTGATAACCTGAGTCAGTCAGATTCTTTCTCAACCTTCCACGTGTATAGGCTGCAGTCCTAAGGTTCACCCTTCCCTTGCTCCTGCCTTTAGAACCTACAGATGTGTGTTATCTGCTCCTTCTGTTTGGTTAACTTCAAGAGCTTCTAATCTTTTTATAACCAGTTCTGTTGGCTCTTATCTGGATTCCCTGTAGTGCCTTGTCAATTGTACAGTTTAACAGATCTCCACCCTCCTCCCTGGCAATTAGAAGAGCAATATAATTATTTAACAATGTGCTAGAGTCTTCTAGCAGATAAGGTCCTTAATTGGACCTTTACATCCTTTGTTGTGTGTGTGTGTGTGTGTGTGTGTGTGTGTGTGTGTAAAAAATATAACCTGAAGGCTTTTCGTAAAGTTGGATTTTTACAAAATTTTCTGGACTAAATACCAAATAAGGGCCCCGAGTGCCCTTTTGTCAATAGTAACCCCCCACCCCACGCCATGCTTGGAGAGACAGCTATCGTTTTCTTCAACCTGAAAAAATTAAGCAGACCTATTATTTCAGTCTTTCAGCTCTCTGTTATTTTTTCATATAATTTTACATCTTTTTCTATTCTGATGTCTTTATCTGTGTGGCTCAAGAGACACTGAAATCTCCGAATTTCATACCTCATCACAGGATAACATAGGAAAAAGTAAGCTCTAGGTCAAGAGAGGTAAGTGTTCATCCAGGCTCTGCCCCTAACTGTGTGATCTTGCCAAGGCAGTTAACTGCTTTGGCTTTCAAACTCCTTACTTCTAAAATACCTAGAGAACACATTTTCTCCTTCAGCTTTGTACTCTGCACACCTTCACCTCTGAAACATCCTTCCTCACATTTATGGGTTTTCTGATTCATTCCCAGTAACCCAACAGAGAACTGCTTTTTTACTTTAGTTCAGTATTTGACTCTTAATTTTGCCAAATTTCTACTCATGTACTTTCTTGCTAACTCTAAGTCTTAGCTTAAACTTAACATGAAGCATCTAATACATATTTCTGAATATTTACTAGAGATCTGCTAACTATTCTCTGTCATTTAAAAAATAGTAGTCACAAAAATTTTTCTAAATAAATAAAAATGTTAGTCATTCAAATTTTGAAGTATAATTCACATTTTTAAACTGAAATCGTGAATTTCTTGGTTAGCTTGTGAAGTTATTGACAACATATTTTCTAAACAAAAAAGTGGAGTAAGAGAGGAAGGCTAGCTGTTAGTTGCCCTCATTCTATGCAGGATGAATTCAGAGGGCAATAACCAGATGTATTATGTTCATGGAAAGGCAAAAAAATCAATTAAAAATGTGAAATTGAAAACCCTCTCAGTCTTTCTTGGGATTTACAGGGTTCTTTTCTTCTCCAAGCCCATCTCTCCCGGTTGCAATTTCAGGAGAGCTGATTAGAGTAAAGCAATAGAGCTCAATATTCCAGGAAACTCCCCACGGTCTGGGCAGGAGCCTTAAGATAGGAAGTACCTACAACTCAAGTCCAAATCCTTGCTTTATCAGATACCTCCAGCCAGGGTGAGGACCAGGTGACCACAGTGACATGCAGAAATTAGCCCACAAATTTTACTGACCACAAGCTGCATCCCTCTCTGGAAAAACAGCCTCAGCCTCCTAACCCCATTCTGTGGTTATTCTAGGGGAAACAGAAAGGACGGGATCTTAACTTCTAAGACCAATCTGTGTTAAAATTTAGAAGAAGCTAAGTGTGTCCTTGGTGGTGTTTTCCTTTAAATTTAAGTGTATATCACAAGCTAACCCCTGTAAACTTGAGGAGAGGTGCCTCAGAAACTGCTTGTTGCTCTGGTTGATCTTCTCTCCAGCCCTTATTTCTTGGCTAAAGTCAAAACCCCCATCTCAGTAGGGCACCTATTCTGCTTGAAGAGTCACCCTGTCTTCAGCCTCAGCTTGCCTACAAGGTCAGAGTGCTCTCCCTAAAAACTAATTCAACTGGGATTTCTGCTAGCCTTCACTTACTCCTGATCACCCTCAGGATTCAGTTAAAGTCTTCACCATTGCCTACCCAAAGTCCTCCATAATCTTGACCCTTCATACTTACCTTGGCTCAATCTACATTCTTCTTCTCCCTCTTGCATAGTAAACTCTAGCAGTGTTGAACTTTTCATGTAGCTCTGAACACAAAGTACTACTTCAAATTTCTGGTACTCTCGATCCTTCTCTTGGATCCTTACCCTCTTGTCCATTTCATTAATTCACATTCAACTCATCTGATAGATAGATAGATACAACTTATATGCAACCTTCAAAACCTAATTCATAAAAAGTTAATGGAAAAATAGTATTTTGTTGTTATTTGTGGATGCAAAAATTCTTATTACTAGTAATATTCAAGGTTTTTCATGTTTATCAGCCACATGTTTCTTATTTGAATAGTTTAATTCTTAACTTTTATCCCTTTTTCTATTTTTATAGTATTTTTTTTTTAAAAAAAGCAATGCATATGAAAAAATAAAGTAAAATAAAAGCAGGGGTACCTGGGTGGCTCAGTCATTTAAGGGTCTGCCTTCAATTCAGGTCATGATCCTAGAGTCCCTGGATTGAGTCCTGCTTCAGACCTCCTGCTCAGTGGGGAGTCTGCCTCTCCCTGTCCTTCTGCCCCTCCCCGTCTGCTAATGTGCTCTCTCTCTCTCTCTCCAATTAAAAAAAAAAAAAAAAAATCTTAAAAAAAATAAAAACAGTGCATAGGATATTTATCTACAAAGAAGATCCATTTGTTTGCCATGTATGAACAAAAATTTTCTTCCAACTTACTGTCTTTTAATATCCTATTTCAATGAATACTTTTATTTCACTGTGAAGAAGTTGCTTGTAGTTAGAGCCTATCAAATTCTATTGCTGATGTTAGCTGCCTTGAACTATTAATTATAACAGTAATAAAAGAATTATTTTCTAATGTTTAATAAATTGATACATTGCAATTGACAAGAATAATAACAAAACCCAGTTATAAATCACAGCCCTCAACACAGAGTAGGGGTTCAATAAACCATTGCTGAGTGAAATAGTGCACAGAAGGCCAGAATCCAAGTGGTAAAGTTACAACTTTCCTGTTTCTGTTTAAGTCCTATCTTTCTTCTGACTTTAATGGCTTTAGAAGTATCAAAAACAAGATGCTAAAACAAGTATCTAAGCAAGTGCCATTTTTACCTCCAGTTCCTAGTATCTCTCAGATGACTATCCCATCCAGAAGAGACCTGAGAACACCAACCAAACCTTAAGTTTTCTCCATTCCAGAAGGACACAGGAAGTATTATTTCAACCTTACCAAGGCTGGTCAGTCAAACTGTATGACATTTTACTTGTTCTTTTGATTACATTTGGCCCAGAACTTCTAAAGCCCTCAGTTACTAGTACCTGCCCCCAGACCTGCTATGATATTCTGGGCTCTTGGCACATTTTCACAGTTAAATTTGGGCTAAGTTGGCCAGAATTTTTAGGGTCATTTCCATCCCACACATTACCAGGACCTAGGTCCTGCATTAGGTCATGACTGGTGTCCAGACTGAGTGGGGGAAGGGGGTTCAGTGGTGGCCTCTGGCCTCAGTTTTCCTCATGTGGGTGCTCAAGGTTCTGAATCGTATTTTCCCAATACCTTTCATATAATGTGAGAAGTTAGCTTTTCTAGGAGAAATTAAACATCAAAGATATTCATAAATCATACCAAACAATATAGAAAACCTTTTATATTCCATTTTATAAAGATGGTACAAAAACATCAAATTCATGCCATTACCGGATGTATTGATCACTTCTCTGGGGATGGAGTAGATCTGGAAATACATAAAGCATAGTTACCTGTAATAAGTCATAGTAAATACATATAAAAGATGAAAATAGGAAAGCTAAAACTTTTAAAGTATAACAGCTGAAGACTCTAAAATTAAAAAGGCAACTCAAAAGGACATAATGTAGTAGTCTTAAAAGTCACCTTTTTATAAGCAATGCCTTCACCAATATTCTACAGCAACATGACTTGCCACACTGTTTGGCTCTGATCCAAATTCTTATCTCCAGCCACAGCCTCTCCTCTGCACTCCAGACTCCCTGAGGAATTGAGTCTGTATGCCACCAAATGCTGCATTCTCACCTCGGAGCTTAATAGGTTTCTCGGGCTTAACACATCCAAAGTGAAATCCTAAATCTCCATCTTTACATTTGTTCCTCCAGTGATCTCCTTCATCTCAGTTAAGGGCTACTGTCATTTTAAGTGTACCAAAATCAAAAGCTTATACTCTTGACTCCTTACCCTCTTTCTCTCTAACATCCAATCCATCACCAAATCCACCTCCATTGTTATCATCCTGGTCCAAATCACATCATCTTTTTCGTGGACTGTTGGAGTCGTGTCTTAACTGATCTTTCTGCTTCTGTCCTTGCCTTCTGTAGTCTGTCCTTAACCCAATAATGAAGGTGGTTGCTTTACAAGAGAAGCTAGGTTATAGCACTCCTCTACTCTGACCCCTTCAGTGGTTTTCCATGTCACTCAAGGTAATATCCAATGTCTATAGCCTACTCATCCCCCACCACCTCCCAAACCTATTTTGCCCCTTCTCTGCTTTCTGAAGAGCTACTATGATCTTGATATGTTACTACTTTCTAAAATATAAAGTTAGTCTTTCAAGTAAGACTAACCATATAGCAGAGAGTTGCATATCAGAACAAGAAACAGATGTCAACTGAAACTAACACTCCTGGTACAGTTGTATCTTGTGTTATCCAGTAACATACATTCTGCCAAATCAAACTTAACAGGGACCTTCAGAGCTAGATGGGAAGAACTCATCAAACTGTACTACAGCTTTTTGGGGGAAGAAGGGACAGAGTCATCCACTAATTTACACACACACACACACACACACACACTCACGTTTCTTTTTTGTGGTAGAAACATGTGAAATATAGTCTTTTAGCAATTTGAAAGTATGTAATACAGCATTGTCTATAATAAGTATGCTATGTGTTAGATCTTCAAAATTTATTCATCTTTTAGTTGCAAGTTTGTATCTTTAAACAACATTTACCCAGTTCCCCCAGCCCCTAGTGTGTGTGTGTGTGTGTGTGTGTGTGTGTGTGTGTGTTGGGGACACAGGCTTTTTAAAGGGGTTTTCCAGTATTTACTTTATGAAAAAAATTTTTAAGTTTTTCTCTAACTTTTAATGAAAGCCAAATGTTATAAGTAGTAATTAAAATGTTTACATTGAAGTAAATTGCTAGATCTGTAGTGTAGCCAAGACTGGCAGCTTTTGATAAATCAGAATGAGCTACACAGGCTGGTCTTTTTTTTTTTTTTTTTCCCTTAAATGCCACAGTGTCCAGAAAGCAGTTCCACCCCACACACCATCCTTGTTTCAGATCAGATGAACTGAGCAAAGAACATGCTTCCCAACGTGGCAAATTACCTACTGTATCAAAAGAAACTAGAAGATATTACCCGTGGGAGGGTTGGCTTTGAAGAACATGAACATCAGGATTTTGATGTTAAGTGTGATCTCTGGGCTTTTCCCAAACTGCCCTTCATTAGGGGAAACATCATTTCCAGGTCATTCATGTGCCTGTCATTATACCTTAATCAGTCCAGATATCACTGACACATTTCAGAAAATAAAAACAGAAAGAGAGGGAGCAAACTTTCCTAGCTTCATCTCCACTAAATGCCCTTATGTGAAAAGATTTCCTAGACCCCCAGAAGCACTTGTTTCACACGCTCCTGAGTGAAGAAACCTTCTTTAGTCTGGAAACATATCATTTTGAAAAGTTTCCACACTTTCTGGTACCACAGATGTCTGGCAAAACATCTAGGGAGCCTTTACTTAATCCTGCATGCAGCACTGCCTTAATGAAATTGCCAGTGAGCAAACCTTGCTGATTGCCTTCCATATTTAAATCAGACCTTCTGATGAAGGAATAAATCATTTCACACTTCTCCAGAATTTGCAGCGTGTTGAGAAATTATCATGTAGATCTGTGGTGCTTAACACTGGCCACACACAGATTCTCTGGAGAGCTTTTAAAAAATATTGTTGCCTGCGATTCACTCCGAAAGACCTAGGAAGGACAGGTCATCAGTGTTTACTGAAAGCATTCACACACATACTTCCTCCCACTAATTCTGATAGATAGCTGGGCTAAGAACCACTGGTGGTTGAGAGATTTCTGGTATTTAGAACTCCGTGTTTTCATTGTTGGGAGATCTTCTTTACTAATGCCCACTAACTTAACTAACTTAAGCCTCTCATTTGGCCAAATCACTTTCATGAAGTATGGTAGGGTCAGAAACGTGAAACTGTTGTTTTTCGAGGGATTTTTAGGTATACATGTTATTACTGTGTCTGGAGAATATTCTAAGTTTCTCTAGTGGTAGCCAGGTTCTCCAAAAGATAGATGTGTAACTTGATTGTTTTGGAAATATTCAGTAAGTCCAGGTGTTAGTATATAGTTTTCAAGTCCATGTTTAGCACCTTAAAAATCTATCATTAGTTGCATTAAAAAAAAAAAAAAAGCCAAAGACTTATTCTCAGATATTAGAGGCCTTCTTCTCTCAAGTAAACTCAGTGAGAAAAACACAGGTTTTAGTTTACTTTACATAAGCGTGTGTATTTGTGTGTGACTTAGATTTTGTGAAAAAGAAAAAAAAAAGGAATATCAACAACATCCACACTTATACAGGCATGAAAAAATATATAGCCTTATGAAAGTGTGAGTCACACAAAATGTGTCTTTATGCTGCTTCTGCTGCATTTGTGGCAGAGTAATTAAACGGTGCCGGTCCATTAATGCTTAACCAAACCAAAAATCATTCTCTCCTCCACCATAATCATAATCCCTTTCAAATTCCATCTGAAAAGCTAGAAGAGACAAGTTTTAAAGGCAAATTTTTTAATGAAATAAAAGGGTCCTCTTTTTCATAGGACTGCTACTAAACAAGAAACTCTGTCAAGTTCTTTTTTTTTTTTTTAATTTTATTTATTTGACAGACAGAGATCATAAGTAGGCAGAGAGGCCGGCAGAGAGAGAGAGGGGGAAGGAGGCTCCTCGGTGAACAGAGAGTCTGATGTGGGGCTCAATCCCAGGGCCCTGAGATCTTGACCTGAGCCAAAGGCAGAAGCTTAACGCACTGAGCCACCCAGGCGCCCCTCCATCAAGTTCTTATTCCCCATCTAGGCATATGTATTTCTATGCAATAAATAAACTAGATTGTGCAAATCCCCAGAATAGAAAATTCCCAGCGTCGAGTGGGTTTTTTTTGCTAAGTGAGGAATAGGTCACATGAAGAATGTTTTTGTTTTTGGTTTTGTTTTTGTTTTACAAGAAGATAAGTATGTTCTCTTTTAGTTTGAGCTTATTTACCATCTCCTAATGTGTCCAAATTTGAAAGGGCTCTGAGAGTAAATATAATATGGGGTCAGTTCTCCTTTAAGTATTCTATTTCTTGATCAATACCTAGCAGTCCAGAAGAAAGGTATTTTCTATTGATTTACCAAGAAATCGACAGTGTATGATCAACACATCAAGCTTCCATTGCATGGTAATAAGAGAAAAGGAAATCATGAATGAAGGGAGCCGGTGCCAGAGGCAGAAAAGGAAAGGTGACAGTTGTCAGGGCAGTTAGGAAGTCTTCTCCAAAATTTGCTTTAATTTGGACGATTCAAATGTAATTTTATCTATTTGCCATGACAGTTGTGCTTTCCACTTGTGACAGAACGGACAGCCACACCCAAAACATTATCTTCACAGTAGATCTTAAAGCTCATACGACTACTCAAGTCCAGTGTCGTACCTCATCATGAGGTTAATTTAGAAAGTGGCACTTTAACGATATACTGAAAACCTCCATGTTGTAGGCCAATATTCAATCACCATCTTATAGTGAAAAAGAGCAAATTCTGGAGCCTGAAGTGTATGGATTCAATCTGGTTTTCAGAAGTAACTATCCGTATGACTTTGACCAATCATCTTACCCTTCAGGACTTCACATTTCTTTTCAGTAAAATAGAGACAATGATACCTACTTTGTAGAGATGAGATGTCCCTTTTAGGATTAGGAGTGGAGTATGTAAACTGCCTAGCACATAAATGATACTCCAAAAATAGTAGCTACTATTTTTTAATAACTTCTATAAAGAAAAGCAGCCTGGTGAATGGCTTCTAGAAGGTGCTCAACAAAAGTAGTTGCTTCTTAAACACCTTTGTCTAATATATTTATTCATCCTTTTGAGTCTACCATTGAAATCTACGTTACATTTACCAAAAAATGATAAGATAAACCACATTTTTAAAAAAATATGAAATCATGTACCAAATATACAGTGGGAAGCACAATGCAACATGAGCTTTGATGAAATTGAGTTTACATGGCAGAGCTTGAAAATCAGGGAAAAGAAGTGAGTTTCTGACTCTCTCTTCCCTTCCCAGCTGTACCACTTGGCTGTGACATTAGATTGGCACAGGTAGTCTTCAAAACCAACAAGCAGACAAGAGCTTCTAAAAAAGCCACATGAGGGAGCTTGGTGTTGAGAGCCGGGAACTAGGAAGAGTAATCAAGATGATAATCAGAGAGACCGAGAAAGAGAAGAGCGGGAGAGAAATGTAGGAAGCAGGGAGAAGGGGGACAGACTAAGCAGCTAATAGCAGTCCTTCTCATTCTGGATGCCTATTTCAAAAACTTGTTATGATAAAATAAAACACAGAAACCAAATACCATACCAAAATTCATACCTTAGTGAATTATTATAAGGTGAGTACCCTGTAACCACCACCTGTCCCATTCCAATCTCAATACCTTGTCTCATCCCAGAAGCAAGTACCAACCTGACTAGCATTGTAACCAGCCCTCTCTGTTTCCTCCTATTTTTATTATCCAAGAGTGCACCTCAAACACTCTGGTTAAGATGTGCTCTTTTTAAAAAATGATATCTCTTTTAAGTCATTTTCATTCTAGAGATTTCCTCTCTACCCATTTCTTTTCTTTGCAATTTATCTACTGAAGAACCTGGGGCATTTGACCAGTAAAGATTCCCACAGTCTGAGTTTTGCTGATTGTACACTCATGATGTAGTTGACCATTTCCTCTGCCCTCCATATTTCCTGCATATTGGCAGCTGGGTCCAGAGGCTTGATCAGATTCAGGTTGTACACCTTTGGCAAGTTCAAAGGTGGTGATGTATTCTTTTATCAGGAGGCACATGACCTAGCTCTTTCTGTGATATTGAGTAGCTTCAATCCTTGATACCTAGATGCATGAATTGATTAGGGATTGATTAGGGCACCTGGGTGGCTCAGTTGGTTAAGCAACTGCCTGTGGCTCAGGTCATGATCCTGGAGTCCCGGGATCAAGTCCCACATTGGGCTCCCAGCTCCATGGGGAGTCTACTTCTCCCTTTGACCTTCTCCCTTCTCATGCTCTCTCTCACTTTCTCTCTCTCTCTCTCTCAAATAAATAAATAAAATCTTTTTTTTTTTTTAAAGGTGGTGATAGTATAACTTTATCATTTCTCTTATAGTTATTGGCTGGAATACTTATAAAAAGAAATACTTCTTTCATCTACTTCAGATTACTTAGTAGTATAATTCATACAAAGAAGACAGGATAGTTGCTTTATTCTTTCCTATTTACCAGTGTTCAAAATAATTAATTGATTCTTTATCATCATTTAAAGGTGACTGATTTGGGGTTTTGTTCAGATTATTATGAACCCATGAATCTAAACATACTTGATGAATTCTGGCTGTTTTTATCAGACTGCTCCCATGTGTACCAAGCTACCTGTCCAGTGTTTTAAAGGCAAAGGTTGATACGTATGCCAGATAAGTATTTATTTCTTAGGTCTTTACTTGTATGTACCAGCAGAAGGTTGGAGTTGGATAGAATTGCTAATCCTTGATAACACAACTTTGATAAAACCTCATTATGAACCTGTCTTTCTCATTTGTGCTAAATAAAATAAGTCTTCCAAGTCCTGGGAAAACATACTGTATCACAAATTCATTCTAAATTGGTCATTCCTAAAAAAAAATATGCATAATTTTTAACCTCCCTGAAGTAAATGAGTCAATTATTAATTAATTCATTAATCACTCTTAGAGCCTGGGAGTCATGGAAAGAGAAATATGAGCCATTCAACCAGCAGAGGGAGTACAAGTTAGCTGACAAATGCAACCTCCCAGACTGCTTTCCTATTGGTGAAATCACTGATAATGTTTTGGAGAGAAGGAAGATACCAGGAACAAGACAGGACATATCTGTGCTTCTCTGTTGTCTGTTGGATGCAAAGAAAAACACTGATTCTTACTGAAGGGAAAATAAAACAGTAAGGGGGAAAGTATTCCCCTACATTGCATCAGATCTTTCTTTGCTCAGAGATCGATACATCATTGCCTATAGTCTGATTGATAACTGTCTTGGTAGATTAGAAAGGAGGAAGATACGATTACCTCGCTCTTTGTTTATTCAAAAAATAGAGGCATCCAGAAGTGATATGAGTTCTTTATAGTTAGATCAATTTAGAAGTAGAGGCAGAATTTAATAGAAATCATCCAAGTCCCTTCCCAGCTTTTCACATGGGGCGTTAGTCAATGACAACTATTTTAAAGGGAAAGAAGTTACAAAAGTATTTTGCAGGTTTTCTACTTGCCTCTGCTAATAATGATCCAGTCAAGGCAAAAATAAGAGCTTAAGAGTATAGAGCACACGAGCGCTCCCTGATTTCTTTGCAAATTCTCCTCTGGGGTTGGTGCTTTAATTTCTAATCAGTCTGAATCAATAACGTATGGTTGTCAGTGCCATTGTTGACTCTCACAATTTCTTGTCTCAATCCCATAGTTCCTAAAGCTTGGGGCTTGGGGTCACTGGCAGGGGTTTTGATTTGGGGCTTTCTATGTTTACACAATAGGGCAAGTCAATATCTCTCCTGTATCAGTGAATTCTGGACTAAACTGATCTATCAAGCATTGTAGACAAATGAAGACCTTTAGGGACAGAAAGAAGGCTCTCTGGAAGTCTCCTCTGCTTTTACATTTCATTGAATCCACAGACTCTCACTTGCTCCCCACAGAGATCTGAATGCAGCTGAATAAGAAAGGAAGAAAAGTCTCATGAGAAGAATGGAATGCTCTTACAATATTTTTAGGCTGCAATGTATACCGAATTCCATTCACACAGTCCTGCAGGAGGTTTGGCCCATCTTCACAGAGCATGCCACAACTCCTGCTTATTGCAACAGATATGTACATTTCTCAAGGACTGACAATAATTAAAGAAAAAACAAACTGGGAGGTTCTTTGCATAGGATTGTTGAGGCAGGCTTTCCCTTTTTCTTTTGTTGATGCCTGTTTTATAAAAAAGGATGATAAACTGGTGTTGGAAAGTTTAAATCTCTCTCCAACTTGATGGACTCTAATTGTGTACCTAATTCAAACCAATTTTGGAGATAATGGGGCTCCTTCTAACTTCCAAGAAGCTAAAAAAGACTAAGAAGTTTTTGAAAAACCTACTATCATTTTTAAAGAAATAACATTAATGTGGAAGTAACTTTTTTTTTTTTAATATTTTATTTATTGACAGAGAGAGAGAGATCACAAGTAGGCAGAGAGGCAAGCAGAGAGAGAGGAGGAAGCAGGCTCTCTGCTGAGAAGAGAGCCTGATGCGGGGCTTGATCCCAGGACCCTGAGATCATGACCTGAGCCGAAGGCAGAGGCTTAACCCACTGAGCCACCCAGGCGCCCCTGGAAGTAACTTTTTAATGAAAATTTTTCCTTGGAGACAGACAATAAATAAATGAAGACTTCTTGGTGGTGGCCATAAATGAAAGAGTTCCATTCTCGCTTTCACTGACCTCAAAAGGTGCAGGTTTCTACTTGCATGTTTGTTTGCCTTTATTCTGTGCATCTAATTTGTCTATCCCACATCAACAGACAGCAGGGCCTCCTGAAGTCCTTTCCTTCCCAGCCCAGGAGACTTCAACCTAGAGGCAAGACTTTAATCACTTCCAAGTGTTCTAAGATACCAAAGTCTGTGCTAAGCTCGTTTAGCTGTGTGAAGTACTGTTAATGAAGTCAGGGTCATTGGCTCAGATATATGTAAGATGATTCTGCTAATCTTGTCCTCCTGTGTGTGAAATAAACACATTATTACCAAACATATATATCTCCACTGGCACTGTATATCCAGTACTCACTAAGAGAAGAGGACATGTAGATATGGAGGGAGGCAGATTGTATTAAACTTGTCTCAGCCATATCATAGCTGTGTGAACTTAAGTACATTTCTTAGTACTTCTGTTTCATCACCATAACATAGGGATAATAATAGCAACTACCTCATAAGGCTGTTTTAAGGAATCAGTAGATTATTCATCTTATGTGTTTAACACAAAGGTAGGTACATAGAAAATGCTCAATATATGTTACTTTAATTTCAATTTAATGCTGTTGGTATTGTTGTTGTTATTGCTGCTATTCTTGCTGGACATTTTAAAGCCCAAGTTCCATGATGCTAATTGCCCATAAGTGTCTTATAGCTTCGTTTCTTTAGCATTGTTACATACTGGCTTTAAAACTCAGATCCACAAGGTACATAGAATTCAGAGAAGGCAATACACATTCATGAAAGCACAAGAGAGGCAATAAACCTCTACTCTCAGAGCCACTTCACGTATCACACACTTAAATCAACTAACAAAGCTGACCAGCAAGTAACTCACTTGTGCTATGACTTTTCAATCTACTGTTTAAGCTTCATGAGATGTTCAAGAAGCTTAAACAGGTGTTTAGTAATGAGGAGTGTGGGTATAATTATAGACATGAAAAATATGGTCTCCCCTCCTAAGAAATCCAGAATACAGCCATTTATCTATTTTATCTTTTAGGAGGAAAAAAAGAAATGAATTAGTAGAGTTTTCTGTTTTGTTTTCTCTTGTCCTCTTTTAAAAATAAAACATGTCATTAGTACTAGACCACAGAAGTAAAACAAAGGAATTAATGATTTTCTGATGGTTTAGAGAGGTATCAATATCTATTCCAAATCATCCCCATACCAATTTCTAGTGCACATCTACAGAACTTAAATGCAGTCAAAAACTGTTCACTCTTCTTTAGCTTAAGTGTGTATCCCAGCTGCGAAGTTTATGTTTAAGATAGATGGAAAGAAAATGTTCCAAGTACTTGTTTACATTGTAGTAGAAGCAGTGACAAAAGGGGAGCAGTCATGAATTCTCTTAAAAATACCAATTTCTAGACAACTCCTCTAAGTGATTCTGATTCAGTAAGAATGGGGTAGCCCCCAGGAATCTCTGTTTTTGACACTTGTTCTGGTGATTGTTATGATCTTACACATCAGGGACATCGATCATCTGTTGCTTCTGCTTGCGTGACATCTCTTCTTTCTTCTGATAAAAAGCACCTCAATTTTCTTTTGAGAAAGCCCTCCTTCCCAGCTCTCAGCTCCTGTGGGTGGTCTAGCTTCATAGGAGGTCTCAGTACCAGGCCTGTTCAATCATTGTAATCATCAATATCTCTGCTCACACTGATGGGTCCAGAGATAGGTGTAAAAGTGAATCCTGGAATGTTGAAACCATTGAAAAGAGGAGCTCTCTTTGCTCTGGCTTTAAAAAAAATTTATCCACCTGAAAAAGAAGCCAACAACAAGATGGAATAAGTGGAAAAAGGAAAGACAGACAGATTCACACACGCACACACACACAGAGAGAGAGAGAATGAAAATGAGTATCAAGATGACTTTGTTTAGATTCTAAAATTCAGGCAATGTTTTGTTCATGTTCAGGAAAAACACAACCTGTAATGACAGCAGTCAAAGAAATAAAATGGAAACATAACTCAAAGTTTACAAATTCAGATGGAAATGTAAAAGAGTTAAGCTATATGACTCAAGAATGACTATCTTCTAAGAGTTTATTAAATAAGACATAGGAAACTGGTGATCAGATATACAACAGAAGAATAAATATGTTGTGGATTTTTTCTTAAAATATTTTTTAAGTTTATTTATTTAAGTAATAAATGAACAAATGTAGGCCTTGAACTCATGACCCAGAGATCAAGAATCACATGCTCCTCCGACTGAGCTATTCAGGCACCCCAAGAGTGTATTGTGGTTCTTACAGAGTTTTCAAACAAGAAAACTTCATTTAAAATGAAATGGTATAATTCAGATAGAGTTATGTCAAAAATATATATTATATATATTTGTTTCCAATAATGGAGCTCCTAAATACATGAAGCAAAAACAGATAGAAACGAAGAAAGAAAAACACAGTTTAGGATTAATAATTGGAGATTCCCATATCCCACTTTAAATAATAAATAGAACAAATAGAAGATCAACAAGGAAGTAGAAGACTTAATGCTATACATCAAGTAGAACTAACATATATCTATAGAACAATCTATACAACAATAGAATACACATTCTTCTCAAGTACATGTGAAATTTTCTCCATTACAGACCATGTATTAGGGCACAAAACAAATCTAAGTAAATTTAAAAGATTGAAGTCATCATAGGATGATCTCTAACCAAAGTAAATTGAAATTAGAAATTAGTAACAGAAGAGAATTTGGGAGATTCACTAATATGTGGAAATTAAGCAACTCACTGCTAAAGAATCAATAGGTAAAAGACTAAACCAAAAGCAAAATTAAAAATACTTTCAGGTAGATGAAAATTAAACCAGAACATGCCAAAATTTATGACATGTAGCTAAAGCAATGCTTAGAGAAAAATTTATAGCAATAAATACCGGTTAAAAAAGAAGAAAAATCTCAAATCAGTAAACTAATTTGGAAACTATATGCAAAGAAAACAGAAGGAAGAAAATAATAATGATTAGAGCAAAAATAAATGACCTAATGGGACGCCTGGGTGGCTCAGTTGGTTGGACGACTGCCTTCGGCTCAGGTCATGATCCTGGAGTCCCAGGATCAAGTCCCACATCAGGCTCCCAGCTCCATGGGGAGTCTGCTTCGCTCTCTGACCTTCTTCTCGCTCATGCTCTCTCTCACTGTCTCTCTCTCAAATAAATAAATAAAATCTTTAAAAAAAAATAAAAATAAATGACCTAAGAATAGAAAAACAAATAAAATCAATGAAAATTTGTTCTTTGAAAACATCAGCAAAACTGGCAAACCTTTAGTCAGAAACCCAAAAAAAGAGAAGACTCAGATAACTAAAATAAGATTTTTTTAAAAGACTTATTTATTTATTTTATTTTATTATTTTTTATAAGAATTCATTTATTTATTTGACACAGAGAGAGAGAGAGAGATCACAAGTAGGCAGAGCAACACAGGGAGAGAGAAAGGGGAAAGCAGGCTCCCTGCTGAGCAGAGCTCGGGATGCAGGGCTTGATCCCAGGACCCTGAGATCATGACCTGAGCCTAAGGCAGAGGCTTAACCCACTGAGACACTCAGGCACCCCATATTTATTTATTTTAGAGAGAAAGAGAGAGTGCAGGGACGAGGGGCAGAGAAAGGGGGAGAGAGTCTTAAGTAGAGTCCGTGCTGACCATGGAGCTTAATGCACAGCTCAGTCTCACAACCCTGATATCACGATGTAAGCTGAAACCAAGAGTCAGAGGCTTAACTCACTACACCACCCAGGTCCCTCTAAAAATAAGATTTTAAAATAATAATTTGTTTCTTATCTACAGAAATAGGATGAATTATAAGGGAATACTATGAATTATTGTATGTCAACAAATTAGATAACCTAGTTGAGATGATCGCCAATCTTTTCACAAATTTTTTCAAAAAATAAGGAGGAAATACTTCCAAATTCAATCTATGAGGTCACTTTTACTCTGCTACCAGCACCAGACAAAGACATCATGAGAAAACAAAAAATTCCTCAATAAAAATACCAGCAAACTGAATCCAGCAACATGTAAGGATTATATACCATAACCAAGTAAAATGTATCCCAGTGATGTAAGGTTGGCTCAACATACAAAAATCAGTCAATCTAATATGTCATAATAATAGAAGAAAGCACAAAACCACATGATTAAATGATGTAGAAAAAGTATTTCACAAAATTCAACACTTTCAGGATTAAAACAAACAAATGAACAAACAACCCCCCCATAAAAAACCCACCTCAACAAATTAAAAATAGAAGGCAGCTTCCCCAACCTGCTGAAGAACCTCTATGAAAAATTCACAGCTAATATCATTCTTTGTGGTGAAATCATTTTGCAGACCATAGTTCCATCAAAGAATACATTGAAAAATGCTGCAAACCCTGGAGTTTCCTAGGTCAAGATTTTAGATTTTATTCCTATCTTGATGAGAAGTCATCACAGAAATTTCAATCAAGGGAGGGTTATGATTTGGTTTTTATTTTTAAAAAGTACTCTGGTTACCACATACCCATTTCACTTGGATTCTGTTTGTCCTAGGGGTAGGAAATAGGAGAGAGTCCTGGTATGGTTAGCAGATTATGGAAATAGTCCAGAAGAGAGATTCTGGTAGGTGGGATGAAAGGATACATTGGAAACAGAGAAAAATGGAAGTTTTCAGAATACTTTTAGAGGTAAAGTTAGTGGGACTTACAGTGGGTTCAGATATGAGGATGAATGAAGGAGGAAAGGAATCAATGTTGACTCCTAGAATTTTGACTTCAACAACTAGATAGATGGTGATGCCATATACTAAAAAAGAAAAAGAAAAAAGACTCAGTAGGGTTGTACTTGAGAAAGAAAAATAAAAGCTTTATTTGGTCCACATTAAATTGAGGATAACCATTTAAAATTAATGTGAAGATGTCTAATAGGGACCTAGATATGTAATTTGGAGCTCAGAAGAGAAATCAGAGCTGACCATGAAGATTTGGAAATCATCAGCGTACAGTATTTAAAGCCATGGGATTAATGAGGTTTATTTGAAAAACTGCATAAATAGAGCAAAGAAGGAAGACCAAGATAGAGTCCTAGATTGCTCATACCTATAGCATTCAGACACAGAAGATGGAGCTCACAAAGGAGACTAAGAAAAGTAGCCAGTGAAATAGAAGGAAACCAGGAGAGAGTGGTGTCATGGACTCCTAGAAAAGTAACTGTTTCAAGAAGGAAGATGAATACATTCTAGGGATCTGCTCTACAACATTGTGCCTATAGATAAAAATACTGTATCATATCCTTTAAAAACTGGTTAAGAGGGTAGATCTTCAGTTAAGTGTTCTTTCCACAATGAATTTTTAAAAAGATTTTATTTATTTATTTGAGAGAGAGCATAAGAGAGAGAGTGCGTGTGCACAAGCAGCAGGGAGGGGCAAAGGAGGGAAGGAGAAGCGGACTTCCCACTGAGCAGGGAGCCCTATGCAAGTCTCCGGCTCCATCCTGAGATTCCCAGATCATGACCAGAGCCAAAGGCAGATGCTTCACCAACTGAGCCACCCAGGTGCCAGCGCAATAATTTTTTTTTTAATGAATACTTGTTTAGAAAAAAGGAAGGAAGTGGTGATCAACTTTGTTGAATACTGCTGAGAGGGCAAGCAAAAAAGGAATGGTGGAGTGGCCACTAATGTTTAAATTCCAGTGGTTATCAATAATCCCAACAAGCACAGAGTCAATGAAATTACAGAGACAGATGTCCAATTGAGGTCAGTTAGGAGAGAATGTGAGTTGAAAAAGTAAATGCAGCGGCTTTAGATAACTCTGAAGAAAATTTTAACAAAGAGTAGCAGAAAAATGGAACAAATTCAAAGTACAGAATCTGAGAGCAAATTATTCTAGAAACTAAGTCACTGGCAAGGATCTGGAACACCATGGAAGTCTTTGCCCAGGATGTCTTGGGCCAAAACACATCATCCAAAGCAAAAGCCAGGAAGTTGTAGGAGTCATGAGGCAAGTTTTCATAGGAGAAGATGAGAGAGTTCCTATCTAAATGTTTCTACTTTCCTAAAAACTATAAGCTTATAGTCAGCAGGACGTTAATGGAGAGACTGAGTGATATAATAGTTTCAAAGAGAAGGAGTGAAATGATCACTTGGGAATGGCTATTGACTGAATTGGGTCTCCCCAAAATTGTTATGTTGAAGCCCTAACCATCAGTATGACTGTCTCTGGAGATAGGGTCTTTAGAGCTAACTAAGGTGAAATAAAGGCCATAAAGGTGGGACCCTGACATGATAGGACTATGACTTTGAAAGAAGAGAGACAGAAAAAGAGGAAGGGGGCATGGGTGTCTGTGGTTTTTTCCCCAGTCATTTCAGCTGCTCATATGCCGGCACAGCATCAGCAGACAGATGGGTTTAACCCAGATCATGACTTTGGAAAAAAGTCCGGCCAAGAGAAGACAAAGACTTAAGAGTATTCATAAGACAGTGTTTAGGTGAGATGACACAAAAATATTGATGATGACAACTTTAGAAATAAGTTCCTCTGCCTTCTTTCCGATATAAAGATTAGCTTTCTTAAGAAAGATTAGGCCAGATATTCTTTACCCATATTTGCAGTGAAATATATTAAATTTTGAACCCATTGCCATATCAATATCAAATAATACCATTATGATTCATAGTGCATCACTTTTAAATAATTATTGATGCAATTCATGTGTAATTTGCACTGCAGACTCCCAAATAGACTGGAGATCCAGGTAGACAAAAATCAAGTGAGTACATATTTGTTAAGAAACTTTTTCAGGGGCACCTGGGTGGCTCAGTGGGTTAAGCCTCTGCCTTCGGCTCAGGTCATGATCTCAGGGTCCTGGGATCGGTCCCGCATCAGGCTCTCTGCTCCACAGGGAGCCTGCCAGAGAGCCTGCTTCCTCCTCCTCTCTCTCTCTCTGCCTGCCTCTCTGCCTACTTGTGATCTCTCTGTCAAATGAATAAATTTTAAAAATCTGTTAAAAAAAAAAAAAGAAACTTTTTCAGAATAGAACTTTGGGTAACTCTCTCTCTCCTCACCCATTAGATTTTTCATTTCTAACAACTTTTTTTTCTTTAGAGTTTAATATGATTGATCTCAGACTGTTATCGTTATGCATAAAAGGAAGCAAAATTTTACAGATGAAATTTTGCCTTGGAAATTAAACTACATTCCAGTCCTTCCTGTCCAAATTTTGAGCTAAAATCCTGAAAATGAAAATCATTTCTAGACTCCATGAATGCTCTAATCCTAAATTCTTCCTGAATTGTGAAGTGGAAAATTAAATCATTTTTGTTGGAAAACTCTCTGTTCAATGGGTCCAGATCAGCACTCAGATGATGTCAGCAAATGTTACATTTTTTTCCAATTATGAAGTGAATTATGGGGCGCTAGCTAACCACAGTCAGTCATTAAATAAAGCTATTTTTGCTGATGCATTGTTGTCCTGCCAGAAAACACAGGTGTTTTGTTTTTAAAGAAGTTTTTAAAATTTGCTTTAAGAAAAGATTGCATTAATAATCCTTCAGCACAAGCAATATAGAAGCATAAATAAGAAGGTGCCATTTATAGAGAATTTGTGTGGCAAGGGCAGAGATTGTATTTTCACACACAAAATAAAGAGTTGCTTTATGTCCATGGAATTGAAACATTTGGGCTGTGATGTATGAAGACAGTGATATATGACCATGCATATTTAAACACATCTATACACAGAGTCTTAAGAGTTGAATGAAAGGCACCTTATAAACATGAATTATTATTGTGGATAAACTTTCTCGGATTGGTATTTTCAAAGAACTTTAGTTCACTCATTCTATGATGATTCCCAAGGGTTTCAAATTCATAGTCTTAAAATGATGGCATGTACATCTGTCAATATCAAACATGTACTTGTTAATAGTGGAACTAGAGCCATACTTTCATTTGGAGGCAGTTCTTTGAAAGATGAATGAGCATAACATTTTTTAATTGACCTAATAGTCATAATGATGATTTTTAATCATTTTGCATTTTTGGTAATAACCTTACACTTAACTCATTTTTTCTTTCAATCAACTGTCTTCAGTTTCATATCTCTAAATCGTTTCTAAACTAAGCAGCTGCTTTCAGCTGATTCATCTAGGAATTTGATTATCTCATCCAAACTATGACATCTTGGATCATGCATTAATGGCATGCTTATGGAATGAAGCAATTTTCTGTTCCAAATTGACTTTTTTCCCCCTCTGTGTGTGCAAGAAAGTATTAATGGCACCTATCTATAGTCCTCAGAACTCAAAAACTTATGCAATAATGAACTTCTCATCTGGGTTAGAGCTATGTTTAAAAAGAACATTGATCTATTGACAAGCATACCTTAATAAACTGTTGTAGGAAATAAACCCTGGGTTTAAGTGTTGAAAATGCCATTTTAAGTGTTTTCTAAAATCCATTTCCAAGAACTAAATTGACCATGTTTTATTTCAGAGTTCCTAAATTCGTTTATTGCAGACTTTAGAAAAATCTCCTCCTCGAAGTAATTATGGACATCTCATTTTTGAATACTGACACATACCAAGATTCTTCAAATTTTCAAGAGTGTTTTAAAAACATTTTAAATCAATATTCCATTCAGAATTTCACTAATTATTTATTCACAAATGTGTGGAGTTCACCTGAGGTACAAAAATATTTTTTTAAATACTGAAAAAACTTAACATTTTTTGTGAAACACTATTGCTCATACAAAATTGAATGATTCAGTAATAGCCTGGTAGAAAGAACCGTGAGTTAGCTGTTGTTCAGCTAAATGTTAAGGACAATTTGTAAAATGAGAAAACTCAGATCAATGACCAGATTTTACACCATGGAGATATGATTTAAAAAAATTATTTTTCTCTGAACATGTAACTCCTACATCCCTTCATTCTTTCTGTTTTAGATGTGGCAAACCCTGGCATCAAGTGTAATTGGCAATATGTTGTTCTTAATCAAAGGTTCAGGTAAAATGATCATTCAATAAAAGCTTTATATAAAAATATAGCATATAACTAGATACATAATAGATATATAACATATATGCACATGTACATAACAACTTTCAGAGAAGTTCAGTGCCCAGGTGAGCCACTAAAACAAATAGTGGTTAAGTACTGTCATCCTAGGATTCTAGAACTTAATTTACATGTATGACAATGTTCCCAGGGAAAAACACATATATAATAATTCTTGTCTGTGGTGATTAAAACTTTGTTCTTAGATAGAAGACTTTCCTTACTCCCTTTTCCACTTGCTGCCCCTGACCATAGGCTGGCAATGGGGACTGCCTTCCCGTAGTAGCCTCTATGTCCTGATGATCTAGTTGAGGAGGTACAAAGCCTGAGGGTAAATTTCAGAAGGCTAAAGAACTATGATGGAGTGACCAGTGGTTTTCCTCAAACTTCTAGGGAACTTTGAGGGGAGGAAGGCACACACAGAATACTTAACTACCTAAAGATAAATTTGCAGGCTAATAGATTAAAAGGTAAGATTGTTCCCATAGCAAAAGACTGACAGTGTGTCCCAGGAACATTTGAAGAAATACATTTTCAAACATTTGCTTAAACTCTAAATAATTAACAAAAGAGGACATTAAGCTAAAATGTTAGAAACTACTGATGATTTTCAAAAGTAAGGTTCACGGATTCGTTTTTTTCACATATTCATTTTTTAAAATATAAAACTATTAACCACTGTTCACCATTATTGATAATAAACAATACACAGTTGGATAGCATTTTCATTACTGCGAAGTTATGTTTTTTCAGGCTTCTGCTGAACCAGCACCCCGGGTACCAAAAAGACTGAGCCCACATGTAAAGAATGAGTTGTGAGTAAAGAAAAACATGAGGATCAATGGTTTAGATTACAAAAGTGAATTCACTCACTCATTCCAGCAGATCCAAAATTGCCAGCATCTCTAACCATCCTATTATGTTTCCGTGAACAAAGTCTTATACACTAACCTTTTAGTTGATATAGCACAGGATTTCAACTCCTTGGAAAGTTTTGCTGGAAGGAACCTTTATTTTTTTAAATCAATCAATCAATCAATCAATTTATTTATTTATTTATTTTTATTGTGTTATGTTAGTTGCCATAAAATACATCATTAGTTTTTGATGCAGTGTTCCAAGATTCATTATGTACAACACCCAGTGGTGGTGTACACCATACTTTTTTTTTTTTCATTTTATTTTATATCTTTTCAGTGTTCCAGCATTCATTGTTTATGCAGCACACCCAGTGCCCCATGCAGTACGTGCCCTCCATAATACCACCACCAGGCTCACCCAAACCCCTACCCCCCTCCCCTCTAAAACCCTCAGTTTGTTTCTCAGAGTCCATGGTCTCTCATGCTTCATCTCCCCTTCCAATTTCCCCCAACTCACTTCTCTCCATCTCCCAATGTCCTCCATGTTATTCCTTGTGCTCCACAAGTAAATGAAACCATATGATAATTGACTCTCTCTGCTTGACTTATTTCACTCAGCGTAATCTCCTCCAGTTCCATCCATGCTGATACAAAAGTGGGGTATTCATCCTTTCTGATGGAGGCATAGTACTCCATTGAATATATGGGCCATATCTTCTTTATCCATTGTCCGTTGAAGGGCATCTTGGTTCTTCCCATGGTTTGGTGACTGTGGCCATTGCTACTATGAACATTGGGGTACAGATGGCCCTTCTTTTTACTAATCAGTGTCTTCAGGGTAAATACCCAGTAGTGCAATTGCAGCATCATAGGGAAGCTCTATTTTTAATTTCTTAAGAAAACTCCACACTGTTTTCCAAAGTGGCTGCACCAATTTGCATTCCCACCAACAGTGTAAGAGGGTTCCCCCTTCTTCACATCCTCTCCAACACATGTTGTTTACTGTCTTGTTAATCTTGGCCATTCTAACTGGTGTAAGGTGGTATCTCAATGTGGTTTTGATTTGAATCTCCCTGATGGCTAATGATGATGAACATTTTTTTGTGTGTCTGTTAGCCATTTGTATGTCTTCTTTGGAGAAGTGTCTGTTCATGTCTTTTGCCCATTTTTTGAAGTGATTATCTGTTTTGTGTGTGTTGAGTTTGAGGAGTTCTTTATAGATCTTGGATATCAGCCCTTTGTCTGTGGTGTCATTTGCAAATATGTTCTCCCATTCCTTGGGTTGCCTTTGTTTTATTGACTGTTTCCTTTGCTGTGCAGAAGCTTTTGATTTTAATGATGTCCCAAAAGTTCATTTTCACTTTTGTTTCCTTTGCCTTTGGAGACATATCTTGAAAGAAGTTGCTGTGGTCAATGTCAAAGAGATTACTGCCTATGTTCTCCTCTAGGATTTTGATAGATTCCTACCTCACATGGAGGTCTTTTATCCATTTCAAGTTTATCTTTGTGTATGGTGTAAGAGAATGGATGAGTTTTATTCTTCTACATGTAGCTGTCCAATTTTCCCAGCACCATTTATTGAGGAGACTGTTTTTTTCCCACTGTATATTTTTTTCTGCTTTGTCGAAGATTATCTGACCAGAGAGTTGAAGGTCCATATTTGGGCTCTCTACTCTGTTCCACTGGTCTATGTATCTGTTTTTGTGCCAGTACCATGCTGTCTTGGTGATCACAGCTTTGTAGTAAAGCTTAAAATCAGGCAACATGATGCTCCCAGTTTTGTTGTCCATTTAACTAAGTCTTGCTTGGCTAATTAAAACACACCAGGATGTGTCTGTTTTTTCTCTTCTTCAGGTGAGGGGAGGTTGTTGGAACTGATCAAATTTTCCTGTTAGAGATTTTGCAAATAAATGTGCATTTATGTGACTGTAGATATAAATATGAATTCTAATAAGGCCATTTTTAAATTGTCCAATTTGAGTCATCTGCAATACATTTAAATTGTCCAATGAATGACAGAATCTCCTAATTTGAAATACTAAGACGTCAGGAAAAATTTTCAATGTAGCTCGGAGTGGTTTGTTTCTCAGGGTTGCTTAGATGGATGGCATTCCAAGAACATGGGCTTGTCCCTGGTTGTGAAAGGGTGTTTTTGTTTTGGCGTTGGTGAGAGTTAAAAAAACGAAAACCATCTATATGTGTGTTTTATGTGTGTGCCCACAAAAAGACAAATAAACAAAAAATCTCAGACTGGTCCTTAGGCATATATGAGTAGACACAAATCCTGATTGAGAAAGGACTATGGAGATCTTCTCAAACATTTAGAAAAAGCTGTTTTCTGATGCAGAGGAAATAGTATACCATGGTATCAAATGTTCTTTCCTGATAAAGAAAGCAAGTAAGAAAGCTTTATTTATTTATTCAAAGCAACCAGTGCTACAGATAAAACTCCAGTTCCCACAACACTACTTCACAACAAAAATATCAAATTTGGTTTTCATTAGAATGTAGTTATTTCCTCACACTAATAAAATCAAGACCCAGATTTTATGTATAAACAAATAAATAATTATATAATATAATTACATATATAGTTGTGAACAATTATTGAGCTTCATTTTCTGGACAAGAATGCCAAGTTAATTTTTTCATGAAAAAGGATTGCAATTTTTTTTTTTTTTACAATAATGTTACCTTTTTTTTTTTTTAAAGATTTTATTTATTTGAGAGAGAGCGAGAGCATGAGAGGGAGTGAGAGAGATAGAAAGAAAAAGCATGAGCAGGGGAGGCAGAGGGAGAAGCAGGCTCCCCACTGAGCAGGGAGCCCTAATGCGAGACTCCATCCCAGGACCCTGGGATCATGTCCTGAGCCGAAGGCAGATGATTAACTGACTGAGCCACCCAGGCGCCCTAAAATGGAATTGCACTTTGACAACACTTCATATTTGCCTCTTTTACTGATACTAAGTCGGCCCATCTGAATATTCCCATTTCATAGGAAACATTAAGTCTCCACTGCAGTCTGTGGCCCCTGTTATTCATCTGTGACCCTGAGCTCTGGCAAAGCCTCTTGTTTGGTCAGCAATAGCTCTTTCTCTGATTTGCTATCATCAGATTCACTGACAGATAAAGATGTTCTTTTTGCACCTCTTTTTCTTTACCCAGTTCTTTGAGAACTGAGAAGTATTTTGACAAACCCTGGACAATCTGTTTCTTGAGGTTGCCCATATTGTCAGCATGTGTATCACCTTCCACATCAGGAAATTCGCCTCTCCCTTCCCAGCCACTACCCACCGGTCCTGTGCTTTTTCCACCACAAGTACTTCAGGACTTTTTACTGTTTCCATTCTGGTTCTTTCCCATTTTTGGCAGCGTGATTTTGTTTTGTCTTGTTTTGTTACAAACCTGAAAAGCTATTATTTGCCTTCTCCAAGATGCCCTGAGGTGTAACACTTCTCCAGCCCATTTGGAACTCAAGCTCCATTTTATTTTTAATTTTCATGCTACTGAACATCTTTTTTTTTTTTTTAAGATTTATTTAAATCTTAAAAATCTTAAAATTATTTAAATCTTTAAAAATTTATTTAATGACTCAGTCGTTAAGTATCTGCCTTTGGCTCAGGTCATGATACCAGGGTCGTGGGATCAAGACCCACATCAGGCTCTCTGCTCTGCAGGAAGCCTGCTTCTCCCTCTCCCGCTCCCCCGCTTGTGTTCCCTCTCTCACTGTGCCTCTCTCTGTGTCAAATAAATAATAAAATCTTAAAAAAGAGAGAGAGAGAGAGATTTATTTACTTGAGAGAGAGAGGGTGGGGAAGGGCAGAGGGAGAGTCTCAAGTCTCCACTCAGGGCAGAACTTGATGCAGGGCTCAATGTCACGACTCTAAGATTACAACCCGATCCAAAGCCAGGAGTCGATGCTCAACCAACTGTGCCATCCAGGTGCCTCTGGGCATCCTTTTTTTTAAGATGTGTGGCTTGGATTTTTCAAGGTTGCTTGGGCTACTCAGAGTCTTTTGTGGTTCCATACAAATTTTAGGATTGTTTGTTCCAGCTCAGTGAAAAATGCTCTTGGTATTTTGATCGGGATTACATTAAATATGTAGATTGCTTTGGGTAGTAAGGACGTTTTAACGATATTGTTTCTTCAGGTCCATGAGCATGGAACGTCTTTGTGCCCTCTTCAGCTTCTTTCATCGGTGTGTTATAGTTTTCAGAGTACAGGGCTTGCATCTCCTCGTTTGGGTGTATTCCTAGGTTTCGTGTGGCTGTTGGTGCAATTGTAAATAGGGCGTTCTTTAATTTCCCTTTCTGCTGCTTCATTATAAAGAAGCATTTCTAGTCCATGTATCATAGGCTGGCTTCTGGCTGGAGCTGCTCTAACTTGAGAGCCTTTCTTTCCAGCATATCCAGCATCCCAGCTAAAACCCCTCAGCGTCAGGTACATGTTATTGTGCAAGAAGGGCAAGAAAAGGGTTCCTGGGTGGCTCAGTGGGTTAAGCCACTGCCTTCGGCTCAGGTCATGATCTCGGGGTCCTGGGATCGAGTCCTGCATTGGGCTCTCTGCTCAGCAGGGGGCCTGCTTCTCTCTCTCTCTGCCTGCCTCTCTGTCTACTTGTGATCTCTCTCTGTAAAATAAATACATAAAATCTTAAAAAAAAAAAAAGGGCAAGAAAAGATGCAATGTGGTTCAGTTAGATGATATATTTTCTAAATATGTTTTTACCAATGAGTTCCGTGTGTGGGAAAGAGTATTTATTAGGTTTTTGTCTGTTCTCAAAAGCAATGGAAGCTCAACTTTAGAAAATCCCCAAAAGCATAAGAAGGAAAATAAAAATCATATGTTATTTCACCTCACAGAGACAACTAATGTTAACATTTTGAAGTATTTCCGTTCAGCTCTGAGAGACAAGAAAGAGAGTTACCACAATTGGGATCATGTTAAATTATAAATGCATTTTTCATAGCTTGTTTTTTTAAAACTCAACACTGCAGCACTCATTTAACATTCAACAAACATGAATGGTCCATTATAAATCAGAAATGTACTTGCATCTAAAAATTATGACCATTTTCTGATGACATTAACTACTCTTCAAAAGCATGATTTTTAAAAGCTAGTGTTCAAAAATTTACTTTTATATAACATAATTATATTCTTCTCTGATTTTTGAACATACATGTTCTTTTTTTTTGTTGTAGCAGCTTTATTAAAGTATAATAAACTGCACATATTTAAGGTATACAGTTTGTAAGTTATAACCTATGAATGTACCTGAGAAACTATCATCACACTCAAGACAATGAACATGTGCCTCACCCAGAAAATAAGAGTTTTCTTATGCTCTTTTGTAATCCCTCCCTCCTGCATGTTTTCACCCCATCACTGTCTCCAGGCAACTTCATATCTGCTTTCTGTTGTGCTAAATAGGTTTGAATTTTCTAGACTATTTTATGAATGAATCGATATACTGTGTGCCCTCTTTTGTCTGACTTCTTTCACTCATTATAAGTATTTTGAGATTCATCTATGCTGCTGTGCAATGAGTAGTTTATTCCCTTTTCTTGCTGAGCAGTATTTCCTTGTATGGATGTACCATGTTGTATTTCTCTGTTCACCTGTTGATAAGCTTTGTTGTTTCCAGTTGTTGATTATTACAAATAAAACTGCTATGAACGTTGTGTGTGTCTTTGTGTAGCCATATATATGTTTTTCTTTTAGATGGTCTACACAAAGACTTATGAACAAATGTTTAGCATCCAAGGATGAAATGTCTTGGTCATGTGATATGCATATGTGTGTATGTGTTTTTAAGATTTGTTTATTTATTTGAGAAAGAGAGCAAGAGGAGAGGCAGAGGGAGAGCGAGAAAGAGAATCTCAAGTAGACTCCCCGCTGAGCACAGAGCCGCACTCAGGACTCAATCCCATGACCCTGGGATCACAACCCAAGTAGAAATCAAGAGTAGACATCCAACCAACTGAGCTACCCAGGCGCTCTGGGTGTGTGTGTCTAAGAAACTACCAAACTGTTTTCCAAAGTATTTGAATCATTTCCATCCCCACCAGCAGTTCAAGAGAGTTCCAGTTGCTCCACATCCTTGCCAGCACCTGGTATGTTCAGTCTTTTAAATTTTAGATATTCTAATTGGTATATGGTGGTATCTCATTGTGGTTTCTTTTTTTATATCCCTGATGACTAATAATGTTCAGTATCCTTTCATGTCCTTAACTCAATCTGTTGGACAGATTTCTCAAATCTTAAATCAGGTTTAACCTAAAGCAATGACTTTCAGTTCCAGAAGAATACTTCAAAATGTAAGTTGTCAGAAAATTCTTTCTTTAATGATACACTTCTGCCATTTTGTCTCATTCCTATTCAAAGCATTTAAGGATGCAGTAGAAATAAAAGATCAATGTTATTAATAGGTGATTATCGGGTGATCATGGTGATGATTTAAAAGTCTTACCTAGTCATCAAGTGGACAGCTCCAAAACAAATATATTTTAAGGAAGAACATCTCCATTTTGAGTACTGACTACCACTTTCTAAAAGACCAAAGATCCCTTGGGGCACCTGGGTGGCTCAGTGGTTAAGCCTCTGCTTTCGGCTTGGGTCATGATCTCAGGGTCTTGGGATTGAGCCCCACATCGGGCTCTCTGCTCAGCAGGGAGCCTGCTTCCCCCTCTCTCTGCCTGCCTCTCTGACTACCTGTGATCTCTGTAAAATAAATAAATAAAATCTTAAAAAAAAAAAAAAAAGACCAAAGATCCCAAGGTCATGGCAGTTATGATATTATTTTATATCTTTCCTCAGAAAGCTTCGCATTTCTTCAAGGTGAATTTTACTTAGCAATTCTGATATGGGTCTCTGATCACTTCTGGCTCATTTTCCTAAATGTATTTCTTTTTTTTTTTCTTAATTTATTTGACAGACAGAGATCACAAGTAGGCGGACAGGCAGGCAGAGAGAGAGAGAGAGAGAGACAGAGAGGAGGAAGCAGGCTCCCTGCTGAGCAGAAAGCCTGATGCGGGGCTGGATCCCAGGACCCTGTGACCATGACCTGAGCTGAAGGCAGAGGCTTTAACCCACTGAGCCACCCAGGCGCCCCTCCCTCAATGTATTTCTTCCTCAAACTTCTTAACCCCACCCTATTTTACTCCCAACCCAATCTCCCTTCTCTGAATAGATGATCCGCTTCTTCTATCATCAAGAAAATCATCCGACTATGATTTCTACTTCCTTCTTTTCCTCAATTTACAAACACATCTACTTCTTCACTCATGCTTTCCTCCTTTGCCTTTTGTAGGAAACACATACTTCTCTTATCTAAGGCCAGCACTGCCTCTAAGACTCTGGATCTTTCGCCTCCAAATCTGTAGGCATCAGTATTGAGTATCTGTCTTTTTCTTGTATTTTTAAGTCTTGCCTAATGATTGACTCCTTTCCTTTTGCATCCAAACCTCCTTAAGAGTCTTGCAGCTTAAGCACCTATTTGGAGGGATCATGAGTTAATCAAGATATTAACTTATCTCATAAGATGTAATAAAGCACTGTGCAAATGCAGGAAATTAAAAAAAAAAAGAACCTTGCAGCTTAAGATCCAAATCTCCCTCTGTTTTGTGTTCTTTAGATAATACCTTCCTTCTCTTCAGAGCCAGACTCCCCGAAAACACAAATTACCTCCACTGCAGTATGGCCCCAGTTCACCCCTGGGCCCATTTTTGCTAAGGACCTCAAAGGTCTCCTAGTAGTCAGAACCACTGGACATGCCTCAGCACTGATCTTACTTGACATTATAGCTGCTTTTGATCCTGTTGAGTAACTCCCTTCATTTAGTTTCTCTTCCACATTTCTCCACAATTCTGTGCCACAATTCTCTTAAAATTGCTGAAGTGATTTCTGTTACATGCATCTGAATTCTAAATGATCCCACCTCCTTCTACACTTTATACTGCGGGAGGACTAAACAAACTCTACTGCCTCCACACATCACACTCATACTCCACAAGCTCTGTTTATGGTGGTCCTTCCACCTGGGAGGCCTTTCCCTCCTGATTTGCCAAAGTTACTTAAGTGAAATGGGAAACTTTGCACACAATTAAGGAGCTGTCAAAGAACTATGGTAGGGGGCACCTGGGTGGATAAGCCATTAAGCGGCTGCCTTCCGCTGAAGTCATTTTCCAGGGTCCTGGGATCAAGCCCCCATATCAGGCTCCCTGCTCAGCCAGAAGCCTCCTTCTCCCCCTCCCACTCCCCCAGGAGTTCCTTCTCTTGCTGTGTCTCTCTCTGTCAGATAAATAAATAAAATCTTTAAAAAAAAAAAAAAAAGGAACTATGGTAGGTAAATCTGTCCTTGGGTTTGGAAAGCTTAAAGTTTCCCTGTACGTTTCTCCTAAATCTTTCTCCTGTTCCTGATTTACTAATGACAGTATGTCATGTCAGTTTCATATACATCCATAACATTCTGGCTGATTTCCTGTAGCTAGCTACCATCTAATTACTATCTCTTAAAAAAAATTATGTTTTTAATTCCATTTCTGTTTGTCTACCTCAAATTCCTAGGAGCAAACCAAAAATAAAAATCTCTGAAAAATACCTACTTTGCTCCCAGGAATCCATTTTCTATGGTATTCATGGAAACCTTCCATAGCACAAAGAGAAATAGAAGTATTTACAGGCTTATTGGAAAATTCAGAATGAATTCTTTCCTTTGATTCCCTGTGACATCAACCTTGAGAGCTAGAGCTCTAAGATCATGACATGACCTTTTTGTATGCGGAATTAAAATTGATTTTTCACTGAGTAGTAGAACATTAATGCTAGAAGAAATTTTAGCAACCCTCCCTCTCCCTCTATGAATGAGAAGACAGAGACCGAGAAGAGAGAAATACCATACCTGTAAAGGTGTAGCACACTTATGGTAGAGTTGTGTCCTGTAATGCCAATTAAAGTATCATTTTCACTATTTTTCAGTGTCTTTCTTCTTCAACATTTGCAATACTGATTAATGGTCTGTAAGATTCAGTTGATAAATTTCATTTTGGAGCAACTGAGAAATGGAGAATTTTACACAATGCAAGCAAAAGCAAAGAACAACATATTCAAAACCAGGAAACCAGATGAATCTTTTCAGGTAATCACTTATTCTATCCTAGGCTGTGAGGGAGCAGGCCTTGGAGAATTTGTACATGATATAGGACAGTTTAATTCAATCTCGTCTTCTGTTTCTGCTGAGCTGGAAAAGGCAGACTTTCCGGTGACTGCTTAGATTCAAAGCTATCCTTTGTATGTACTAAAACACGAGTCTCTGATTTCTCTCATTTCAAGTGTATTTTTTGGGCTTTCCACAAGGATTTCCAAATCTGTATTATTCTCAACTGAATTAACATAGCCATCAGTTTGTGAGGACTCTTGCTTAACTAAGTAAAAAGTAAATCTCTTTCAGCCAGACCTGTTCTATGACCATTCCCATTGCCTGATTTTGGAGCTTCCTAACTACCTAGGTATAGAGACAAGATCGATAGTAATTTGTGAACCTCCTCAAGTTAAGAAACTGGAAAAGAGCCGGGAAAGTAACTTGGCACTGTCCCAGATGCTCACGTGCAATCTCATACGTCTTTATCCCTTAGAGGATCAAGCCTGAATTGCCACCCCAATGCTGATGGGTAGGTCACCATCAGACTCCAACTCAGATAGCAGTTTTTACAGATCTAACGACTGTTGCTCAACTGGGTGTCCATGGAAACTAAAAAAATTGGTTTGTTGCCTAGAGAAGTGGAAAGAAAACCAAGTCATTTGGATTCTATGTGGTTTCTATGAAGCTAAGGAAATTTTTTGGCAGATGATAAAAACAAGGATAGCTAAAGCTACATGATTCCCTTGGTCAATTCTTGATCTTATCAGGAAATATTCCATATGTTTATTATTCAAAAATATGAAAATATTCTAAATGAAGGAGTACCAGATTTTCAGAATATTGGATTTTTCATTGAATTCGAAACAATTCCTTAAAAGCTTGACCAATACATTCAACAAAATCTAATAGGTTAAAAAGTCCTTGGATTCACTACATATGGAAAATGTTTCTCATCCACAAATGCAACAGAGTTCCAAGAATGAAAGAAAAAGCTAGTATTTAATAAGGGTGGAGGAGACTGAAACACCTATTCATTAATCCTATGGAAATATTTGTCACTCATGTGTGGTTTAGGGAATTGGGTAAAAATAGCACCTTCCTAAGAATTTGTTCATCTGGTCATAGACCTGTATTATCTGAGCAAGTAAATATGACATAACAGTAGATGGGACTTGTGCAATGAAGTCCCAGATAAAACAGGGATGCAGAGATGACAACTTAGCATATGTGGGCATGATTTGACAGCATCTGTTGGCTTCTCATCAGATCAGAAAGAATCCCTGAAATCTCCTTTCTCAATGAATGCACAAAACTAGCCAGGCCGAGAAAGGTGGTATACATGAGTTACAACCGAGAGTTGGCCTGACCTTAGCTGTTCAGAATTTAGGATAATCAATGCTGTTTTTTAACTTGTCTAGAATACTTAGAATACCTATAAAAATTCAACGTCAGACAAGAAAAATAGAAATTGGTTTTATCCATGAGTCATGAGCTAAAAGGCCCACAGGGCCAAGTTAGGAATGGAAATCAATATATGGAACTGAGTAGGAACAAAACAATAGCACGAGTGTGACGATAAACATTGACACAGAGGCTCAGGGTTGGAGAATAGCAGGAAGTCATGATGACAACTATAGCCGAGTATGGAACACATTTCTTCTCGGAAGGGAACAGTCACTGTTCCAGTCTAGGTATTTGATGCCATGTCTTCACATGGAGGCTAGGTTTCTCTTGCCCACATCTTGCTGGAGTCCCCACAATGATCTATTTATTTAAGGAAAGAATAGTAAAAGGGATGTGAACCCCACCAACTATTACAAATTCAAAAATCATTAAAATTTCTGTATAATTTTGTACAAAGAGCAAATTTATGTGAAACAATATAATTTTGCATAAACTTATATACTGCTAAAAATATATACATATGTATGTATGTATACAAACACAAAATAAGCATACACACTGGTTCATGGCCTAGAGATAAAGGAAAGCTGACTTGGTTAAAACACCAAAAACTGAAACATGGGCTCTCCATCCAGTGGGGAGGAAGATGTTCTCTGGCTTCACTTTCCTCCTTCATGCTCCTGGGCCTTCTCCTGTGTGTGTTTTGGCTTTATGTCATCAAATGGCTATAGTAAAGGATCACCTGGGATGATGGCTTATTCTCCTCTGCCTATAGAAGCGTTATTCATTATAAGCCATCCCACCTCATTCACATTATTTCCCAATCCAAGATTTTCCCTGATTTCTCAGTTCCTTTGAGACAAAGTCCCAGCTCTTTGGTTCAGGTCTCAGTGAGATTTCCATACGGCTCCACTACCGCACACCCCCCCCCCCCACCTTTCGCCTGACCCTCCTCTTCACAATCCCTGGTAGTCTGTAGCCACGGTGCTCTCTTCTACCTCAGTGTCATGCTTTTACTCTTTCCTCTGACTCAAACAACTTGTCCTTTAAGATCTACTTAAAATCTTATGTAGGAATCCCTCCTAGACCAGACCAATCCAAGATGATATCCCTCTCCTCTAAATTTCACATGGAATTATAGTAACAGTGATGGTGGTCCCAACTGGAATGTGTGTTAAAAGCTCTAGTTGCTTTACCTTGTGCACTCCTAGCCCCTGCTTCTCTATGAAATGGATACTATTACTTATCCCTATTTTGTAGGTGAATAATAGGTGAGGATTCTGGGAACCAGGGATATGTAAGCCAGTGATATCTTTACTGATAGAAAAATAGGGGCACCTGGATGGTTTAGTCAGTTAAGTGTCTGCCTTGAACTCAGGCCATGGTCCCGGGGTCCTGGGATGGAGCTCTGTGTCTAATTCCCTGCTCAGCCGAGAGTCTGCTTCTCCCTCTTTCTCTCCCTTTGCCCTTCCCCTTGCCCATGCTCTCTCTCTTACTATATCCTGATAAAGCTGTATTAAAAAATGTTTCTAAAACCCAGAAAGTTGGCTTAGAAATTTTTAATTTGAAATCTTCCTTTAAATGAAAAAATTTTAAGTGTAATAAGAACATTTATTGAGATGATTTCAATGACCAGCCTATAACAACCACCAGGAAGTGTTAGGTCCCATGCTCCATTCTTGTTTACAGTCTCATTCTCACCACGTGAAAAGGCAAAAGGCTCAAAGTAAATAGCATAAATTAAAGGTTCAGAGTCATTTCAGTAGCAAAACATGGTGGGAAAACCCAGCCATCAGTCTTGGTAATACCATACCACAGTGTATGGTAATAAAGGGAGACCAGACTCACAGAACCCACCCACAGGAGCCAGGATCAAGCTTTCCCCGGTGTAGATCTATTGTGGGGTCCTGGTCTGTCCTTATCCTCTCATTAGGTATTAACAGTGAGAGTAACAATAAACCTACTGTGAAGGATTTGACATAAAGCAACTGTTCACTATTGTTTTGGGGGTATATTCAAATGATTGGGATTCAGATGATCTTGTGAAAAACAAGATCATTAAGGGAAAACTAATGACATTGATAATGATAATAATAATGATTCAGACCATGGTTTTTAGTGCTCAAAATGAAAAGAATCAAGTTAACATAAATATTTCTTTCCCATACTGAACCCAAAGTTCAAACAGACCGTCCATCACATCACTGTTATGTGAATTTATTTGTAGTAGATTCTTAAATTTGTCTTTGTTGTGTTATTTGAATAAGAGCTCTAAGTATTATGAGTTTAAATCTAGCTTGATCATTGTACCTATTATGAAAGTATGATATTAAAAATAATTGACCTCGACATTAGAAGTCCATGTAAATTATTTTCCCCTACAAAGGTTCTATGCATTTCTTTGTTGTGAGTATTCAGTGAGGCAGTTTGTAAAGTGCTAAGGCAAGAAATGCAGATTTTAGGGGCACGTGTATGGCTCAGTTAGTTGGATGTCAGACTCTTGATTTTCAGTTCAGCTTGTGACCTCAGGGTCATAGGATCAAGCCCTGCATCGGGCTCTGTGCTCAGTGGGGAATCAACCTCAATTAACTAGAATGATGGAGACTGATGTGTTTTGAATAACCAGAAATTCAATTTTCAGTTTCAAGTCCCCTTGGAAACATTTGTTAAGGTATTTGGGATGCTTTTCCCATTGTAGAAGATAATTTTACCTTTATTTTATGACCTAGAAAGAGTGCCTCAGTATTATCTTCCAATAATAAATTTCTACAGATCCTTAATTACAGGAAACAAAAAAAATTACTCTTTAAAAAATACAGGCTATAAGGATTTTTTATGCAATTCCCCTCCGCCCACTTTTTTTTCAAGCAGTAGAGTGTATAACATGAGATTTCTTAAGTTCTAGTCCAGTTAATTGAAGTTTTATTGTGCATGTATGGCTACTTTGATGTAGGATAGATAGGCCTAACTGTGGGGGGAAGGAAAGGAGGTGAGTCATTTGTCCCTATGAGCAAAGCAGCCAGGAAAGTTTATATTCCATTTTATGCACTTAAATTGAATGCCTTCTATGGAAGAAACTGGGGGAGGGATGAAGAGAGACATAAAGAGATGAGTGAGATACTATCACCAATTTCTTAGAAATTTATAGCCAGATGAGAAATCGAAACTTTGTAATCCTGTTGCTTCAGTGGACCTGAACACAGAGTTGCGGTGATTAATCCTAAAGCCAAGAGAACTCTGGATTCCGACATTACCCACAGTGGTGGTGACAGCTCCCTCTACTAGAAAGTAATACTGTAAACCCATCTAATTAATGGACTGATGTCAAGACAGGGCCAGTTCCTGAGGGGCTGCTGTGGGCTCTGCACAGAGCCCTGTCCTGCTCACACTTTTTGCAAACATGAGAATAAAAAGCTATTTTGTGAAGTTATCAGATTTGCAGTTAAAAACAAACCAGGACAGCAAACACAGGATGAGACTCAGGATCCAAAAAGCTGAAACATTTGGCTGAATTTAACAAGATGATTACAAAGGGGAAAATGTAAGTTCCTGCACTCTGGCCCATAAAAAACAAAACAAAACACTGCACAAATGCAGGATGGGAGAGGCATGGAACAGTGTGTGTGTGAGTGCATGCGTGTGTGTGTGTGTGTGTGTTTTAGAGTCAGACTTGAACTAGCTTGAACTGACAACCATACAAAAAAGATATATAAGTGATTAATAAATAAAGAAAACTGTTTATCTCCATTATTAATCAAAGAAATTAAAATCAAAACAGGAACCCTCAATCTACCAAATGGATAAAGATGATAAAGAAAGAATAGTAGTCTTCATAAGTCCTTCTGCAACAGTTTGGCAGCATGTATTAAAAATCATAATACAAGCACCTGGGTGGCTCAGTCTGTAAGGCACCCAGGTCCTGATTTTGTCTCAGTCATGATCGCAGGCTCGTGGGATCATGAACAGATGCTCAGCGGAGAGTCTGCTCCAGATTCTCTCCTTCTCTCTCTATGCCTTCCCTGCTTGTGCTCTCTCTCTCTCAAATAAGTAAATAAATCTTAAAAAAAGAAAGAAAGAAAATCACAATACTGTGCAAACCTTTGATCCTAATAATTATACTTCCAGGAATTTTCTTAAATAATTCAGAATGCATATAGTATTTAGCTACTAGAATATTAATCTCAGCATTTATTTTTTCCAGCTTCATTGAGATATTATTGATACATACCATGTGAGTTTAAGGTATGCAACACACACACACACACACATATATATATAATTACACATATATATGTTTTGAAATGATTACCTCAGTAAGGTTAATTAACACATCCATCCCCTCATATAATTGCCTTTTTTTTGTGGTGGTAACATTTAAGATTTACTCCCTTAACCACTTAAACTTACAAGTATATAATACAGTGTTGGTAACTATAGTCATCATGATGTACATTGGGTCCCCAGAATTTATTCATCTACAGACTGGAAGTTTGTATCCTTTGACAACATCTCCCCATTCCTCCCAACCCCTAGCCTTTTGCATCCACCATTCTACTCTGTATTTCTATAAGCTTGGCTTTTTAGATTCCACATATAAGTGAAAACATACATTATTTGTCTTTCTCTGACTGACTTATTACATTTAGCATAATATCCTCAAGGCCCATTCCTTTTGTCACAAAGAGCAGGATTTCCTTCTTTTTTAGGACTGAATAATATACCATTGTGTGTGTGTGTGTGTGTGTGTGTATGTGTGTGTGTGTGTGTATACACCACGTTTACTTCATCCATCTGTTGATGGACACTTAGGTTGTTTCTATATCTTTGCTATTATGCATAACGCTGCAATGAACATGGGCATACACATTTCTCTTTGAGATCCTGTTTTCATGTCCTTTGTATATAAACCCAGAAGTGAGGTTGTGTATATACTGGATCATGTGGTAGTTGTATTTTTAATTTTTGAGGAACCTTCATAGTGTTTTCCATTGTAGCTGTACAATTTATATTCCCAACAGTGCATAAAGTTTCCCTTTTCTCCACATCCTCACCAACACTTATCTATTTATTGTCTTTTTTAAAAATACCTACCCTAACGGGTATGATAAGATATTTCACAATGATTTTGATTTGCATATCTTTGATGATTGGTGATGTTGAGTGTGTACCTGTTGGCCATTTGGATATCTTCTTTGGAAATTGTGTATTCAGATCTTCTGCCCATTTTTAAGTGGATTATTTGGGTTCTTCTGTTACTGAGTTGCATGAGTTCCTTGTATATTTTGGATATTAATTCTTTATCAGCATATAGTTTAAAAATATTTTCATAGGTTGCCTCTTCATTTTGTTGATTGTTGCATTTTAGCTTGATATAGTACCACTTTTTTATTTTTGCTTGTGTTGCTTGAAATTTTGGTGTCATATTCAAAATTCCTAGCTAAGACCAGAAGCTTTTCCCCCATGTTTTCCTCTAGGAGTTTTACAGTTTCAGGTCTTATATATAAGTCTTTAATACATTTCAGGTTAATTTTTGTAAGTGTCTAAGATAAAGGTCCATTTTCATTCTTTTTCTTGGGAATGTACAGTTTCCTAGCACATGAAGAGACTATCACAGCATTGTTAGGAATGGCAGCACATACAGACACATAGACAGTTATATGCACACAAATGTCCCAAGGTGGGAATGGGTACATATATGGTGTTTTTTTAATATATGCAATAATTTCAAATGAATTTGTAGAAATAAATGCATTGAAACTGGTGAAATGCAAATAAGATCTACAGTCTAGTTAATGGTATTCTAATATAAATTTTCTAACTTGGATAGTGTAGAATCCTAGGTAAGATGTTACTGTTGGGGGGAGCTAACTGAAGGATACTCAGGACCTCTCTGCAATATTTTTGCAACTTCTTGTGAGTTGTTAATAATTTCCAAATCAAAAATAGAAAAAATAAACTTATCAAAACAGAAAGCTGTTCACAATATACCTTTGAAGAAAAGCAATAAATCAGAAATAATAATTCTTTTTATAAAATATACATACAATTCATGTAATTATGACCATGACAACAGAGTGCCATTTTCTGAAGTCAGACTATCTCATTTAAATCTCCCAACAATAAGGTAAATGTTATTATTTTTACTTTCCCAGTGAGGAATGGGATTAGGAGATATTATACAACTTTTTGAATGTTAAACAGCTAGCCAGTATTTCAGAATGTATGCTCCTACCTGATTTTCTTTTTGCAGTCTAGGAAGGTACATACTAAAATTTTTATCATAATTCTCTCTATAATGAATATCAGTAGCATTATTTTTCTTTTTTCTTATCAGATATGTGCCGTTTGTGTAATTAAAAATAATAGGTATTTTGAGAGACAGTATTTTAGTTGAAAGCAAGGTCAGCATTAGTTCATAGACTGAAACAAGTGTCAAAATTCCTAAGTTTGGCTCTGTTGACAGAAAACTAGCATCTAAAATAGAGAGGCCATGTAGTGTTCTACAATGCAGAGATAAGATGTGATCTGGCTTGTAGAGCCCCTCTCTGATAAGGACTTTGATGTAGAGACTGAAGTTTATTTATAGAAAAGCAGTCAGAATGGTGAGAGCATCCCGAATCACATCATAATACAGATGGTGGAGAGAGCGGGGACCTCTGGTTTAGAAAGAGACAGACTCAGAGATACCATGATAGCTGTATGAAGGAGCTGAAGCTCTCAGAGGTCAGATGAGCTGTCCAAAGTCACACATACAATAATGATAAAGTCTCCATTCAAGCCCAGAACCTGTTTGCGCTGTTGACCATCACTGAGGGCTATCTCCTCCCAAAACCAAAAAGGGCCTGGGCTTATTTGAGTGACTCCTCATGGGACCACAAGAGAGGACCACAGAAGAGAGATTCAGAGATGCAGATATCAGCTTAATACTTGAAAGATTTATCTCAGAAAAATCAAAGCTATCCAACTATGGGTTGGGTTGCCTTGAAAGATGATGAATGCCTCTGTGCACATTTCATGCAGGTTCAGTGACTCAGCAGTGATGTCAGAGAGATCTCAAACTTCACTATGTATCAGAATCACCAGGGAGAACTTTCTGAGACACAGATTGCCAGGCTCTATCTCTGGAAATGCTGATGTAAATCTCCTGAGGTGGTGATATTTGTCAATTTACAGTTCTCTCAAGCTCCCAGGCAATGCCAGTGCTGCCGGTCCAGGTCACCCACTGAGATCCCTTCAAACCCACAATGTCTATGACTTTTTAAAAAGCATACTGTAGGGACACCTGGGTGGCTCAGTCAGTTAAGCATCTGCCTTCAGCTCAGGTCATGATCCCGGGGTCTCCACGTCAGGCTTCTTGCTTAGCAGGTAGCCTGTCTCTCCCTCCTCCTGCCACTCCCCCTGCTTGTGTGTGCCCTCGCACTTACTCTCTTGCTCTCTCGCTCTCTGGAAAATAAATAAAATCTTTAAAAAATAAAAATAAATAAAAAGCATACTCTATAGCTGGGATACATTTTGTGTCCTTCACAACCTCTCTCATACAATGGCAGTCATAATGTCCCGAAGCCAGACAACAAGGTTTGTTTTTTTTGCTTTTTTCTATTCAAGTTCCCAGTCGATAGAGTGTCCTGCATATATTTTTTAATATTTTATTTATTTATTTCAGAGAGAGAGAGAGCATGAGAGGGGGAAGGTCAGAGGGGAAAGCAGACCCCACACTGAGCAGGAAGCCTGATGTAGGACTTGATCCTGGGACTCCAGGATCATGACCTGAGCTGAAGGCAGTCACTCAACCAATTGAGCAAATAAACATTATAGCTGTTGGTTTTTTGGTTGGTTTTTTTTTTTTAATATTTTATTTATTTATTTGACAGAGAGAGATACAGTGGGAGAGGGAATACAAGCACGGGGAGTGGGAGAGGGAGAAGCAGAGTTCCTGCTTAGCAGAGAGCCTGATGTGGGACTCGGTCCCAGGACTGCAGGATCATGACCTGAGCGGAAGGCAGATGCCCAACTACTGGGCCACCCAGGTGCCCCTATTTTTTTCTTTTAAGATTTTATTTATTTACTTGACAGACAGAGACCACAAGTGGGCAGAGAGGCAGGCAGAGAGAGAGGAGGAAGCAGCCTCCCCGCTGAGCAGGGAGCCCGATGCAGGGCTTGATCCCAGGACCCTGAGATCATGACCTGAGCCGAAGGCAGATTATTTAACCCACTGAGCCACCCAGGCTTTCCCCCTATTGTTTTTTTTTTTAAGGCCCAAAGTTTGCTAATATATCATAGACCAGGCCTTTTGGGGTTTTGTTGTCATTGTTTTAGAAATCCATCTAGATTTCTGATAAAGAATGAATAAAACCAAGCCTCATTAAATTATTAGGACTCTGATAAATTTGAGCATGTTCAGATAGTCCAAGAGGAAATGTACTTTTCTAATATGATTCACTCTTCAGCTGTCTAGTTCAATTTGGAATGGGAAGTAGAAATGCTATTGTTTGCCAAGAAATAAGGAGGATGGCCATATGTTATAAACTGTGTTTTATTATTTTCAACATTGGCAAACTGAGCATTAAATAGCGTTAATTTTTCAGAACTTCTGGACTCTATTTCTGTCTACCTTAAGGGCAACTTCCCCCCACCTCCCTACTTTCCAATGAAGTTAAAATTTGCCAAGTGTTTTTAGGGTAGGCCAAAACACTCCAAAATCAAATATTCTGAAGAAAGATTAGCTGCCTGTGGACCACACCACTGGCCCTCTGCTTTCTGGAAGGCAGCTGATATAGGGCCCACAGCTGCTCCTTGACACAGGGACTTGCCCCCGCCAACCCAAACAGCCAGCGTCATATAAGAACCACAAGTGGCTTTTAAGGCGATAAGAGAGTTTAGCTGCTGTATTTTATGACAGAATTCAGTCGGTGTTCCTTTATAGAGTGCCACTGGCTGCCTGACTTTAAACAGTCATAAACCTTTGATTGTAGAGTAATTTAATTTAATGATTTATTTGATCTTCAAATCACAAGAGACTGTTTTCAAAACACTTTGTTGCCACGTTGATCCTCGTTTAACCTACGGGATTAATAATTTATGTTGAAATACGGTTGGGAAAAAAATTGACAATGGACTTCTTTCTGAAGGAAATGACACCTGCATGAAATAGCAGATTTATACAATGACTCCCCAAGATAAGGGACACCTTAAAATGAACACACTTTCAAAATCACAGGCATTTTGGATTGAAACCTTTCTAAAATATCTTATTGCTTTCTTACCATCTTAAACAGAATAATGGAACATGCTTCTACATCCTCTGAGGGACCAACATAGTCCTTATGAATAAGTATAATTCTATGGTATGACTGAATAGTATTATCAGAGAGCATAGTCAAGATTTGATGAACTCTTTGCCTCTAAAATGCCTTTAGAACCTGACACAATCTGAGTCCTGTCTCAAATTTTTATAGTATTACACTCCGCATTTCACTTAAATGTATGGACCACTGTTAATTTTTCCTTCCGTTTGATTTTCTATTAAATTTATTATTCGTTAGAAATCGAGCTTACTAAATTTACCAGAAGTGTGTATGAAGGAGTAGGGGAGTATTTCTGAGAATTGTTGGTGGCACCAATGGGTAGGGAACTTAGCTTCTCAAGGAGTTTAATTATTCCTCCTTCTTATCTATTGGCCTATAAATCAGGTTGTGTGATATGTGACTCCCTACTTAAGGAAAGTCTAGGGGCATGTGGGTGGCCGAGTGGGTTAAGCATCTGACTCTTGATTTCAGCTAGGGTCATGACCGCGGGGTCCTGAGATCGAGCCCTGCGTCCTTGGGCTCTGTGCTCAGCTTGGAGTCTGCTTTCGATTCTTTCCCCCTCCCTCCCCCACTTCTCTGCTCCTCCTCCCACTCACTCTCTCCCTAAAATACATACATACATACATATATACATACATATATTTTTTTTAAGTCTGTCATCAAGCAATGATAATAACTGATACTTGTTTCATCACCATGCTTCTCTATCCAGGCCAACTCTTTCTATCGAAATCTACATCTTAGAATGTAGCACCCACAATAGCAAGTAGAATCAAAAGGACTTTTCTTTTAAAAACCTGTCATTCCTCCATCCCTTTATCCTTTAGAACTCAGAAATGAAACCAGAGTAAGAGAAGAAGACATGACTTCAGATAGGGGTTTTACCACTCAGCCCTTAATACCTCATGAACTGAAGAAAGTCCCTAAATTGTAGTTTTTCATCCCTCCTAATTTCAGAGATTAAAAAAGGAATAGGAATAGGAAAACAAGGAAAAATATACCATTTTAGCTTCCTGAACGTTTTTCAAAATTCTTTTCAAGATATAGGCACTTATTCTGGTGCCACTGTATGATCATTGCTTTGATCAAGTTAAAAAAAGAAAAAAGGTCTCAGTCGGGCCCTCAAAGGCCATATCATATGGCTCAATCCATCTTTCTAATAAGTCTGTCTTCCACTGTTGTCTTTATGCCAGAACAAACCCTCCTTGGATCCCACCGCTCTCACTTCTCTGCTTTTGTAGCACTTATTAGGGGCTAATATGTGCTCCTCGAAGCGGGGAAAGAGGGAGGGTCTTCCATGGTCACATGAATTTGGGAAATGCAGGATTTACCAGTATAAAACAGGTTTCTTTCACTAGAGTACTTCTCAGAACCTTTTAAAATCCTGATGTTCATTTAAGTCTCTAAAAGGAGATTACGGTATAAAATAAGAGGAACCACTTACCCCACTTTGCTTGGGACACTCCCAATGTAGACCTGTTGTCCAGTGTCATGAATAGTGTCTCTTCAGCTTTGAAAGTGCTTTCATGCTGTAGAATATGGCTTTCCTACTTACAGCACTTTCTCTTTAAGATTTTATTTATTTATTATTTGAGAGAGAGTGCTCAAGAAGGGGTAGGGGCAGAGGGAGAAGCAGACTCCCTCCTGAGCAGGGAGGCCCATGCGGGACTCAAGCCTGGGACTCCAGGATCATGACCTGAGCCAAAGACAGTCAGTTAACCAACTGAGCCACCCAGGCGCCCTTCATGGCACTTTTTTTTGTTTTTTTTAAGATTTTATTTATTTATTTGACAGTCAGAGATTACAAGTAGGCAGAGAGGCAGTCAGAGAGAGGAGGAAGCAGGCTCCCTGCTGAGCAGAGAGCCCGATGTGGGGCTCGGTCCCAGGACACTGGGATCATGAACCGAGCTGAAGGCAGAGGCTTTAACCCACTGAGCCACCCAGGCGCCCCCATGGCACTTTCTAAATTAGTTTGATTACCATACCTGTTTGTCATAGAATATCTAAGTATCCTGTAAAACGGTTTAGAAAACACGAACTTTGCCTCATTTTGCTAGTTGTCCATGCCAATCTAGATCTCAAATCCTATCCCAGATCATTGACCGTCTGGTGAAGGTTTCCCCTATTACGGGTCCTCCACATCTGGAATGACTCTCTCCCTCTGCTAAAGATCATGGTACCTTCTCTGTATGTTTCCCTTGTGACATTTAGCATTTTTCCACCCAAGCTTTAGTGTGGGGGTTCAAGCCTCCCTTCCTCCACTGTACCAGTCATAGTAAACTTCAGGCAGTGCTGGAGTTTACAATGCCAGACTCAACAGATATCTTTGAATGATTAATCTGAGCTGCATCTGAGGCTGTCCTGCCCCCTTTCCCTCATTCCGCTGAAGCAGACCCTCAATGCAAGTCCAAGGCAACCCCACCACGGCCCTCTCCTGCTTTCTTGGAGACCTCTGCAGATCACCACCACACCTATTTCTGTCTCCCACAAGCACTTACACATATCCGAGATTCTCCCATCTTAAAAAAGCCTGTTCTCAATTTTGTCCCTCCAGCTACTGCCTTACCTTTCTCTCACCTTTCAATCTTTCACAGACCACATTCTCACAAGACTTAAATGGCAATCTCTTTTTTAAAAAATTAAAATTAAATAAAAATAGTTATCTCTACCTATTCACTTCCCTTTTACTTGCCAACCCACTGTCATCTGGCTTCTGGCTCCACCCCTTCACCCAAACTGCTCATATCAGGGTCACCAATCACTTCTTTCTTTTTTTCTTAAATCCAGTTGGCCCTTCTCATTTAGGTTTGAAAAGCTCCGATTCTGAAATGTGTTTGCCTCTGTGACTGATAGTCTTGAAAAATTTTCCAAAGTTTCTCAAAAGGTTAAATAAGAACTACCACATGATCCAGCAATTCCACTTCTAAGTATACACCCAAAGGAATTGAAAGCAAGGACAAACACATACTGGTACACTGATGTTCGTGGTAGCAGTCACAAGAGCCAAAAGGTAGACATGACACAAATAGACTTCAACGATCGTCAAAATGCAGTATGTACATACAACGGAATATTTATTCAGCCTAAAAAGGAATGGAAGTCTAATACATGCTATAATGTGGGGTGAACCTTGAAGACCTTATATTTAATGTCTTATTTTGCTCACAAAAAAGGACAAATAGTGTATGATTCCACTTATATGACGTACCTTAAAAAGGCAAATCATTGAGACAGAAAATAGAGGTTTCCAGGGGCCAGGGGGAGGAGCTGTTGTTAAATGGATATAGAGTTTCTTTTTGAGTTGACGAAAAAGTTCTGGAAATGAATAGTGGTAATGGTTGCACAATATCGTGAAGTATTTAATGCCAGGTAATTGGACACTTTAAAAATGGCTAAAATGATAAATTTTATGTCATGTATATTGCATCAAAGTGGGGAAAAGGAAGAAAGAAAGAGAGGGAGGGAGAGAGAGGGAAAGAAAAGGAAAAGGGGAAGGGAAGGGAAAATGAAAGGGAAGGGAAGGGGAAAGAGAAGGGAACAGAACGGAGAAGGGTAGGGAGGGGAAGGGAATGCTTAAAGTATTGAAGTCCCTGAAATTAAAACGTTTGCAGTAAATAGAGAAAAATCAGTTTCATAACTCCCTTCTGTTCAACTAGAATCTCATTCTGGGGGAAAACCTACAATGGGGAAATCCCAGCCCATGTAGGCGTCCTGAGTAGGCATCTTGGAAAGAGCTTTCCACTTAACCTTATCTCTAGCCTTTCCGGTTGCACGGCCACACCTCATTCCACCAGCTAAAGCCTATTTTCCCAATAACTTAACGTTATATAGTCAAAGAGGTTTTATGTCATTTATAATTGCTCTTTGGGTGGCATTGCTTGAGTAGTTTTCCCTTAAGGTTTCTTGAGTACTCTCTTACCTTTTCCCAAGGTCTCCCTCTCCAGGAGGCAGTGATTTGTAAAGGAATAGATAGGCAGGGGGAGAATCAGCCCCTTGCAAAGTGAAGTAAAGAGTTACGGGTGATGTGAACGGTCATGGGTGGTTGGGAAAAGACGTTTAAGGGTCCACTCCTGTATGCAATGCACAGACGAACTCTCACTGAGCATTAAGTTATCAAGGCTCAAGTTGTCTGCTCCTGGGCCACCTGGGTGGCTCAGTCATTAAAAGTCTGCCTTCGGCTCAAGTCATGATCTGAGGGTCCTGGGATTGAGTCCCACATGGGGCTCCCTGCTCCACGGGGAGCCCGCTTCTCCCTCTCCCCCTCCCCCTGCTTGTGTTCCCTCTCACATAAATAAATAAACAAAATCTTTTTTAAAAATTGTCTGCTCCTGGGATATTCTCTATTTGTATAATATTCTCTGGGGGCAATGAATGGCCTTTTTCCTATGTCTAGATTTTCTGAAACACCAGGGAGCCAAATCCATAAAGATGATTTCTCTGGCTTTGCAGAGGTAACCCCTTACTTGTTAGTATTTGTTAATGGCATACCCATTGCCTGATAAGAAAGTCCTTATTCCCAAATCCTGAGTAAAGCACCTTACCCTCTCACAGAGTTTGCTGTCACAGGAGAAAGCCCCTAGTATTTCAAAGTGTGAGCTTCTATTTGGTTTGGTAGCACTTGGGAGCTCCTTGTAAAATTTTCACTGAAGGGTAAGTGAGACGTCCAAAATCCTGCCGAGGTGGTTTTTACTGTTGAGAATTCAGTAGATTTGAGGGAGGAGGGATAAAGGCTCTGAGGCTTTTCAGTACTCCAACTTCCTAGGTCCTGAACGTGGGCTGTGGTAGTGGAAGAGGAATAATTCCAAAAATATTAAAGACGTGAGAAAGGAGGGTACTCAGTATCTCAAACATTCGTTTCTCTGAGCATCTTACCCTTAGCTTTTCCGATCTACCTGATTCCACAGGAGAGAGCTCCCTGTTAGAATAAAGTTACAGGAAGCCTTCTCTCCCTTTTTTGATCCTTTAAAAAAAAAATGCCACAAGAGTTCTTTACTCCCAGGGAATTTTGAGGTGATCCCATGAAACTGTGCGTGAATTGTGCCTCCTCCAAGGACACTCCCTCCTGCGCACGATGCTGGCCGGATTTTGTAACTGCATTTATGACTGATTTACGGAACTTTTACTTGGCAGGCCCTGCTGTTACTGTTAGCTGGTTACTATGGATCTTTCAACATGCCACTCTGGCATGTTGCATTAAAAATAACCTCCCAAGACTGTACAGAATACATAGAACAAGGGGAGTACAGTCAGAGCCGTGGACTCCAGGCTCTGCTTTGGTGCCTATGTATTCACACGTGCTCCCATGCGAAGCAACTGCAGGGAAAAGAAAAAAAAAAAAACCTCACACACCTTCTAAAATGTCTGGTTGCACTGTAATTTTTCTAAGCTTCCCCAGAGCAGAGGTTCTCCAGGATCAGCAACATCCCAAAAAGCTGCCGGCCAAAAGAATATAAAACACCAATTAGGAGTATCTATTAAGGGCGCAGATCCAAAGGCAGACTGTCTGGGTCTGAATCCTGACTGCAGTACTAACTAGCTCTGGGATCTTAGCAAGTTCTGCCATAGCCACAGCTATCTCCTCTGCAAATCGGGGTGATAACATCGTGAATCCCAAAAGGTCCTTCTGAGGATGAAGGGAGATGCTCAGGCAAAAGTTCTTGGTTTAGTAGCAGCACATAGAAGGTGCTCAGTAAATAGAGATTAGTACCCTTTGAAGGCCATCCTTGTAGCGTGTCATCTTCATAACATTCATCAACGTGCAACTTAGGTCATAGTGTCTGGCACTGACTAGGTTCTTAACAGACCTCTGTTGACTGCAGGAGTGATGCCCAGGTTACTTACAAACATGTCTGACACGCTTTTGTAGATTAGACGCTTCTTCAAATAAGAGCTGCATTTGATTCATCTTCGTATTCTCCACAGCTCCATGGTGGAGTAAATAAATTTACTGAAGTCAATGGAAAGAGCAAAGCTGTTACAATGTAAGAGGCCACAGTTAGTATGGAAACTGGTAGTAGAAAAGTTTTTGTTGTTTTTTTAAATCACAGGCTTCAAGAGCAAGTAGCATCCAGTGCCAAGAAAACACTGACGTTCCCTGAAACTAAATGACTATATCAAACTACATATGAATACGGTATTTGTAATGCTGGATCTGGTTCAGTGAGGGTTCTAGCTGGTACTGCAGGGAGGAGGAAATCTTTTATCTCTAGCCCACCCCTGGCCTTGGCCCATGACTTTAGGGAAGAATTGCTCTTCCAGAGCCAGACACCACAGTCACCGCAAACGAAGTCGTTTCCTTATGCCACTTCAAGCATCACTGGATTTGGTGGCAGCAGCTTAAGTAGAAGACTTGAGCTGAGAGACATGGGGTCAGGAGTGTATAGACTCTGCCCCAGTTCTCACCACTGAGGCTTGAACCAGCATGAACAGAGCCATGCCCAAGTAGAGGTGAGAGAAGGATATTTCCTCTTGATTGGAGAGCCAGTGGGCCATTCTGGATCCTTGCAGGGAAAATAGTAATAGCATTCGGTGACTGTGGACTCCTGTCTGATATTCAGAGCAAAAATGAAAATAATACATGGGGGGGGTGCGTTTGCATACACACACAAACGTGTTAAGAATGCTTTCTTTTCTGGCAGTGTGTGAACATCCTCCAGCCAAAGGCCACCAGGAACATACCTGTAGTTGACAATGCTGGGTTTATCACTTGTTACAGCAAGGGATAGCATTCCCTAAGGGGAAACCATGGGGCATGTTAGTAAGAGGATGTTAGAAAGAACCTTTACAGAATTTATGCTTTGAATAGGTGATTTAGGCAAGGCTCTCTATTATCAGAGAGCAGGGATATTTCTATGATTAAGTATCTCAATAAATCGTATCTATAGAAAGGACAGACTAGGGTGAGGATAAAGCTATCATGGCCAAAGAAGCAGCAGTCACATTAGCTGGAAAAGGGCAATGTTTGGTAATCTGTGGCTTGGACAGTGTTCATGTCTTGTTTGTGTTCAGACATAATTACAGAGTCATTATCTTGATCCACCATGGTCAGAGAGTGGCCTAGTCTGATGTTGATGTTTTGTGACATTGCTTACACCCAACAGGTGAACACCAAGACCTGCCTATGACTGCCAGGCCAGTTGGCAATGTCTAGACTAGCCGATTACACCTAGTTGGATGTCCATTAATAATGTGGTAGATGAGAACAGTGGTAAACCAAGGGGAAATGTATTTCAGTGGTATTCCAATAAAGTCTCCTGGAGTTTGGTACAATCGTATAGAACTGACTGATGATGGTACCCCAATGAGAATTGATTAACTGGATGCGATCAACCTGGGCTATTTCTTGGCTTGCCACAGGCACCATCCTGGTTCAACCTTTTCAATTTGCTTATTGTTGAAGACATGTGATCAAAATCTAAACATATAGTAAATACATTAGGTGGCAGGGTTTTTTTTTAAGATTTTATTTATTTAGAGGGAGAACAAGCAGAGGGAAAAGCAGGCTTCCCACTGAGCAGGGAATCCGATGCAGGACTCAATCCTAGGACTCTGGGATCATGACCTAAGCCTAAGGCAGACGCTTAACCAACTGAGCCACTCAGTTGGCAGATTTTTGAATAATAATAATTTAAAAAAAAGTCTTCACGGGCCTTGATAATGGCCTGAGTCAGATAAGATAAAGTTTAGTAACAGTGAAAAGCCTTTAATTTGGGTTCAAAAAAAATCAGTACCAAGGGCAGAATGGGAAAGACCTGCCTGAGAAACAAAAGAAAGGAGCAAAAAACTAATGGTTGGCTGACTCTTAAGTTTTATTACAAACAACAGTTAAATAAATAAATAACAGCATAGTTTTAGACTACATTAGTGGAAGTATGGAATCATTACTGAGGGAATTGACAATCTGATCTATTCTGGACTGACCTGACAATACCTAAAATACTGTGTCCAGGTTTGGGCACCACAGTTTTGAAGGATATAATTCCTCAATCAGAGAAAGTAAGCGACTGTCCCCTTCACTTAGAAACTAAATATGGACCATGTCAAACAAAACTAAAACACAGAATCCTAGAAGGTAGGATGGATGATGTAGTAGACATTCAGCCTGGAGCACAGGAGATCCAGGGGAAACATGAAAACTATCTCAAGCATTTTAAGGACCATCATGTGGAAAAGGGATTAGACCATTCTTAGCTGGTTTAGGGACCTAAGATCAGTTCAGTTTAAAGGCAGGCAGATTTTGCTTTTAAAACACACACGCATGCACTCACATATGATGACGTCAGAAAACATCGGTTGAATTTTTCAATGATTAGAATTCTGCAAACAGAAGCTGAAGGACCACTGGTAAGGATAGCGTAGGACAGTATAAGGTGTAGAAAACTAAAATTTTAACTCCTCCATTAGAGATTTTATATCGTAAACACATATAGTATGATATGCTCTTATATATTTCCAGATTTTGAATCTGCTTGACATTTCTAGTAGAAGTTATTTTTTTCTAGGCACACATTCCATTCAGAACCTTGTAGAACAGTCTGCATGTTTATCAAATTGCTGTATAACTCAGCAAGAATCTTAACAGGAACTTAAGTTTGTTCTCAGACAGTCCAGTGATTTTGGACTTGGTTAACTGATTTGGCTCTATTCCATCTGACTCCTATCTATTTGTATCTTAAATTATTTGCTTTATATCTGAATATGACATATTCCGAGTTACAAATTCTACTTATTGTTTTCATAGTTGCACTGATCTGTGCTACCTCCTGCTCTTGTGTAGTGACTGGATTTACCTTCACTGCAATATAGTTCTAGTTCTGTTTATATGATCTGAAAGTCCCTAAAACTCTGTATCCCTCTCAAGTTAACAGTGAAAGATCTCCAAATACAAAAAGGAATCCTTTCTGAATTTACGCAGTTGTCTCTACTTATAACCAACTGCACTGTTATTCTGTAAGTTTTCTTAGTGTAAATCTCACATGCAACTGGTATTTTTAAACCATAAGTAAGCTTGTGTGTATTTTTTAAGTAGGCCCCACACCCAGGGTCTGGGTTGAGCTCCTGACCCTGAGATCAAGAGTCACGTGTTCTACTGACTGAGCCAGCCAGGCACCTAAGCTTGTATAATGTTAACTCATTTTACACGAAGGCTTCTTTTAGTCTGGGATCTCTAGAAAGCAGAGCCTAATCGCTGATGTGTTGATGTTTGTTATATTGTGATATAATGATATATATATATTTGAGGTTTTGTCCCTGGCTCCTGGCCAGAGCTCCTAAAACCATTGTAATTCCTGAAGCAGTAATCGTGCTAGGGGCATCTTTTGTTCTAATATTTGGTCTTTAACAAAGCTTTAACAAACCTCCTAAACCCCTTGAAATTTCCTGGGTGGTAGGAAAATCTGTTGTTGTTATTGTTTTAAGATTTATTTGAGAGCAAGAAAGAGCATGAGCAGTAGGAAGGGCAGAGGAGAGGGAGAAGCAGACTCCCTGCAGAGCAAGGACCCTGATGCAGGACTCAATCCCAGGACTCTGGGACCATGACCTGAGCTGAAGGCAGATGCTTAACCAACTAAGCCACCCAGGTGCCCAAGAATCTTTTGTTTTAATGGGTAACTCTTGGTAGGTTACTGGATAGCTTCAGAATGGGTGTTGGTCACCACAAAGACTAAGCCATGATTCCAAAATTTGGAATTTTCAGCTCAATCCCCCATCCTCTGAGGAGAGGAGAGGGCTGGAGATTGAGTTAATAATTAATCAAACCTGTGTGAGGAAGCCTCCATAAAAATTCCTAGTCTATGGGATCAAAGAGGTTCTGGCTTGGTGAACACATCCATGTGCCAAAACAGTGACACATCCCAACTCAATGGGGACGGAAGCCCCAGCTCTCAGGACACTTCTGAACCTTGCACTGCATATCTCTTCACCTGGCTATTTATCGACACCCTTTATCACAGTCTTCATTATATAATAAACCAGTAAATGAAAGCAGTTCCCTGAATTCTGTGAGCTGTTCCAGCAAATTACTGAACTGAAAAAGAGGGTCATGGGAACCCTGAATGATAGCCAGTGGGCCGGAAGTGCAGGTGACAACCTGGAACTTTTAATTGGCCCCTAAAGTGGTGACAGTCTTGTGGGACTGAGCCCTAACCTTGTGGGATCTGATGATAACTCAAGGTAGATAGTGTCAGAACTGAATATAACTGTAGGACATTCAGCAGGAGTCCACCAAGAATTGGGGAAATGCTTAATGTGTGGGGAGAAACCCCACACATTTGGTGATCAGAAGTGTAAGTATGGTAGTACTAGAAAGTAAAGTAATAGCAGAGGACACGGAGGTTTTTCTTACAAGGTTTTATTTGGGAATACAATCCCAAACCAGCCAGAGTAAAGAGAAAAGAAAATGAAACAGGAAAAGATGGTCATAGAACATGAAGGATTTCCATGGGGGCGGGGGGGGGGGGCTACTTTACAATGAGGCAGATACAGCAGGTCTCCTGTCTGACCTTCTGGAAAAACTGTGGGGAAGGAGGAATAAGAGGAAATGTGTCTGCCTTCTTCCCTCCTGACTCCTGGTTTCCATCAGCCAAAGTGGGACCCACAGGCAGTTAGCCTGCCAGCCCTTCCAGGTTGCCACACTCAGCCCCTCTGGCATCCTCTTGGAAAGCCAGACTACACACCCTGCCAGCTCAGCATTTCATTCAAGTCCAGAAGAGACAAGAGAAGCTCCGCAGCCCCGCCCTGCCAGTGACTGGTCAACACCTTAGATTCTAGCCAAGGCTGAGGCAGAGCAAGCGGCTAAGGGACCAGGAGACCCTGGTCCAGAGTAAGTCTGAGGAAGCACTGACTGTTGCGGATCTCCTTTCTCCACCTCTCTAAGCCTCTCTCACTTTCCCCTGCTAGTGAACTTCTAGCCACTCAGTCTTATTAACTCTCCATGGCACAGACATCCAGTGTCTCCACACGCAAATCTCCTCTCCCTCCTCAATACACAGGAAGATGACACTTCCTGCCTCCTTGCTGTCGGGTGGGGCTGTGTGACGGGTTCTGGCTAATGGTCAGGAGAGGAAGTGCTGTGTGTGCTCCTGAGCCAAGGCGTGCGAGAGAGCGGAAGCTCTCACATTCTTCCCTGCTGCAGCCGCCTTGGACATCAAGCTCACTTAGCGGAGCCGCAAGATGGAGACAGACTGAAGGCTTGAGACAGCGTGTGTGGAAAGGAGCCGTGTTTGTACTTCATTAATCAGACTTAGCTGAGAAGCAACAGAAAACTTGCTCTAACCAACTCAGACAACATATAAAGGGAGGCCTGAGAGGCAGAGTCAGAAAGCAGACAGGAACCAGAGATGCAATCATAAGAATCACAGTCAAGTTCAGGCCATAGGAACTGTCTGGCTAAGATACCGCTACAGGTCACACCATCCCTGCCTCGACAGACACCACTGCTGCTGGACTCTCTGTGCTGCCATATATAATATCTAACCAATCCCAGTGTCTTTGTATTACTGCTGGCGGGGCGAAAGCCCCAAAGGGAGAAATGATCTCAGTCTACATCATTATGCCTACACGGTAGCTACAGGAAGGACAGGGAGAAGGACATCTGTCCCACTCTTCTTCCATCCCACCAATACCACACACTAGTGCGTTTCCACAAGGAGGAAGGGGCTTGAACACTGAGCAGCCAATAAAAAAGAAAAAAATTCTTAAATCCTTCAAAGGTCCACTGTGGTCATATCCTGCTTTATTTGTGTTGTAGCAGTCATTGCAGTGGTCAGTGAATAAATATTTGTGATTGATAAAGAACGGAGTAGTTTAAATTTAACTATATAGAAAATAATTGGGAAGCCACAGAATTCAGCATCTCAGCCCTATCTTTATTTCTGAGGAGCACAAATCACGATTCAAAAAGAGAATGACGCTCAGGGACAGAAGGCTCTAAGTCAATAGTACCTATTGAGATAGTTACTATGACCCTCCCTCAAGGGCAGGGCTTTATCATTTCTCTGTGGGCCCAGATATGTCCTTACTTTTTCCTTCTGAAGTCCCATTTTATGGGAGAAGTAGAAATCACCAGATCAGCATTTTTCTCCTCACTTCTTCATTGAAATAAACACATGATCTCAGGTATCACCCACCCCAGCTCTAGCTACCATGCTTTAGGTGATGATTTCCCATTCTCTACAGAGACCTTGAGATTAACCAAAAAAAAAAAAAAAAAAAAAAAGATTCATGTCCTTTCTCTTGTGGGACCCTCTCTGCCACACAGTAATTGACTATATCAAGAAACCAATCCTAAAGAAACATAGACATTCTAGCTATATTAGGTAGTATGTTATTAGGAAGTTGTTGGGAGATAACTAAGGTATTTTCATAACCTCTTTAGACTCCCCATATAATTTTCCTTGATGTAGAAAAAAAAAATACTGATACGGGTGGGCCCATAATCTGACAGGTTAGCACATCTTACCTCTTAAATTCTTGAAAGGGGTAATTAAACCCTGAACTCATTATTTGAAGAAGATTTTCCTGGTTATTTTTATGGAAAGAACTGGAACAAGGTCTGTGTAGGTAGATGATAAAGACCAAGATGTAGGCTGTGGAGATTTAAAAAGGACAGCATAGATCGATGAAAATTCTGGGGTCTGCTCCCGCAGGATCTGTGTGATAAATACCAGGGGAAAATAGCACCAGTGGAAGCAAGATGGCTTCAGCTGGACAAAAGTTGCATGCAGCTCCCCTGTTGCAACACGTGGTAACATCCCCAGAGCAAGAGCTAAGATAGCGATTGTTTTGGCAATCATCAGGAGGGCAACGGTCAAAGAAACATACCCCAAGGAAACAATGTGAAATGTGCTCACTGCCTTCGTACTACCCTAAAAATGTATGGAATGGTTGATTGCAAGTGTCCTAATTAAGAACAATTGGATTTTTGCCCCGAATAGTAACTAGCCTTGAGTAGCCACCATAGGAGGACCACTGTATTATTAGGTACTTGACATACACTACCTGCTATGCTGTTTCTATCTTTCTTACAGATGAGGAACTGAGGCTCAGAAAGGTTCTATAATTTTTCCAGGATCTCATAGCAGTACGTGGCTGAACTAGGAAATGAAGCTAAGGACGCCTGATTCCAAGTGCATCCTCTCTACTGAACCACAATGTCTCAAAACAAATACGGTGGAAGAGAGGGAACTCGGCATATTGTTAAAAAAATAATGCCATTGTCCATTACATTGATGGGTGATTAAAATGGTATTTCCTTTGGTGGCACCATAACTCACCAATGACAAAGCAAAAAACACTTTCATGGTAATAGTGTCATAATCTTTTAATAAATGTAGGGGTCTTTTGTCAATGGTACTGGGAATCCCTAGTCATAATTCTTTGACAAGCCAATCATTGTTTTGTAGATATGTATTCTTTATTTAACATAAAGCTTTTGCTTGGAAAATTAATTTATAACTTATTAAATGCCCCCCAAAGGTAATTAGGCATATTTTTTTTTTTTTAAGATTTTACTTATTTATTTGAAAGAGAGTAGGTGAGAGAGAGAGCATGAGCGGGGGGGGGGGGGGGGGGGGAGAAGCCGATTCCTCTGCTGAGCAGGGAACCCAAAGCAGGGCTCTATCCCAGGACTCCAGGATCATGACCTGAGCCAAAGGCAATCCGCTTAACTGACTGAGCCACCCCAGCACTCCAGTTAGAATAAACACTGCTTCTCGAAGAATGGTTTGCCTTTTCCTTTTGTTAATGATAATGTGATTTTCTGTTTCTCTTTAGTTTAGAATACTTGCTTTCTTTTTTTCTTTGATTCAAATTTAATCATTTATTTATTCAATAACTATTTGAGTACCTAACATGTGTCAGATACTTTGCAAAGTACAGTGCACACAAAGATGAACACAACTTGATTCCTACCTTCAAGGACTTCATAGTCTAATAAGAAAGTTTGCATGAAACGGCTAACTGTAAGACCATATGATAAATGCTATAATAAAATTAAGTGCATGGAACAGCAGTAGGACAAGATAGAAGGACCAGATCGATAAGGAATTTTAAGTTGGGTCTTTAAGTATGAGATTGAGTTAGTAGGTGGTTGACTGGGGGTAAGGAGTTATATATATATATATATAAAATAAGGAGTTATATATATAATTATATAATTTTTAATCTATAGTTATAAATTTATAATTATTTCACTTTTATGAACATTATTGGGCAGATATACTTTATTCAAAGTTGCTTTAATGCTTTTGGAAAAGAAATGGGAAATGATAGGCAAATTTCCATGCCAATGGATTCCTGTGCAGTTGGGGCAAAAAAGAGGCAGGCAGCCAATACAGCCTAATCATAGATTCATGAATGAAAGGTCCATCCATATTGTCTTAAATGGCAAGATCTCACTCATTTTTATGGCAGAGTAATGTTCCACTGTATATATATACTGCAGTTTCTTTATTCACTCATCTATGGTGGACACTTAGGTTTCTTCCATATCTCAGCTATTATAAATAATGCTGCCATGAATATAGGGGTGCATATGTCTTTTTAAGTTAGTGTTTCCATTTTCTCTGGGTAAATACCCAATAGTGGATTTACTGGATTGTATGGTTATTTCTGTTTTTAATTTTTTGAGGACCCTCCACTCTATTTTCCAACAATGGTTGCACCAATTTATATTCTTACCAACAGGGTTCCTTTTCCTCTGCATTCTTGCCCACGTTTGTTATTTCTTGTCTCTCTGATACTAGCCATTCTGACAGCATAAAATGATATCTCATTGTGATTTTGATTTGCATTCCCTTGTTGATGAATGATGTTGAGCATTTTTATGTGTCTGTTGGCCACCTGTAATAGCATTGTATGGTTACAGAAGGTAGCTATCCCTGTGGTGAGCATAACATAATGTATAGAGTTGTCCAATCACTATGTCGCACACCTGAAAATAATGAAACATTGTGTGTCAACTATACTTCAATAATTAAAAAAAGAATGAAAGGTACATTTACTTGCAAATCCAGAGCTCTTAAATGTCCACTAGTTTGGGAGATGTTTTTGTTTTGTTCTGGTTTTTCAGTTGTTGTTTATTTGTTTGTCTTGTTTTGTTCTTGTTTTTTTATGGAGAGAGTGTATGTGTGGGAGGAAACGGGCAGAGAGATAAGGAGAGAGAGAGAATCTCAAAGAGACTCCATGTCCAGCACAGAGCCCAACTTGATCATAGGCTTGATCTCACAACCCTGAGATCATGACTTGAGCTGAAATCAAGAGTGGGACACAAACCACTGAGCCACCCAGGTGCCCCATGTTCACTTCTTGAGGAAGTTTGAAGAGTTTCCTGTTCATCTTTCCTCATTGCTCTTTTTCTCCATGGTCACACCATATGTTTCTACTCTCTGACTGCTCTACCTGTCCATTAGCATAAAGCTCAACAGATTCTTCTGTCTTAATATACTAGTGATAAATGCAGTTCAGTTCAGTCATTGAACTTACTAGCAGTGGCTCACTTTTTTCTCTCATAAGGAAATTTGTTCCCTTCGATGCTGTGGTGATTGCCCTGTATTGTTGCTAAGGGTGTACAGTTAGCCTGTGTTCTAATCCTCCTGTCTATTTCTCATTTCTTGACATTCTCTTTGCTTTGTGGGGAGTGTAGAGTAAAAAGCATAGACTTTGGAGTCAAATATGACTTGAATTCAGGCTCATCCACTTATGAGCTGTGACATCCTAGACAAGATACTTAACCTCTCTGAACCTCAGTTTCCACATATGGAGTGTGTTGACACTAAAATCAGCTTTTTGGACTCTGTGACATGATAGACATGAGGAGTCCAGTCCATCACATACAATTGGTGCAGTACATGGTGGCAGCTCCCCAGGTACTAACGTTTCCACATTATTCAGCTTCTTGTCACAATCTTGACCTTTACCCTTGCTCTCATCAAGGTTTTTCAAGGACATTATACTGACTCAACATCATGCTTATTTTTAAAGGCTTTCTTTTAAAGTCCTCCATTCCCTTCGCATGCCCATCCCCACTTTTCCGGAGATTTCAGCTTCCCTTCTCTCCGACCTAGGCAGTCTCTCCCTAGCTGCCAAGCCTTCCCCAAGTCAAGATCCTACCCCTCTGTTCTATTTATGCACACTGGAACATAAACTCCCCAGGGCAGGAAACTTGTCTTTCTACATATTTGTCAAGTATCATGTACGTTTAGAGAGATAAATAAATAACAAATATTACACAGTCAGAATGAACGTGTTCGATAAATACCTCAGGTATCATCTCTGGGCTCTAATTACACAAAATCTGTGGACACGTGATGTACAAACTGAGGGCTGGCTACAAAATAATATGATTACATTTTTTTGGTTGCTTTACATTGGTAACAGGCTGTCCATGTAGATGGGCGGCCGAGGTGTTTCCTATCCTCCACTCCTGAAGAGCAGAGCCTCTGCTGTCACTCACACCGGAGATCACACTTAAAGGGCCAGTCGTCGCTCAAAGACTAGCCCTGCACAGTGTCCTTCTCCTGCGACATCGCCCAGAGCCAAGCTGCTGAAACCACTCCAGTGGGATTCCTCGGGCAGGAGTAGGCTGCCCTTCACAATTCCTTGCCAGCGCCTGTGTTATTTCTGAATTGTTGTATAGGACTGGCTCTGTCTCCTTAACTAATCTCCAGGCTTCTAGAAAGTACCTTTCCTTCCTTTTATTCCCTCACAATATTGAGACTTTAATCCATTCTCTAGTAATTCTAGAGAATTACTTTGTTTTCACTTGAAAAGCCCCCAGAATGATGGTCCCTCCCTGTAAGGTTTTTGGCTAATTTCTCATTTCTTTGGAATGTTTTCAAATTGTGTGTATAAAATATTTCCCACATGTAGACAAGAATGAAAATATAACATGATACTTACAGAGCCAGTACCTGGTTTAAACAAATATTCATATTTTGCCATATTTTCATCCATCCTCTCCTTTGTGCTTAAATGTGACAAACCCGGAGAAAATCACCTTCATTCCTTCTCTTTCCCTCCATCCCTTGAGATATCTTTCAACAGATCTAGTTCATGGACATCTAAGATTTTTAACTACTACAGGAATAGCTACCTAGAAACTATGTGCTATTGTTGCATGCATTTTAAAGTTTTACATCCCTGGTGTTATTGTATAGATCTTACTGCATCTTGCTTTTTTTTTTTTTTTTTTTTTAACTACAAGAGTCTATTTCTTGATATTCATGGAGCCAGTTCATTCCTTTGGGCTCCTGAACAGTAGCCCACGGATCCATCCACCCGTTCCCCTATGGAGGGGCAGTACGGTCGTTCACCCCTTCTGGCATTCTCAGCGCTATTGTGAACATTTGTAGATGTCACTTCTGGGGTATGAGCTTCTCTAGGAAGTTTGGTGGATGACAGCTTAGGCTCTGAAGCCCAATTGCCCCCTCCTGATCCAAGCTCCACCACAAAGTCCCAACAGTGTGATCTTGGGCATGTTTCTTCGTTTCTCTGTGCCTCCTTCAGTAAAATTAGGATAACGGAAGCACCTCCTTCAAGAGAACAAAGCAGTGAGATCAGCGTCTTAACCAAGTAAGACTCCATGTATGACAATTACTATCAGGGCGACCACCTAGGTAGGAAAAGAGTCTGAGCATCTCTGGCTTTATAAAGTGTTGCCAAATTGATTTCCAGTTGGTCATACCAATTTACACTCTCACCAGTACTATGTGGCTTTCTTCCGTTCCCCACATTCTCACCAGGGATCGGCATCAGCAGAGTGGCTTCCTCATCCTTTCAACTGCAAGAAGATCCAGTGAGTCATCAGAGAGATCAGGTGACCAGCAGGAGGGAAAGGAGTCAGTGGGGAGGTTTGCAAAAGTGGAGGAAAGTGAATTCTTTTAGGTAAGAAATGTTAAAAAATCATGTAGAATTAGACTCCCTGGAAATTGGAGAGTTACGGAAAATAAGGACGCATGGTACTAAAGAATAATGTCACAGACAGAGTGTGTCATTTGAGTAAAGGAGAAGCCCAGTAGACCACAGGTCTATGGGGAATGTGTTGGTGACTTCTCAGAAAGGGCCTGTTAGGTGGTTTAAGTTGGGACAGGATAACTCTTTCTGAAGAGGGATGAGGCAAGAGAGAGAGTAGCAAAATGTCAAGGTTCTTAGAGTAGCCAAGGAGGGGAGACTGAGTTCCAGGGAAAGAAGTCGGTTGGCAGGACTGTTATTTCTGGAGTCCAGAGGACCAGAGTCATCTGTATGATGCAGCGTTGGCCTCTGCAACATTTCTCTGTTCACTTTCTTCCCCTCGGTTCCTGTAGGCACTGCTGCACTCCAGATGCCAAGTTCATCATGCTCATGTGTCTGCAGTGGCTATCAGTGGTGTGCCAAGCCATTCCCACTTACCAGTGCAAGAGCTCAGGGCTCACATGATTCACTCACTTGCTCAAGATCATATGTCTTCAAAGTGGTAAAACCAAGACGGGAGCCTAGGTGTTCTGATTCCAAGTCTAGGGCCCTTTGCATCAAAAAGAATTCATAGTCATCTTAAATCTTTCATTCTCGACCCGAAAGAGGGTCCCATTTTTCTCCCAAGACCATCACAACCCTTCTGTTTGACCTGCGAGGACTTCCACAGTTGGCACTTATCTCTTAGTCCCATTTCCCAAAACGTTCTTAGCCATCCTCTCATGTCCCACCGAAAGCATGTATTGGCTGATTCGTGAGGTCACCAAGTTCATTCTCAGCTCTGCCTGTGTTCACGCTATTCCCCTCTCTCAAAGACAACATCCCTTCTTCCTCCGTCATTTCTCTGGTCCCTGTTCGAGACTTCTGCATTCTGTGATGGCTTCAGTGTACACTCTTTGGAGTGTCATACTGGCTCTTTCATCATGAAACAAAATTCCATCGTACATTCTCTTGAATTGTCCTCAAATGGTTACCCTGTGCAACAAAACACTGTCTGCAGTGATTTGCTTGCTCTTTATTTTCTTACCAACCCTTTCTTGTTATATAGGAGTTTTTCCAATTACCCTTAGCCTTACACTGAGCACATATCAGGTCCTCCATAAATATTTTTTTAAAAGATTTTATTTATTTATTAGACAGACAGAGATCACAAGTAGGCAGAGAGGCAGGCAGAGAGAGAGGAGGAGCAGGCTCCCTGTGGAGCAGAGAGCCAGATGCGGGGCTCAATCCCAACACCCTGGGATCATGACCTGAGCCAAAGGCAGAGGCTTTAAACCACTGAGCCACCCAGGGGCCCCCTCCGTAAATACTTGATGACTGATGAAATATGGTAGAATCAGAATTAAGAGGAAATACAAAGTATGGAGACTTTGGAAGTTAGGATAAAATTGGGAATCAAGATAAAAGTCTATTGGACATGGTAGGAAATTTAATCAACAAAGCTATATGGCCAACTAGTTAAAAAGTTGCAGAGACAGAAATCAGCACCAGACCAAACCATGGTGTTTTTCTGTTCCCTCTCTGATGACCCTGGTTTTCTGGCACTCTGTAAAACCAGGAAAGTGACTTCTAATCACTTACTTAGCAAACAGGCTCACCCATGCTCGGAAATAATCAGTATTATCTGTAAATGAGGCTCACACTGTGTGTTCATGCAGCCAGAGTTATATTTAACATTTTATGAAATGGGGCAAAAGATTTTGTGTGTGTGTGTGTTCAGTTCTAATTTAATGGGCACCTTGTTGGTGATGAGATATCAAGAAGACCATGCTGTCTCCTGGAGAGCTGAAAATGTGTGCAAATCGGGGGAGATACTCTCATCTATGCACAAGTAAGTGGGTCCTTTGCAGAACAACATGTAGGCAAATCCCAGTTCATATAACTCTGTACGTATTTCCAGGTTGAGATGATACTGATAAAAAGGATGATACTGATAAAAAGGAATGAAAAGAATGGTGTGGAAGATTTCCAAAACACAGACTGTAAAAAAGATGAACTTAATTTCACTGAGAGGAAAGGGGAAACATTCTTGTGTGTACAAGGCCTGCGAAGTGGAAGCAAATACTTTGTTGCATTGTACCTGGCAAGAGAAAGCGTGGTGGTGGTGGTGGTGGTAGTAATATTCCCATTTAATAATAGGAGATGGGTGGCTGGGCACTTACTTAACTTGCCCTAAGTCATACGGCGAGTTACTGGCACAGCTAAAACCGGTGGTGTTTTGGGAAATGTTTACATCATGAAATACTGAGGCTTTACATTTTTCTCAATATATGCCAGTCCTCCTAGGTACTTCTTGGAAAACAATGAGTAGAAACTAAAATACATGATTAAAATGCCCACTTCATGAATATTGCAAATGACAGGACAACGAGCCTTCTTACTCCCCTACTGCAGGAAATCGGAGTATTTAAAAAAAAAAAAAAAAAAAAAAAAAGAATCATTAGCAGTATTTCTCAAGGGAGAATATAGACTTGCAGCCTGTGCAGGAATTCCACATTATTACCTGAATTCAGAGCTTATGGGTGTGTTTTGTCTACACCCTACATTTTTGGAAATACAGGGCCTGCCATTATGTAAGGTCCACTGAGATGATAACCTAACTCATCTCTTCACAACAGAGCCCTTCTTCTGATCATTATATATATATATATATATATATATTTTTTTTTTTTTTTAATGTGCTCCCATGAGCCAAGCTGACAGGCTACCACCCAGACTGACACACATCTATTCATCTCTATGGCTGCCCACTCCCGTCGGTGGGAACCCTGACACAAGACAGAAGAATCTCTTGGAATGACCGCTATACTTGTTTTAATCATCTACAGAACCATAAAATGGGGACGACTCAGAACAGAGGAGAAGCTGGTTTAAAATACAGTCTAATTCTCCTCCAAGACCTGAGCGCCCAGCACCCTCCTCTATAGTATGGGCCTTTGTTGAGACTTATATTTCCCACCTGTATTTCTTTTACTTTTTCCAGCAACAGTCTGTCTTTGTACCGGCTCCTAAATAACCATAAATTTTGTTCTTATAAACCTTAATGAATGCCTGGCCAAGATGCTGTAACTATTGGCTTCTACATTGGAGCATAAATGGAAAGGAAAAAAAAAAAAAGTGTGCACAGTGAAAAACTGGATAAAATGGAAAAAAGATCACAGCAAACCCAAAGTCGCCATTTGCCTTTAATGTGAAGGAGGCCTTGTTTTCACGGTGTGGCAGCTTTCAGGGGTTTTAATCTCAAAGTGGCTGATCAATTTAAGGTAAGTGGCAGGCATTTGGCCTGGTTCCCAGGCTTGGCTTTGCTGCTCTGAGAAAAGAAAGGATTCAGTCAGACACACAGACAACAGGCATCATCGGCGGCTCCCACATTCCAAGCATTTTAACACAGATTAGGTTGGCATGATTCTACTGTTTACTGAAATCTCCTAGGTGTTGCATTTTTCCCTCTCCTTGCGTGGTTATCCAAGATGGTTTTCTCAGGTCAGGACCTTCATATGCCAAATAGCTTGCAGAGCTGTGAAGGGAGAAAGAAGAGCATGGGTCAAGATTCCCGATTAAAATGCTATTTCACTTGCTCCCTGCAAAATAGGAGACTTCACACAGCAGGTAACTGAGCGCTGAACTTTTTGCCTTAGGCATACATCGAGACAGGAACTGTTTTACATGCATTCCTGAGGAGGGAAAAAAACGGAGATAATTTCTTTAACAAGGACAAACTTAATTCAGCTAGAAATGCCCACTGGATTAACAGGGTGATTTGTAGTTATTTTCTCTTCAGATTTTATAAGCATGAGCCTTTCACATAGGTGGAGCGATATTGCAACCGATGCAGTCTGTTTGTTAACATTTTCACATTATTCTTTAGTTTTTCAAAGCAGTTAATATTAAAAGAGCTCAGCAGATCCCTTGCCGCTATCTTATTTTCTATTTTAGCAAAAGGAAGTTTTCTTAATTCATTTGACCTACGTTAAATAAAATATGCATTCAGTTGATCTCATCAAAAAAATGTGTTAGTTGTCTTTCTTGTGCTTTTGGCCGTATTATGCCTTATGGAAATTCTATATTTTTAAATACATTTTCACAGTTTTTAAAAATACTTTATCTCACTTTAATATATTCAGCCCTTTTCCTTTAGTCATCCTCATGACAGAGTTCCTCATTTTTTTCCTAAGAAATTTTATTAAAATAAATAATGTGTATTTTAAAAAACAATTTCCAGCTATTAAACTTTTCAAAAGCTGTGTCCAAATTATTATATTTAGCTATACCCAGAAATGCCTTCTTAACATTAATAAATTTACATTAACAAAATTAACATTGTTGCAACTGAGTAATTATATTAAGACTGTGCCTGTGAGGGTTGCATTTATTTTATGCATCTGTTCTAATTTCTGTTGTTATATATGCAAGCGTGGTCTTTAAAAAATCAGTATAGGGTTCCTCATTGATTAGAGAAAAAAAAGACATAAATGGGATGAAACTATCCAACTCAGGATTTCATCTTATATGAGAAAATAAATTCCCTTTCATTTACTCAGCAATATTTGTTGAGCACCTACCCTGTGGGATGCTGTCAGTGCCCTGTTCTAGGAGCTTGAATTTCTCAGTGAACAAAATACATAAGGACCCTACCCTTGTGGAACTAAACATTCTAGCCAAGAGAGATAATAAACTAAAAACATAAATAAAGAAATAATACAGTATGTTAAGAAGTAGTAAGTGGATAAAGTGTATAAGTCAAGCACGGTAAAAAGGAGACAGGTGTTGAATAAAGTGAAGGTTGGTCAGCCTCACTGAGGAAGTGAGATTTGAACAAACACTTGAAGGAAATGAAGAAATTATTCTTGAAGCCAGTAAGAAGTAGGTTTTTTGGTTTTTAATTTTTCTTTTTTTTAAAGATTTTATTTATTTACTTGACAGAGATCACAAGTAGGCAGAGAGACAGGCAGGGGGTGGTGGGTGCAGGCTCTCTACTGAGCGAGCCCGATGTGGAGCTAGATCCCAGGACCCTGAGATCATGACCTGAGCCGGAGGCAGAGGCTTTAACCCACTGAGTCACCCAGGTGCCCCTTAATTTTTCTTCTTATTAAAAATACTCTAAATAAGAAGGTGAGCAGAAAGAGACAGATATTTGGAATGTATGTGATGCCAGTTCCACTCAGTTCTTCCTAGTTCCTGTGAGCTAAAACATTTCTTTCTTTAAGTTTGGGTTGGGTTTCTATCTCTTGCCACTGAAAGAGACAGACTAGTACATTTTAAGCTGGTCACAAATAAACTAGTTCTGGATCCATGGACAATAAGCCCAAATAGATATTGAGCCATAATTCCATCCTCTATATAATGAGCTTGATTTTCCACACTGGGGATGTCTAGGCATCCATAAGAATGTGACTTAGCAGTCCAGACAATGGTATTACCAGACAGTGGTATTGATGAAATAAGAAATATAAGTCAGTGGAAGATAACAGAGAGCTTGGAAATAACTCCAATAAATGAAGTTAACTGATCTTTGACAAGGGAGCAAAGGCAATACAATAGAGAAAAGACAGTCTCTTCAACAAATGGTGCTGGAACAGTGGACATCCATATACAAGAAGAGTAAATCTAGACATAGACCTTATACTCTTTACAAAAATCAACAGAAAATGAATCACAGAGCTAAATATAGAACAAAAACTATAAAATTCCTAGAAGAGGCCATAGGAGAAAACCTACATGACCTTGGGTATGTCTTTGGCTTTTTACAGAGTCATTACCCATGAAAAAAATCATGGTTAATGCAGACTTCATTAAATTTAAAAACTTCTGCTCTATGAGGGACAATATCAAGAGAATGAGAAAACCAGCCACAGACTGGAAGAAAATATTTGCAAAACACACAACTGATAAAGAACTCTTATCAAAACAAAACAAAACCCAAAACCAAAACCAAAAAAACCTCTTAAAAGTCGACAATAGGGGCGCCTGGGTGGCTCAGTGGATTAAAGCCTCTGCCTTCAGCTCAGGTCATGATCCCAGGGTCCTGGGATCGAGCCCCACATCGGACTTTCTGCTCGGCGGGGAGCCTGCTTCCTCCTCTCTCTCTCTCTCTCTCTCTGCCTGCCTCTCTGTCTACTTGTGATCTCTATCTGTCAAATAAATAAATAAAATCTAAAAAAAAAAAGTCAACAATAAGAAAACAAACAACCTAATTTTAAGAAGAGCTAAGGGTACCTGAGTGGTTCAGTCAGTTAAGTGTCCACCTCATGGTTTCAGCTCAAAGCGTGATCTCAGGATTGTGAGATGGAGCCCCGTGCTGGGCTCTCACTCACACTTGCACATGCTCTCTCCCTCTCTCTCAAACAAACAATGAGCCAAAGATCCTAACAGACACCTTGCCAAAGAATATATATGGCTGAACAATGAACATATGAGAAGATGTTCCACAGCACGTGTCATCAAGAAGATGCAAATTAAAATAGCAATGAGCTTCCACACAACAATTAGAATGGTCAATATTCAGAATATGGATGATACCAAATGCTGGCAAAGATATGGAGCAACAGGAACTCTCAATCTTTGCTGGTGGGAATACAAAATAGTACAGCCATTTTGGAAAACAATCTAGTGATTTCATGCAAAACTAAGTATACTCTTGGAATATGATCCAGCTATCACAAAAGAATTGAAAACTTATGACTACACAAAAACCTATACACAAATGTTCACAGAAACTTTGTTCATAACTGCCAAAACTTGGAAGCCACCAAGTTGTCTTTCAGTAGGTGAATGGTTAAATACACTACAGTACGCCCAGTCAATGGAATACTATTGAGTGCTAAAAAGAAATGAAGAGACATGGAAGAACCTTCAGTGCATATCACTGAGTGAAAGAAGTAAGTCTGAAAAGACTACACACCATATGATTCCACCAATATAACATTCTGGAAAAGGCAAAACTGTGGAGACAGTAAAATGATCAGCAGTTGTCAGGAGCTGGGAAAGAATGAAGAGATGGAGCACAGGGGAATTTTAGGGCAGTGAAACTTCTATGTGGCACTGTAACGGTTGATAAATAACATTATGCATTTGTCAGAGCCAAAAAGAAAGTGTACAACACTTTCACAAAGTGTTCACACTTTTTCACAGTGATGAGCCCTTATGTAAACTATGGACTTTAGTTAATGGTAATGTATTAATATTGGTTTATCAGTTGTAACAAATGAACCACACCAATGCATGATGTTAGTAATAGGGGAATCTGGGGAGGGGAGAGAAATATATGGGAATCTCTGTTCTTTCTGCTCATGTTTCTGTAAACCTGAAACTTCTTTTTAAAAATAAAGTCTCTTGGGGGTGCCTGGTTAGCTCAGTTGGTAGAGCATGCAACTCTTGATCTTAGGGTTGCAAGTTCAAGCCCCAGAGTGAGTATAGTGATTACTTAAAAAAATAATTTCAAAAAATTAAGACTCTTAAAAAAAAAAAAGCACTAAACATAATAGGAAAGATTGATCATTCAGACTCATTACAATTTAAAACCTCTGTTCATCATGGGATGCCTAGGTGGCTCAGTCAGTTGGGCATCTGACTCTTGATTTTGGTTCGGGTAATGATCTTGGGGTCATGGGATCGACCCGCATGGGATTGAGCCCCACTGAACACAAAGTCTGCTTGTTCTCCCATTGCTCCTCCCCAACTCACTCACCCTCTCTCTCTCAAATAAAATCTTCTAAAAAAAAAAAAATAAATAAAACCTCTATTCATCAAAAGACACCATTAAGAGAATGAAAAGACAAGAAGCAATGTGGGAGAAGATATTTTACATGGATAAATCACACAAAGAACTATTTCTAGGCCATATAAATATCTCTTATAAATCAATAAGAAAAAATGGACGACTCAATTATTTTTAAGAAAGGATAAAAGATATGAATACATTTCTTACACAAGAGAGTATCCAAATGGCCAATGACCATTAGAAGGTGCTCAACATCATTAGTTACCAGGAAAAGGCAAATTGAAAACAAAACAAGGTATCACACCTCAGAATGGCTAAATTTTAATGGGTTGACAATAGTGAGGATATAGACTGCAACAAACTCTTAAAATGCTGTGGGACTGCAAATTGGCAAAACTACTTTGGGAATTTTGTTGCCAGTAAAGTTAAGCATATACCTACTCTGTAACTCAGCAATTCAGCCCCTAGGAGTAAATGCAAAAGAAATGCCTACATATGAGCACAAAAACATAGTTACAAAAATATTCTTAGTACATTATTCTTAATAGAATCAAGAGGCATCTAGGTGGCTCAGTTAGTTAAGCATCTGCCTTTGACTCAGGTCATGTTTTCTGTGTCCTGTGATGGAGTGGGGCATCAAGCTCCCTGCTTGGCAGGGAGTCTGCTTCTCCCTCTCCCTCTGCCTGCCACTCCCCCTGCTTATTCTCTCTCTCTCTCTATCAAATTAAATAAAATCTTCTAAAAAAAAAAAAAAGAATCAAACTAGAAGCCACACAAATGTCGATTAACAATGGAATGGATAAATAAAGTATATGCATAATGCAATACTGTACATCTGTGAAGAAAACTATTTGTATGCGTAGCAACACGATTGAATTTTAAAAATGTAACATTTAGCAACAAAAAGTGTACCTACTATATAATCCGGTTTAAAGTTCAAAAATAGGCAAAACCAATTTATGGCAAGAGAAATCTGTGTAGTGGTTAACTTTGGAGGATGAGAGCACAAAGTAAACCTTTGTAATGTTAGTATTGAGCAGTATCTTGTTTTGTATGATAATCAAGCTACAAACTTAAGATTTGTGCCCTTTCCAGTCGATATGTTACATTTAAATAAGTAAAACTAAAAATACATGGTTACCTAAATCAACCAAACATAAATTAAAGCCACGAGCCGTAAAAATTCCTAGTTCCTATCATTGCAATAAAGAGAATTATTTCTTCTATATAACCCTTCAGATGGGGTCACCATATGTGAATCTTGAAACTAACATGTAATAATCTTCAATTTCTAAGACTCCAAACTGTCATTCCTGGCTCCAAGGTAAATGGCAAGAACCTCCTCATACTAAAATTCATTCTTACTGTAGACACTCCGTTATCACTCTGATGCCCAACAAATTATTAATAATAATAGCTAATATTTTAGGCACTCTTACTGCGGGCCAGTACCATACTGAGTGCTGGATATGCATATATTTGCATACATAAGTCTGCCATTACCCCTAAGAGAGAGGTATTACTAAGCTACTTCACAGATGAAAAAATAGGTTGAGAAAAATGTAATAAATGCTCCTCAGGTCATTGAATCAGTAAATTTCCTTACTTACATTTTTTTTTTAAGATTTTATTTATTCATTTGACAGAGAGAGAGAGAGAAAGGCAGAGGGAGAAGCAGACTCCCAGCTGAGCAGGGAGCCCGATGCGGTACTCCATCCCAGGACCCTGGGGCTCATGACTTGAGTCTAAGGCAGACGCTTAACCCACTGAATCCCCCCGCCAGGCGCCCTATCCTTAGTTACATCCAAAAGCAACCAAAAGTTTGGTTTAAGCATTTAAAGGTCATTGTGTAACTCCCAGAATTGCCAGCATGGTGAGTTGAGGCCTCTGCAATCAAGAACAGTGTCCCAAATGAGGTCACAGAAAGTTAATGCCCAGCCTGGGACAATGTGATCCAGTCCGCCAGCCAGGAACCCAGACACGGCCATCAACAGAACCACCGCTGCTCTGCCGGAACTCTCTGGGACCTCTGCCACTGTTGCACCAACGAGGATGACTTTTAGTTTCCACTGCACCGATCCCATTAAGGGCACACAATTCATGCCGAAGGGCAAAAAAGAATGATATGTGCACACTTCTGAAATGAGAAATCCAAGGGTGGCGAGCAGGGATTTGAACCCGGTGAACTTGGCCCCAGCACCCAAGTTCTCATCTACTAGGTTAGGCTGCCTGCAGATATGTGATATTACTTTACCATTTGAAGAACCAGGTGAGGCAAGCAAGTCTAAAAACACCCCACAGCACTTCACGCCACCATATCATGTCCATCAGAAAGCTTCAACAATTTCTTGCTTGACTGATTTAGAAAGAAAGAATAAAAGTACTCATCTGTAAATTGGGCTTCCAAAATCACCCAACTGCTTTAATAAAGGCAAGTATAGAAGGTCTGGTATGACAGCTCAAGAGCCACCATGTGGGGCCATGTGGCCGCATGCTGACTCAGATGGGTGGTGAAGGGGGGCCACTAATGAATCACCAAGACCACATCCTGCCCCTCCCTCAGTTTTTCCCCTGGAAGCTGCCCATCAGTCTTCCTGCTGAGATCTCCACCCAGGCATGAGGCTCAGGTATTTGCAGCAAATGTCTGTGAGGCTCAGAAGTCCCATTTTCCAGGAACATTTGGCCCTGGTTCTTTCAATGGCGTCTGTGTGTGAAGTTGGCTATGACTAAGTGTGAAAACTGATAGTCTGTGCATGAGGACTCTGGGCTCAATTCTTGTCATTTTGTATTTCTCATGTGTTGTGTTGGGCACAACAGAACATCTAACATCACATACCCTCACTTTGACAAAGTTTTTGAGCTTATTTAAGCTAAAAGGAAAGTCATAATGTGAACACGTGATGCTAACTAGATAATGACTTGGGAGAAATGTGTTCTTCCTGAAAATTGTGCCGTGGATACATTTTCATTATAGCCAAAGACCAAGCAGGCATTTCATCCTGCTCTGATTCATCTTAGAAAAATGTGTGGTAAGCTATTCAAAATTCTCCCCCATTTACTTTCAAATAAAGAACAAGAGAAAAAGTCTTTTTTTTTTTTTTTGTAAAGGCAATTTGGTAAAATTAGTATCTGTTGGGGCTTTTTTTTGGGGTTTGGTTTTGTTTGGGGGTTTTTTTGGCTTCCAGTGAAGACAGGAGTAGGAGTAGGATTACAAAGGCTGAGGTAGCCAGTATATGGAGGAATTTGAAAGTGAAGAAGTCTGACCTTTATTCTGTAGGCAGGAAGTAATTCATAATGGTCTTTTTCATCTAATTTATTTTTAACAATTTTTAAGTCAAATACAATAAACAGAAAAGTAAATTTAATTTAGAAAACGATAAGGCAAAATGTGTTGCAACCACTAAAGGTGACAGGTTGGAGGTAGTGGCTAATGCTGGGGTTGACCCTCCAACAATGCTGGGCTTCAGGTACTGACTACCTTTCCCCAAACCCCCACTCCCTGCACAGCCAAAATTCCAAGTATGACTTTTGACTCCCCCAAACATTAACTACTACTAACCTGCTGTTGACCAGAAGCCTTACCAGTAACAGTCAATTAACACCTATTTTGTATGTTATAGGTATTATATAGTGTATGCTTACAACAAAGTAAGCTAGAGAAAAGAAAATCATAAGGAAAACACATTATAGGAATGTACTGTATTGAAAAACATCCACATATAAGAGGACCCATGAAGTTTAAACCTGTGTTGTTCAAGGGTCAATGATACTATGGTGGTAATCATTTTGCAGTGTGTAAGTATATTGATCAACACATTGTACACTTTAAACTATACAGTGTTACACATTAGTTATATCTCAGTAAAGCCGGGGGAGAATAGAAATAGGAGACTGCCAGTTCCTCAGAAAGTACCCTAGTGGCATTTTTTAAAATTATGATAATAGAGACAAAGCATAAAGCATGTATGTTCAGCTTAACATGTTATCCTCATCAAGGTCAAAAAGTCCAAGATCAGCAGCATCCCAGAAGTCTCCTGAATTCACATCCCTAATCAAAACTCCCTTCTTCACTGAGCTAAGGAAATCTCTACCCTGACATCTGGAATTGTCATTTATTTCATTTTTCTTTATGATTTTACTACCTACCTATGCATCTCTAAATAACACACTTTAATTTAGCTTTTCCTGAATTTTGTCTAAATGGAATCATACTGTATTTTCCTTGATCTTTGCTTCTTTTGCCCAAGAATATTTTTTGAGAATCATCCATGTCAGTGTTTGTAATCTATAGTCCATTCACTTTCTTTATTGTAAATATTCCATAATATATCACAAATTGTTTATCCATGCTATGTTAGACATTTGGGTCATTTCCAGCTTGAGGCTGTTAACAAACAATGCTGTGGTATGTGTGTGTGTGTGTGCACGCACGTGTGTGTAAGAGAAAAAAAGAGGATTAGGAAGATCTATCTAGCAGTAGTGTGTAAGTTGAACTCAGATACAAAGAGAAGGATCAGAGAATTCAGCTGGGCTCATCAGGCATACAAGACTAACACTGGAAGTCGGTGATTAACAGAAGGAATAAGGCAATTGATTCATGGCAATAGTTCACCAAGTAAAAGTTATACTTATTTAAAATTTTCATAGGTACTGCTACATTTCCTTTTTAAAGGCTTTATCCAAAAAAAAAAAAAAAAAAAAGTCTTTAGGAAGGTACACTCTCACCAGAGGATTGTGTATGAATGAGAATGCCCGTTCTTCTGCATTTTTGCCAACTTTAGATATTATCCACCTTTTAAAACATTTGCCAAGGGGCACCTGGGTGTCTCAGTTAGTTAAGCAACTGACTCTTAATTTTGACTCATGATCTCAGGGTCATGAAATCAGACCCCTTGTCAGGCTGCATGTTCAGTGTGGAGCCTGCTTGAGATTCTCTCTCTCTCTTTCCCTTTGCCTCTCCCACTGCTCATATACCCCCCCCCACACACACACTCTGTCTCTCTCTCTCTCTCTCTCTCTCTCTCTCAAATAAATAAATAAATAAATAATCTTAAAAAATGTTTGCCAAAATTACCAGGGAAATTTAAAATTTTATTTTTTTAATTTTGAAAATTCAAATAATTTTATTTTCTTAATTCTTAGTGAGTTTAAGCATTTTCTTACATTTTTCCATCAGACTATCATATTTTATATATGAATTTCCTGTTCATATCTTTTGCTCATATTTCTATCAGTTGCTCCCTGGCTTTCTTTTTGATTTGGGGGAACTCAATAAATTTTGAATATTAATATTTTTATTACCTATATTGTAAATATATTTACCTATCTGTTGTCTTTTTGTTTATAGTGTCTTTTGCTATCCATAAATTTTTAATTTTTGATGTGTCACCTTGGCTAGGCTATAGTATCCAGTTATTCAATCAAATGCTAATCTTGGTTTTGCTGTAAAGGTATTTTGCAAATGTAAATAAAACCCCTAATCAGTTGACTTTAGGTAAGGTGCATTATCTTGAATAATCTGGGTGAGCCTGATTCAATCAGCTGAAAAGCCTTAAAAATAGAACAGAGGCTTTTTCCAAAAGAAGATACAGTTCCAAGCTACCTATGATTCTTGCTTCCTGAGGACCTGCCCTGCTCATTTCAGACTTCCTTAATCAGCCCCAATATCACATCAATCTATCTATCAACCTATCTAATATTTTTATTTATTTATTTTCCTTATTGGCTCTGCTTCTCAGGTTGAACCCTGACTGATACAGTATAGTATTTTTACATAGTCTACCATTCTTCTCATTTGTAGCATCCAGGTTTCCTGTCTTGCTGATGTAGCTTTTATACAAAGATGTATGCAAATCTTGTTCATGCAACATTGACAGTAATGGCTAAAAACTGAAAAGTTCTCCTTCATTCCCCTTTACTGAACTTTCTCCATCTAAAGGCACCTATTGTCAATAAGATAGGGATATATTTGTCCAGCCTACATTTTATTTTATTTTGTTTACATTCAATTAATTAACATACAGTGTATTATCAGTGTCAGAAGTAAAGTTCAGTGATTCTTCTGTTGTATATAACACCCAGTGCTCATTACATCTTGTGCCCTCTCTAATGCGTATCACCCAGTTACCCCATCCAAGCCACTTCCCTCCCCTCCAGCAACCCTCAGTTTGTTTCCTATGGTTAAGAATCTCTTATGGTGGGGCGCCTGGGTGGCTCAGTGGGTTAAGACCTCTGCTCAGGTCATGATCCCAGAGTCCTGGGATCGAGCTCCGCATTGGGCTCTCTGCTCAGCAGGGAGCCTGATTCCCTTCCTCTCTCTCTGCCTGCCTCTCTGTCTACTTGTAATTTCTGTCTGCCAAATAAATGAATAAAATAAAATTAAAAAAAAGAATCTCTTATGGTTTTTCTCCCTTTCTGATTTCATCATGTTTTATCTTTCCCTTCCTTCCTCGATGCTCCTCCATTTTGTTTCTTAAATTCCACCTATGAGTGAAATAATATGATAATTGTCTTTTTCTGGTTGACTTATTTCACTCAGATAATATGCGGTAAATACCCAGTAGCGCAATTGCTGGGTCATAGAGTAGCTCTGTTTTTAACTTTTTAAGGAACCTCCATGATATTATCCCAGCCTACTTTTTATGTAAAAAACTAATAGCCGTGTGTGTGTGTGTGTGTGTGTGTGTGTGTGTGTGTGTGTAAAAGTCTCTAAGTGAACCAAAAAAATCATACTCCAATTTAGTGACAATAATTATCTGTAAAAGGGGAAGGGTTGCTAGAGAGAAGTGAAGGAAGACTTGCAGAGCTTTTGTACTTTTGATTGTCTAAATCATATACAATAAGAATCTATTTGTATTTAATTTGGGTGATTTTTTTTAACGATCTTAACCATTTTTAAGTACAGTTCAGTGCTGTTAAATACATAGGGTGATGATTTTAAAGGGTAAAAAAACTTTACAAAAGTTATCAACAATGACTGCAAGATTTCAAAGTTCAGAGACCAGGAAATTACTCCATTGAGATAAATAAATATGCCAAAAGAAAGCTGGTTTATTGCAAGTATTACCATCTTCAAAGCCTTTAAATACCCAGCTTAACTGCAGAATAGAAGATATACACAGAATATAAATGTATAAATATAAAAAATGCAGAATAAAAAGTTTGAATGTGATGTCTGTCTAGAGAGCACACTCTTGGCCTAAATTTCAAGAACGTATATACCTACAGGCCAAATTTGGCTTTTAAGTCAAATATATATCACCCTGGCAACTGTATAAGAAAAAGTGACCATATAAAGGTAGAAAACACAGAAGCAGTAAAAATGAATGTTACTGTAAAAAAAAAATCAAAGTACTCACAAAATAAAAGGATGTAAAATATAAAAACATAAACCTAATAATTTGGGGAGGAGAGGAGTAAAGAATGGGTTCAAACTCAATGACCATCAAATTAATATAGACTGCTATATGCAGGAGGGGTTATATATATATGGTAACCATATATACAAAGAATAAAGAGAAAGAAATCCAAATATATCACTAAAGAAAATCAGCAAACCATGAAAGAGAGAAAAATAAGAAGGGATCAGAGAAAATCTTTGGAAACAACAACAAAACAAATAACAAAATGACAATAAATACGTATCTTATCAGTTAATTACTTTGAATGTAAATGGACTACATGCTTCAATCAAAAGACACAGCATGACAGAATAGATAAAAAAAGACCCATCTATGTGCTTCCTACAAGACACTCATTTTAGACCTGAAGACACCTGCAGATTGAACGTGAGAGGATGGAGAACACTTATTAAGAAAATGACAAAGGAAAGCCAGAGTAACAATACTTATATTCGATAAAATAAACTTTAAAACAAAGACTGTAACAAAAGACAAAGAAAGTCACTATATAATAATAATTAAGTCACTCTAACAAGATTTTAAATATTTTAAATTTTAAATATTTACACACCCTATGTTGGGTTAATAACAAACATAAGGAACTAATTGATAATAATAATAGTATGAGACTTTAGCATCCCACTTATATCAATGGAGAGATTAAACAAAAAATCAACACTGAAACAATGGCTTTGAATGACACACTGGACCAGATGGATTTAACAGATATATTCAGAACAATCCATCCTAAAACAACAGAATACACATTCTTTTCCAGTACACATGAAATGTTCTCCAGAACAGATCACATATTAGCCCACACACACACACAAAAAAAAAAAAACCTTAACACATTTAAGAAGATCGAAGTTATGCCATGCATCTTTTCTGATCATCAACCCTAGGAAATTAGGATACAGTCACACACAAAAAATCTGGAAGGATTACAAATGCATGAAGGTTTAATCACCTGCTACTGAACAAGGATTGGGCTAGCCAGAAAATAAAAGAAGAAATAAAAAATTATGTGGAAACAATCAAAATGAAAACACAACAGTCCCAAACCTTTGGGATAAAGCAAAAGTGATTCTAAGAGGAAAATATATTGAATACAGGTCTACTTTAAGAAGAGAAAAAAAATCTCAAGAAAATTAATTAATCTTATTCCTAAAGGAGCTGGAAAAAGAACAACAAAACATAAAGCCACCAAAAGGAAAGAAATAGTAAGGATTAGAGCAGAAATAAATGACTAAAAAAAAAAAAAATTAAAAATAAAACAGATCAATGAAACCAGGAGCTGGTTCTTTGAAAAAAATCACTAAAATTGATAAATCTCTAACCAGACTTATCAAGAAAAAAAGAGAAAAGATCAAAAAAATAAAATCACAAGTGAGAGAGGAGAAATAATAACCAACACCACAGCAGTACAATTATAAGAGAATATTGTGAAAAACTATATGCCAACTAATTGGACAACCTGGAAAAAATGGATAAATTCCTAGAAATATATTAACTACCAAAACTGAAACAGAAAAAAAATAGAAAATTTGAACAGACTAATAACCAGTAAAGATACTGAATCAGTAATCAAAAAAACTGCCAACAAACAAAATTCCAGGACCAGATGGTTTCACAGGAAAATTCTACCAAACATTTAAAGCAGAGTTAACACCTATTCTTCTCAAACTATTTCAAAAACTAGTAAAGGAAGGAAACTTCCAAATTCATTCTATGAACCTGGCATTACCTTGATACCCAAAACCAGATAAAGACATGACTAAAAAAAGAGAACTATCAGGCCAATACCCCTGATGAACATAGATGCAAAAATCCTCAACAAAGTACTAGCAAAATAAATTCAATAATACATTAAAAAAAAAAAATCGGGGCACCTGGGTGGCTCAGTGGGTTAAGCCTCTGCCTTCGGCTCAGGTCATGATCTCAGGGTCCTGGGGTCGAGTCCCATATCTGGCTCTCTGCTCAGCAGGGAACCTGCTCCCCCCGCCCCCCCACCTGCCTCTCTGCCTACTTGTGATCTCTCTCTGTCAAATAAATAAATAAAATCTTAAAAAAAAAAATCACTCATGGAGCTCCTGGGTGGATTAGTCTGTTAAGCGTCTGACTTACGATTTTGGCTCAGGTCATGATCTCAGGGTAGTGGGATCAAACGCACAGTGAGGAGTCTGCATGAGATTCTCTCTTCTTCTCCTTTTGCCCCCCTCCCCTGGCTCATGCTCGCTCTCCTCAAATAAATAAATAAACATTCACCATGATCAAGTAGGATTTATTCCTAGGTTGCCAGAGTGGTTCAATATTTGCAAATCAATCAACGTGATACACCACATTAATAAAAGAAAGTGTTAAGAACCTTATGATCATTTAAATAGTGGAGAAAAAACATTTGACGAAGTGCAATAGCCATTCATGATAAACCTTCAACAAAGTAGGTTTAGAAGGAACATACCTCAACATAATAAAGGTCATATATGAAAAACCCACAACTAGTATTATCCTTAATGGGGAAAAACAGAGCTTTTCCCCCAAGGTCAGGAATAAGACAATGATGTCCACTGTCATAACTTTTATTCAGCATAGTACTGGAAGTCCTAGATGCAGCATCAAACAACAAAATAAATAGAAGGCATCCAAATTGGTAAGGAAGAATTAAAACTTTCACTTTTTGCGTAATGACCACATACCAAATGTAGAAAATCCTAATGACTCCACCAAAAAACTGCTAGAACTGATAAACGAATTCAGTAAAGCCACAGGATACAAAATCAGTGTACAGAAATCTGTTGCATTTCTATACATCAAATGAAGGAGCAGAAAGAGAAATTAAGAAAACAACCCCATTTACAATTGCACCAAAAATAATAGTATCTTATTAGGAATAAACCTACCAAAGGGGTGAGGGGACCTGTACTCTAAAAACTATTGAACACTGATGACAGAAATTGAAGACAACAAAAAGAAATGGAAAGACATTCCTCGCTCATAGGTTGGAAGAAGAAATATTGTTAAAATGTCTATACTACCCAAAGTGATCTGCACATTTAATGGAATACAATTTTTCACAGAACTAGAACAAACAATTCTAAAATGGAGTCACAGGGCGCCTGGGTGGCTCAGTGTGTTAAGCCGCTGCCTTGGGCTCAGGTCATGATCTCAGGGTCCTGGGATCGAGTCCCGCATCGGGCTCTCTGCTTGGCAGTGAGCCTGCTTCATCCTCTCTCTCTCTCTCTCTCTCTCTCTCTCTGCCTGCCTGCCTCTCTGCCTACTTGTGATCTCTCTGTCAAATAAATAAATAAAATCTTTAAAAATAAATAAATAAAAATAAAAAAAAAATAAAAAATAAAAAATAAAATGGAGTCACAAAAGACCCTGAACAGCCAAAGAAATGTTGGAGGGGGAAAAAAAAAAAGGCATCACAAAAAAAAAACAGCACTATCTGGGGCATCTGGTGGCTCAGTCATTAAGTGTCTGCTTTGCACTCAGGTCATGATCCCAGGGTCCTGTGATAGAGGCCCCACATCAGGCTCTCTGCTTGGCAGGAAGGCTGTGTCTCCCTCTCCCACTCCCCCTGCTTGTGTTCCCTCTCTTGCTCTCTCTCTCTCTCTCTCTCTCTCTGTCAAATAAATAAATAAATAAATACAGCTCCATCTACTATAGCATCAAAAGAATAAAACACTTAGAAATAAACTTAACAAAGGAAATGTAAAACTTCTATTGAGGAAACTACGAAACATGATGAAACAATAGACAATGTAAATAAATAAAAAGATGTGTATTTTTCATGGATTAGATACAGTGGACACACTTGTGTTCATTGGCAATACCCTCCAAGTTGACTTACAGAATCAATTCAATCTTTATCAAAACCCCAAGTGGCTTCTTTACAGATATTAAAAAACTGATCCTGAAATTCATAAGGAAATCCTAGCAACCCAGAATAGGTTAAAAAAAAAAAAAGTAATCTTGATATAGAAGAACAAAGTTGGACGACTCACATTTCCCAATTTTAAAACTTACTATAAGCTACAATAATAAAATAAGTATGATGTTGGCATAAAGACAGACATTTAGATCAATGGAATAGCATTTAGAGTCCAGAAATAAAGCCTTGCATTCACAGTCAATTAATTGTCAATACAGTTCAGTGGGAGAAAGAACAATGTTTGTAATAAATGGGTCTGGGACAACTGGATATCCATATGCAAAATAATAAAGTTGGACTTTGGCCTCACATTGTATAAAAAATTAACCCAAAATAGATTTTTTAAAAAAACTAAATATAAGGCTAAAACTATAAAATTCTTTATCAAAAAGGCCTAAATTTTCATGACCTTAGAGAAGACCGTGGTTTCTTAGGTTTGAAACCAAAAGCACAAGCAATAACAGAAAATAAAAATAGATAAGTTGAATTACATCAAAATGAAAAACTTTTGTGTTGCAAAAGTTACCATCAAATCAAAGTGAAAAGAAAACCCACAAAATGAGAAAATATTTGCAAATTGTATACCTGTTAAGGGACTTACTATACCTAGAATATATAAAGAACTCTTACAACTCAATAATAATATAACTTAATTTTAAAATGTGCAAAATATCTGAGTAGATATTTCTCCAGAGACTATATACAAATGGCCCATAAGCACATGAAAAAATGTTCAACATCATCAGCCATGATAAATAAAACTCAAAACCACAATGAGATGCCACTTTACAACCCACTAGATTAGCTATAATCAAAAAGACAGACAACAGCAACTATTGTGGGGATGTGGGAAAACTGGAAGTCTCATAATTGCCAGTGGCAGTCTAAAATGGTATACCCATTTTTAAAAACAGAATGGCAGGGACGCCTGGGTGACTCAGTGGGTTAAGCTTTTTCCTCAGCTCTGATCATGATCCCAGAGTCCTGGAATGAAGTCTCGTTTCGGGCTCCTTGCTCAGTGGGGAGACCAGTTCTCCATCTGCCTGCTGCTCCCCCTGCTTGTGCTCTCTCCCTCTGACATGTAAAAATGTAAAATCTTAAAAAAAGAAAGAAAGAAAGGAAGGAAGGAAGGAAGGAAGGAAGGAAGGAAGGAAGGAAGGAAGGAAAGAAAGAAAAGAAAAAAAGAAAAACAGATCAGCAGCTCCTCAAAATGTTAAACATAGAGTTACCCTGTAACCCAACATTCCACACCTTGGTATACATTCAAGAGAAATGAAAACATATGTCCACATAAAAACATACACAGGAATGTTCATAGCAGCACTATTCATAACAACTAACAAGTGAAAACAACCCAAATATCCATTGACTAATGAATGGATAAATGAAATGTGGTACATAGAAGTAATGGAATATTATTCGGCAGTAAAAAGGGATAAAGTAATGATCCATGTACAACACAGATGACCTTTGAAAACTCTGTATGAAAGAAGCCCAACACAAAAGACCAGGTATTATATGATTTCATTTATCTGAAATGTCCATAATAGGCAAATTTATAAAAACAGAAAAGAAATTAGTGATTGCCTAGGGCTAGGGGGGTAGGTGGTTGGTGACCAATTGGTTCAGATTTTTGGGGGGGGGGGATGATGAAAATGTTCTGGAATTAGTAGTATTGGCTGCACAATTCTATGAATATACTGAAAACCATTGAACTGTACACTTTAAAGAGGTGTCGGATATAGTTATAAATTACATCTCAATAAAGTGTTTGTTTTTTAAAACACAATAAATTAAGTTAAATGGATTTGACTGGATAGCAGTCATATCCATACAGAGAGTGAGATGAGATAACGCTAAAGGGGCACTGCCCTAGAGTTGGGCAGGTGGGAACTGGTTAACTCTTACCTCCAAGTCTTACATATAAACTCCAAGGTTTCTGAATTTTCTTCTACAGTGCCCTAACTGCAAATTGAGCTCAGTATTATACAATTTAGAACAACCAAAGTGTTGGACACGCTAGAGTTTAGGCACACTAGAAGACTCAATAAGATTCATACCTAAAAAATCAAGGTTGCAGTGTGCCTGGGTGGCTCAGTCAAGCTTCTGACCCTTGGTTCCCACTGAGTTCGTGATCTCAGGGTCCTGAATGAGATGGAGCCCTTGTGATGGGCTCTTGTTCCACGCAGGACTCTGCTTGTCCCTCTCCTTCCCCCGTTCCCCTATCTCCTCTCACTTAGATGTGCACGCGCATACTTGATCTCTTGCTTGCTCTCACTCTCAAATTAATCAATTAACAATAATAATAATTTTAAAAATCAAGGTTGGGTGGACTTTTGGACAGAGGTACCAGGCAAGTTCAAAGGCAAAAAAGAAGTCTCAGACAATGTCAGCGTGTGGATAGCTGTATCTGCGAGCCTCCCGTAGTTTCTACCTTTACTTCCCATTGAAAAGACCGTGGGTCAGTGGTAATGATGGTGTGCCTACTGTATGCCATACACAGTGCCAGGTGTGGACACAAAATCACGAGTAAAGCAAGTTCTCTGCTTCTGAGCTTAAATGGAAGCAAATAATTACATTAAAGTAATAGCTATGTGCTCTGGTGGAGGTCTGGACTAAGAGCTATGGGAGCAGAGCAAAGGGAACAGTTAACTTTGTCCCAGTAAAGCGGAGAGAGCTTCCTGGGATGGTGACCTTCCAGCTAGGTCTTGGAGAATGGACAAAAAAAATGCCTGCAATGCCCTCTTGGCATTTTTTCTCCGCATATAAAATCTTGTTATGCTATTGAGCCTATATCTATATCTATATCTACATCTATATCTATATATAGATACCCTTATTTAAAAATGAAGCAGAATTAAATAAATACCTAAAAGGAACTAAATATGCTATAAAGCTATTCAGAGAATAAGACATAGGTATGTGGTTTGAGACATTTATGGGCAATTTTTATTCTGCATTTATATAAGAACACAATTCGTTAAGAAAATAATCAATCGTCAACCATAATTTATCCACTAATATAGTTAAGAACTTTCTGTTCTATTTTGCTTTATCAAACAATAGACTCATTTCTGAATGAAAGTCTAAGCTGAACCACAGAATCACTTAACTATAAGGCTAGAGATGATGACTCTACTAGGTAGTCTGGGCATCTTGACTTTAGTTCCTGCTGGGTTTAATTACTCCTGATTTAAAATCTTTCCTTTCTTCAAATAGTTTAGAAGGATTTTCTACCACTTCCCTTGATAATCTGTCTTTGTCACCTACGGTCTCACATGCCATCTGTTAAGCGAAACAAAGTGGAGTTTTAATGTGTAATTACTAGTAAAAACAAACTGGCAACCCAAAAGAATACTAGCATGGGACTTTTCAAAAGCTTGGATTTCTCTGACATACAATTTTATCAGCAAATGGCCCCCAAATATTTGGCTGCATCTCCAAATAAGCCAAGTGCTTATATCTTAATATGATTTGTCAAGCAATTTCAACAGCACCCTACTCTTTGATTTTCAGGATGACCATCTCCTCCTGTGATAAAATTGAATTTTTTTCTGTCAGTTTAGTGGGAAAGGGGCAAAAATATGATAACAGGATGAAAAGTTTTCTTTCAGGAAACAGTAAGAAACTACCCCCTTATAGAAGAGCGTTTTCTTGCCTTCCATCCTTGGACTTGGCTGCTAACGTTTTAGGAACAGACAAGTATGCTCTCTCAGCACCTATGCCTGGTTATACCCCCAAATTAGCCAAATAGATTTACAGAGTAAATCCTGACCAAGATATCAGTCCATCCTGGCCAACTTCTTCCAGAGAGACTAGAGATAGGCTCTCTCCCTGAGTCCCTGGTTCCTTAGAAGTGTGGTCAGTCCCTACCTTTGTGACTCCTTTCAAAGAGAATTTACCCTGGGCCCTTATTATTTCCAAAGTCTGTGGAAAGTTCATGATGTCTTGTGGTGGGACCAAGCTTGAGAAACAGTCAATCTTGATCAGGTAAACCCTTGCTGAATAGTGTCAGAGCACCTCAATCCACCATTCATTCTTTTTTTTTTTTTTTAAGATTTTATTTATCTATTTGATGGACAGAGATCACAAGTAGTCAGAGAGGCAGGCAAAGAGAGAGAGAGAGAGGAAGCAGTCTCCCTGCTAAGCAGAGAGCCCGATGCGGGGCTCGATCTCAGAATCCTGCGATCATGACCTGAGCTGAAGGCAGAGGTTTTAACCCACTGAGCCACGCAAGTGCTCCCACCATTCATTCTTTAGGCAAGTTCATAGGTGGCCAGTCCAGCCATGCAGCCATGAATTCACTTTTGGCGACTCTGCCAGCTATAAGGAACCTGTGAGAAAGCAACACAGCAGAGTGACCAAAGGCTTGAGCTCTGGACCGAACTGCATGATTTTGGACAAGCGACATAATCCCTCTGTGGCTTAGTACCTTCATTCATAAAATGGGGATAATTATAATATCTTGTAGGCAGTTTCAAAGAGTGAATGAGTTAACACGTCTGAAAGTGTTTAGAATAGTGCCCAAAACATGGTAAATGCCACATATATATTTGCTATTGTTATTTTTGAGCATGGCCAACAGACAGAGGTATGTAAAAATCAGTATGATAAAATTTTTTTAAAAATTTTATTTATTTATTTGACAGGCAGAGATCACAAGTAGGCAGAGAGGCAGGCAGATAGAGAGAGAGGTGGAAGCAGGTTCCCTGCTGAGCAGAGAGCAGGACCCTGGGATCATGACCTGAGCTGAAGGCAGAGACTTTAACCCACTGAGCCATCCAGGTGCCCCAGTATGATATAATTTTTTAAAAATTAAATTGTACTTCAATAGGCTTCAGCTTTGATTGGATTTCCTATATATAGCATGGAGATACATTTTTAATTATTATTCAAGAGCAACCATTCAGACACTTCTTGAACTGGTCTTCACAGAAGATTATTCCAGGAGACATTAATTAGGTGTGCCAGACAACAAAATTAGTTGTGCAGCAAACAAATTTGTTTGTTCACCCATTAAACAAAATTTAATTGATTTCTTGACTCCAACATTTCTTAGTCTTTCATGTGATATGTACATTACAAAACACAGGAGAAAGATTTGGTATGCAAGGCTTACCAAGTGTAAGTGAATGCAGAATCCTTTGTTCTTAGAGTTCTCATACATCCACTAGCTCCCCCAAACTGTGTTCCAGAGGGAATGCTATGGATGCTACTTGGCAGCTGACAAAAAGACTATCATGTCAAGTAACATTTAAGTCCCATCTTCCTAATTCTTAATTGGTATGAATAAATTATATCACACTGGAAAAAAAATATTCACAAGGGTAGAAACCAATGAACAGTTTCCAGATTTAGAGTTTTCAAAAGCCAATAAAATTAATAGGTTTCCACTCTTTTATCATACCAAAAAAGATCATTTAGATAAATTGTCTTTTATTATTACCATCGTTTCATAAAAGAACCAGTTTTAACAACCAAAAATTGAAGGAATAATATAACTTAAGGGTAAAGAACTGTTATTAAAATTGAATCTATTTGGCCATTATTGAATTGAAATAATAATTATTAATATTATTGAAAAATTCATTACATTATTTGCATTTTTGTCACTTTGCCTCAAATCAGGGAACATTTCTTCTCTGTTATTTGGGAATCACTGATATATACAGCAGCTTATGGAGCTTGTCAAACTAAACCTATGTATTCCAGATTTGTTTTATTTTGCAAAATATTGCTTCTTACTTATTGGCCCCATTGGTCACTACCATGGAGTCCTGCATGTCTGGTGGACTATCACCCATATGTCTGGATATTATTATTCAGAGAGATGGTGCTTTTGTCTTGCTGGTATGTTAAGAACACTGCGGTGGTGGAAGGAGAAATGGACCCTACAAACACATCTTCATGCCTCTCAGGGCATTTTGTCCAAACCTCCAACCACATCTTCTAGAAATCCCTTCTGTAATATAGGAACACTCTCTCTTTTCTCAGAATATGCACCACCTTGCTTCAATTAAGACATAGTTCTCCCATAAGGAGGTTATACTTCTGCTGTCTTTCACGTAGAAGTTACACATTTCCCCCACTCTGTCCAGGTTCGAAGGAGGGAGCGATGTCTTCCTCATTCCCTAGTGCAATTTCCAGACCCTTCTTACTCTTTTATACAAAAATTGCCTGAAATGCTTTCTTCTCACATTTCAAAAGATTCCCCTTCTCATTTTTTCCCCCTCTCTCCTGCTTTTCAGACTCCTTTGTAAGATCCTTTCTTTACCATCCATCCAAATATGGCATTCCTTGCTTTGGTCTGTGACCCTACTCTTTCTCACTTTATATTCTTTCCCTAAGATTTCTCAGTCAATCCCATAGGATTGATGATCATCTACTTACTAATGAATCTCAGATTTTTATTTCTTGTCTAAAACTCTCTTCCGGGCTTCAGGCCTGTACATCCTGCTCCTCATCCCACACCCCCCCCCCCCCACATTACTCACAGGCTCCACAAATTGAATGTGTTCATAACTCACCTCATTCTCTTCTCCTGACACCTGTGTTTCCTAGCCCAGGCACTGTTCCATCAGTCATCCAGCCAACACTGAAAACGAAGGGACATTTTTACTCTTCTTTTTCCTTCACCTTCCCCATCCTTCAGAGCCCAAATCCCATTTCTCCTTGAGATCAGTAAAATCTACTTTCTAAGCATCTCTCGAAAACTACCATTTTCTCTTTTGCCTGCATCACTAGGACTCTAGTCTCACCCCTTCAGTATTTTTTTCTTCACTTTGGAGTGATCTTTCTGATTACAGCATCCCCAGGCCTGAAATCCTTTTTTAACCTGAAAGCAAGATCCTTCCTGATCTGGCTTCCCCTTGCTTCTGCAACCTGCACTGTCTCCCCTCTTATTCCCAGTGACCTTCGGAGTCTTAAAGAAGCCATGCCCTCTTGGGACTCTAGGCCTTTGCACATGTTACTCCCTTTTCAGAAACACTTCTCCCCACCAGACAGAGGTACCATTTACCCCACACCTCCCTTTGCTTGGCTCATTTTTTCTTCTGACTTCAGGCCTAGCTTGGATTATCTCTTCCTGCATAAAGATTTCACAGATGCCTCAACTCAGTATTGGCTTAGGAGCCCCTACTCTGCACTCTTATTGTGTACTGTCCTTTCCCTACTGTAGAATATCCTACAAAAACAATTGTTACTTGTTGAGCTGTCTACTTCCCCCTCCAAACTATAATCTCATGAAGACACAGACAATGTTATTCTATTAATCGTCATATTTCTTGAGCTTTGCACTTGGCCAGCTCCTAAGAAGCACTCAATAATATCTTAAAAAAAAAAAAAAAAAAGAATTAGTGCATTTGATGATGGTTTTCTAAATTAAGTGTTCTTATTAATGGATGTATCACTTAGGTCCCAAGAGGAAATAACACACTCAAAATAGGTTGATTTGGGGACAAGTGACTTACATAGGGATTATGTACAAACGTGGGGTATGCAAACTTGTAGTAACGACTCAGTAATTCAGGCTCTTGCCACCCTTAGCCCAGAAGCAGTTGCAGAACAGGAAGGAGAGAGAGTCATATAGAGCTGGTCACTTGACAGGAGCATTGGCCTTTGGTTAAGAGACAGAGCCAGCATGAAGCTACTGTATCAGTCAGGAATCAACCAGAGAAACAGAACTAGTAGGAGATAAACAGTAAGGCATTTAGTGCAAGGAACTGGCATATGTAATTGTGGAGACTAGCAAGGCCAGGTCACAATGTGATAATAGGCTTTCGGGAGGGACTGGCTGAAACTCTCAGACACAGGATGAACCTCCTGTCCATTGATAGAATTTGGTCTTCTAAAAGTGAGAAGCCTCACTTCTGCTCTTAAGGGCTCAAGTGACTGAGTCGGGCCTGCCCAGATGACCTAGGAGAATCTTCCTTACATAGAGTCAATTAATTATAGACTTCAGTCATATCTAAAAAATACTCTCACAGCAATACCTGAGTTCGTGTTTGATTAAATGACTGAGAAATTCAGCTAAACGGACACATAAAACTGACCATCTCAGCCAACTTGAAGGAAGGGAGCCAGGGAAGGCACATCCTGTCCCTACTCTCCAGGCTCTCCATTGGCCAAGCCCTATTGGCTCTCGAGTCAGAAGGCAGAACCTATTGATGGAATCCTGACAGGTCACTGGATTCCTCACACCTCCAGAGTGCCAGACTGGGAGAGGGAACCAAGCTCCAGATGGCGCTCTGTGGGTGCAGTGTGAAATTTCTAAAAAAAAAAAAAAAAAAAAAAAGTGAATGAGGATTCAGACTGAACAGTTTTGAAGAAAGAAACTCCTTAAAGAGGAGAGAAGTCTCAAAATTAGGGACCAAAGTGAAAAACTAGGGTGTTCCTAATCCATGGCTCCCATGTAAAAGGTTTGTCCTTTTGTTAATGCTTTTCCTTTGGGCTATAGGGACAGACTGTGTAGTATATACACAGTTCTACATACTGCCCCCTTAAGTCAGAAATCCCATTACTCACACCAAGACTTCCTGACAATTTGAATGCACCTCTGCAAGCTCGTGTGGCATGTTGTAAGGAACCGAGCCCGGGCAGCACCCAGGAATGTGACCTGACCCGCATCCTTTTTCCTGTGCTGGGGAAACTGCAGTCTGGTGAACTAGGGTCAACCAGTTCCCAAGTGGGAGTAAAGCAGCAGGATGGGCAATTCAGGAACTCTGAAGTAAGCCCACCTGCCAGTCTTTGCCCACTGCCAAATAATAAGGTGATACTGGAAAAGGGTTCACTATCTCCTGGGTAATATTTACTTTTCACAGTTAAAAGTTCAGACTCTCAAGTTAAACTGTTAAGATGCAAATTTCTGCTTCACCACCTGCTGAGTATGAGCTTGTAGACAGGTTAGTTAAGCTATAGAAAGACAATCAGTATGGAGATTAAATGAATCATGAGCATTTCAGAATGGTACGGGGCATGTAGTGTCCGTAGTGTCCCATGAATGCTAGCTATTATTCTCATCGAAAGCAAATTGGTATTTTCAATTTCCTAAATATTACAACCTTCAAGAACTCTAGTGTAGGGGTCTGCTAACAAAGCCAAATCCAGTCTGTCACTCATTTTTGTAAAGTTTTATTGGAACATAGCCATGCTCAATCATTTACATACTGGCCATGGTTACATTTACTCTGCACAGTTACATAGTTGCCATAGAGGTAGTATGACTCACAAAAACCAAAGTATTTGTTCTCTGACCCATCATAGAAGCCCCAGATTTAGAAAATGGAAGTGCTAACTTGAAAGTGATTAAATGGGATTGCTTTATAAACACAAAAATTGATACCCTATTATAATACATAAAGCTTGATTTTTCCCAAAGAAATCTTACCACTCATTACACAATACTCAGGAACAAGTATAAAGGATGTTCCCTCCACCCTCCTCTTATTTTATTTTTTTTTATTTTTTATTTTTTGCCTCGACTAAAAAAAAAAAAAAAAAAAAAAAAACGCCTGAATAATGCTATAATTTGGCACTAGGCAAGTAATATTTTGAAACTGAATTTTAAGAATGAAGACCCAGAAAATTCTCTTTCCCTTGGTTCTGTATGCACAACTTTAGCCAGAATCTGTCTATGGCAAGTTAGTTCCGTAGATTAGAGAAGGGTGCTACTGAAGCCCAAGTCAAGATTTTGACCTACAACTAGTCAAAGCTGATGTTTTATTCTGTCCGATGACCTTGAATACAGACCAATAGCTAATGCTGTTCAACTCTTCTACCAAGCCATGTACCAGGTGCTCACAATGTTATCCCAAGTGACAATTTATCCCTTCAAATGTATCATCACTACTGATACAGTCAGTCAAGAAATATACCTTCATATGGTGGCTCAAAAACATTCTGTTTGCTTGCAAGAGATGACTGGTTTTCATGGATCATACTGCTATGAGTATTCAGAGAAACACATGGGTTGACCATATAAGGGCTTATCTGATAGGTGAGGTCAGTTGGGAGATAGAAGAATTATTAAACTCCCTAAAGCCCTCTCTTCCTGCCTATCCTTTGTTGCAGTGTTTCCCTTAACTCGTCCTACTTTACTAATTACTACATGCTCCTGACCTTAACTTGGCAAATCTGGTTTTGTTTTCTAGGTCCTGATTTAAACATAGCAACTGCTTCTGCTCTCCATCTTTCCTAGACTCTCCCCTTCAAGCCTGGTGATTTGACCCTTAATCTCTGTTATTTTCTTTGTTATTTGGTTTAGGAGAGAGGGATAAGCCCCTCCACACACATAAAATAGTCCCCCCATTGAAAAGAGCTTATCAGTGCAAAATAGGATTGAATGTGGAGAAGGTTAAATACTGGCTATTGTTTTTCTTCACTTCCTATTGTACTTGGTATCACATCCCTGATCACTCTGCAATAAAATCTACACATGGATTACATGTATGAAAAGTAGACATTTGGGAAACTGCTTTATTTTTTAAAACATAATGTTTTGTCTCTTAGCCAAGCATACTTATTTTAAAGAGTTGGTATGCAATTAATGTATTTGGAACACATGACTGATTAAAAATAGCAGCACTGTTAAGTTCTAACTTTGTTCTTTTGCCAGTTTTGAAGTTCCATGAGAGCAAAGGATTTAACGATCATAGTAACTAGATAAAACTGAAGCTTATGTAAGTTTGCCTGCTTTGTCTCACTGAACGTGTCCAAATCTGCGTATGTAATCCAAATCAGGTAATGCTACAAGCATACATTTTTCAGTTCAGTAGATCATTTGCAACACTGACATCACTTAAAGTTTTCTAATGTGTTTTACATATTAGCTTACTATATTAGATACACTTGTTTTCAGTGGAACTAGGTATTTTTATTATTGAAGTATAATTGACCCACAATGTTATGTTATTTTCAGGTGTTCAACATATTGATTCTACAATTCTATATATTACTAATGCTCTCTACAGTAAGCATAATCACCATCTGTCATCACACAGCATTATTATGATTATTTATTATTTTTTTCAAGAGAGGGAGAGAGAGAGAATATAAACAGGGTGGGAACAGGGGTGAGGTAGAGAGAGAGTCTTAAGCAGGCTCTACACCTAGCATGGAGCCCCACTAAGGGCTCAATCTCAGGATCCTGAGATCATGACCTGAGCCAAAATCAAGAGTCGGCCACTTAACCAACTAAGCCACTCAGGCACCCCACATTTGTTCTAGTTATTATTGATTATATTTCCTATGCTGTACTTTCCATCTTTGTGACTTTTTATTTTATAACTAGAACTTTGTATTTTTAATCTCCTTTATCTGTTTCACCCATTTCCCCACCCATCTCCCCTCTAGCGAACACTAGTTTGTTCTCTGTATTGAAGAATCTGTTTTAGGGATGCCTGGGTGGCTTAGTGGGTTAAGCATCTGACTCTGGATTTCCCCTTAGGTCATGCTCTCAGGGGCATGGGGTCAACCTGCTTAGGATTCTCTCTCTCCTCTCTCTGCCCCTCCCCTCCCCTGTTAACTCTCTCTTTCTAAAAAAAAAAAAAAAGAAAGAAAGAAAGAAAGAAAGAAAGAAAGAAAGAAAGAAAAAGACTGTTTCATTGTTCATGTTTTTGTCTCTTAGATTCCACATATAAATGAAATCATATAGTATTTGTCTTTTTCTCTGACATTTCACTTACCATAATACTATCCTTTAGGTCCAGCCATGTTGCAGCAAATGATAAGATTTTATGCTTTTTGATGCCTCAGTAATATTTCAGTGTGTGTGTGTGTGTGTGTGTTGAGAATTCTTTATCCATTCATCTTTCAATAGATGGTTAGGTTGCTTCCATATCTTGATTATTGTAAATAATGCTGCAATAAACATAAAGGTGCAGATATCTTTTCAAATTAGTGTTTGTTTTCTTTGTGTAAATATCCAGTAGTAGAATTACTAGATCAGATGGTCTATTTGTAATTTTATGAGGAACCTCTACACTGTTTTTCTAAGTGGCTGCACTGATTTACATTCCCATCAACAGTGCTTGAGGGCTCCCCTTTCTCCACATCCTCACCAACACTTGTTATTCCTTGTCTCTCTGATCCTAGCCATTCTGACAGATGTAAGATGATACTTCACTGTGGTTTTGATTTGCATTTTCCTGATGATTAGTGATGTTGAGCATCTTTTCCTGTATCTGTTGGCCATCTGCATGTCCTCTTTGAAAAAAATGTCTCTTCAGATCTTCTGCATAATTTTTAATTGGATTTTGTTTTTTGTGTTGAGTTATGTAAGTTTTAAAATATATATTTTGTATATTAACCCCTTATTGGATGTATTATTTGCAATTTTCTTCTCCCATTCACTAGGTTACCTTTTAGTTTTGTTGATGGTTTCCTTTCCTGTGCAAAATCTTTTTATTTTGGTTTTAGTTTGTTTTTGCTTGTGCTTCTTTTGCCATAAAAAGTGTTGCTAAGGGCAATGTCCAAGAGACCACTGCCTATGTTTTCTTTTAGGAGTTTTATGGCTTTTGGTCTCACATTTACGTTTTTAATCCATTTTGGGTTTAAACTTGTATATGGTGTAAAAGTGGTCCAGTTTCATTCTTTTGGATGTAGTTGTCCAGTTTTCCCCACACCATTTATTGAAAAGATTGCCTTTTCCTCATTGTATAATCTTGCCTCCTTTGTCATAGATTAATTGACCATATAGACATGGAGTTCTTTCTGCAAATAGGATAGAGATATTCTGTTCCACTGATCTATGTTTATATATTTGCACCAGTACCACATACTGTTTTGATTACTATAGCTTCTCAATGTATCTTGAAATCTGGGATTGTGATGCTTCCAGCCTTATTCTTTCTCGAGATTGCTTTGGCTGGTGAGGGCTTTTGTGGCTCCACACAAATTTTAGGATTATTTGTTCTAGTTCTGTGAAAAATACTGTTGGCATTTTTATAGGGCTTGCTTTGAATCTGTAGAATGCTTGGGGTAGTATGGGCATTTTAACTATATCAATCCTTCCAATCCATGGGCATGGTATAGCTTTCCATTTTTTTGTGTTGTCTTCAATATTCTTCATCAGTGTCTTACAGTGTTCAAAATACAAGTCTTTCATCTGCTTGGTTACATTTATTCCTGGATATTTTGTTTCTTTTGGTGCAGTTGTAAATGGATTATTTTCTTAATTTCTCCTTATTTGTTACTAGTGTATAGAAACAGAACAGATTTCTGTATAATTTGTATCCTGCAACTTTGCTGTATTTATTTATTAATTCTAATAGGGGTGTTTTGGTTCTTTGGAGTCTTTAGGGTTTTCTGCACATAGTATCACATCATCTGCAAATAGTGGCAGTTTTCTTTCTTCTTTATCTTTCTTTTTCTTGTCTGATTGCTGTAGTACTATGTTGAAAAAAGTGGTGAGAATGGACATCCTTGTCCTGTTCCTGAACTTACAGGAAAAGTTTTCAGTTTTGCATCACTGAGTCTGATTTAGCTTTGGGTTTTTCATGTATGACCTTTGTTATATTGAGGTATGTTCCCTCAAAACCCAGTTTGTTGAGAGTTTCTATCATGAACAGTTGTTATATTTTATAACATTCTTTTTCTGCATCTATTGAGATTATTATATGGTTTTTATCCATCCTCTTGTTAATGTGATATATCACATGGATTGATGGCAAATACTGAACCATGCTTGCATCCCTGGAATAAATCCCACTTTATTGTGGTGAATGATCCTTTTATTATATTGTTGAATTTGATTTGCTAATATTTGTTGAGGACTTTTGTATCTAATGTTCATTAGAGATATTGGGCTGCAGGGTTTTTGTTTGTTTGTTTGTTTTGTTTTTATTTTTTGTCATGTCTTTGGTTTTGGTATCTAATAATGCCAGTCTCATAGGATAAATTTGGAAGTTTTTCTTCCACTTCTATTTTTTAGTATAGTTTAGTATAGTTTGAAAAGAATAGCATTAGCTCTTCAGTAGAACTCACCTGTGAAGTCATCTGGTCTTGGACTTTTGTTTTTTGGTTTGTTTGGGGTTTTTGTAAATTACCAGTTCAATTTCATTACTAGTAATCAGTTTGTTCAAATATTCTTTTTCTTCCTGATTCAGTTTTGGAAGATTGTATGTTTCTAGGAAATTTATACATTTCTTCTAGGTTGTCCAATTTGTTGGCATGTAATTTTTCATAATATTCTCTTATAATCCTCTGTATCTTTGTGACATTCAGTTGTCATTTCTTCTCCTTCATTTCTGATTTTTTTTACTTCAGTGCCCTCTCTTTTTTGTTGACAACTCTGGCTAGATGTTTATCGATTTTGTTTATCTTTCTAAAGAACAAGTTCTTGGTTTCATGGTATTTTATATTATTTGCTTGTTTTTTAGTCTGTTTCATTTATATTCACTCTTGACTCTATGATTTCCTTTCTACTACTAGCTTTGCGCTTTGTTTGTTCTTCATTTTCTAATTCCTTTAGATGTAAGTTTAGGTTGTTTCATTGAGATTTTTCTTATTGCTATATGTTTCTTCTTTTTATAAATTTCTCTCTAGAACTGCTTTTGCTACATTCCAAATATTTTGGACCACTGTATCTTCATTTTCTTTTTTCTTCATGTATTTTTGGATTTCCTCTTTGATTTCTTTGTTAACCCATTGATTGTTTAGTAGCATGTTGTTTAGCTTCCATGTGTTTGCATTTTTTTCTACTGTTTTCTTATAATTAATTTCTAGTCTTATACCATTATGATCAAAAAAGATGCTTGATATAATTTCCATTTTCTTAAGTTTATTGAGACATGTTTCATGGCCTGACATTGGAGAATATGGAACTAGACTTTGGTAGTAGCAATCAGGCATAATTTAGAAGTTTGCTCAACAAAATAAAACTTCATTTTTCAAGTTTACCAAGCCATAAGTCTTGTGCTTCCCAAAATTCCTTTTGAATTTTACCCTCTAAAACAGGTTTCTGTTCAGAAAATAACTTTATCTGTTAATTTTTAAAAAAAAAATTTTAAAAGGTTCATTTATTTATTTTAGAGAGACAGTGTGTACACAAGCAGGGCGAGCCACAGAGGAAGATAGGGAGAGAGAATCCTTGAGCTGACTCCCCACTGAGCACAAGCCCCATGTGGAGCTTCATCCTAGGACCCTGAGATCATGACCTTAGCTGCTTAACCAACTGAGTCACCTGGGCACCCCTATCTCTTACATTTTATTTCTTTTATTTGTTTGTGTGCTTTTGCCCAATCCTCTGCTGCTATATATTATTATCTTGGAGGGCTTTTTTCCTGTTTAATGTAAGACAGCTGGCGGCATGTACTCTCAATTTTTATTGGTCTGAAAATGACTGACTTCGCTTTTATTTTTAAAGGGTATTTTCACTTGGCATAGAATTCTAGACTGGCATCTTCTCCCCAACACTTTGAAGACATCATTCCATATATTTTTGCTAGTCCAGTGTTTCTGTTGAGAATTCAGCTATCATTATAATTGTTGTTCCTTTAAAGGTAATATGTACTTTGGCCCACTTCTGACTGCTGAGTTTTTTTTAAATTGCCTCTTATTTTCAACTTTTTACTGAGATGGACCTAGGTACAGTTTTCTAAGCATTTACCATGCTGTCATTCCAATAACTTCCTGAATAATGTGCATTGGTTTTTAACATTTCCAGACATGAGTTCTTCCTGGTTGCTTCCCTTGTAACCAGGTTGCTTCTCCTGCCCAGTTGTCTTGCTAGTCTCCTTCCAAAGTTAGACATTTTCACTTTTCCTCCTTTATTTTTTATTCCATTCTTTTTTATATTTCATTTTTTTTTACTCCATGCTATTTTTTATTTTTTCCCCACCTACCTTATAGTCCTTTATTACTTACTTCAACTATATCCAATCTAAGATTATTAATAAAAATAAATACATAAATAAAATGAATAGAAGAGATCCCACAGAGCTCCCTAGCCTCTTTCAACCCTGGGAAAATACAAGGAGAAATGTGTGACCCAGAAGAAAGCCCTCACCTAATCATGCTGGTACCCTGATGTTGGACTTCCAACAAATAGTAGATTTCTATTGTTTAGAAGCTACTCAGTCTCTGGTATTTTGTAATAGCAGCCCAAAATAGACTAACACAGAAAATTCATCCCAAAATGGAGTTGCTGCTGTAACAAATACCTAAAAATGTGCAAGCAGCTTTGGAACTGGATAATAGGCAAAAGGCTGAAAGAGTTTTGAAGTGTGTACTAGAGAAAGCCTACATTGCTATGAATGGACTGCAAAGAGCAAGTCTGGCAAGAGCTCAGAAGAGGAAAGCTGTAGGGTTGCCTGGCTGGCTCAGTCAGTAGAGCTTGCTACTCTTGATCTCAGGGTTGTGAGTTTGAATGCCACATTGGGTGTAGAGATAATTTACAGATAAAAATGTTTAAAAAGAAAGGAAGGAAGGAAAGAAAGAAAGAGAGAAAAAGAAAGAAAAGAAAGAAGAGGAAAGAAAGAAGAGGAAAGGTGTAGAGAAAACCTTCATCTTAGAGAAAACCCAAGTGGTTGTTAGCAGAACCTTGGTAGAAGCATGGATAATAAAGGTCATCCTATTGAGGTCTCAGATAGAAATGAGGAAATGGCAATCTTTGTTATAATGTGAATAAGAACTAAATTGTGTTCTTGTCTTAGTGTTAGTGTTTTGTGGAAGGTAGAACTTGTAAGCAATAAAAAGTAGGGGTGCCTATGCGGCTCAGATGGTTAAGCCTCTGCCTTCGGCTCAGGTCATAATCCCAGGGTCCTGGAATCGAATTCTGCATTGGGCTCCCTGCTCAGCTGAGAGCCTGCTTTGCCCTCTCCCTCTGCTGCTCCCCCTGCTTGTGCTCTCTCGCTCTCTCTGTCAAATAAATAAAATCTTTAAATAAAAAAGAAAGAAAAGTAGATCTGAAGAAATTCCTAAGCAAAGTCTTGGAGGAACAATCTGGTTTCTTTTGAATATTTTTAGTAAAATTTGAAAAGAAATGATGTAAAGGTGAAATTATTACTCAAAAAGAATGCAGAATTTTAAAATTTGGAAAATTCTCAGCCTATCCATTTTGAAAGAAATAAGAAGGCTTGTTTGGTAGAAAGCACCAAGAGTGTGGCCAAATTTGATAAAGGAAATTGGTATAGATTGACCATTCTGACTAAAGATAGGAGCTATTCCTTAAGACAATTGGCAGATTAGTGGGCCTTCCAAACAGAAGCCAGCACTTATTGTTCAAGACAGTAGAAGAATGACCTAAAGGCAGTTCCGGACTGGCCCTACCTCCACAGGTCTGTAGTTCAAGGGCCTCTGGGGCAGATCTCTTTCAAAGGAGTGCCTGTTGTCTGCCTCACAGTGCGGGCTGTGCTCCCCCAAAAGTCTGTGCTGCACCCCTCAATCTCCAGATGTTGTGGAAGGGGACTAAGGGGGCCAGAGGGGCTCTCTGCCTACCAGAGAGTATAGGTAGTAAACCCTGGCAGAGCCCCTACAGAGATCAGAGTGCACTTGCCTGAAGCAGGGGTGAATGGCAATGCCAGGTAAGAATCATAGGACTGAGGGTGCCTGGGTGGCTCAGTGTGTTAAGCCGCTGCCATTGGCTCAGGTCGTGCTCTCAGGGTCCTGGGATCGAGTTCCGCATCAGACTTTCTGCTCAGCAGGAAGCCTGCTTTCCTCTCTCTCTCTCTCTCTCTCTCTCTGCCTACTTGTGATCTCTCTCTGTCAAATAAAAAAGAAAGAAAGAAAGAAAGAAAGAAAGAAAGAATCATAGGACTGAGACATGTTTCGAATAGCCAGGTAGCATCAACATTAAATACATGAATCATACAGTTTATTGTACAACTTATCACACAAGTTAGTCATACAAGAAAGTTAGAGGGGATTAATGAACCACGCCAAAGATGATCTGGGAAGGAGGAATCACGACGTGAGAGGGAAGACACCAGCCGCATCATAGGTCCTGCAGTAAGTGTTAGCTAGACCTTGGTGGAGTGAACTTCTGTGCCTTCAGAGCCTCTGGCAGTGCCTGTGTGGAGCAGCTGTGGACACATAGAGCATGGGAGGCCAGTCAACCTTCCCGCCACTGCTAGACAGCTCCTTCTTTTAAGGGTCCTCTGAGTTGGGTGTAACGGTTCTGCCCCATGGAGTTTGCCGTATCAGCTCAGCCCACTAGGTCTCACCCGTCTCTCTGTGGACCTTTCCTAACAAGGTTTACTTATCTATCAGTCACACGGCTTATCTATAGAGGCACACTTGAAGTCCTATATCCCACATTGACAACTAATATGGGAGTTCGCATTGGCCACTGTGATTCCATCTTGTCTTACTCTAACTTAGCTTATTCTCCATCTTCTATGACTAGGAATCATATACAAAATATCACATACCATGGCATAGCCACTAGCCATTAACCAGTGGGAGAATGGGTATCGCCCCTAGATCTGAATGGATGGAGCCTTCCAGAGCATGGGCTCAGGAGGGGGAGGGGCCACTGCAGAGAAATCTGACTAGGGCAGTGCCCATCTGGTCCTAGGACAATGACCCCACCCCCAGAGAGGGAGGGGCAGACATGAGGATTCCAACCTATGAGAGCTGCTGAGTGAGCTACCCCAGCAAAGCTGTGGGGCAGAACCACTGGAGCCTTGGGAACCCAAATTCCACTCCAGTGTGTTTGGAAGGTGGGACCACTACCCCATTGTGCTTTAAGGATTTGGACGAACTGAGAAATTACTACCCATTTCATCTTTCCTATTTCTCCCTTTTGGAATGGAAAAGTTCATCCCATGCTTGTCCCTTCCATATACGTTGGAAGCACATATTATTTGATTTCACAGGCTCAGAGCTGGAGAGAAATTTGGGGAGAAAAGAGAAAAGAGGAGTGTCTCACATATCTCACATATCTAATTCAGATGATATGCAGAAGCCAGACGCTTGACCTACCAAGCCATCTAGGTGCCCCTGGGGTCGGTAATCTTAGCAAAGTTCTGTTCAAGTCTCAGCAGCCCACAGTACCATCCTGGCTTCCCATTGGAACTACATCCTGGTGCTTCACTCAAGCCACTATCTCCACTCCAGTGTCACCTCCTCAGCAACTTCTAAGACATATGTTCATCCTTCCCCTAAAAGTCAACAGAAATATGGCTCTTCTTCCTGGGTTAGGTTGTCTTAGGGGGTTCCTAAAACAGGGTGGCTTAGGCCCTAAGGTTTATAGCTCTTTTTAGCCCTACACATACACATCCCTTCTCCCACCAGGGTACACCTCAGAGAGGATAGCTAGGTGGTCACTTTCAAATTAACGAAAGCCACTAAAGGCTCAGAAATACTTTTAGAGGAACTTATCGTGCAGATAATTCATGCACAGGTGAGAAATGACTTTGATACAAAGTTATTCACTGTAGCACCGCTTGTAATAGCTAAAGATTAAAAACAACCCAACTAGTTGAAATGGTAAATACATGATAATATATCTATAGCATAGAGCATTAAACAACTGTAAAAAAGAGTCAGGAAGCTTTTTTTACACCGACAGGAAAAGAAGCCCAAGCTAAACATACAAACAAAAAACAAGATCCAGAATGATATTAAAACATGCCGTCTTTGTAAGCAAATGAAGAGAAGCAAAATCCTATTTATTTGTGCTTGTATATGCTTAAAGAAACTATGGAAATTTATGTAGGAAATTAAGGACAGAGTTACCAATGGTAGAGACTGGGTAAGTATTGCTCAAATGAGGGGTGCCTGGGTGGCTCAGTCGTTGAGTATCTGCTTTTGGCTCAGGTCATGATCCCAAGGTCCTGGGATAGAGCCCCACTCCCCCTGCTTGTGTTCCCTCTCTTGCTGTGTCTCACTCTGTCAAATAAATAAATAAAACCTTAAAAAAAAATTGGTCAAATGAATGACAAGAATGATAGGGAGACATTGTATTATCTTTTAATAGTCTTCGGTTTTTAAGCCATATCTATGTTTCTCTATTCAGCCTTCAGATTTTCTTAAAGTCAAGGCCTTGCCATGGACCCGTGTCAGTAAAATCCTTCCAAGTTGGGTTCCTGGCCCCAATCCTTGTTATGTTTTTGCTTTGTTTTTCTTCTCCCAGGAGATTCATCTAGGAATTTTTAAAAATTTAATCAGTGTAAATGGGTATGGAACAGATAGAGCACAGGCCTTTTCAATCTGATCCCCTCTTGCCTAGGATATACTCTTGTTTTACAAACCCATAATGACATCTGCGTACATAATAACATGTATCATGTTTACATAAATGAATACTCCTTGGGTTACAAATACCAGAAATTCAACTTAAACTCTTAGATTAATCCTGAAATTTCCTTGCACACCAAGGGCAAGAAAGCACTTAATAAAATTCCTAACTTCTAGGACTGATGGAAAGATGCAATAAATCAATGCACATGAAGAACTTGGTCATACACCCACTTCCTAGAAAATAGAAAATAAATGTTAGTTGTTATTATCATTTGTGGATGTTTTAAAGCATAATATTTGCTTTTCTGTGCCATATGTCTGAATAGTGTTTATAAATGTGCAGGCACTATTATACAAGTTATAAAATAAGCCTTAGGTTTTAAGGTTAGTCTTTTATTTACACACAGTAATTTCTATAGGGAAAGACAAAAAAAAGTCCACAATAAATTTTGAACTCAAAATTTTTAAATGGTTAAACAAACTTAATTCAAACTTCCAAGTGTAATTGAGACCAAGGATATATGAAAACGCCAAACAAGAGAAAATAGGGGGTTCCAAATGGTGCTTCATAAACACTCATTCAAGATCTCAAATACTCACACAGGGGGAAAAGATGAATGATTTGATTGGGCAGCAGTTATTGTTAAAGGAAAATAAAGTGGAAGAAACTGAAATATTTAGGTACCTATCAAGAAGTGATGAAAGCCAGCTGTGGAAAAGATTCTGTAAGGGAGTTTATGTATTACAAAAGGAAATAGCTGTACAGTGTCAAGAAGGGAATCGGTGAGACAGAAAGTAAGGAAAACCACCACAATTTAATATGCCATCTTCTCAAAAGCATTATTCACACATAATCTCAACAATTTCTACCTACTGTACCATGACTTAAAATTTGCTTTGTCATTCATGAATTTACCTCGAAACATTTGCGGTTATCTCATTAATTTTAATATTTGTCTTCTAAAATATTTTAATATTTGTCTCTTGGGGTCCCAGGAATGTACTGTGGTATGTCTCTTGTTCCACAGGTTGTATTTATTAGTTGAGAAGGGAACGGAGAGCAGAATGTCTACGGTGATTTTCAGAAGGTAATATGTCAGTGCTAAAAGCTGAATGTCTAGATTCCTACACGTTTGTGACAAAATAAATTAATGATTCAGGATTATTCTTGACATATCTTTAAATACTCAACAGCATTTACAGACTGGCAAATAGACCTGTTGGCATCACCTTTCTTAGAATAAATACAGTAACAGTGAGGTTGTTGATGATAGCAACTATTGTTACCAAAAGTTTTCTGTTTTTACAAGAATATTTTGAGTTTTAGCTATAAGTAGTCCACTGACATGTTTTTCCATAAGAAGCGTGACAGCTAGAATATGAAACTAACTATATACATAACCACAGTTGATGTTCATGCTCCTTGAAACTTCAAGTGTTTCGAAGCGGCAACGCGGACTAGAAAACCATGGTAAGCACACGGAAACAAGCTCACTTCACACATCCATCCACAACGTTTTGATGGTTAATTTTATATGCCAACTTCATCAGGCCTCAGGGTGCCCAGATATTTGGTTAAACATTACTTCCAGGTGTGTCTGTGAGGGGATCTCGGGATAAGACTAACGTTTGAATTGGGAAACTGAGTAAAGCTGTTGTCTTCCCCATTGTGGGTAGATCTTGTCCAGTCTTTTGAAGACATAAACAGAATAAAAAATTAAGAAGGAATTCTTTCTCTCTGCTTGTCTTTGAACTAAAACATTGGTCTTCCCCTGCCTTTGGAGTCAGACTTGGAATGGATCTTATACCATTGGCTCTGCTGGTTCTCAGACTCAGACTAGAACTATACCGTGGTTATAATAACTTACAATCTACAGTAACTCTGTTTGTGTGTGTGTGTGTGTGTGTGTGTGTGTGTGTGTGTGTGTGTAATTTTTTTCTCCAGTTGGTTCTGTTTCTCTGGAGAACTCTGAGAAATACAAACCTAAAATACTCTTTGGGGTCTTAAAAATCAGGCTAGACATCATGAAGGAACAGACAGTCTTGCAAGATTTCCAGGACTTCCTGTGTTCAGTTAAGGCAGCAATGCCACGAGATGAGCCTTTCTTGTTTATTTTTGTACTTCCACTTCCTGTCAAGTGCTCTAAACCAGCAAATTCAGAGGTGCATGAACGTTTAAATAAACTCTAAGTGTGCGTAATTATGTGTTCGGTATCCCCCCCCATAAGTTCAATTTCTTTAGAGATTTCTGTAATCAATCGACAGGCAGAATTTCTACTTTAATTCAAAAGTGATTACCGTGAATTTCCTCTCTCACGTCTCCAAGGACACATGTGAAGGTAGTGTTCTTTCTTGGGTAATAACTGTAGTGACAAAAACTGTAACACCACCTACCAGTTCTTAATGACTTATACCAGTGTTTCTCAAAATTATGGTCCCCAGACTAGCAGCATCAGCATTACATGAGAATTTATCAGAAATGTAAATTATCAAGGTCTACTCCAGACTGTCTGAACCAGAAACTCTAAAGTTTGAGAACCACTGGTTTGTAGACTCACTTCAGAAGCATTATTTCATTAAATCTATGAAACACAAGGTTGGTACAATTACTTCCATTTTACAGAAGAAGAAAATAAGACTTGGAGAGACTAAAAGGATTTCAATGATCACACCAATAAAAGGCAGAGTTGAAGCTTGAACCAAGTTCTTATGACCCAAAACAATGCTCTTTCCACAACATTGTAGTTCTCTCCTTAAATAACTCAGGTATATTCCTAATACATACCCCCACTGCCATATAAGACGTGGGATATTTTACATAATAACTCCACATAATGGAAATGTGCTGACCTCATGGCGGTTTTGTAGAGCTCCTGTATGTTTCCCCCAATGTATGCATGGCAATGAGGTACACAGAGAATCAGAACCTTAAAATGTTTGGTTCATGGGAGAACAACAGTTCATTCTGTCCTGCCCTGCCTCCAGCCTTCCCATCAGGAGGTTTTCAGGTTGTTCTTTCTGCTCAACTGTGATGCAGTATAGTTTTATAACAGCAGAAGGATGCAAACTACCTAAGTGTCCATCAGAAGGGAATAGTTAATTAAATTTTGCTGTGGTTGTAAAGCATAAGGCAGCTCTATCTGGACTCCAAAGGAAAAGATCTCTAAGACACAGCAATCAGAGGAAAAAGTAAGGTGCAGACAAGTGCATATAGTATGCTATCATTCATGGGGCGAAATAAAGAACAACTCACACACATGTATGTTTGTGAATGCATAGACTTCCTCCAGAAGGATAAATAACAATGAGACAATTGTGGTTTTGTGAAGCAAATGGAACTAGGGGGAGCAGGGGAGAAGGTAAAGGGGAAAGGAAACTGTGCTTTGGAAGGGAAAGAGGGGGACTTACTTTTCATTGTAAACCCTTTCATACTGTTTGGATTTTATTAAAGCCATAATTAAAATTACCTCTTAAATCTATATTTATTAAACATATTTATTTTTTGATAGACTGGAAAGGACAATTATGAACTCCCAAGCGTTCCATCTACCCTTTATAATCCACTATATTTTCATTCCCAGGAAGCTTCTTATATTTTTAATCTAAACTACCTCTTTATGTAAATTCCGAAATCTCATCTCATTGGGTGAAGCTGAATTTATTCTTCAGCATTGCCTCCTAATTCTAGCATAGTAGAGGTGCTTTCTTCATCTTTCAAAAGCTGTTAAAAACTCCCAAATCTAAAATCCTCTTGCAACCCTGAGACATCTCTGAGCCTAGGGCTCTCCATCTTGATTCTTTTCTAATGCGGACAAATTGCTTTCCACCCTGGTTCCTCCAATCTCAAATCCCAACCTGCCTAAGACTCTTTAAATGAACCAATGCCCCATAGACAATGAGCTGTGAAATGCCCTCACCGCCAGGTGGCTTCTCCCCATGAGGGAAGTCCCCCCCAACCCTTCACCCTGTACAAAAAAATAAAAAGGATGAGCAAGAGAAAAGGAGAGAGAAAAAGGCTTGATAATTAATTATAAGAACCAACTATAATTATGCAAACCAGGGTGAGCCATGGTGAGTTCATTTAGAACGAATGTTAAAAAAAAGTATTTCAAACATGGGAGGAAGAATGGCTGTTATATACTGAAAAGTAAATGTGTAATTTCTGGAATGTGTAAAATTTTGAGTGATTCATGAATAAAACTTAGAAGAGTGTAGGAAGCAAGATATGGGCTAAGTAAAAATGCATGTACAGGGGCTGGTAATTTATTGGGAAATACCCATAACATACCACAGCCTGACTCAAAGTGGGGGAGAAAGAAAAAGGGAAAAATACAGTGAGGGTAGATGTACTGGATTGGCGGAAACAGCCCTATATTTTGAGAGGACTCACCATGCTAAAAGGAAATGTGGAGTTACCTTATTAACTAAACTACTAATTTCTATTACTAGTGATTTAAATCACCTAACTGAAGAGGTACTAGAGAGTTCACAAAATAACTCAGTTTGTTAGCGCTTAGAAAATGAGAGCACTGAAGCCAGAGTCACTCAGATCAAGATTCCAACTTATGGCCCAGGGACTTCGCCATGTTGACTGATTGTTACAGAGTGGATTCACTGTGCAAACCCACAAGGGTAAGGTAATGCAGGGGGAAAGAGAAGAGCTGGGTTTCCTGATAGTTTCCTCGTTTTCCCAGCTCACCCCCACACCAACCTCAGCTGTTTTCTTCTGTCCCATAACTTGACAATTATGGGGAAAACTCTAATGGGAAGAACCCTCCAGATACACTATGGTTCTGGGACTAAGGGGATTTTTAGTACAGCTTTTAAGTTGGTTTTTAGCATAAATTTGTTAAGTAACTACAGTTATCTTCCATTTGATTTTCTCTTTTCTAATTGATGAGGTTAATAATTATTATAAAAAATAATAAATAATAACTCTAGGCTGTGGGATGTTTCATATTTACTGGCATTCCAATGCCATGAGTAAGCACTGTATATCACTCTCTGTGCTCACTCTTTTCCTTCTAATTCAGAACTCTCTGCAGCTCAGTTTCCCACAAATCGAGGTTGTTTTCTACCAATTTAATGTGATCCTTGTTTAGCAGTCGAGATTTTTCAATGATCTACTATGCAGGTGGTGGTCATTGTAGACGAAATATTCATAGTAAAATTAATAGGCATGTAAAACATATTCTATGTAGGTGTTCAAAACAAGAGCACCAATTCACATCTAAAAATAACTCCAATAGGGGTGCCTGGGTGGCTCAGTGGGTTAAAGCCTCTGCCTTCAGCTCAGGTCATGATCCCAGAGTCCTGGGATCGAGCCCCACATGGGGCTCTCTGCTCTGCAGGGAGCCTGCTTCCTCCTCTCTCTCTCTCTCTCTCTCTCTCTCTGCCAGCCTCTCTGCCTACTTGTGATCTCTGTCTGTCAAATAAATAAATAAAATATTTTAAAAAAATAACTCCAATAAATAATAAAGACTTGCGGGGGGCGGGGGGACAGTTGATTTAACAAACATTTACATTTACTTGGTACCTTTTGTGTTCTGGGCACCATTTGGATGGCAGTGATGAACAGGATGAGGTCCCTGCTTTGAGATACTCTCAGTCTGATGGAAGAAATGGGAAAGTAAACATATAACTTCAATATAGCAAGTGCTGTAAGAAAGTACATGAATACAAAATCACGGCAGGACAGAGGACCACTACTGCTGCCCAAGGCAGTCAGCTAAGGTTTTCTTTTCTTTTCTTCTCTTCTCTTTCCTTTCCTTTTACTTTCTTTTATTTTCTTCCTTTCTTTCCTTCCTTCTTTTCTTCTTTTTTAGTTTATTTATTTGAGAGAGAGAGTGTATGTGCGCAAGTGGGGGGAGGGGCAGAGGGAGAGAGAATCTCCAGCTGACTGCCTGCTGAGCACAGTGCCCCACATGGGGCTTGATCCCAGGACCTAGAGATCATGTCTCGAGCAGAAATCAAAAGCCAGATGCATGGGGTGCCTGGGTGGCTCAGGGGGTTAAGCGCCTACCTTCCAGCTCAGGTCATGATCTCTGGGTGCTGGGATCAACCCCAGCATCAGGCTCCCTGCTCAACAAGGGAGTCTACTTCTCTCTGTCCCTCTGTGCCTCCTTACTGCTTGTTCCCTCTCTCTTTCTCTCTTTCAAATAAATAAATAACATCTTAAAAAAAAAAAAAAAAGCCAGACACTTAGACTGAACCACCCAGGTGCCCCTCTTAGGCTTTCTATTTCATCTTGAAAATGTAGTTGGAGTTTGGTGAGCATCTTTGGCATAGTGGAAAAGGTTAACATGGCTTTAGAAGAGCTGGTGGTCTGATAGGGGAGACAGGGCAGCAGAAAAATAGCTGTAAGACAATGAGACAAGGACTTTAAGTGGAAGCCTGCATAAAATGCTCTGGAACAGCAAAGGCATAAAAATTGATTTTGTGAAAGAGGCAGGTATGGGGTGGAAGCAGGCTGGGGTCAGCAGAGATTGGTGGAATAGAAAGGAGGCCACACGGTAACTTCACATAAAAGGAGGAATCGGGATTTTCCAGGCAGAAGGAGGAGAGAAGAAACCAGGATTACTTCATGGAAAAGGAGCTCCTTGATCTTAGCTATGAAGGCACAAATGGGGAATATTCTGGAGCGTGTAAAGGCATATGGGGGTGGGAGACCAGAGAGTAAATAGAAAAATCAGACTTGGCTACTACATTCTGAAGGAGATCTTACACTGCACTAAAGAGTTTGGGCTAAAGTATACCCTGTTGGCAGATGGAAATTGAAGAAAGTCCTTAATCCTGGTAGTGACGTGATCGGATCTGGTTGTAGAACTATGACTAAGGAAAAGCCTAGGTGCAACCTTCAAAGTGTGAGTCTGACCTCACTGAAGAGCTCTGACCTAGACTGGAGCAGTGGAATGAAGAATGAAGGGGCAGGAGATGGCTTCTAAAGAGGTAGAACTGAAAGGATGTAAGGAGGTTAGGAGAGGGGCATTGTTCACTCTTGGGCGTCTGGGAGAATGATGGGGTCCTGGCTGGGCAAGGGAAAAAGGGAGATGAAATTTATGTGAACAATTTGTAGGGAAAATGCCATGTCAGTTCACTACTGTGTGCTGAATTTTGAGGTGCCTCAAGGGGAATTCCTATGAGTAGCTGGAGATCCAGATCTTTGGCTGGAGAAGAAATCAGGCCAAAGCACGAGATCGCCTCAGGGTGAGGGGGATGAGGAGGGAAAGGAGGAGAAAAAGGTAAGAAACAAACCCTAGGAACTCCAACTTCTCAAGGATGGACAGAGAAACAAAAAATAATTGAAGAGGCAGAACACTTGGAGGGAGGGGCGTCTGGGTGGCTCAGTGGTTAAGCCTCTGTCTTCGGCTTAGGTCATGATCTCAGGGTCCTGGGATTGAGCCCCGCATTGGGCTCTTGGCTCAACAGGGATCCTGCTTCCCTTCCTCTCTCTCTGCCTGTCTCTCTGCCTACTTGTGATCTCTATCAAATAAATTAATTTAATTTAATTAAGTTAAACACACACACACACACACTTGGAAGGATACACGAGGGGGACCAGAAGAAGAAAGAGAAGCAGAGCTCCGAAGAGAAGAGGACTTCCCTGCCAGAAATACTAACCATTACTGGCAAATGGACAAGAGAGGCGAGTAGGACAGTGTCCACTGAATGGTAACTCCATGTCCTTCCCCATGCTGGTGAGAGCAGCAGTGGGCGCTGAATCAGACAGCAGTGGATTAGAAGGAGAATGGGACCGTGCTCCTTTCAGTAGTCCATACACTCACATCGGAACAATACAGAGAAGATCCCCGTGCAAGGATAGCAAGCAAATCCGCAGAGCGTTCCTGGTTTTTGTCTTCTGGAGGAGCATCTCCAGCCAGGAGAGCTTCTTGCATGCATCGGTTCAAGACCCGGCCAGTGTGGCTGAGTCAATGGCTCCACCCTAGAAGGCAAGGAGCATAGAGTCCTCTCTGAGGAAAATCAAAGCCCAGGAAGGCAAATAAATCTTCCTCCTCTTATCTTCAGTCATGTAATAAGGGTGTTTATTGTTTAAAAAAGAGAGAGAGTGAAAGAGAGAAAGGACCTAATGAATAGAATAAGTCATGTAGTCTTTCTCGAGAATTTGATGATGAAAAGGTGAAATGTAAGGCATTAGCCCAGAAAAAAAGGAAGTTGAGCTAAAGAAAGAGTGGTTGTTTTTGTCACTGTTTTTTATTCTTTAACGTCTGGTGGAGTCTCGAGCACATGTGTACCCAGAAGAGAAAGGGATGGGTCACAAACATGAGAGGAGGGAAGATACTGAGGAAGCCAGATCTTGAAGGCTCAGGGTGAAGGCCAAGACTGGGAAAGTAGTAGAAGTTTTTCTTCTGGGCTAAGAGGGAAGAAGGAAGAATAGGTTTAAGCCTAGAGAAGTCTGAAGGTGGTTAAGGAAGACCAAGTCGGTGAGTTGATGCCTGACGACTTCTTTTTTTTTCTTGACGATGCGGCTGGTGAGGAAATCTCTGAAAGTAAAGACAGAGTGACCAGGTGGAGAGAGGATGTTGTTAATAAAACCAGTGTCTCCTTTACTCCTTTAAACACATTGCTTCACTTTCTCCAGGGAAATCATTAAATTCTTATCTCAAGAAGGGTGGTTAAGGGGCGGTTGGGTGGTGCAGTCGGTTAAGCATCTGTCTTCAGGGGCACCTGGGTGGCTCAGTGGGTTGGGCCGCTGCCTTCGGCTCGGGTCATGATCTTGGGGTCCTGGGATCGAGTCCCGCATCGGGCTCTCTGCTCAGCGGGGAACCTGCTTCCTCCTCTCTCTCTCTGCCTGCCTCTCTGCCTACTTGTGATCTCTCTCTGTCAAATAAATAAATAAAATCTTCAAAAAAAAAAAAAGCATCTGTCTTCAGGTCAGGTAATGATCCCAGGGTTCGGGGATTGAGCCCCACATTGGGCTCCCTGCTCAGTGGAGAGTCTGCTTCTCCCTCTGCCCCTCCCTACTGCTCATTCTCACTCTCTCTCAAATAAATAAATAAAATCTTAAAAAAAAAAAAAGTGAGTGGAAAATGCAGACCACAAAATTCTAGATACAAAAGAATCTCTGTACATAGCAGGACTAACACTGGGCTTCCACAGCTTTGCCTGGGGCTAAACAAATCTTTTGATAATGCTTCCTTTAAGCAACTTTGAGGTAAATTTGGGGGTATAAGATTTAGAATTTATTTAGAGTAAAATATTCTGGTACTTGGTATCCTAAAAAAAAAAAAAAATTCAAAGAAACAACCACAGAAAACTGGACTTTGCCTTAGTAGGGGAAACCTCTTAAGCCTGCAAGAGGATTGATGTGTCTTTCCAGCCTTTTTAGAAACTCAAACCACTGATTATCAGATCTGGTGTGTGCTGCATGGTTGCCCTGAACAAATGAGCCTCAGACACAACCATAAAAGAAAGACATCAGACTAGACAAACTATCATTTAGAAGAATTAAGACAGCCATATTGTATGCTAACCATCAGCTCATCTCTGGCTGTTCTGGTGTCACTCCTCTCCAGCGGCTACTTAATCTCATTGAGACAAGACAGCCCGCCTAATTGATACAGAAAATGAAAGCCCTTTGATCTCATATCAAACAGAGTCAGACTAAGAGAAGGATCCAGCAGGCAAGATGACTGTCTTCCAAAGGAGAATTAACACGCCAGGCAGGAAAGTAGGAAAGTGGTAATACCTTATTTTGGAATTCCGTGGACCTGATTACTTAAATAACGATTGAAAAGTAATAAATTCATCTCAATGCATGAATAGGGTTGGTTTGCTCTTAGTGCTATGAAATCTTTCAAATTACCAACATTTTCAGGTAAGTGTTATAGTTGTGATGAAAAGCACGATAGAAGCATAACAAATGTAAGAACACCTGCCTTTTAGCACGTAACTGTAAAGGACAGGTGCTTGTCAACAACAACCTTGACTGCTATGATCTGCTGTCCCTGTTAAGAAGTCCCTTGCAAAAGGGTATTATATTGTGATTTAAATAGCATTTGTTATGCTTCGTAAACAATTTAGGTAGCTACCCATGCAAAAAAACTAGCTTTGCGATAATCAGAAAATCTGTGAATATACTGATATGTCTGTAAGCTTATCAGAGCACTTCTTCATATGTCAGGAAACTCATCAAAATTTGTGTTCTCCATTCTAATGCAAAAAGTACACACTTCAATAATCATATCAGTTGTATTTTACATACTTAATATAATGGTGGTTTTGAAAACCAGTCCAAGACTATGATTATGTAAGTAAGAGTAAATAAATTATGGCATTTAGAAAGAAAAAAAGGATTAATACAGTGTTTTCCTTTCAGATAAAGAGGATTACTCTGAAAAATAACATACTCTCTAGTTTAGTTGGTTCCGCCAACGGGATCTCATTCTTGGTATATGCAAAAAGCCTTGCATATCTGATATTTGGGAAAGTGTATCCTCCCTCCCACTATTTGACATTTTTAAAGCTGAGAGACCACGAAAAAAAAAAAAAAAAAAACAACCAAAAAGGTGTTAGAAAGGAATCAAGGCAGAATATAAAATAACATCTTTTGGGTCACCTGGGTGGCTCAGTCATTAAGCATCTGGTCATAATCCCAGGGTCCTAGCATCGAGTCCCACATCAAGTTCCACATCAAGCCGGACCTGTAGCCAACCCCCATCGGGCTCCCGGCTTGGCAGGAAGCCTGCTTCTCCCTTTCCCACTCCCCCTGCTTGTGTTCCGGCTCTTCGGTCTCTCTGTCAAATAAATAAATAAAATCTTTCTTAAAAAATAACATCTTTTTCTTTTTCTTACCCAAGGCAGCATTCATAATAATGAATAATCAAATCAACAACTAATAAATTAATATGTATTTGAATGAACCTAGAAAAAAAATGTGGCTGATTGTATATAGCACGTGGATATCTTCAAAATAAACTCTGGCCCTCTTGGGATTTTTCTTCCAATAGTTTACAAGCCCAGACTTTCAACTATTGGACTACTCAACGGTCCACTTCTTTCCCTCTTCATTTAAAATTGACACCAGTTCTCTGTTTCCCCATTTTAGAGGCACCACAGCTGTTGTTTACTGAACTTTCATGAGACCCACTTCCATCTTTCTAAAGGAATAGAGCACCTGGCTTCTGATCTTCCTCCATGTGCTCATTCCTCATCACCACTTTCTGACACCTTTCCGTCACCTCAGCTTGTAGAGTCCCGTGATCGTGTTTCCTGCAGTCCCCCAACTCCAGCCTCCGTCCTCCAGCACGATCATTCCCAGAATTTAATCATGGCAGGCACCTGGAATGTTTGTTTTTTGACAGCCAGCCCCCAAGTGTACCACTGCCCTCCTCCCCTTTCCAACCTCCTCCCTGCTTCAAGAAATGCAAAATCCTTCATAGTTTAATCCATTCATGAGCCCTCTTCTCAGTCCGTCATTGCCCTCTCCACCAAAGCCCCTGCCACATCCTTGTGACCCACGATATCAGCAGGCACAAGCACATCATACATGCTACCCAGTGTTTCCATGTATGCCCAGGAGCATTGCTGGGGGAAAGCCGGGACTACTCCGACTCCCGATTCCACACTCATGCTTGCCTCCATTGTGCCACAATGCCCACAACAGTCCCCTGACTCGGTGCTGGGAACGTTCTCCCCAACAGTTCTACACACATAATTCTCTATCCTCAAACTCTCCTGTATCTTCCCTGTAGCATTCAGAGCAGAGACTTTCCAAAGCAACTGAATGTAACCGGTCTCGTATCTCCTCCACGTCTCAACACACACCTGTCTCTTCATTTAACTTCCCTCGGTTTTCATCTGCTTCAAAGGCACTTCTTACACCATTTATCTGACTTCCCGTTCTGGGTTTTGAACTTCAAGCTCTCTCCAGAAGCCTCATGTCACTTTAACCACTTTGTATAACCTGTCCCCATGCTGAGCACCGAGCTGGCACATGGTGGGCGCTCAGTAGGTATTTATTGAATGAATGAGGAAATAGATAAAGCTACACCTGGATGTTTTACTTGTGATTTGACTCTAGATAAGGGGGCATTAACTGGGGGAGAAAAGGATCATCAAAGACGAAAACAGCTTTCTGCTTCTTCCACTCCAGCTGTTGCTACTACCTCCAACTCTAGTCTTTGGGGCTCAGTTGATTTTTCAACAGAGGTGGGTTTTGGGGGGAAGTAATTGGAGCAGGGAACCAGGCCCACCTATGATTACTCTAAATGAAATAAAACAACTTGATTGTACACACAGTGTTTTAAAAGACAATGGTTAAATGTATATTACTTCAGTACACAGTATGCATAAAGTAACCTACCTATAAAATCAAAAGGGCTTCACAGGGGCACCTGGGTGGCTCAGTGGGTTAAGCCTTTGCCTTTGGCTCAGGTCATGATCTCAGGGTCCTGGGGTTGAGCCCCGCAGTGGGAAATCTCTGCTCGGCAGGGAGCCTGCTTCCCACCCGCCCCCTGCCCCCGCCTGCCTCTCTGCCTACTTGTGATCTCTCTCTCTCTCAATCTGTCAAATAAATAAATAAAATCATAAAAAAAAAGAAGGCATCATATCACCTCCAAACCATCTGATCACTAGCATTCCTTTGCTACATTCAAATTCTTATAACCTGATGACTACTGTTTTTGTGTTCTTCAAATGCGTAGTTTATCTATGATAGTGTAAAAATAGTCACCCACCACATCATTCTGTATGTTTTCCTACATGCTGTTTCTATTGTGTATGCTATTTAAAATTTCTTATGATCTTGTTAAAAATATGTGTTTATAAATTATAAATTCTGTTTTTTTGGTTTCTTCAGTTATGATTTCACCCCCCTCAATATGGTTGGATTCCAGAAAACCCAGAAACAGTATCTAACAAGATCAGAGCAGAGGAAGGAGAGGAATGGCAAATAAACGTTTTCCAGTGTCGAGTTAGAAAGATATTCGATCTTTCAATGTGCTCAACAAATGGGTTTAATAATGCACATTTCAGTATAAAACAGTTCACAACAGAAATATTTGCTACTCAGCCCATTTATCCTGGGAATTACACAACATGGACCATTTTCAATAACTCTTTTTATTATAATGATTTCCTCCTGCTCAAGCAACAATGATGTACAAACCATTTTGGTCTAGAAATGTAATATGTCGAGATACAAATGTATTAAAGACTGAAATATAATCATTTTCATCACTTTGGTTCAATGTTACATTGTCTTTCTCAAGGTACTTTAGCTTTCTAAAATCTTTCCGAGCAGAATATAAAATCGCTTTTTATTCAGGATCCATACAACTAGACAACTTGACAAAGCAGATTTATTTAAAAGTCATGGTAAGGGACGCCTGGGTGGCTCAGTTGGTTAAGCAGCTGCCTTCGGCTCAGGTCATGATCCCAGCGTCCTGGGATCGAGTCCCACATCGGGCTCCTTGCTCAGCAGGGAGCCTGCTTCTCCCTCTGCCTCTGTCTGCCATTCTGTCTGCCTGTGCTCGCTCTCTCCCTCTCTCTCTGATAAATAAATAAAATCTTAAAAAAAAAAAAATAAAAAAAAAAAAATAAAAGTCATGGTAAACTACTGGTAGACCAAAACAAGAGATGAAGATATATTTTTAGGAAACCGTTGGTTTCTTTTAATTTTGTAAGTTAAAGGTCTTGAAGTGCCTTTTGCATCATAAAAAATAATATCATTTGGTATAATTTTGCCTTGTAAAATTTTATATTTTGGTGTCAATCCATATATATTAAATAGATAGTAACTTTTTACTTAATAAGACCATTGAATTATGTGAAACCTCTTTGAACATTCTGAATGAGTGGAAATAAAACATCATGCATTTCATCATTCATTTATTCAGCAAACAGGTATTAGAAGCGTATGATGTGTATAACACAACAGAAACTAGTTCCTGAAGGAGTTTAACAATAGAGAGAATTAAGATATATTTCTATATCACTATAATTTACAGTACAGTAGATCCCCCCTCTGCCCATTATCCACCCAGATACTTTCCAAGAATGCCCTGTGGGTGCCTAAAACCGTGGATAGAACCAAACCCCATATATACTGGTTTTTCCTGTACATACATACCTATGGTAAAGTTTAACTTCTAAAGTAGGCACAGTAAGAGATGAACAACAGTAACTCATAATACAATAGAAAAATAATAACAATATACTGTAATAAAACTTATGTGAATGTGCTCTCTCTAAATACCTTATTGTACGGTACCCATCTTCCATTTTGTGATGATGTGAGATGATGAAATATCTATGTGATGAGATGAAGTGAGGTGAATGACGAAGGCATTGTGACCTAGCGTTAGGCTACTATTGAACTTCTGAGGATAGGTCAGAAGGAAGTTCATCTGCTTCCTGACAATGGCCCACTGAAGGTAATTAAAACTGAGGAAAGTGAAACCATGAATAAGGGGTCTACTATAATAATTGCCACAAAAGATATGCTGTAAAAGTGTATGGGGCTATTGAGATTTGTGTTTTGTTTTTTTTTTAAACTGGTCTGACAATTTAGTGCTTAGAATTGTCTATTTTACAAAGCCACCTGAATGACAGTCACATAAAGCATTACACTCATTCTTTTTAGCTTTTGTGTATTCAGATTTTTTACCACGTTTGTCCTGTACTTGGAAAGCAAAAATTCCGGGAGTGTTGAATTACTGAGCACATATTGTGAATAGGGCACTAAGCGGGGCACTGGTCCTAAACATTAAAAATGAAGACAGCAGACATGGTCCCTTTGCTCGAGGAGTTCCTAATCTAATAGGGCAATGAGGAAAATAAAAAAACACATTTGCACTGAACATGTCTTTCATTCCTTTCTACATTCTCACCATCACTGGACTTGAACTTTATTAGGCATCAAAGAAACCACATTATTTCATCCATGTCCCCCAGGAGCAGGAAGCAATACAATTGGTTATGGTTGATTTTATGGTTCGCCCGTGATTGTTGATCAGACAGGTCTGTGTTTTCTTTTTTTTTTTTTTTTTTAAGATTTTATTTATTTATTTGTCAGAGAGAGAGAGGAGCGAGAGTGAGCACAGGCAGAGTGGCAGGCAGAGGCAGAGGGAGAAGCAGGCTCCCTGCCAAGCAAGGAGCCTGATGTGGGACTCGATCCCAGGATTCTGGGATCATGACCTGAGCTGAAGTCAGCTGCTTAACCAACTGAGCCACCCAGGCGTCCCAGGTCCGTGTTTTCTAAGGCCCTGGATGCTGGGCTGGTGTAACCCACACACCGGTGAAGAGCACTGAGATGGCATTTCTGATCCACTCAAGTCGCAAGCAGTCTTTGATGAAGGGCTTCAGATCTCAGAAGCAGAGGTCCCTTGAAAGAGGAGAATTCTACCCAGGAAGTGAGAGCTCTGAAAGACTTGTTTCTGGGGACTCTTCGTGGTGACATGACAGCTCCTTGTCTATGAATGAGAACAGAAACAGAACAGAACAGAAACAGTGCAAGAATGGAAGAGAAAACAGGGAGAGCTAATCCAGAGCAGACTGTACAATGTATGAGAGAGAAAGTGTAGAAGAAAGTAAGAAAAGGCAAGATTTATGAGGAGAGGGCGCCTGGGTGGCTCAGTGGGTTGAGCCGCTGCCTTCGGCTCAGGTCATGATCTCAGGGTCCTGGGATCGAGTCCCGCATCGGGCTCTCTGCTCAGCGGGGAGCCTGCTTCCTCCTCTCTCTCTCTCTGCCTGCCTCTCTGCCTACTTGTGATCTCTCTCTGTCAAATGAATAAATAAAATCTTAAAAAAAAAAAGATTTATGAGGAGAAAGGGAGGGAAGAGGGGAAAGGAAGGAAGGAGGGAGGAGAGGGAAAGAGGGGGAGAAAAGTCGAAGGGAGAAGACGGAGCCTATAACACTAGTAGCAAGGGATCCAAGGGTGTGGTGGCTGAGTACTGTGCAGTAAATCCTGGGCCAGGTGCCCAGGAAAGAGGACAGTAAAACTCTTAAGAAGTGACAGCTGTTTTATCAGGAGGAATATTAGCAATAATCATAGCTAACATGTACTTTCTGTGTGCCAATCCTATAAGTGCTTTGCATGGATTAACTCATTAAATCCTCAGGATGACCCTGGAGGAGGAGAGTCTTAACCCTGATACAGAAATGGAGTTTCAGAGACCTTAAGTAACTTACCCAAGGACACAAAGCCACTGAGCAGCAGGGCCCAGATTTGAATCACCAAAGCCTGTCTCCAGTGTTGCAACTCCTTAAGCACTGCGCTCCCCCTCACTGGCTCTCACCAGGCATGCAAGAACCTGGAGTAGGAATATGGCAGAAAAAAAGCAGGATGGATTGAGACATGAATCTGGCCACCCCTGGCTTCCAAATCACTTCCCACTCTTTATATGAGGAGAGACAGATATTTGGAACAAAACTCACATTTGTTACCTACACATTCCAGTGTAAGAGATACATTCCAGCATAATTTCAATTAACTGAATATACTGACTTTATAGTTTTAATGATTTTAGATAAAATCTTATCTGTGGTGTGTTGAATCAGATTATCTTTAAGGAGCACCTTTGTGGGGAACCCTCCCACACCATTGTTGGGAATGCAAGCTGGTACAGCCAGTCTGGAAAACAGTATGGATGTTCCTCAGAAAGTTGAATATAGAGCTACCCTATGACCTAGCAATCGCAATACTGCATATTTACCCTAAAGATACAAATGTAGTGATCCGAAGGGGCATGTGCACCCCAATATTTATAGCAGCAATGTCCACAATAGCCAAACTATGGAAAGAGCCTAGATGTTCATCAACAGGTGAATGGATAAAGAAGATGTGATGTGTACACACACACACACACACACACACACACACAGTGGAATATTATGCAGCCATCAAAAAATTGAAATCTTGCCATTTGCAATGACGTGGATGGAACTAGAAGGTATTATGCTGAGTGAAATAAGTCAATCAGAGAAAGACAGTTATCATATGATCTCACTGATATGAGGAATTCAAGAAACAAGACAGAGGATCATAGGGAAAGCAGGGAGAAATGAAACAAGACAAAACCAGAGAGGAAGACAAACTCTGAGAGACTCTTAATCTCAGGAAACCAACTGAGGGTTCCTGGAGGGGAGGAGGGAGGGAAGGATGGGGTGGCTGTGTGACAGACGCTGGGGAGGGTATGATGAACGCTCTTAATTACGTAAGACTGGTGAATCACAGACCGGTACCCCTGAAACAAATAATATATTATATGTTAATAACAATAAAAATAAATAAATTTTTAAAAGAGTAGTAAATACAGAAAAAAACCCCAAATGACTAATGTCATTATGGAAAAAAGTTCACTCTAAGTAGTAATTAAATAAATGTAAATAAAACCAATAATGAGAAACCATTACCCCTTAAAAAAAGGGGGGAGGGGGCATCTGGGTGGCTCAGTTGGTTAAGCGGCTGCCTTCGGGCTCAGGTCCTGATCCCAGCGTCCTGGGATCCAGTCCCGCGTCAGGCTCCTTGCTCAGCGGGGAGCCTGCTTCTCCCTCTGCCTCTGCCTGCCACTCTGTCTGTCTGTGCTCACTCTCTCTGACAAATAAATAAATAAAATCTTTAAAAAAAAAAAAAAAGAACACCTTTGTGAACAATCCCAGCTGAAGCCCCTTAGCAGAATACTGGTTGCATGTAAAATACCTAAATTTAGACAGATTGTACTAAGATATGTATTATAGATAGATAGCAGGGGCTCTTGCCAAACAGATAGTTATTCTTAATTAATAAACCATCAGTTAGCTAAAGACTGACTGGTTGTAAGCCTAGGCAAGAGGAGAGCTCATTTACTCATTCGTTTGACAAATATTTATTGCTCACTCTGTGCCACGGATTATTTTAGTGATACAAGAGAATATGGAAGAAAATTCAAGCTCTTCTGTAGATTCCATTCTGGAGGTTGGGGGATACAGACACTGAGCAAATAAACAAATAAAGCTTTAATGTGTCAGATGGAAATAAGTGCTAAGAAAAAGAAAAACAAAATGAAATAAGATGGATAGAGATGGGACTAGATGCAATTCATGTAGGGCGCTCAAAGTAGGTCTCTTTGGTGACTGTGGAGTGAGACCCGAAGGAAGTGAGGAAGACAGCCACGCCGATGAGTCGGTGGAAGAGCATTTCAGCTAGAGGGAGCAGCAAACACAAACCTCAGAGATGTGAATGTGCTCTGTGGGTTTGTGGAACACTGAGGAGGCCAGTGTGGCTGCCAAGGAGGGAGCAACGGGGAGGGCACTTGGAAGAATCAGAAAGAGGCAGTGTCGGGCAAGACTGAGATTTTATTCTGAGAGAAATGGGGTGACCCTGGAGGGTCTGACACTGGAGAGCGGTGATATAAACTGTGGAAGTATCCCTGGGAAATTAAAAAAAAAAAAGAAAAAGAAAAAAGAGGGTAAGGGAGGTGGGGGAGTGCCCCCCTTGTGTTCCTGTGAAAGAGTATGGGATAGGAAATACAATGCCATCTAAAGCCAAGTAAATTTCTGCTAAGCTAAGAAGACAAGGTCAAAAGGTAGAGAAGAGATCACTAGGATGACAAAAAGCTCTTTTTTTTTTTTTAAGATTTTATTTATTTATTTGAGAGAGAGAGAGAGATCACAAGTAGGCAGAGAGGCAGGCAGAGAGAGAGAGAGGAGGAAGCAGGCTCCCTGCCAAGCAGAGAGCCCAATGTGGGGCTCCATCCCAGGACCCTGAGATCATGACCTGAGCCCAAGGCAGAGACTTAACCCACTGAGCCACCCAGGTGTCCCCCAACAAACAGCTCTTAAAGCAAGAAAAGTGGGAGCCAGAGACTGTGGGAGAGTGATGGGAGTAGGGGCGCTCTTGTAAGGAAGCAACATAGTACATGGCTTTTAATACAAATGTCAGCACACATGGGCCACACGCAAGCAGCGGGAAGGAAGAAGAGAGAGCCAAACGGAAGGAAGAGGGTGAGGAAGACGGAGAGGTAGAGACTAAAAGGTTGAGCAGTACTGGTGTAAGGTTTCAGGTGAGACAACTCACTCCTCCATCCCTCACAGACCCAGAGACTGCTGTGGTTTGGTCAAAGCCTAGGATAATTTTGAGTTTGCACTGTTTCTGGTGGTGTTCTTCCTGCCATAGGTAGAGGTTTCAGTCCAGCTGACAAAGGGTTAGCTGTCTTTAAAAAGAGATAGGAGATGTAATTTCATGAAAGGTATGTTGATTGTGTATTTATATTTATAAAAGTTCTGTTAAATGCAAAATACAGTTCGCACTGACTGAATTCTCACCCCAGCTTATTATGGTGGATAATTGCATCCTTACTGTACGGGTGAGGGAAACTGGGGATCTGAAAATTTAAGCACCTACTGCAAGGTCACATGGTGGCCAAGCTTCTTATCCAGGACCATCAGTTCCAGCTGTGTAAATGTCCCTACATCTGGGGGAGACCTTAAAACCAACCATGCACAGGGCGAATGTTATACAAAACAAGAACACAGAGGCAATAGCCTGTTCCCTGATACATTTGAATAACGGCGTTGGGTCAGCAGTACTTAGGATTTCTGATATCTCTGGAGAGCCTCAGATTCACAGCATATTGTCTCTTACGCCCCCCCCCATAGAGTGACACCGCCCCCCAACTTCCCACTGCCTCACAGGAGGTTGGCTGCCAACGTTTTCAATGGGTTGGGTTACAGCTATGTCACATCGCCCAGAGTTATGCTTCATGTCATCTTCGAGGAATTTCTGTGATCACCCAAGATTTCTGCTCTTTAGTATCCTGGTGTGGTGAGCACTACAGTCATGTATTTATCATATTTTATTAATGGGGGTTGATTAATTTAATCCATCACCTTTCATTTTAGCCAAGTAATTAAAAACTCGGCTTCTCTCTCCTCATCTAGTGAATTTTTCTGATGTTTTCCTAGAAGTCGTCATTTCTATTCAGTCTTGAATGTCCAGAGGTTCATCTTAGAGAGACCCCAATACATTTCACATTTGAGGTCCAGAACCTCTGGGTTGCTAAATCCGAGTCCCATCCGCTGACCCTATTACTGTTTAGGAGATTTATAAGAATAGATATATAATGGCGGGGCCAGACTGCAGCATTTTCACGCTACCTCGGCAACAGCTATACCCATTGTTGAGTCTAATCATCTTTTATATTGACAAAGACCTTAAGGTCCAGGGGCTGAAGTGTGTTGCCCAAGGTCACACAGGTGGTGTGTGGGCAACTTCAGTTTAAATTTCAGGTCTTCTGACCCAAAGACCAGCAACTTCAATTACCTTTCCGTATCTTCTCTTGTGAAAGTAAAACTCTCTGTTGCATCTCTCCAAACTATTTTCGTAACATCTCACTGAACGGTTAACAACTCCGTTAAAGAGGTAAGACCCTGAAGGTCAGAAAGATTAAATGACTGGTAACTGAGGGTACAGTGAGCATTGCTTTAGAGGAAGAACTGGGAATAAAACACAAGTTCTTGGCTTAGAAATAAAGGATTCTCTCCTTTAAAATGCACTCACATAGCTGATAAGGATATTGCTCAACAAAATTAGCAATCTTTCTCAGTTCTGGGTTATGGAGTGTCTCATTTACCTCGGAGTTTAGTACTTGCTCTTTTTAAAGAGAAATTGTTTAATTGGAATTGGGGAAGACAATGCAGAAAATTACCTAAGCACATTTTTTTGCAGGTCAGATTTTAGAATGTGCCTTCCAGATAAATTTAGAAATTTATCTGAACACATTTTCTTTCAGAAAAAATGTTTTTAGTGACCAATATCTGCAACACAAGAAAAAACAAATCCACACCAAGTAACAGGATGACTGGTTCTTTCCTGTTTAAGCAAAGTGGAACACTGTCCTCAACTTCTCAAATGTTATTCTAGTTATGCCACGCCGTTCCAGTCTGTCTGTGTCTGCTTGATTCCGTAATGCTCATGTGGAGAGACAAGAACCTCTGTTGCATTCATTGACCACCTACTATGGCCAGATGACACAGCCAGGAGCTGGATCATGGCCAAGGGGAGCAAGGCACGGTGCACACACTTGAGGAGCTCAGGGTAGTGGAGAGCAGAGCATCGGGCTTTTAAGGGCGGAGAAAGCAGATGGCCTCAAGAAGTGGGAGCCAAGAGGGACGTCGGTCAGCTGAGGGACTCTCCTAGGTTTTAAGAGCAGGGCCTTAAAAAGATGATCGGATTTGGAGGAGAGGCTAAGAGGAAGGGAACTGAGGGTAGAGGAGACATGGTTCTAAAGTCCGGACATCAGCACACGGATCCTTAAACTTTGCTGGCATTATATAAAACATGATTATCATATATCTCCCTGAGGGGAATAGGAAGAAGTAGTCCCAAAGGGGATGCAGGATCTAAAGCCAACTTTCCCATTGACTAACATTCATTGGACATAAAATACTTGCCAGTTACTGTATTAGGTATTGAGGACACTAAGATCTGAGTAACTGAACAAATCTATAGCAGGGTTTAAAAATCAGACTCTCTCTCCAATTTGTGGAAAACTGTTTGATCCATAGAGCTACACAATTATATAATTTCTTCTAGAAATCTAAAGAACCCTGCCAAGAATACCATTCTGTATTATTTTGAGGAAAAATCCCTAATGAGACAAGGTAAGTTACATGAATATAGACCCAGACATAATATAATCTCATTTAAGAAGACAGATTTCAATGCACAATAGGATTGACCTAGAGCACCATTCGTTCTAGAAGAATTAGGTTGCACAGACACTCCATACTTAGAGCCCAGAGGCTACATCCCTTGGTCCCAGGACTTGGGCAAGTATTTCCTTCACTTGCTCCTGCCGCCAGACCATTCACAGCAGTTTCTCCCAGGTGCCTTTCTTTGCCCCTTCCTCCTACCTCCCAGACCCCACTTTATCATGATTCCCCCTGACTGTGTTGTACCTTCTCTGTTTCATCTGAACGGTCTCTCTAAAACGTGGACACACCTTTTAGCTCAACAGAAGGCAGCTATGGCAACACAATAACAATTGTTAGGCCACGTGTATGGTTGAAATGCTAGAAATCAGTGAAGTAGAACACTAGAAATCAAAAGGAAATGTAGGTCTTTCAATGTGATTATTACCATCTTTTATAAATATCTGTCTAGTTATTTTTATGATTACTCATAATACTAATATAGATGAAAGGGTCTTAAGAACACGTTTTGAACATGTCATGACAATATGCTAAGAACGTACAAGTATTCACACACACACACACAAACACGCTAAGCAAATAGAAGATAGGAGTAACTATCAAAAGAGAAAAATATGACAATTACACAAATGTGAACATAGTACTGACATGTTGTAGAGGGAGCACAGGGATAATTATAGAGCAATAGAACCCATGAAAACGGAAAATCTCAAAAAAAAATATTATGTTTGGTTTTTTTCTTCTTAAGTTTCTAAGCTACTACCTGATATATTTCTTTCCCCCTCAGGGCAAATATCAAAACCTTCGTAAGTTTCTTCAATGCACTACTCTAGATCACATGCAACAAGAAAAGAGAAAACCCCAGGTCATTTCCAAATTGACAGGAGGTAATGTATTTAGAAGATTGAATTTATAAATCATTTAAAATTCAGAATTGGTGGTGTAATTGAGTTTTCCTAGGATGTTTAGTAAATTTTCAGTATTTTAAGGGAAAACCTAAGAAAACATTTTGGAAAAGCCTGGGTAAGAAAGAATGCACGAAAATGCACTGTATTACATTCTACTATTTCTGTTAAAATTATAGTTTTTCATAGTAATTATTCAACAAAAATAACATGTACATACTCATATAAATGAAGTTAAAGATAAGAGTAACTGATTTGAAAGTTATTAAGCCAGAAAAGTTTTTTATTTAACTAAAAACAATAAACAGAAGACCTTTATAGGCTAAAAGTATACATTTAGGTGGACCTCCAATTAAAAAAATTGTGTAGTAGGTTATAGCAAAACCTTATTTCCAAGTTTCTGGAAAATACATTTTATACATTCAAATAGCCAATATAAATCAGAGATGATTTAGAATTAGATGTACATCATCAAATTACTCATTTTAAATAAATTACTCATTCCTTAAACAAGATTACAAGTTATAGACCAGAACTTTAAATTTTATTTTTATTTTAGGTAAAAACAAAAGTTTACAGATATTTGATATAAAGTGTTTACAGACAGAAAGCATCTCTTATGTGACACTAGGAAAATTTTCAGTATAAACTACATCATATCTGAAGATAAATCCATGAGTTCTAATTTTTAAAAACCTGTAAGTTGATTTGCAACTTTAGGATATTAGATACATGGCATGTAAATCATTATTCTTGAATCCCATATGTTCATTCACAAAAGGCTTCTAAACAAAGGAGTCGGAATTTTGTTCACAGTTTATAAACTTTGCACAAATTTTGTTATGATAACCTGTTACCTACAGAGGAAGTTATCCATAAACAAAAACAATCTGGTATTTAGTAATTTTACACAATCCATTATAAAACTTCCTGGTCTAAGGCTGTAACCAACTGGGATTTCATATGAACCATAACCAGAGAGAGTGAACAATGATAAAATTAACAGTATCAGAGAAAGCAGATAACATAGAGTTAACACTCAGTGTATTTAATTAAAGTTTCTTTCTTCCTGCCTCATACAAGTGATCTAGTAATCTCAATCATAGAATTTCGAATCCATCTATGGTTGTTGTCAAATTCAGTAATTAAAAATGCAACCCAGTTTAGAAAGGACATTTTTCTCTTAATTTTAAAGATATTTATGGCTTACTATTTTTAAAACAAATTATTTACCCAAATAAATTTTTACCATCACTTGCTGGTTCCTGACTATTTATTGACAATTATTTCTAAATTACATAAATGTGTTAGTCACCAGCAAGTAAATCTTGTTTTAAAAATCATTGATGAGCATAACAATTTTTAAAATGTAAGGTTCTCATTTGTATCTCTAGTTTAAAGTCTAATTAGTGATTTGTACTGATCCAATATTTTATATAAATATAAAATCTAACCATTTGTTTTCTTCAGTCTCTATGATGTTATAGATATCTTTACAAATTTTGTTCAGAAACTGAATTTTAGAAGATACACTCCTAAACACAAAATCTATTTTATGAATTTTCTTAAGCATAAGGAAACACAAATACCCACTTTTATCATTCAAGAACAAATTACTATAATGCATTGCAAAATATTTGCTAATGAAAATACAACAATTTTTATTTACCTAACCTGTTACTTCTCACTGTAGTATATAATAAATTTTATAAGGGCAAAATTTTGATTTACTCTGACATTAGCAACATGGTTTAATTCAAAAAGTCAAAAGATTTATAGAGGTAATATTTCCAACTCAAACAGTATTTTGCTGGATTTCAATTTTTCCATAGAGCTCTGAAATAAATACATGTTTTTAAACTTTGCTTTAAGATGTGTAAAGGGGTTTCAAGTATTCTACAGATACAGACTTTAGAGAACACTGAATTCTTAAGAAAAAAAGGAGCTTTTTGTTGTTGTTGTTTTACTCCATTGTAGGATCTTGAAGACTTTTTTTAGTCCAAAATCATTTTCACCTGCAATAATTGTGTTCAGGTTTTCTTAGCAGGTGAAGTATACATTCTTACAAGGTTTCAAGTTTCAGAATTCCAACAATGCATTTAAACTGAGTACCCACTGAATCACATTCTCTCCTCTTTGTTGTGTGTGTGTATGTGTGCCTATTATCTTCCAATTCTAATATTTATATTAGATCTTAGTCTTTTTAGCTCCCCAGAAATACCTTAGTGAACCCTCAGCAATTGCTAACCACTGAATAATTGTGAGCCGGCGAGCCCCTTCAAGTAGATCGTTAACCACAGAGTGCCTGACAATTTCCAAATCCTATCCTCTGTCCAAAAGGAAAAGATAGGGCTTTGTGAGGCCGAAAGGAAGCGAAGGAAAACAAAACAAATGTAGCTCATGCTGAAAGTGAAAAAAGTGCTTGGACAGATTAGTATTTTCTTTTCTGCAAGGCGCCCTGCCAGACTTTTTTTTTTTTTAATAGAGAAGAGTTATTTTTTTGTCTGATTTTTCAGTTTCTTGGAAAGTGTTGGTATTTACCATCCCCACCGGCCCCTCATAATTATGGTTGGTTGTTTTGTGTTTTTTCCATCCGTCCACATCACAGACTGCTGATCACTCCCCCACCCCCACCCCCTGCCTCACTGTCAAAACCCCCAACTCTGGGCGACCCTGGGTTTGGAAACTCCGCGGACTCCCGACGACACATCCCACTCTTCCTCTCACGCCTCCTATTTTAGTTGCAAGATCCCTCAGTCCAGTTGCAGTCAAAGCCGGAAATTTTCATTTAACTACACCCCCCCCCCCCTCGCCCCCTACTCGGAGCCGAGAGCTGGGGAGCTGAGAGCCTCAGAGCACAGCCGGGTCTCGGCCGCCTCCCCTCTCTCCGGAAGGCTTTAATTTGCACACTTGCTTGCCACTGCGCAGCGAGCCCCTAACCCCCGCAGCCGCCGCCGGGTGGGTCTCCGGCAGAGTCGGCCTCCGGGGCCCCCGCCCTCACCCCCGCTGCTTCCCCGGCTCGGCCCCGAGCCCCAGTCGGAGCCCCGCAGCCCCCGTCCGCCCCCAGCGAGCGGCGCGGGCGGCGCCCTCCGCCTTCCCTCCGCCCTCCGCCGCTGTGCCCACCCCTTCGCTGGAGAAGAGTGCTGGTAACTCCTTCCTCCGAGCTGGTTACCTGCTTTGCGCCGGGGTGGACACGTGCGAAGTTCCAACAGACACTCGCAGCCCCCTCGGGAGGCCCGAAGCTGCCGGGCCCCTCAGGTAAGGGCTGCGCGTTCGGGTGGGTGGGCTGCGGGGTGGGGTGGGGGACCCCGGGGGAGATTTGGGAGCCTGGCGGGGGTCGGAAGCGAGAGTGTGGGTGGGGGTGACTGTGGTGTGTGTGTGTGTGGGGGGGGGTGTATGTCTTCCGAATCGGCTTTAGTTAACCCCTTACGAGCCGAGGCAGGCTAGTTACGGGCACCAGTTTTGGGGAGTTAGAGGAGTCTCCCCTAATCTGGCAAGAGGACATCCCACAGCAGGGACACCCCCAATACTAAGAGCCTGTGCCCGCTCCCAAGTAGCCATGCGCACAAACACCCACACACTCGTGAAGCTTCCTAAAGAGGAATATAAACTCTACTCGGACACTCATACAATAATCACACTTTAAAATGCACTGCCTCTGGGGACTCCATGCGGGACTTTGTGTTAACGTGCCCCACATTTATTTCCCCACTAAAGCTCACTCTTCAGCTCGCGGAGGTGTGGGTGTGGCCTCCACCTACTCCACCAAGAGATAAATGTTAACGCAGGCTTCTTGCTGCCACCCCCTGCGGGGGTGTTATGCACACTTAGGAGGGCAGAGGCGGCCCGCGCACAGGCTTGAAGCCCCACAAGGACGCACGTTTGCTTTAGCTTCCCATTTTACTTTTATAATTTAAAATATCCCAGTTAAAACGCACACCCTGCGGTGAGCAGCTCCGGGCCCCGCAGCGCGCCCCGCAGTGTGCACGTGGGGCGCATCTGCGTGTGCGCACACGCGGGAGTCGTGGTCCCAGTGCGGCCTCTTGTCGCTGCGCTGGTGGCGACCCTTGCGGTGCTTGGCAGGCTTCGGGAGAGGCACATGAAGGATTTCATTGAGTGTGAAGACAGAGAGCAGAGACAGAAAGCAGAAGGAGGCGGCTGCAGCCTTTGTAGTCGCGGAGGAATGCGGAAATGTTGAAGCACTATGTCAAACTTTTTTGAAATGGGGTCAAGTCACATTCAGCCAGCGTGGGAAAGCAACAACAACAACAAAAAAAAGTGGAGGAGAGGGGGGAAAAAGGCACTGTTGCTCCCGTTTCTCTACTCCGGAGCCGACCGTCCGGGGAACGAGGGGGGAGAGCCAGGGCGGGCGGTGCGGGGCCGGGCCGGGGCCTCGGGCGCAGCTCCCTGCGGGGGTGGGACGTCCGCGACGCTGCTTTAGCTGCTGAGCCTCGGGTTGGACTGGGGCGGGAGGGGGATGCGGGAGGGGCGGGCTGCGCAGGCGGCGGCGGCTCCTCGGCTACCTGTGTGGCCCTAGGCCTGGCTCAGACCCTCGTGCAGGCTCGGGGGGGCTCGGTCCTTGGCTCCCCCAGGATTTGCCTTCACCTTTTAAGGAGAGCTTTGAATGGAGTGTGTGTGAGGGTCTCTGCGCTCGCTGCGGTCCCTTCTGCCAGCACACCGTGGGGATCGCGCCATTTGTTTCTTTAATTCCTGGCAGCCGGCGAGCCGGCCAGCGGTTGCGGGGCAGGTAATTCCGAGGTGTCCCGGGGATTCCAGGCACGCGGCCGGCGTGGCGAATGTCCGACTGAGGCCGCGGCGGCCTTGGGTTGGACGCTCGCTAGGTCCTGGATTTCAACTGTATGGTGAAGGGAAGCGTGCCCCTACCCTACCTCCCCACCCCCGCACTTTGTTGTGCGGCGGGCTCCGGGGCGGGGGTGGGAGGGGTTGGCGCGTTTGGCTTTTGATGAGACCAGGCCTTAAGCCGAAAGAGGAATGGAGCCACCACCTCTGCTATTTAAGATCCAGAAGATCTGGAGAAGATCCAGGGAGTGGGAAAAGGTTCGCGAGTGCTGGCCCCGAGGGCGCAGTCCCCTCTTTCTCACCCCCGAGGCTTGGCATTTACTCCTCCCATTCCCAGACTTTTTAAGACGAGGGTGAGTTTTGATGAGGTTGAAATTAGTTGAGAATTTCTGGGCGAGACGGTTATGCTACCTTCCTCCCGAAGTTATTCTTTAAGGAGATGATAAGGTAGAGTGCGACGATACCCCTTTCTCCCACCCTTATGGTCTCGTGGGCGACTCCCACACCCCCTCCACCCCCCCCCCCCCCGCTCCAGGGCCCCACCGTTCCTCCTCTCCCGAGTAGCGGGAGCCCCAGCCCTCCCGACCTCATGGGTTTCCACCAGGGAGGTCCTCCGAGTCGAAGGAAGAATTCCGTTTCCAATTCAGACTTCTTTACCCCCAAAAGACCATTTGTGTGTGCAAGTCGTTTTTTAATGTCTCCTCGTAGAAAAACTGAAAGTAGAAAGAAAGGAAGCAATTTCCTAGCAGATGTCTGACCACCCCTTCTCGCACACTCCCAGCATCGGGTTACAGGGTCCTGGGAGCCCCCACCCACATTCTGCAGCCCCACACGGGTGGACCCACAGTCCCTCCACGGCCGCTTGTGCACAATACCTGAAAGCCCCAGGGCACCCCGGGAGCCCCTCTCCCTGCACGTCCAGGCCCGGGGAGGAGGGGTGGGTAGCAGTGCAACACAATGATGTAGGGATAAATATTAAGCCGTGACATTGACGTGCCCGGCACCTCCCCTCCCCCGCGCTCCCGGCACACTCTGGGCTGCTCGGCACGCCCCCTCCCGTTCCACTGCGTCCCGCGCCGAGCGCTCATCCCCGAGGGGCCCCTGCAACCTCTCCGCGCTAAGACGGCTCCAGCTCTGCAGGGAAAGAAAAGTAACTTCGCTTTTCTCGGAGGAACCAGGAAGGATTAAGCAGCCTGGGAGAGGGCAGGAGCGCGCCGAGGGTAGCGTTGGGGTCTTTATGAAGTAGGAGGAGGGGAGTCTGCGGGAACCCGGAGGAAGGCGCCTGGGATGTCTGATTGCACTTTTTCTTGTCCTCCCGTCTCTTTTTTTAGGTGGAAGGATTGTGGACTGAGACGCGCTCGGGCAGAGACTATGTAATCGCTTCGGTGTCTGTGCAGAGGACTGCGCTTCAGGGAGGGCAGAGGAGGGATCGGCTCGCTCCTTGGCGACTCGGCAGGCGGAGTTTCGCGGCGGCACCGGCGTTGCGCCCGCCCGCGGGGAGGTCGCTCCATCCAGCCCCAGCGGCCGCGAGAACCCGAGCGCCTGAACGCGGTAGTCAGCGGGGGCAAGGGAAAGCGAGACCGAGCTCCGGGGCGTGAGGGAGCGGGCCGGGGAGTCCGGGAAGAGGCGAGCGGCGGTCGCGAGCGAGCCAAGCGCGCCCCCCGCCCGTGCCAGCGGTGCCGCGCCGGGCGGCGTCTGGGCGGCATGGAGAAGGACGGCCTGAGCCGCGCGGACCAGCAGTACGAGTGCGTGGCGGAGATCGGGGAGGGCGCCTATGGGAAGGTGTTCAAGGCCCGGGACCTGAAGAACGGAGGCCGTTTCGTGGCGCTGAAGCGCGTGCGGGTGCAGACGGGCGAGGAGGGCATGCCGCTCTCTACCATCCGCGAGGTGGCGGTGCTGAGGCACCTGGAGACCTTCGAGCACCCCAACGTGGTCAGGTGAGCGGGGGAGCGGCGCCCGCGCCGTCGGAGGCCGAGCGTGCGGGGGAAGGGCCGGGGACCCTTGAGGTCGGAGGGCGGCTGGGGAGGTACGGCCTGTTGCCCTTACAGAGTGAGCGTAAGTTTGGTCGACCCAGCCGCAAGCCAGAGCCGGCGACCTTCCCACGCAGCGAGCAGAAAGACGAGTCAGGAAATGGGACCTGCGCAGGCTTCCCCGCGGCGGTGCCAAGTGCTCTGTTTTCTCCCTGCTGTCCCTGAAAAGGGGGTCCAGGAAGTTGGGTGCCTTTTAGGAAACGAGCCAACCTGAGACGTGCCCTGCCAGCCCCCGCATATTTTCCCTGGCCTTTGGGGAATTTTTGAGAGCCTGAGAATAAGAGAAGTGGCAGGGTGCGGTGAAAATCAGTAGGATGAGAACTTTCCTCATGGAGCCGAGTATAAATAAAGGTTTTTTTGTTTTGTTTTGTTTTGTTTTTTTTAAATAGCAACTTAAGAATATTATTGCCAGTCACGTCTAGTTTTTCTTATTGAAGTTATATAGTGATAAATAAGTGTCAAGCAAGGGCGCCTGAACATTTTCTTCCACAAATATTGCTTGTTTGTGTGTATTACTAAATGTCTCTAGTCTAGCATGGTTCTCACACTACTTCTTAGAATTAGTGATGTGTGAATCTAAGATGTGGAATCTTCAGAGGGTCAGAGGGTAAACGTTCTGCTTTTGCGTCTTCTGGAGGAGATGTGGAAAGTGGATGGAGAGACAGCATTTCTTAAAGCCTCTCCTGTGTTGTAACCAGTAATTAAACTGAAGTGTGTGTGACTAGGATAATGGTGTTTTCTTAGTGATCCTGGAATTTCCCCATTGTGTGGTTGAGATTGTGTGGTGTGTCATGCTTTTCTTTTTTTGAACAGATACGCTTAGTTTTAAGCAGAAAAGGAATGCATAGAAGGGTCTACAAATTTGGGTGTGATTTTTTACCTATCTCAGCCCTTAGGAAAGTGTTTGAAAAAGGAAGTCTTGGGGTGTTCTTCCTGTCCTCTCATCTATCTGGGGATTCTTTTTAACAAATACATGCCTACTGTGTGTGCTGTAGATGAAATTATGTAAATAAGCACAGCTAAATATTTTTGTAAAAAGTCAAACAATTTAAGATTAGTCATCAAAGTCAAGAGACCTGAGACTGACCTTTGAAATACCAAGACCTACAGAGACTCAGAGAGCCCAAGTGTCTACCAATCTTCCTGGGAGGTTTTGACTTGTCTCCCCTTAACCTATGTGATTTGTGTGGTGCTTTGTTACCAACACAGTTAGACTAAGGCTAGAAGGCTGCAAAGAATCATAAATACATAAATAAGGTAGTAAATGGCTATGAAAATAGGACCCCCATTATAAACTTCTGCTTGAGCCAGTAAAAAAGAAGGGGTGAAGGATAATGAGGCCAGGAGAATGAGTGTTTTAAGGAAGATGGAGTCATATGTAACAGCAGTAGATTACCTTTTGTGTGTGTTTTCTTCGTTATAAACCAAGAGAAACTGTTCCTGTGAGTCTTTGTGATATTGGAGGAGAAAAGGGAGTATACATTTTGTCCCCTGTAACTTAGTTATCTTCCTGGAGGAATCACCTAGGTACTTCCCAAAAGATAAATTCTACCCCTGTAATTTTAGGATCCAAGTTTTTGTTCTCTTGTCTGTTGCCTGTGCAGTGTGTCCAGTTAAGGACCCTTACTTGTAAATAGATAAAATACTATCCTTCCAACCTAGAGGTGTTATAGAAGCACCCCTATGTAATGCTGTCTCCTACAAAGCACTGCTCCTGTAACAGGATGGTTTTTTCCATTGTGTTGGTAGATTTGGGCTAAACCATTCTTATTCTCTTGATTTATCCTCTTGAAATTGATTTGTGTTTAAAGATTTCTAACTGACCCATGACTTGGATTCTGTACTGAGAAATTTCAGGAGACAATACTTAATAAATTCAAGATGAAATTATCTAAAGGTTTTTAAAAACCTTATTTTGACAGATTAAGTGCTGATGATGACGCCTACCTCTTAGGAGTTGCGAGGAAGAGCTGAGATAGTGTAGATGAGAGCACTGTGTAAATTTAAAAATGCTTTTAATGTCCAAGTATTATTTGTTTTCGTACTAATTAGTGGGGCCCTCATCTCGATCCAAGTTCCCAGTAAAGCATCTATTCCCCTTACCTTTTCAGTGTAACAAATCATACTCAAACCCAGACCCTACAGGCTCTGAAACCAAGAAACTACTTGGATATAATGGTCAGAAAAGACCATCAGTCATGTCATGAAATTCAGTGACTTGATGATGTCATCTTCACGAGCTACATATCTCTGTTCCATTTTGTTTCCTTCCTTTTCTCTTCCACCTCTGCATTGGGGCAATCATTGGTCCCCATGACTTGCCTAACTAGATGAGGAACTCAAGATTTTGCAGGTTGCTAATATTTATTGAGGTAGGGTCAAAAATCAAGGACAGAAGACAATACTTCTTTTCTTTCCAGGGGAGAGTTGTCAAAGTTGGACCACCCTCCCCATACCTGGCTTATTGGTGCCCCACAGGACCAGTAGACAGTGCTATGGCTGGTTCTTTAAAGACTTCTTAAAAGGACAGATGTCTTTGTAAGTGCCTTCAAGTCTTAAGTAATTGGTCATAATTATAGGCCCTTCCCACAGGTAGTTAAGCCTGTAAGCTTGAAGGAACATGATAAACATACTAGATTTTTCAAAAGTTGAGATTTGATTTTGATGGATTTGCCAGAAAGGCTGACTTGTTACTGCTGTACTGCCTTTATGCACAGGGGTAATGACTTGAAATTCTTGTTTCCCTGTGCTTGATGTATCCCAGGCCTGGGCTTGATCAGCCAGTCAATGTCTAGGATGTAAATTTACTCTTATTTTATTGTCAGTAATCCCAAATCCTAGAGCCTTTGCCAGAATTCTGTGTGAACCTGTGTTAGAGCTTCTGCACTCCACAAAAGACTCCTCTGTTTTACCTTCTGAACTCAATTTGTATATGGGTAGATAAAATAATATGTTCTATCAGCAGTCTCTTGATTCACCAAATATGTAATGATGGCTTGTTGTGTACCAGACACTGCTAGAATCTGGGGATTCATCAGTGAACAGGTCAGAAAAAGTCTCCATACTTTTAGAACTTACTTCGTAGTTTGTCGTTCTTTTTCCTCTTTTGAAATTCACTTCTCTTTATTTCCAAGCACTTGTTGTGCCATATTTAGCCTCACTAGTTGTGTAGAGCAACTAATACTTACAATAATTTGGTTACCAGGAATTTAGTGATTGAGTAACTAATATAACCAAAACACTAATCAGAATCAAATGCTTTTTAAAGCATTAGGAAGAGACATAGAGATAGATGTCTACAAGACATTATTGACATGTAACTAATAGATATGAACATTTGGGCTCCATGTATCTAAGAGGGATTGAGGAAGGACCTACTGGTTACCAGGAGGTTAGGTGCTGGGAATGATACTTGGGTAAATCATGCCTACTTCCCTCAAATAATTCCCCCCTTGTTTGAAGGAGTAAGATGATCCCCAAACCCTGATTCGTGAAATAATATTGTGTCATTACAAAGATCCTGGTAAGCGCCACCAGCATTGTCCCCAGGGATTAAATTTATTAGCGTAATTCAGATCAAGTCCTGGTTCAGAAATTGAAACTAATGGCTTTTATCAGTGGATAAACTTAGGATATCTGAATATGTTAAATTATTATTGTTGGCATATTTAATATGGCTTTAAGAAAACACGTCAGAAAAATCCATGCACCTCAGTGATAAGTATTCAAGGAGAGTTTTCCAATTTTCTCTTTTTAAAGAGCTCAGTAACTTACAGTATAAAAGGAAAATAATAATGTGATTTTCTCTAGGGAAACCAAATTATTAACAGGGTAGAAGAAACATGGCATACTATTTGGTGCAGCATAAAGCTGAATTCTCAGGTGGGTTAGTTCATGGGAATCCTGAATCAAAGTATTACTTTGTGGGTGAATAATAATGTCTGTTAAGGGCTTGTTTTAGTGAAAGCAGGAAAAACAGGGGTTTAATTTGCTTTTTTTTAAGTCTCAGTATGTTAGAAGTATGTTTGCCCCTTCATTCTTTAAGAGTCCCTTGAAAAGTTTCCAATTTATCAAGGTTCTTTAAGAAATAAACATTTTCACAATTACGTTCTGCCCATTCCTTGTTCCTGCTGAAGAACTTGGTAATGTTGAATTGTTGGCTTTGCACTTGTATCCTTTTTACATAACTGTTAACACCTTGGAATTATTAGAATTTCTCTATTAAGGAGGAAAATGGCTTATAGAAGGAAATTTGTATAAATTTGAATATCTCTTGGTATATTTCTCCTATATTTAAGATATGAACAAGTGAATATCTGAAAACAGACTCCCTGTTAAAAGTAAATTACCTGTTGTTTTTTTAATGCCTCACTATCAGTGATTCCTTAGGAATGTTCTTTCAGATTGAAACCTCTAATACTTAAATTGTGTCATTGTAAACTCATGGACATTATTAGAGTTGGAAGGACTTTGGAAATCTTTCAGCCCTTTTATGTTTTAGGTAAAGAAATAAGGTCAGAGGTCAAGAAGCTTGTCCATCGTGCAGTTTATAAGTTGGTGACTTGTTCTAAGATCTGAGTACCAATTTTTTTTAAAAAAATTCTTTTTGTTTGTTTGATGGAAGAAACTAAAAGAGTGAGTACATTTCTAGTTTGGAAAAAATGAGCTATATGTAGACAAAGGTGCTGGTTTGCCAGGAATAAATGACATATCAATTCAGGAAATTCCTGAATTCTGCAGTATGCAGAATAAAAGTATGATGATTATCCATTAAATTCTGCCTTTAAAGAATTTAAGTAATAACTATGATCATATAAACAGCTGTAGTTAAAAAATAACACAGATTAAAAATACACAAGTAATAATAGTGAATTAATTTTAGACAAAACAGTAGGAAAGATCAAAATGCTTGTCTGATGAATGAACTGTTACATAATGTGGGCTCTGGTATCTTCTACCCATATAATGAAACAAACATCAGAATACTTGAAAATTAGGCAGCATAACAACCTCTTCATACAGAAGCAAATACAGTGCTAATGCTTCCTGAAGAACTATCCTCACTGTTGCTCTATTTGTAGGAAGGTTCAGATGAGCTTGTCTTCCTCGGAAGGATATTGTGAGCTTCTTGGTGTAATAGAACATGGCAGACACGAAATCTGGGTGCAGGAGGTTTGGTGACAGGACAGGGTGGTGTGCTTAGTGTTGGTCTTTGTCCAAGGGCCAAGAAGCACCATTGAAAGTGGCTACTGGAAGTGATTGGTAACAAGCATGCCTACATGAAGGTCACCTTCATGAATTCATCATGTTTGTGTGATGAATTGTGGATTCCAAGCCTGCTGGGGCAGGTAAGGCAGCAATCAGTTTTGTAAGAGACACTGAGCAGTTGTTTTGAATATCACCAGCTTGCTGCCACACTTGATTTCGTTTCACCATCTGCACAGGCAGCTCTCTGCCGAGAGGTGAAGTCAGAACCTTAAGGCACGTGGCAGAATCCATGTGAGTGTGCATCAGTGGCCTGGAGGTCCATGTGGAGTAGGGTTATTACTAAACATTTTAGTAATTTCCTACCCTTGACCAACTGTTGGCTTTGTCATTTAAGTAGCTCTTTTAATTTCTTAGTACTTATTATCTGGCCTTCCTAAAGGACTTTAATGCCGTAGAATTAGAATCACAGTTATGGATTTCTGAATTGGAAGGGATCTTCAATAGAGCCTAGTCTAAACTCCCTTTGGTCTTTGTAGGAATTGTTTTGTAAATATGTAAAACAATTGTCTTATTTTTCAACTCTTTTATTCCACCATTGCATGCATTGTTGATAGAAAGTGACGATGGCCAAGGTTCAGATGTAGGTTTAGAGCCAATGTTAGCAGGACAGGATGTTAGTGGTCATTACGTATCAGAAAACACACTCTTAGGACATAAAAATTATTTTCAGTTTAAGGATTGTATGTTTCTGACTTGAGTCCAGGATTATATCTCTTATATCTATAAGTAACAACAGCATCTATAACTGTTAGTTCCCAGTGTATATTTTCTGAATGAATGAGGTCGAATAAATTAAATTATGAACCCCTGAGATGAGAACTTTTCATCCTTTTAGAGCTGCGTACAGTGTTAGCAGGTACCTCCAGGTAAACATGGGGAAATTCCTGGAGATTAACTGCAATGCATCTGCACACCAAGACTATTTAGTAAGAACTTTCAAATACTTATATCCATTTTTAAATGAGACAGATACCCATTTTTTGGTCTTCACTGCTAGCATTGGTTTTGGAAGGTCTTCCTCTGCGTTTGCTCCGGGTAGCCTACAGGTACGCAGACGACTTCTTTTATCCTGACTTTGTTCCTTGCAAATCCACCTCTGGGACTTCAGCTGGGGCTGATTTCAGAATGTGCGCTCTGTGCCCTCCCCTGTACTGCTGTTTCTACCTGTTGAAATGCTACCCATGCTTCAGAGCCAAGCCCTAATGCCACCTTCTTTGTGTGTGGTCTGCTCCTGAATACCTACATTTGAATAAAATTTCTGATTCTTTTGAACCCTGAAGTCTTTGGACCTCCTTTGTGACACTCCGTATATGTCTGCCCCTTTATATTATTATGTCGGTTATGTAAGATATACTGTTAATCTTCTCCCAATCACCCTCTACCTTTTCACACCCTAGTTGTGTAAGCTCCTTAAGACAGAGAGTATCTTGTGGTCATGTCCACTTGCATCGTTTATCCAGTGGAAATAAAATGAATAAATGAACAAATGAACAAAATAATGGAAAAGAGGTTCATTTATTAAGGAGGGGACCAAATGGATTATTTATTTCACATGAAGGTTAATACTAAGGAGTGTCAAATAAAAAGGGAAAAGGGATCTGTTTGTAGGATTATACTTACTTGGTTTCATGGGAATAATAAAAAAAATACTGAAAAAAAGAGAACATTTCATTTTTGTTTTACTCCAACCTGTATAGCTTAGATTGAAGTGAGTTTCAAAATTTAAGTAATTCCCATCATTAACTGTACAGTCTTGGACTTGATTTCTATACTGTAGTAAAGACATGAACATTAGGAAATGTACACACATTTAGTAAAAGATGAAAATGTTTGGAACATCTTTAAATATAAGAGTGGAAGATATTCTGAATACATTTTAATCAATTGCTTGAATTATTTTGTTTTTTTCCCCTACTAATCTTAATATTGTTGGCTTTCTTTACTGGAAAAACTGAGGAGGAGCAAAATTAAGCAAGACCTTCCTGATAGTTTCTAAAAGAATATCAAGACTCGGAATTCTGTTAAAACAGTCTTCTACTCCATTTCATAATTTGTGTACAGAGAATTTGGATTCCACCTTGACAAACTGGTAGGTTTAGTTAAGTAGTCTTCCAGCCAAACTAATTCCAGTTCCTCAAGACACATGTGGGTGTGGTGTGTGTGTGTGTGTGTGTGTGCGTGTGTGTGTGCGTGCGCGCACGTGCATATCCAGAACAGTTGAATGCAAGATCTCTGAAAGAAGGAATGGTATTTTCTTGTTGCATTCCCTGTATGCCAAGCATTTAGTGTGGTGACTGGCATCTTGTATCCCAGAATAAATATTTGTCAATGAATGAATGAATGAATATGTACTGTCTAGGAATTCAGATTTTACTTTTTTAGTCAGAATTGGATAATATGTCTGAAAGCATATGTGAGATTCATAGCATTAAACAAGTAATTATTGGTTATCTGTCATTCAGCATTTTATTCAATATGATCGACCTACATCTTGAAATATTTACCCAAAAAGTGGTATTAGATTGGGAAGCTGTTTGAAAATGGAGTCTAGCTGAAACAAGTCGACCGTTGTTGAAGTTGTAGAAGTTCATTGTACTCTTCTCTCTTTATTTGTGTATGGTTGAAATTTTTCATCATAAGCTTCAAAAATGTTCCTAGTCAGTGAATAGTGGTTGGAATACTTTGCTTTTCTTTTTGACTTCCTTCACCTATTAGCTGAGTGACCTGGAGTAAATTCCTCATGTCTCTTCATGATGGGTTTCCCACCATAAAATCTGGAGTTGTTGCTACTCTTTTGAGCTTAGAGAGTTCTTGTGATCAAATGAAGTAGTGTATGTGAAGATCAGATGTTATGCCGATAGAAGGTGTTACTAACAAAATGAATTCCTGCCCTCAAGAAGTTTGTAATTTTGTGGAGGACACGAGCATGTACACAGATCTCTGTATGACAGATGGGGAGTATGTACTTTCATTTTTTTCATCTTACGGGTTGAAAGTATGATGAGAGCTAGTCATTTCTGAAAAGATGTACGTTGGATTTATAGTAATTTTAGTAAAATACAGTCTTTAATCTGGGTATTGGTAATTGGTATCAAGTTTACCCAGTGCTGTATCCTTTTTATTAATGGATTATTGTAGGAGGATCTGAGGACAAAGTGCTCCTGGGAACATGCTATCAGACTGGTGGCAGTTTGATGATTTCTTCTGTATTTCACTTTTCAGATTAACAAGAAGTTGAATTCTTTGTTTTTTTTTTTTTTTTTCTCTCTCTCTCACTCTTTTTTTTTTTTTTAAGGTTTTATTTATGTATTTGAGAGAGAGACAATGAGAGAGGGAGAGCATGAGAGGGGAGAGGGTCAGAGAAAGAACCAGGCTCCCCACTGAGCAGGGAGCCCAATGCAGAACTTGATTCTGGGACTACAGGACCATGACTTGAGCTGAAGGCAGTTGCTTGAACAATTGAGCCACCCAGGTGCCCTCTTTCACTCTTTTCTAAAGATTTTATTTTTAAGTAATCTGTATACCCAACATGGGGTTTGAACTTACAACCCCAGTGTCAAGAGTTGTGTACTCTTCCGTCTGACTCAGCCAGGTTCCCCTTTCCTCTCTTTAAATTTCAAATCTCAAACAAAATTATTCCTTTTTATGTCACACATTGGCTTTTTAAAAAAAAATATGTATTTATTTGAGGGTGAGGGGCGAGGAGAGAGAGAATCCCAAGAAGACTTCCTGCTGAGTGCAGATCTGTCATGGGGCTCCATTTCACAGCCCTGAGATCATGATCCAAAGCCAAGAGTGAGTCGCTTAACTGACTGAGCCACTCCTGCACCCCTAAAACTTTTTCTTTTGAAGATTGATTTATTATTTGAGAGGGAGAGAGAGCAGGGATAGGAAGAGGGACAGAGATGAAGGGAGGATCTCAAGCAGACTCCCCACTGAGCGTGGAGCCCAGCTGGAGGCTGGATCTCGCAACCCTGAGATCACAGTCTGAGCAGAAATCAGGAGTCAAACACTCAACTGACTGAGCCACCCAAGCACCCCCATTTTTAAAACTTTTTAGTGGAAATCAAGAAATTATCTGAATGGTTTCGAGCTTTTAAATAATGTCGTCTACATTCTAACTACGTAGAATCATTTAAATGTAGTTATTAAGTAGCCTTGGGTAAAAATGGGGTGTTTTCTTATTGAGCCCTGAGAAACCAAGAGATAGATTGAAGGATTGGGCTAGAGGGGGCTCCCAGTGCTAATCATGAATGAACTGTATTTAACTGTATTTAAATTATGGAAGTCCACTTACAGAACTAGGAAAGAAAGCATCCTTTCTTTGAAATAACACACCTATTACACATTAAGACACAAATGAAAAGCCTGCTAGTCATTACAAATTATTTTAAACCCATGGGATTTAATCAGTTTTAATTTAGCCAACTACTAGTACATTAGACTAGAGATTGGGGTTGTTGCTGCTATTTGGGTTTTTAGCTAAAACAGTTAGTATTGCAAAATGAAAAAAAAATTCTGTTTCAGAGGCATTACTCTCTATCCTTTAAATGTCAGCTAACTCAGAATGATGGGATTCATCTCAAGAAGAACCATATAAGAGCATGGTTGAGGCTTGCCTGGATGGCTCAGTTGGTTAAATGTCTGCCTTCAGCTCAGGTCATGATCCCAGGGTCCTGGGATTAGGAGGACCCTGCTCAATGAGGAACCTGCTGCTCCCTCTCCCTCTGCCCTTCCCCTCCCCACTTGTATTCTCACACACTGCTCGCTCTCTCGCTCTCAAATAAATAAATAGAAAAATCTAAAAAACAAACAAAAAAACCCAAAACTCTCTCTCTCTCTCTCAAATAAATAACTAGAAAAATCTGGGGGAGAATAAAAAAGCATGCTTGACACAGTGGTAATAATTCTGAATCCAAAAAAAACAGGACTTTTGAAATTAGTTTAGAGTAGCATCATTGTTTATGGAAAGGGTACTTTTCCTTAGTTGGTAAAATAAAATTGGGAGGTGAATCCATCATTAGGCACATAGAGAACGGTCTGGAGCTGTATCTTGTGATCAGACAAGACCTCATGCTTTCAAGGTGTGGCAGAAGATGAGGTAAGATGGGGTTGAGGTAGAAGCGAGAGAGTGAGGGGAAGATGTAATATGGTCATAGAACCTGGGATAGCTTAGGTAAATCCGGTCTTTTAGACTTCAGAATCTAAAACCCAGTGATCTGAAAGTAGAGTTCTGCCATATTTGGGAAGGCCTCCAGCAGTTATTTGCTCAAATCTTTCATTCCATAATAATAAAATGGAATTTTATATTCTGATGACTTTTTCTTGGGAACTTTATTTCCGCCATCTTCACATTGTCCTTGTGCTTTGCACTCAGATATTTGTGAATGTGATGTGTGACGTAACAGAACACATGCTTCCCATTAGAACATAAGCTTCATATGGGCAGAAATAATTTGTTTTGTTCACTGCTTTATTCCCAATATCTAGAACAGTGCTTGGCACATTGTTCAGTAAATGTCTGCTGAAGAACCAACTGAATGAATAGTTAAGCTATGACTAAAGATTACTCTTTTTCCAGTAATTTTATTGATAGCAAAAGTGTAAATTAGCACCAAAATTTAGCAGATACGTCATTTTTCTATTCATTCATTAGTATTGCACTTAAAACTCTTCAGCATTAGATGGTCTCTAATAATTATAGTAGTAAATTGGATTTTGACTTAGGAAGTGGGAGTTACTTAAATAATTTAATGGTTAGCAAGTAGATTGAATATTAAGATAATATTCCTTTTAAACTAATTTTTCCACTGTTTTCATTAGTTATGAGTTACAGTTTTATGTGAAATTCTGAGTTACAATTTTATATAAAAATATAATTTTACATGAAAATTTTAAGTGATACCTCAAATGGTTATATCATTTGTAGCAGAATTGATTTAGATGTTTTGGTGGAAGTTTTAAGACATGGTTTCAGATTCTCTGAGTTACAAAGCTTTATAAAAAGGGTTGTTACATGCTCTTCTGAAGAATTTGACGTAGCTGGCAAGCCTTTGTATAAGTGGCTATTGCTGTCCTCGCAAGTAGTGAAGCCCAAGTGGCCAGTCCCAACTTGAATATCCCCCAGCCCTCCTATTTGGTATTAGCATTACAAGCACCTTCCTTCTCTGCTTAAATCAGTTGATGGTGATCGTGTAAGGAATCTGACATTACTTGGTCAAGACCAGCTATAAAGAATAACAGTGATAATGACAAGAAGAAAAGGGAGAAGGATAAGGAGAAGGCTGGGGGGGAGGGCGGTGGGGCTAGGGAAGGAAGGAAAAAAAGGAAAGAAGGAAGGAAAAGGAAGAGGAGTAGAATAGAATATCTGGTATATTGCTGGGAGTTGTTACTAAAGTAGAATACTTAGGGGACTTGTTAGCAGTTTTTGTTTCAAGTAATTAAAATTTTCTGTTAATTGTTCTGGTTCTTATTGCTGTGTAATAAATTGGCCCAAAATTCAGGGGCTGGAAGCAGCCATTTTCTTACGCCCAAAGATTCAGTGGGTGGGGAATTTTGACAGAGCACAGTGAGAATGTTACATCTCTTGCTTCGTGATGTCTAAATGCTTGAAGTGGGGATAAAGAAGCAGGTAGGGGGTTTAGTCAGCTGGAGATGTCTTTACCCTCAAATCTGTTGTTTCCTATCAGACTGGGTGATGTAGAACAGGACCTGAGCCGGGACTGTAGTCCCACCTTACTGCTCATTCTGGTCTGGGCTCCCTCTCGGCATCAAGGCTTCAGAGTAGTTGGACTTAGGGATGGCTCATGGCACTGAAAGCCAGTCAGGGTCCCTAGGAACAGGCAGTGTTATTTCTGCCACATTCTGTTGGTGACAAGTGAGTTCAAAGCCTTACAGATACAAAGAAATGGGGCATATATTGTCTTTTATTGGAAAGAGTGTTAAAGAATTTCTGTCTTCCTCTTTCTCTTTTTTTTTTTTTTTTTTTCTGTCATCATGACAGTCGTACTTGGTGATTAGTACAGGAGGATTATGATTTAAAAAAAAAAAAAAAGGCAAGGCTCCTACCCCAATTATCTGTATTTCCCATACTCAAATACAGCTTCTTTTAACTCTGTTTTTGGTGCTTCTGATAGTTGGATCTGTTAATCTTGATAAAATACTATGCTCCATTTCTTGATACTTAAACTTCCATTTCTTGATATTTAAACTATTGGCTTCCTGCTCTGAAAAATGAGGATTTAGCTCATTAATACTACTCCCTGTTCATTTTCTTCACCTTTTGTTAGGGCTGTTTTTATTTCATATAATAACTTAAGATAATTTATCCTTAAATGTCAGTTTTTTGTTCGTTTTTGGCAGTAAACAATTGATTCTCCATTTAATAAGAGAAGGATATTTTATCCTCCTATCCTTTGTATTCGTTTTAACATTACAACTTTTATCATCTACTTTATTGAAGTTAAAGATTTCCATTCTGTTCTGCAACCACAACTGCGGGTCCAGTGTTTTAATTCCATGAGGTCAGAGGAGTCTTTCTTAAACATGGACATCTGGATTCCCATTTCTTACTCTGCATCACTTTTTAAAAGTTGTACCCTATTTTAGTAGACTTCTTGTTTAGACCAGGGTGTTTTTATACTGTTTTGTTTTTCCTGGAGTTTACAATTGCCTTTCTATTTTTTCATGCACTGTTCGCCTTTATCATAGCCTAAACTTTTTTTTCAAACACTTTATCATACCACCCATTTCTGTTGAATTGCCCATTTCCTGAAGTTTCTCTGAAGTTTTGGTTTATTCTGGCCTGGTTATTTACTGGGCCTGATGAACAGTTCTCTTCCTGAGACTTTTTCATTGCCCTCTGGGTTAGAGCCACTTATTCCTGCATCCTGGCCTTTCCTCTTTAATGGTTCACACCCTTGTTTTGCAAGTTTATGTTTGCAAGTAACTTCCTAAGAAATTGTGTATTGAAGATAAGCTTTCTGAATCCTCACCAATTTGAAAACATTTTTATTGTTCCTCATATTTGATTATAGTTTGACTGTTTTTAGAAGTCTAGGATGAAAAATTTTACCGTTGAACTTGAAAGCCATTGTTCTCTCTCTGATGAAGTTTGCCAATGAGAAATTATCTGCCAGTATGATTTTCTAACTAGTTTTTAGTAACTTTTCTCTCTGGGAACTACTAGATGTGTTCTCCAGAATATGTTTCTATTGTGGTGCTTTCTTAAATTAAATTTGCTGGGGGTGGGGTGCCTGGGTGGCTCAGTGGGTTAAGCCTCTGACTTCGGCTCAGGTCATGGTCTCAGGGTCCTGGGATCAAGCCCCAAATTGGGCTCTCTGCTTAGCAGGGAGCCTGCTTCCCCCTCTCTCTGTGCCTGCCTCTCTGCCTACTTGTGATCTCTCTCTCTGTCTGTCAAATATATAAATAAAATCTTAAAAAAAATAATTTGCTGGGGGGTGCCTGGGTGGCACAGTCAGTTGACCATTCAGCTCCTGGTTTTGGCTCTGGTCGGAGCCTCAGGATCATTGGATCAAAGCCTGCATTGGGCTCCACACTCAGTGGGGAGTCTCCTTGGGACTCTCTCTCCCTTTCTCTCTTCCCCTTCCACTTGTGCTCTCTGAGATGAATAAATAAATCTTCAAAAATAAAAAAATGAGGGGCACCTGGGTGGCTCAGTGGGTTAAAACCTCTGCCTTTGTCTCAGGTCATGATCCCATAGTCCTGAGATCGCCCCTGCTTTAGGCTCTCTGCTCGGCGGGGGACCTGCTCCCCCCCCTTCCTGCTTGTGATGTCTGTCAAGTAAATAAATAAAATCTTTAAAAAATAAAAAAATTAATTGATGAATTTAACTTGCTGGGCATTCTGTGAGATCTATATGCAGATTTGTTTCATTTTACTTTTAAAAATTACTTCTGTATTTATTCTGTTCTTTCTTTCTGAGGTTCTCCTGCTAGTCAGATACTTGATATTTCAGTTGGGACCTTGAAAGTCTCTTAAAGTTCAGTTTTACAGATTGGATCTCTGTGTGTGTCTTGCCTTCTTTTCCTCTATTTTCTAACTATTCTGTTTGCTTTGGTTTTGTTTTGCTCTGTATTCTAAAGAAATCTTCTCTATTATTTTCCCAACTGTCTATTGAATTTACTCTTGGCAATTATATTTTAACCTCAGAGTATCTTTTTTTTATTGTTTTGTTCTCAGCTTGCTTTTTTTTAAAAGTATTTCATTCTGGTTTCATGGGTGTAATATGTCCTTGAATAGTTCTAAATGTTTAAAAACTTCTCCACATTATCTTTGTTTTAGTAAATGTTTAGTTTTTAACTTTGTTTTCCTATTGCTGGATTGTTTCAATGCCTGGTGATGTTTGGATATCCTTCGGTTTTTAAAAAATCAAGTTTATTGAAATGGAGTTTATATACAGTAAAAGACATCCATTTTAAGAGTATATTTTTATGAGTCCTGAAAAATATATATGCCCACATAACCACCATCAAAATCAAGATCTAAAACAATTCCATTACCCTGAAAGTTCCCGCAGACCCCTTTGCAGTCTCCTCTCTCTACCTGGACCCCTGGCAACCAACCACTAAACTTCTTTCTGTCATTACAGATTATATTTGTCCTTTCTAGGGTTCTGTATACGTGGTATTAAACAGCATTGTGTTCTTTTGTATCTGGCTTTCATCACTAATTCCGAAATTCTTTCATATTTATTGTGTCAGTAGTTCATTCTTTCCCAGTATGTGGCTTTGCCACAATTTGTATATCCTTCTGCATGTTGATAGTTATTTGTGTTGCTTCCAGTTTGGGGCTATTATGGATAACGCTGCTGTAAACATTCATATACAGGTCTTTATGTTGATATGATATATGCATTCATTTCATTTGCATGAATACCTAGATGTGGTCTTCTGGCTTGTATGGCAAATGTGTTTAATTTTTAAAGAAATGGCCAAACTTTTCCAAACTGGTTGTACCAGTCTGTATTTTCACCAGTAATGTGTGAAGATTTCATTTGATTTGCATTCTGTTCAACACTTTATGTTGTCAGTCTTTTTAATTTTAACCATTCTGTATTGGGTGTGAACTGATACTACATTGTGGTTTTAATTTGCATTTACCTAATGACTGATGTTGTTGAACATCATTCCATTTGCTTATTGGTAGGTCTCTTAACTTCCTTTGGGAAATAATCTATTCAAATATTTGACCATTATTTAAAACTGGGTTATCTTACTGTATTGTGAAAGATATTTATATATTCTGGAAAAGACTTACAAATTACAAAAAGTAATTCTACCTACATGGTAGAATAAGGCTTTTAGAAAAAGACTTTGCCAGAATATATAAATATCTTTCATTTTTCAGGCGTATAGCTTGCCTTTTTTTTTTTCTTTTTTTTAATGATGTCTCTCAAACAGAAGATTTTAATTTTTTCAAAAGTCTGACTTACCATTTTTTTCTCTGATGGTTTGTCCTTCTTTTATATGCCATCTAAGAAATCTTTGCATACCCCAAAAGCACATATATTTTTTTCTATGTTTACTTCTGGAATTTTAAGTTTTTGCTTTTATGTTAAGTCTGTGATATATTCAAGTTAAATCTTTGTGTGTGGCTTGAGGTAAGAGTTCATTTTTCTCCTTGTGTAGAACCCAGCTGCCCTAGGACCATTTATTGAAAAGTCTGTGCTTTCTTCAATTTGGATTACATTGGCAACTTTGTAAAAAATCAGTTGACCATATATATTTGGGTCTATTTCTGGACTCCATTCTGTTCCATTGATTTGTGTATCTGTCTTTTTGCCACTGCCATAATGTTTTATTTACTGTAGTTTCACAGTAGGTCTTGAAATTAGGTAGTGTTAGTTTTCCAACTTTGTTCTTGTTTAAAAAATTTTTTTTTTTTGCAATTTTGCCTTTTGAAATTTTGCTAAGAATTTTTACATCTGTGTTTATGAAGGATATTCTGTAATTTTTGTCTTAGATTTTGGTTTTGTGGTAATACTGGCCTTATAAAATGGGTTGGTAAGTGTTTACAGCTCCTCTGACAGATTTTCTGTAGCATTAATATTAATTCCTTCTTATACCTTTAATAGAATTTACTGGGAAGTTATCTGGGCTTAGTATTTCATTATGGGAAGGTTTTAACTACAATTTCTATTTCCTTAATGAACATCAGGTCATGAAGGTAGAATTACTTTTTGTAATTTGTATTTTTCAAGGTATGTGTGTGTTTCATGGGTTTTTTAGTTTATTGGTATAAATTCTTTATCCTCTTTTATCTTTAATGTCTGCAGAATCTTTTCATTCTTGATATTGGTAATTTGTATGTCCCTCCCCCCACTTTTTTTTCTTAACCATACAGGTAGAGTTTTGGCAGTTTTATTGATGATAAATCAGTTTTTGGTTTCATTAATTTCCTTTATCATTTGTCTTTTGTCCAGTTTATATTTACTTTTATTTTTATTTTCTTTTCCTATTTACTTTGGGTTTAATTTGCTCTTTTACATCCTAAAATAGAAACTTTTAGTTCATTCATTTAGTATTTTCTTCTTTTCTAATGTAACCATTTATGTTGCTTTATTTTCCTCCCATAAATTTTGGTATATTTTGGTTCCATTTTCATTCAGTTCAAAATATTTCAACTTTATTTTGGTGATTTTTCTTTGACCCATGGGTTACTTAGATTTGTGTTCTTTAATTTCCAAACACAACAGGATTTTTCAAATTCCTTTCTGTCTAAAATTCTGTTGTGATCAGAGAACAACTCTGTATGATTTTGATCCTTTTTCAATTTATTAAGACTTCTTTTGGTCTGTGTAGTTGATCTTGGTACATTTTACATTTGATTCTCTTTAAGCATCTTTCTTTTCCTCCCTCATTGTGTTCACATTTTCCTTTAGGTCTTCTAGCATATTTATAATATTTATAAAGGTTGCTTTGATTCCTTTGGTATTCCGTAATCTCGGTCTTTTCTGTGTCCATTTCTGTTTGAATTTTCTCTTGGTTATGGGCTACATTTTCCACTATGTCTGCATGTTTAATACTTTTTATTGGATGCCAAACATGAATGTTACATTGTTGACTGCTGGGTTTTGTTCTCTTCTTTTAAAGGGTTTTGGACTTTGTTCTGGTGGACAGTAAAGTTACTTGTGGTTCAGTTTGATCTTTCAACCCTTATTTGTAGTTTTTGTTTTTGTTCCTTTTAGGGGAGAGGATCTAGTGTAGGCTTTACTTTAGGGCTAGTGTAGGCTGACTACCAAGGCATTAGCCTTTTGTATTCTTTTCTTCTCTGGCTGATGGGAACAAACTGAAGATTTCTTGCCCTTTGTGAGCTCTAGGAATCATTCAGTTTACAACTTCCTAGTCATCGTTCTTTCCTCAGAAGTAGTTTTTGCCTGGTCTTGTGCTGTTTATGCAGGTTGATATACAGGAAAGGACTCAGTAGACAACCCTCGCCCTGCCATGTAGATTTCTGAAGCTCTTCTTCTGGATGGCTTTTTGTTCAGTATTTGTCTTATAAATTTTAGTCACCTTAACCTCCTTGTCGTCTTAGCTTCTTGATATCTTCCTACTCAACTCAGTGATACTATAATCCTCACTTTGGTTCCTCCTCCATGTGCCTGTGGTCTGGAAATGGCATCCGTACAGAAAGCCGCGAGGGCAGTTTAGGGCTTCCCTCATTGATTTCCCTGCTCTCAGGGATCACTGTTCTGTACTACCTAGAATCTGGTGTTTGAAAACAGTTGTTTTATATATTTTTCTAGTTTTGATGTTTGTGGCAGGTAAGTCTGAACTCTCTTGCTCTCTTACTGCCTTGTGTATCTGTTAGTGTTTTTTTGTTCTTTTTTATAAAAACTGGGTAGCTGATATGGCTGTTAAATAAGACTTTTCCTCCCTGCTAAATCTCATTTCTTTTTCTTTTTCTTTTTTAAAATTCATTTATTTGAGAGAGCGTGAGAGAGAGAGAGAGCACAAGCAGGGGGAGGAGCAGAGGGAGGAGTAGAAGCAGACTCCCAGCTGAGCAGGGAGCCTGATGTGGGGATCAGTCTGATTCCAGGACTCCGCGATCATGACCTGAGCTGAAGGCAGATGCCTAATCGACTGAGCCACCCTGGTGCCCCAAGATCTCATTTCTGAGTAGAAAATCTAGGAGGCCCACTTGGAGCAGGGATGGAGTATCTTCAATCACACTCACTTAGAGTAGGGGTGAGTGAATGGCTTTACTTTTGAATGAATAGGAAAACTGGCTGTCAGGATGAAGAAGAGCCTCCAAATACCATAATAAGAACAGTTTTATCCCAGTGTCCTTGGTATTGGGATGACAGTGGGGATGCTGACCAGTGCAGTTACCTGTTAACAGACCTTCCTTCAATTGACTCCCCTGCTTGGGCTGCCTCTCTCTCTCTCTCTTTGTCCATCACATCTGCTGGCTCAGTCCTGCTCCTGCTTCCTCCACAGTGCCCTTATAGCTTGTTCTAGGGCACTGGCCTTCCCTTCAGTAGAAATATTCGAGCCCCTGATACTCACTGACTTACAAAAGTTACCTCTGTATACAGATATATATACACACACAATGCATATATAATATATAAATAATATATATGTTATATACAATATATAATATGTATATGTTAAAATGCACAAAAATGATTTTGAAATGAAAAAAAAAAAAAAAGCCTGTAATTAAAAGGTATTTTCTTAATATGGTTCCTGAATTACATATTCACCAATCTAAGGACCAGTGTCTTATTGGTGACTTTCTCAATCAGCTTGCTTCTGTTTATTTTCAGTCATCCAGAAAATCTACTAAACTCTCAATTTTTTGATGGCATCTTTCTTTACGTAATGGGTTTTTCTTTTTCTTTAGCAGTATATTGAGAAAGACTGGAGGCAAGTATTTGCAATGGGTCTGCCATTTTTGTTGTTGTTGTTCTTAGAGAGGGAGTGGGCAGGGGCAGAGGGAGAGAGTGAATCTTAATCAGGCTCCAATGACCAGCATGAGGCCCTAGGCAGGCCTTCATCCCCTAACCCTGAGATCATGACCTGAGCCAAAATCAAGAGTTGGACACTTAGAAGATTGACCCACCCAGGTGCCCTTGCAGCTGCCATTTTGAAGTGGAAGTCCCATCCAATCTATTTCTTCAAATAAAACATTAAATAACTAAAATGTCATTATTTCTTGCAGTTCATTTTGTTTTCCTGAGTGGGAGCAGCAGGCTATCGCCAAAGGTAGTGGCCTGAAAATTGCTTATAACCTATAGGAAGTTTTATTTATGTAGCAGTCTTCACATTCGGATAGATCAGTAGTAGTGTGACTCAAGGAATAGCCCATACATTTCACCAGGAGCAAAAAACATAGAACATATGCTCTGGAGACATATGGAAATCATGTGAGATGGATTTTCCCCTGATTTTTGTGGCATGCCTTAATTTTGCTGACATTCTGGAAAAGAGCTGTGTATGTAGAGAGAACATTGTCACTGTCTTCCAGTTGCCTGTTGCACCTGGTGATCTACAATCGTGGTCGTTCTTGGTTTTCATACTATCATTTCTAGGTTTTCATGTAGCATCCCAACAGCTGGTGCAAACCCGTAACATGCAGTATACTAATTTGACATCACAGTGGGAATGTTAGCCAATTGATTTTTCTTCAGAGAAACCAACTGAAAAAAATAAGCCCACTATGAATTAATTCTTTGCAGGAATTTCCCATGTCTGATGACTTAAAAGAATAAATTCTGCATGTAAATGAATCATTACAAGCTTAATTGAAGCTTGTTGGATACTCAAGATTACTCATTGTGGTGTGTTTCTGATGGAGACAGGAAGTGAAAAAGCAAGGTCTATGAGATTTTTTTTTGTGCATGAAGTCTCAGCCAGTCTTTTAATGTTTCTCATTGAGGCTTTGGTCGCTAGGGTAAATGACTCAAGGTATCTCTTGCCGCTTAGCTGTTTTTTAGGGGGAATTTCCCCCCATGCTCCTCCCTTCCCCAAAATAGCTAATTATGTACTGAAGTTTCAGGACATTGTTCGCAGTTTGTGAAGTCAGCATATTTCTGGAAGCTCACTGTGAATGTAATTCTTAGCTGTACTGATGCTTTTGTTTCTCCGTCTCTGCGACCAGCGCTGTACTGTAAGGACACAATTCTATCGCTATTTTTTCCCTCACATTTGATGTGGTAGTTTGCATACAGCTGCAGAGTAGACAGTTACCTTTGAAAGGAACATTTGGCTGCTCTAATTTGATTAAAGAAAACCACCTCAATCATTTCTAGACTGAGAACGTTTTCATTTTAACTTGGCAGTAGGAGTTGGGAATGTACTCACTGCACTTAGATATGTGGGGGAGCAGTCAGGGAACAAAACCAACGGCTCAAATGGAGACCGCTTTGGTGCAGTTGTTTTTGTTTTTTTGTTTTGTTTTGTTTTGTTTTGTTGGGTTTTTTTGCCTTTTTTTTTTTTTTTTTTAAGCCTAACAGTGTTCTATATGATTTATTCTCTTTCTCTCTCTCTCCCAAATTTTCTACAACCTTGATTTTCACTTCTGTCCCCCTTTCACGGGCTTTTCCTTAGCATTTCCAATAAACTGACTGTGGCAGAGGTAGAATTCTACCCTAATGTGATTTGAAGGACTTGGAGGTCCTCAAAAAATTCTCCCATTTTTATATAAAAAGAAAACCCCAAGCATAAATGACTGTGAATTGGACATGCTTTCTTGGCCACCGTTGAGTGGCTGAAAACGTTTTTTGACCATGTGTGCACAGACCAAGGTTGGGAATTGAGTCAAAAGTTGCACATTTTGTCAGAAGCCTGCAGTCCTAGTGCTAGACGGTTATTAATTATCTCACATGTATATCTTTCTGGATGGAAGAAAGTCTCATCACCCAGTCAGTATGACAGTTGAAAATACATTCTGCTCATTGTGGGTTGGCATCCACTTTATTCATTTTATTGGAAATGATTGAGCAGGGGCTTAGTAGGATAAACCATGTCATGAACCACAGTTCAGCAGTGTAATATATGGTGTTCTTGGGAAGGTCCTATGGTGGCATCCTAAAAAGTTTGACTGTGAAATTTTAAATAAAAAAGGGTGCACCTGAAAAAAAAAAAAAAAAAGGGTGCACCTGGAGTCTTGGAACTACAATCACCTTATTATTAATTGAGCCTTGGATATTATTGATAACTCAAGAGTCAAGGTCAGATGTGTGCTCACATTCACATTCTCCCACCTGACCATGTGACTTGGTGACATTGTCCTTCTCACCTGTCTGAGCTTTAGTTTCTTCATTTGTAAAATTAGGACACATACTAAATGATGTTTCTGAACTTAGGTTCCTGTTACATGTTTGACACTTGGCAAATACTTAGTTACCTCACTGCCTCTGCCTCTCCTTCTTGGTATCACCATTCTTGGTGTTTGGTGTTTGGCTACTTGGAATGTTTGGAGGGAGAGTGGGTTTTGTTCATGCAGTATGTGGTCAAACTCAACAGAGTCCTCTTGAATTTCTGGTATAATGTGCAGCTCTCATTCTCTTGGACAGAAATTATTAAGTCCAGCAAGACTCCATTAAGTCCATCCAGCTTTCCTCTGGATAAGCAGCCCTAGGCAGACCTTGTATCAGGTACTAGTTAAGATATGAGCACAGCGGATATGGAAATTAATTGTTCAGCAAATGTTAGCTGGTTGGTAGAGTTATGTTGTCATCTTGAATTCTTTTCCATCTTGTGTCATCTCTGGGTGCTAAAATCATTTCCACATTTAATCTCAAGATTCAATGAAGTCACCCTGGTCTGTTCTTCCTTTTGAGAGTTAAGGCCAAGAGACAATCTTCCTGTTTTGTTTTCACACATAGTCGGGAGAATGTAAATCTTTTTTCAGTCATGTCTGGGTCATCTAAGTGGACAGAGACTGCAGAAGGGCTGCAAAGATAATTGTCCAAAGGCCACTGCTATATCTGGGATTTGGCGATCCAAGATACCGAGTAGATTCAACTTGGTACATGTAGTTGAATCCCTGGCTAGCTCACAATGCTGTTTTGTTCCATAATATAACTGAAAAAAAATTACCTCAGTGCAATAAAATAGTGCAAAAAGAGATGCCTGCTGTGTTTGTTTTGTTCAGTTACCAAAATTACAACGTTAAACAAGATTTTAAAAGTTAATTACCAGTGATTGAGGAAAAGTTGATTTAATTTGAATATGTTTTTGGAGACCTGTAGAGATTCTGCAGAGAAATGCTGAGTGCTGGGGCGCCTGGGTGGCTCAGTTGTTAAGCGTCTGCCTTCGGCTCAGGTCATGATGCCAGGGTCCTGGGATGGAGCCCCCATGTTGGGCTCCCTGCTGTGTGGGAGGCCTGCTTCTCCCTCTCCCACTCCCACTCCCTGTGGTTGGGTTCCCTCTCTCTCTGTCAAATAAATAAATAAAATCTTTTTTAAAAAATGCTGAGTGCTAATTTTTTATGTCACTTCAAATTTTCTTTTTCTTTAGTAAAGTATTATTGGGGTATTTCTCATATAAAATCACCTTTTTAAAAATGCACTTTTATATAGCCCAGTACTACTGAATACTGTCCGTGTTCTACTGTTAGTGTTTCCATATTTACTTCTTGTATGGACTCTAATTTGGGTGACAATGTAAACATTCAATCCAGTGAAATTATTGTACGCATCTAATGAATTGCTTGGAGCCTGAGACCAAGATTTGGTTTTATTCCGTTTTTTATTTTTATTTAACTTTTTTTTTTTTTTAAGATTTTTTATTCATTTGTTTGACAGAGATAGAACACAAGTAGGCAGAGTGGCAGGCAGAGGGGGAGGGAAAAGCAGGCTTCCCGCTGAGCAGGGATTCTGACATGGGGCTTGATCCCAGGACCCCGGGATCATACCTGAGCCCAAAGCAGATGCTTAACCGCTTAACCAGTTGAGCCACCCAGGTGCCCCTTGTTCCGTTTTTTCAATAATGAAAGTCTCATTCCTTTTTTGCCTGGTGGTTGCTTAAGTGCTACTAATTGAGTTATCCTCACAGCTGGTAGGGATTGTTACTCCCATTTTATAGATAATGAAACTGACACAGAGAATTGAAATGGCCTGTTCAAGGTCACCTTGGCTCCAGGTGTTATTTCCCGCATCTTAGGGTTTTCTCTCTAGTCCTCCAGATGATCTAGTCCTGCTGGGATCATTTGGATATGACTTAATTTGGGAACTGGATGCAAATAAACTGGATGCTGGCAAGGGAACACTGATTATTTAAGGAGGAAACTGGCTTCCATTACCAAGAGCTGAGGGTATAATAATTTATTTTGACATATTAAATGCCACCTATATTTTGATTTTTCTAATAATTGGTTTTAATAATAGTCCAACATAGAGACAGATGCTTATGGAATTGGGACTGTTAAATAAGAGTTATTTGTTAGGGTTCCTGCTGCTCAACATGGGAGCAGTCCGCTTTCCATGGCCTTGCCTCCCCTGAGAAAAGGAAGAGTGTGGCAGGTCAAAGGAAGTACACTCACCTCTGAACCTGGCACCAGAAGTGCTGACGAGCTTGTCACTTGTGCTCCTGATGACTCAGCACTTCCTGGTTTCTCTCTGTTGCTGTGCTAGGGCTAATAATACCATATGACCTTGGTCCAGACTAAGTGTTTCAGGGAACCTTTGGTTTCCTCATCATCAGACATTTGAGATCAGAAATCATTCTTTCCTTTCTGTTGCACATTAATTAATGGGACTAGGGATGAGCCATTGTATTTTGTGCCGGATTACCTGCTTTTTGTTCTTAAGATCAGAAGTAGCTTTGGCTCTGGAGTATAATAAATAAATACATCCTTACCTCTCAATGTAAGGCTGTCCTGTCATATATAGAATTCTCTTGGTCTCCGTATTGTTTCTGTGCAGTCCGATGACTGGGGCAGAGGAGGGAGGAAATGAAGTTCCAACTTCATTTTGTAGTGTCTTCGCTACATTGATTGTAGGCAAGGCTTAGGGACCCAGGGTGTGGAGCAGGCAGGGAAACTGTGAATCTGTTCCATTGTCCCCCTCATTGCTCTCTGAATAGTCCAGCACAGCCCCCTCTGTGAGATCAAATTGTATTTACTAATTATTTTATATTTAGAATTAGCCAAAATTACTAGACTAAAAAGCTGTTAGTTCTGAGACATCTGGAGGCCGAAGCCTTTCAGAAAGCCTTGAAAATTTTAGAAAACTTGAAATTTTTTTACCTGTTTTCCTGGGCTGTTATAACATTAACTATAGGACACAGTTCAGAGTTTACCCATGTCAACTGCCAAATTGTTTAAAAATTTATGAAGCAGTTTTAAAGTTACTTTATATATTATTCAGACATAAACTTTCCCTAGAAATAAATTTTTATTATTGAAGACAATTTTAAAACAGTAGTTTACAGTGAAGAGGTACTTACAGCAAAAACAATGTTGTATTTAACACAGACTTTTATTATTAAATGCTTCTTTATGTGTTTTTATCTTTACAGAGGCCCCTAAATAGCAAGAACTTAACTGCTTCCAAGTAAGCAAAAGTAAAAATTCCTACAGAAAACATAGCCCTGACCTTTTTGCACATGTAATCCAAATGAAAAGTTAGCTTTGAAGTGGTGTCTTGTTACATAATCATACTGAAAATATGCTGGAATATGTATTCCTTTGAATGTCTTTCATTCAGAAACATATTTTTGTTTATTTGACTCTCCTACCAGCTGAAAATGAATTATGCTCTGGTTGTTTCATCTAACCACCCAACCTCAAAATACTTGACAAATTATATGAAGAGCTTCATTCCAAAGCCTAACATTTTCAGAGAGAGTCAGACCATTGCAAAATTGAACATGGAATTTCACCCCATAGTTGACTAGAATAAAAAACAGATAATGGGAGAAAATAAGCAGAATTTAGAAACCCAGGTTTTGCCAGACAGAACACCTGTCCAGTCAGCAGTAAATCATTTTAAAGAGCATTTACTTTCTAGAAGGTACTTGGTGTGGGGGTCATTTGTTTCAGACAGGTCTACAAGCATCTCTACCAGATTCTTTGGGCAGCTCAGCATTAGGGAATAGAGCATTCAGAAGCATCACGAATCATTACAAAGAGTATGAGAATTATGACCAGTACGGGCAAAAACTAATGAAACCGCTTCTTTTCTTGGGTGTTCTCGGAGGTGCTGCTGTGGGAATCTGAGGGTTGGTAGCATTTGCTTAGACTCTAGCCTCTGGTGCTGCCCACGGTACAGAAACTGACATTTCGATTGCTTTTGCATTTTCTCATCTGCTGATTTAGTAAGCATTCTGCATATTGGGTACTTATCACTAAAGAAGAAAACTACTATATGAGATTTCTTTTTTTTAGATTTTATTTATTTATTCGAGAGAGGGAGAGCACAAATAGGGGGGTGAGGGAGAAGCAGAGGGAGAGTGTTGGGCTAAAGCCCAGTGTTGGGCTCGATCCCAGGAGCCTGGGTCAGGACCAGGCTGAAGGCAGACACTTAAGACGGAGCCACCCAGGCACCCACCAGATGAGATTTCTAATTTTTGTAATTTTTTACATTTACAGGAAAGTCTTTTTGTTTAGTTGCCTAATTAGGAATTGCGTGCTCCAGTTAATAGGAAAACCTAGTTAATTGAAAGTTGTGACCGTTAAGACCTATTTTCAAAGAATAAGAGTATGACAAATACACTGAACACTAAAACTTGTAATTTAATACTTCATCAATCATTGAGAGAATACTTTAAGATTTACTCTCTATTAGAATCCTTCCCAACTACAGTTAGGGTCTATGTGCCTATTCCTACTATTTAGAGAATTACAGTTGATAAAATGTTAACTTGGTTATGTGACTTGGCTCTCCATGAAAGAGGAGAGGCCTTACATCTTGTCTGTTGAAGAAACAAAACCTATTGCATTATGTTTTGGTTAGATAGAAAATTTCATTCTTGTTTTCTAGAGAGGGAGGGGAGGGGCTGAGGGAGAGAGAATCTTAAGCTAATTCCACACTGAGCTTGGAACTCGACGTGGTGCTCTATCTCACCACCCTGAGATCATGACCTGAGCCTAGATATGAGAGCCGGATGCTTGTCTGACTGAGCCACCCGGATGCCCCTAAGACTCTTTTAAGTCTAGAGATGGAGGGAAAGGCTGAGATGGGAGTAGTGAAGAGCAAGCAGAGAGTTTAAGTAGAGAATAGCCTGGAAGACAAATGTGTAAGAAAATTCTGGATGTATAGAGGTAAATAAAATAGACAATGACCAAAAAATTTAGAAGAGATTGAATTAAATAAATTATTTCTTAAAGTTTTGAAATGTCACGAGAAATTCAAACTTAGGATGGCAGATTCTGAGAGAGTATCCCTAAACTAGACAGACAGAAATGATGTTAAAGAAAAAAGTGGAAGGAAAGTAAAAAACACCTAAATGTACAAGAAAGTAATTAAAAATTAAAATGAGTTTGGATCCAGAATTGGTAAGAGCTACAACTTCAGTGTGGTTTATCTTAAATTGTCGACGTCTTACCCAAAACCTACATTTCTTTGTTCTTTTCATGTTATGTTTTTGGTGGGGAAACATAAAGTAAATTCATCTTGCATTCATCAGCTTTTGGTCTTAGAGTAGGAAAATATGGATAAAAATGTTGTTCTACTTGACATGCAAATAAGAGTTTTTGGTCTGTTCTACATGTTGTAAAATTCCTGTGGCATTATTATATGTGGTATCTTGTGCCTGTTATGGAGTTACAGAGAAACTCTTGTCATATGATGTTAAAATGTGAACTGACTCCTTTTAAACATACATACAAGTGGTAATCAGTTTAGGATGTTGGATTCCTCATTTTTCCTTCCCATCCCTGCCACTCTTCCTGTGGGAATGTGTGCATATCCATTTTGCACTTAATAAAGACACTAATCAAGTAGTAAGTAGTGATAAAGATAAAGGAATAGTGGTGGTGGAGAATCACTAAAAAACAGTCACTAATGAGTCTACAATTGTAGGGGCACCTGGATGGCTCAGCTGGTTAAACATCTGCCTGCAGTTGTTGTCATGATCCTGGAGTCCTGGGATCAAGCCCGGAATGGGGCTCCCTGCTCAGTGGTGCGCCTGCTTCTCCCTCTCCCTCTGCCTGCTGCTCCCCCTGCTCATGCTCTCTCACATGCCCACGCCCACTCACTCTCTCTCAAATAATAAATAGGTAAAAATTTGTTTTAAAAGAAGAGTTTACAGTTGTTTATTTTTTACAAGGGATATATTTTTAACAGTGCTAGATATATTCTCAAAATACATTGCTAAATTTGGTGGGAGTTTGGAAGATATATATATATATATATATACACACACACATATATATATACATACATACACATATATACACACACATACATATTTTAAAGGTTTATTTATTTGAGAGAGAGCGAGGAAACACATGTGGGCAAGCAGGGGCAGAAGGAGGGAAGCTCAAGAAGACCCAGTGCTGAGTGCAGAGCTCAGTGCAGGGCTCTCTCCCAGTACCCTGAGATCATGGCCTGAGCTGCAATTCAGAGTCTGATGCTCAACTGACTGAGCCACCCAGGCGCCCCTGGAAGATATATTTTATATATATTTTGTAAGGGGAAAATCTCCAGCTACCTAGTTTTACTTGATGTCAAGGATAAGAAGCTTCTATGGATAGGATATTGTGATCATACCTTTTTCAAGAAGGTAGGTTTTTAAAATTTTTTTTCTTTTTAGTAAAATATGCATTACATAAAAGTTAACATTTTAACCATTTCCAGGTGTACAATTCAGTGACATTAAATACATCCACATTATTGTGGACCCATGACCTCCATCCAGCCCCAGAATTTTATTTCCCCCTCTTTCACAGGAAGATAGATTTTTATTTGTTTATTTTATTTTATTTTTTATTTATTTAAAGGTTTTATTTATTTGACAGAGAGAGACAGCAAAGAGCATGAACAAGGGGAGGGGCAGAGGGAGAAGCAGACTTCCCACTGAGCAGGGAGCCTGACTCAGGGCTCCATCCCAGGACCCTGGGATCATGACCTGAGCCGAAGACAGATGCTTAATCTACTGAGCCACCCAAGCACCCCAAGAAGATAGATTTGTAAATGACATTTTGTGACCAGATGAGAACCAGGCAGTAAGTAGTTCATTATCTAGCCAGTAGGCTTGGTGTTAGGAATAGAGATATTAGAGACCCACTAAAGCTAGCTCAAGAAAGAAGGATGTTACTGTAAATGCACAGGTCCTTCTTGAGAATCTTTACACGTTGGTCGTCTTGGGACAGGGCTTCTGGACTGCAGAACCCTATAAGGAGTGCTTGTGGTCTGTCTTGCACCAGGGAGTTGCCTCTAAGTGTTTGTCCGCACTACTTCCTGTGTGTCTTCATACCCAGGGCTTCCTCATAACCTCCACATCCAGGGGCCTGTGGTGGTCTTCACAGCTCTGGATCTGTGTGAGGTTTTTGGTGTGGTGCCCCCACACCAGCTTGCAGACACTGGTTCTTCGTTCATATTTCAGAGCGTCTGAGGCACCATGTGGGGGAAGCAAGCCCCAGTCTAGGAAGGACTGGATTTTCACCCTGTTTTTACATGGTGAAGAAAACTGGTTGACATTTGATTCTTTGTTGTTCTAGAGTACATCTGAGTCTTTAAGAAGCAAATGTCATGAAAATGCAGCTTTAGGATAATTCTTATATCACTTTGATGTTTGACTAAGCGTTTCAAAGCCATTTGTGTGTTCCTAAAGAGGTTTAAAATTGCATGCCAACACTTGACAGTAGTTTTTAGCCTTGAAGAAGTTTCGCCTTGAGAACACTGAAGTTGTTCAGGAAGACTCAGTTGCACCAGTGAGCGTAACCTGTTCCTGGCCACAGCTATGCATACAGCTTACTCATTTTGGCAGGAAAGTCCTGCTCTTCAGATTGAAAAATTAGAACATCATTACAGAAAATGGATTTTTTATTTTAAACCTTGGAGCGGAAATGCTGCGTGGCTTCATGCTGGCTAGGAGACACCTTATGTATCATTAACTCACTGGCCAATGGCCTTTGTCAATACACCCAAATGAGCAGTGTCTCTTCTGATCCTGGACGACTGGAGCCCAGAGAAGGAGCAACATGGCAATGATGCTGGAGGGGCAGGCAACCCCTCCCAGGTTTAGCCCTGCCACTCCGTGTGTGCCTGCTTTGGGGACACTGGTTATGTGATGAGCTCTCTTCCATTGGAGTTTCAAGCACCCTTGAATTGAGAGAAGGGGCTATATGTTTAGAGTTGGAGAAGTTATAGACTTTCGGAGCTACTTGTACTCATTTGTTCCGTCTTTGAACTGGGATTATCTGTACAAGCACTGCTTGACCGGTAGTTCTCTCCCAAGATCACATTACAGTAGTGGTCTTCTTCTGGGAGTGGTTTTACCTCTCGGAGGGATATTTGGCAGTCTGGATGCATTTTCTTTGTCAAAGCTGGGGAAGGGTGTTGCTCCTGGCATCTAATAGGTGAAGGTCATGATGCTGTTAAATATCCTACAAGGCACAGGAAAGCTCCCTACTGCAAAGACAACACAGAATGTTGATGGTGCTGAGGTTCAGAAGGCATTACAGAAAGGCACTGGCTAACATCTTCTTAGTAGGAGGCAGAAGATGGCAAAAGTCTGGTATGAATTGGGGAAAGCACAGAGGCCCAATACTATCTAGCATTAATAAGGTTAACATTCACACAATCTGCACTGTGACGTTAGTACTTTCTCTTACCATCCATGGGTGAGAAGAGGAAAACCCAGAGTAGGAATAACCTTCTTCCTAAATTGTTTAATTGGAAGCAAGGTGAGACGGCTGAGATAGATGGAACTAAGGTCAACTGGAAAAATTGGGATTTCCTTAAGGGTGTAGTTTGGGACTAGATAGAATCCAGGATGAAGGGCAGAAAGTTAAAGGACAGTGCATTTGTCTGTTTAGTGAATTTTCATTGGTTTTATTTTATCCCTGCTAGGGAATCTGAGATTTTTTTTTTAAGATTTTATTTATTTATTTGACAGATAGAGATTATAAGTAGGCAAGAGAGGCAGGCATGAAGAGAGAGGAGGAAGCAGGCTCAGAGAGCCTGATGTGGGGCTCAATCCCAGGACCCTGGGATCATGACCTAGGCCGAAAGCAGCAGGCTTTAACCCACTGAGCCACCCAGGCGCCCCGGGAATCTGAGATTTTTGAAAAAGGACTAAGGACATATACACTTCTTTACAGGAGGATACACTCATACACTCATCCTCAAGTCAAGAAATCCTAAGATCGTTCCAGACAATTGACACCTCTGATTAGAGCCCCCTTCCAGCTTCTGGGTTCATTGCCTGCTGTATTGTCTTTATGTTTACCACAGTGGCTGGTCTATCAGGTTTTATGGTTTTCCTTCCAATGCCTTTCCTTCCTTCCAATGCCTCCATTTATAAAATGTTATTAACCCGTATGAGGGGATTAAGTTAAATAACTGGCAGAGAAGAACTCATAAGATGAATTGAGTGATTCTGAAGTTTATGAATGTAGTAGATGGCATCGATAGCTTGAGGCTTCACCTGTTTTTATACTCATCTAGACTTGATCTAGAGGATTAGGTTCCCTTCTGCTTGACATGGTCTGATATTCACCAAGCCCAAGAGGTTTACCTGTTTGATATGTACTGGTCTTCAAAGGTTAGGCTCTGATCTCATCAGCTCCGTTAAGAGCATTTCTGGAAATGTGAGTGCTTCCACTGGTCATTAAGTTTGCTCCCCCTGGTTTAACTCTGTATTATGTCTTGTGCTGTGGGGCCCGTGCTTGTGTCATGTATGCATGTCGTCTTCCCTTCATCTGTAATGAAAGATCTTTGTGGATAGAGCTCCCGACTTCCTTTGGTGGTTAGCATGCTGCAGGTGCTTAATAAGTGCTTATTGTTTAGTGGATTGTGTGAGATATTCTATTTCTTTAGAAATTACATCAAAATAATATGCACAAAGGCAGTCACAATAATGGGATAGTTAAGAAAAAAAAAAAAAAACTTGAGAAGGTTAATTACTACTGGCCGTCCTAACATGGGGTTACATGGAAGTGGTAGGTTTTAAAAATAGTATCAGAACATATGCAGAAGTGAACGCTATCCCTGAATAGCAGTAGTTTCTCAACCGAGGGACATTTTGCCCCCAGAGGACATTTGGCAATGTCTGCAGATACTCTTTGGTTGACAGTTGGTGGGATACTACTGGTATCTAGTGGGTAGAGGCCAAGTATGCGTCTCAACACCCTAAATGCCCACGGCAGTTCCCCACAACAGTGTGGTCTGGCCTCAAATGTGAATAGTGCCACATTTGAAACACCCCTATCCATAGACTTGTGAGGACACCACCATGAGCGTCCTTCACCACCTAAAGGAATGAGAACAAGCAAAAAAGCAGTGCCTATTTTTATACGGAAGAAACAGTTCTGTGTTACAAACTCCGGAACAGTGGGAACTGCAGCTTTATACATAAACCAGCATGGTCCGACAGTTAAAAAGCTGTGTGATAGCTAGCTGCTTGTGTAATAAACGGATTTGGCCATGACTTTAGGAGGAGAGGACGATAAGTTGAGAGAATTCTTTGAAGTCGGAATGCACCTTTCCATGATTTTAGAAAATGAGAGGACTTTGCTAACCCAGAAAGATGTATTTGGATATTGCATTTTGAAAGTTACGTTTTTAATAGGCTGGAATTCGTCTGAGGGTTTTGATAATGTTAGAATGCCGAAGCATGCATCTTTGTTTTTTCAAATATTTTTAAAGCTTCCTTGAAGAATACTTGATAATTTTTAAGGTATAAGAATAGTATGCTTTCCCTCCTGAAATTAACTTTGCCAAGTACTTTTGCTGCATTTAGTGGCAGAATGATACAGTGGGCAGTTAGTTCACAGAGGGATCCTAGGCAGGTCGCCTTGACCTTGCCTCCCCACTCCCCCCACCCCCACCATTTCCTCATTTTCAAAAAGGAGGACTAAGACTTGATGACCTTTGGCTTTAAAATCCTGTGTTCCTATAGTTTTAGTATCAGATAGTTAAAAAAAAAAAAAAAGAGAGAGAGAGATTGTTTGTGCAAACAATCTCTTTTATGAGAGAAGTTTTGAAGGCATCAATTATTCCAGTTTGTTTCTTAGAAACTAAAGAAATAATCCTTTCTACAAAGGCTCACTCCCAATGTTTGAAGAAAGAAAGGAATTCCTGTTATAAATAAAAGTTGTCCCCACCTCCAAACAAAATAAAAAGTGTCGAATAAGATTTACAGCTGATTTTAAGATGGCATTGTTAGCTAATTTTGAAAATTTTGCCCATTTTCTTTGATTTTTTATACTTAAGTATAAAGAAAACATTTTAATAGTACTAATACTGAGTTTTTCACACAATTAGGGTTTAGCTCCATGCTTCCAGAAATTTGCTATTTGTAGAGGTAAAACACATTTGAAAGCTTTATTATGGTTTTTAGTCTACCATTTAGTAGGTTATTGGGCTCTGGATGAAAGGATGAAGCTTTCCTATTTGTTGCATGGAAAATGAAATGGAACCTTGAAGTTTCCTCCTTTTTCCTAAAGTGGCAATTCAGGTACTCACAAAATTGGGGATGTTGTAATATCCCAAGAAATGAAGCTTGCTTTTTTGGTATCTCTCTATTCTGAAGAGACTGGGAAGTTGGTTCTGGCATATTCCAGTTTCCACAGGGGCATATTCTAGAACTTGGGTGTCAGGATTGCCTGATTTTAAGATGCTTTTTGGATGGACCCAAAGAATGCTAAGGCTTCCAGCTACGGTTTGGATCTCATTCCCAGAGTTAACATTGCCTACAGGGAATAGCACTATGTAACATCGGATACAGTCATAAAATAGTGCCTTACATGACTTTCCGCCTCGCAGAGGTTAACAAAACACCTCCTGAGTGCGAGGCACTTACCGTAAGCACCATAAGTAATATGTACACTGGGGAGTCAGAAGGTGAATTAATGGTTCCTATTTTCAGTGAGTTCAGGACCTAGTAAGAAGAAAGAGATGAGACCCCTGCAAATTACTGTAATACAAAGAATAAAGTAATATGGATCATTCGCAGTCACATATACAATTCTAGGCTACCGCAGAAGGCAGAATTATTTAACTTGTGGCAACAGGAAAGTTAGACTCCACAGAAGAGGTAGACAATGAGCAGAATCACAAAAGTGGAGATGAACAGCGTACCATGCATGCCAGTTGAGTCTGAGGTGTTGAGTTGACCCAAGCAGTGGTAGGAATAATAATAGAATAATAGAATAAATCAGGTTGAAATAGAATCTAGAGACAAGCAAGCTAGTTAGGAGATAGAGCATTTCTGGGGGAGAGAGAAAGAAAATGGTGGCCTAAATTGGGATAGTTTCCTCGAAATGAGAGGAAGTGTTAAGTATGAGAGTTGAGTGCAAGAATTGGCCAGTCTGGGTAGCTAGTTGGGTGTGAGCATGGCCATAGTGTCAGCAAGATGAATTGGGGGTGGTTAGCGTACATGAGAGAATGGTGGCTCTCCTGTTAGAAATAGGACTCCCAGGAGAAGGAGCAGGTTTGAGGGATACCAGTGAGTTCTGTTTTGAACATGTTGATTTATATGTGCTCTCAAGAAGTAGCCAAGGCAGAGTTAGAGTTGAAGTACAGGAAATTGCAAGCTCCAGAGAGGAGTCCAAAAAGCCTGTGACATTCTTAAAGGAGACCTAGATCTTTTTAAAATTTTTAATTAACATATAATGTATTATTTACTTCAGGGGTACAGGTCTGTGAATCTTCTGTGTTACACAATTCACAGCACTCACCATAGCCCATACCCTCTCTGATGTCCATAACCCAGCCACTCTATCCCCCCTCCCCAACTCACCCCCAACAGCCCTCAGTTTGTTTCCTGAGATTCTAGATCTTTTTGAGTCCCACATTTGGAATACCACATTGCACATAATGTGCCCACCTGCAGGGAGCAACCCACATACGCCCCATGTGGAAACTGAGCACACGAGTAGGCTTGTGTCACCAACTTGTTAAACGACTTGTTAACACCCATCAGTTTTCACAGGCACAGGTGTTTTCAAATCATGCCTCAAAACAGTTGCTCTCTGTAGTAGATCCTTAAGGTCACTGTCAAATCGGATACCCCAGATTAAATCAGTGACTGAGCAAGAGCACCCATATGTTGAAGGGAAAAATAAGACTGAGAATGGAACCTTGAGATTACATGCATTTAGGACTGAGGGAGGAAGAAGGTCAGAGAGGGCAGAGACCAAAGAAGTAGAGGAAGAAATGCAAGAAGGCGCAGGGAAGTCTTGGGAGGGGAGAGTTTCGAGGCGAAGGAGGCATTACCTTCAGGTATCTCAGCACTGTCCGGAGCTTGAAGAGATTGCATTTAGTAGTAGGAAGTTACCAGTATGTCTTTGAGAGACATACTGGAAGAGCAGGGTTGTGGGCGGTGGGGGGGGGGGGGGGGGGAAGCGCAGATAACAAAGGAATAAGGACGTGTACCACAGAATGTAGACTATGATTAAATAAACTGAAGGGGTGAAATGTTGATAGAAAGACAACCAGGTTGAAATAAAAGTGGTTTAACATTTTTAGCTTCCTTATACAAATATGAGTGTGTTTATAGATGCAGAGGAGAGATTGGAGAGCTATGATAAAGAGTACAAATTGAGGGGCACCTGGGTGGCTTAGAGAGTTAAGCATTTGCCTTCAGCTCAGGTCATGATCCCAGGGTCCTGGGATTGAGTCCCACATGGGGCTCTCTGCTTGGTGGGGAGTCTGCTTCTCCGTTAACTTCTCTGTGGGCTCTCTCTCTCTCTCTCCCTCTCAAATAAATAAATCTTTTTAGAAAAGAGTAAAAATTGATGAAATGAGGACTTAGCAGAGGGTGGAGGGCACAGTTGGTGGGGGATACATACCTCTTCTTGACGAGGAGGATACTTTGCTGTGAAACATGAGAGACAGAAGACCCAGGGATGAGGCAAATGGCTTTGATTTTCTTCTGTTATAAGGAAGCACCATATGCAGAGAGCAGAGAGGAATTGGGAGCCCTAAGTGAAGGCTGAAGGAAGTATCTGGAATTAGGTAGAGATGATGGAGGAAGAAAAGCCACATGTTGAAGACAAGGAAGTGGAGAAATAGGCTGTCCTAAGGGGACCTGCACAGGTGGAGGAATCGAAAGTGATTAACATCCCTGAAGTCCCTACTAAGCCTTAGAGAGAGTGTCCTTCATTCACCTAGAAATGAAGGCTTTATAATGTGCTAAATGTATGCATCAAGAGAAGCCTTATGCTTAAAAACAATTGTTCTAATAAATGAAATAAAAACTAAAATTCTAAGAATAAGTCATGTTCATCATCATCATTACCATCTCACAACTAATCTTTAACTAAACACTTAACATGTCCGAAACCCGATTTTGCCTGTTGTGAATGGTTTCATTTTTGCAGCAACTCTGCTATGTGGGTGAATTTACCTTAAAGTAAGTAGTTTCTTGTTTTGTGGTCTTTGTTTATTGTACATATATGTATACATTGTATACAATATTGTATAAATTGTGTATACATACACAGAGACACACACAGATAATTTTTTGGCCTATACGAAGAGTAGATTAATTAACTTAGGTGTAGATACTTAAAAATTGCGTGGGATGTTTGTAAAAATCAGGGTGACATATTTTATAAAAAATATAAAGTATTTAAAGAGCTCTTACATAGCCAGTCTGTGAAAATTTATGCTCATTCAGCAGCACATATACTATAATCAGAATGATACAAAGATTAGCATGGCCCTGCACAAGGATGACATGTAGATTTGTGAAGCGATCCATATTAAAAAAGAAATTAATCCTCTTGATTGGGCTTAGTAAGAAGTGGGTGAGCCTTCCATAAAACAGCTACTATTTGTTGAATTCCTTTTTCCTCAAAATGTTAACTTAAGTGCGGAAATGCAAAAGAAGAGATTTTTTTTTTTTTAAGATTTTATTTTTTTTTTTTTTAATTTGACAGAGAGAGATCACAAGTAGGCAGAGAGGCAGGCAGAGAGAGAGAGGAGGAAGCAGGCTCCCTGTGGAGCAGAGAGCCTGATGCGGGACTCGATCCCAGGACCCTGAGATCATGACCTGAGCCGAAGGCAGTGGCTTAACCCACTGAGCCACCCAGGCGCCCCAAAAGAAGAGATTTAATACAGCATTTTGACATTTGACACTTTAGAATAATTTCATTAGATCATCAAGCTCTGAATTATTGAAGATTGTTCTGCTGTAAACAGTTCTTTCCATTATCTTTCTTTGAATTAGAAAAAGTTGTCTGCCATTTGCCTAGAAAAAGATAAATGTATTATGTTCTAAAATATACAAAGATTTTGGCATTATGTCTTCTCTGCTTTTTATTAATGAATGCTTTTGTTTAGTCTTACATCAGACGAATAGAACAGATTTGTGTTTTGAATAGTTTAAAGCCAGGAACACAATTCTCTGTAACTGCATTGGCAGAAATTCACTTGAAAAGTCGAATCTCACCCGGGAAGAGTCATTTTCAATCTTCCTTCTACCCCAGCATACCCAGGCAAGGAAGTAGGCTCTTAAGGTATAGTGGCTGCCGGAGATAGTGAACCCAATAATGCGGGGACAGTTTTGCTAATTGGCATATCTCCAGTGTTGGCACATCCAAGGTGCTCAGGAACCTACTCTTGATGAATTGGTTGATTCTCAGTGGAGGGAAAGGAAGAATGTTCGACAAGGCCCACGAGGGATTCTATAGTGTTTGGTCCTCACCGTTCAGCACTTCCCACCCCATGAGGCAGTTCATTCAGTATCCGCTAAGTCTAAGTATTTGCCTTCTCAGAAGTGCTCCTATGTGCTGCCCAAAGAGATGGTCACTTTCAAAGTTTTTCCAGCAAACCTGGGTGAATATGTGCGAGGTACTGTCTTACGGTTCAAAAGTTGCATGAATTAGAAGTCAAAATGCAGAAACATTCTGTTAACAGTGTGAAGAAAAAGTATGTCTCAAGGTCAAGGTAACCACGGTTGCCTTTTCAGGAGTCAGTGAGAATGATGGCTGGCTGCCCAGAGACAGCGAGCCAATTCTGTGGTGTGGTTGCCATGTTCCAGGATCTGCCTGGCATTAAAGGCTGGAAGCCCAATTTTATTAGTAAACCTAGAGGGATTGAGAGCCCAGGGATGACAGATTCATGCCAGCCTCATAAGAAACTGAGGCTTGAACCAAAATGTTAATTTACTCTTTTCCAATAAAAGCTGTACTTCTCAAGTGTGCTCAGATCTGCCAACCGAGGCACTGCCTTTCCTTGTACACTTATCCGTGGCGGAGCCAGAGGACGGCGGGGCAGTCGGACCTGGTATGTGGCGCCCCTGCTGGGAGGTGGCTAAGGATCTTAATGTCTTGGGGGCCTTCCAGCCCTGCGCTCAGCGCAGCCATCGTGACTAGAGGGGAGGAAGTGCTGTTAGTCACACAAACTCCCTCACCTGTGACAGGGTCCGAGCCACACTGCCAACTTGGGTCTTTCCCAGAGTTGGCTTTTGTAAAGATGAAATACCAGCTTTCTGTAGACGTAAGTTGGATTGAGTAACTGTGCTCTGTTAGTTGCCATCACAGCCCTGTCCCTTAGATTTGAGGTGCTCCTCATCTATTGGTCTTGGCTGTTGGCAATCTCATCCTCGTCACTTACATTTGGATTTTCCCGGCTTCTCAGAGTTGTTCCTTCGTTTGACTCGGGGGCTAACATGTTTTCTGGCCCCTTACGCACACTGTTGTGTCTCTTCATTCACCTGAGATCCCTGACTGAAAACTAACCTCTAACAGATAACTTTACGGCATATCCTTTAACAGTGGCATTTGAAAAATGTGCAGCTGGTATGTAAGTGAAGTATTTTAGAGGTTTCTAGTATTTTATTTACCTCTGTGGTTAACAGGTACTAAAGTATAAATTCTGTACTTTGCTGTTCTAGAATTTCCATGGGTGATTTTCTTCCGAGTATCTAAAAACTAAGGTGTATCTATTGAAGGGGGAATGTCCTACTCTTACCAACTGAGTTTTTCTTTAAGAAACTGCTGTTCTAAAGGGGCGCCTGGGTGGCTCAGTGGGTTAAGCCGCTGCCTTCGGCTCAGGTCATGATCTCAGGGTCCTGGGATGGAGGCCCGCATCGGGCTCTCTGCTCAGCAGGGAGCCTGCTTCCCTCTCTCTCTCTCTCTGCCTGCCTCTCCATCTACTTGTGATTTCTCTCTGTCAAATAAATAAATAAAATCTTTAAAAAAAAAAAAAAAGAAACTGCTGTTCTAATTCTGAAAGGGAAATATATGCTGTATTTGAAAAATGTAGAAAAGAGAAGTGAAATATCAAAGAAGGAGGTCAGGATCAATAAAATACAGTAAATAAACAGTATTTATACATTTAACCACTTGCAAAACAGGATTATCTCTCAGGTTATTCAATAAGGATGACTAGAAGGACTGAGAAGAGACTGTATGAACTCTCATGTATTAATTACCCTTCTAGGATGTCAGATCAGGTCAGTAAAAACTGTGATGTCCTAGAGCAACTTGTTACCTGCTCATTTCTCTGTTACATAAAGGGGGCTGTATAGCCAGTTTTGCTTTTTGGCTTTACTTTTAACAAAGAAATAGAAGCTAAGAGGGCAGTGATTAACTAACTACATATCTGCAACCTTTTAGAAGTTGTGTAAGTATTGTCTACTCCCAAGGTCCTAGTTTTCAAAACTATTGTTCATTATCCAGCAAAATGGAAATATTTTAAGTGATATCCTATTAACAGCCAGGAAATGCTTACACTGACGTTAGCAGATTCGTGTTCAGTCAGCCAGTGCTGAGCTCTAACCTTTGTGTATACTGCTTCCATAGGCATAATGTAAAAATCCATAAAATTCTGACACAAGAGAAACTGGTTACATTAAAATACATGGGTAGGTGTGCTTAGAGAAGTGGACAGAATCATGGATGGGTTTATTGGTGTGTCAGGATTGACACTTGGAAGAAGCAGAAGATGTGTGCTGTGGTGTAGGTTAGCTATCTTTTGTTGTTCTCATAGTGCTCTGAACCCACATTGGGGCAGGGATTATCTTGGATGCGATCTAGGATATTGAGGTTGTTTGTTTCCAGAAGCTCTCATTCTGTAGTTCCTTGGAAATTTCTCAAAATGTTGGAAGAGTGAAACATGCTGTCATGTTAAAACATTTTGTGACCTAGTTTAGGCTTAAGTATACTTTTGTAACTGGCAAACACACAGGGGATTTAGGCTTTGCTCTAATAGCTACGTGAACTCAAATATATGCCGAACGTGGATTGCTCTGAAGGCGATGGATCACAGGTTAGTAGGTCTAGACCTTGAGCAAGACATTCCTTGGAGTTAAGGGGAGATTTATATTAAAGAGTAGCAAATTGTTTCCCTCTTTTGGAAATAAACAGAATCACTCTCTGATGATAAAATATTTCTTTAGCATGTCAAGATAGTTACTAAGAAAGGAGGGGGGAAATGGGGATAACTTATAAGCCCCATAGGGGCTTACTGTTTAGGAAATGAAATGTATTTAATAAAAGCGCAATAGGCTTATATACCGTGTGACGCGAAAATAATGAGACATAGAAAAAAATGAAAAACACCAGACTAGAGCTTATATGGCCAAATAAATCTTGTCCCACAGGAGGCAGTCCAGTGTTTCTAGCTCTGTTCTAATTGAGCAAAACGTTTTCAGACTCTTTTGAAAGTGTCTTCAGAACTGTTTTATGAGCCAAACCCCCAAATCAACATCTTTACTTTATTATCACACCTCTTTTTGGACCCAAAAGAATGTTACTCAGCCTGATCCCCCACTTAATTTATCAGACTTGGCTCAGTCTACTTCCAGAATACAGTGTGCTTTTTGATAGGACAATTGAATAATTTTATTCATTTATTTATTCACTCAGTGAAGGAGGCTGAGTGCCTTCATTGAGTCAGGTGTGCTGGGATGACACATGAGAGTCTGACCCTGGAAATGGGAGGGGAGAAGGAAGATCAGCGAGGACCAGAGAAGATACCTTGAGTAGTCTTTGCACAGGAGCAGGAGGTTACCAGATGGACAGAGATACCAGTTCGTGCTAGAATCTAGTTAAAAGATGAAAATGAGGGGCGCCTGGGCAGCTCAGTCAGTTAAGCAGCTGCCTTCAGCTCAGGTCATGATCCCAGGGTGCTGGGATCGAGCCCTCTGTTGGGCTCCCAGCTCAGCGGGGAGTCTGCTTTTCCCTGTCTCTCTTCTCCTCTCTCCACACCCCCGCCCCCACTCATGCGTGTTCCCTCTCTTGCTCTGCTCTTCCTCTCAAATAAATAAAAGTTTTTAAATGATGAGAATGGATTGGTAATTAGGGTGAGATCGTGAAGGCCTTAGTAAGCCGTGGAATGGAAGGTACAGTGGTTAAGAGTGAGGGTTCTCCTGCCTGATTATCTGAGTTCAAATTCTGGCTCCTTCCTTTATAAGCTTTATGACACTGGGCAATCTCTGAATCTTCCAGCCTTAGTTCTTTTCATCTGTAAAAGAGATGATGCCCACTTTATAGGGTTAAGAGGTTTAAATACATAGACACAGATAAAGTTCTTTTTTTAGGGGCCCTGGGTGGCTCAGTCGGTTGAGCATCTGCCTTCTGCTCAGATCATGATCCCAGGGTCCTGAGATGGAGCCCTGGGTCGGACTCCCTGCTGAGTGGGGAGCCTGCTTCCCCCTCTGCCTGCTGCTCCCCCTGCTTGTGCACTCTTTCTCTCACTCTCTATCTCAAATAAATAAAATCCTTTTTTTTTAGTTCTTTTTTAAATTTTTATTTAATTTTTTTTTTCAGATAAAGTTCTTAATCATGTCTAACATATATAGTAAATACTCAGTAAATGTTAGATTTTTGTCCTGCTGCTTTGTCCTGTGGGCAGGAAACAATAATGGAAGTATTTTAAAGAGCGTAATATACTTTTTTGCCTTGTGTAGCATTAACTCCTCCTCTCTTCTTGAGGTAGTCTCTTCCCTCATTTTTTCTTTTTCAAATAGCTTTTTGACACATAGTTGACATGCCATACAGTTCCCCCATTGGAAGTGGGTGATTCAGTGATTTTAGTGTATTCACAGGGTTGTGCAACCTATCACCATAATCTAATTTTAGAACATTTTCATTCCCCCTAAAAGAAACACCATCCCCATTAGCAGTCAATCCCTGTTTCTTCCATCCACCTGCTACCACTCACCCTAGGCAACCTCTGATTTACTTTCTGTTCTTAAAGATTAGCCTACTCTGGCCATTTCATATACATGGAATCATTCAATACATAGTCTTTTAGGACTGTCTTCTTTCACTTAACATACGGTTTTCAGGAGTTACCCACATTGTAGCATGTATTGGTCGCTCTTTTTTGGAATGGAATGGTACCCCACTATATGTGTATTGCACATTTTATTTATTTATCACATTTTATTATTTATCATCCACTGATAGACCCTTTGGGTTGTTTCGAGTTGTTGGTTATTACGAGTCTTGGAGCTGTGAACTTTCCTGTGCTAGTCGTTGTGCAGACATGTGTTTTCATTTCTCTTAGGCATATATCGAGGAATAGAATTAATGCAGCAACTCTATGCCTAAGAGTTTGAGGAACTGCCAGACTGTTTCTGCAGAGTGGCTGCACCTAATTACATCGCTGGTGTAGAACCGTATGAGGGTTCCACTTTCTCTCCATCTTTGCCAATATTTTTATTATCTTTTTAATTTTAGTGGTCTTGGTATATATGAGGTGGTATCTTGTGGTTCTGCTTTGCATTTGTCTAGTGACTAATGATGTGTGAACATCTTCTCCTGTGCTTTTTGGCCCTTATTGAAATGTCTATTCAAATCCTTTCCCTGGTTTTTTTTTTTTTTTTTTTAATTTCACTTTATTTTCAGCTTTATTGAGGTATAACCTTGGCCCATTTTTAAGTTGGGTTGTCTTTTGATTATTGGGTTGCAAGGAGTTTTTCATGTATTCTAGTTCCAAGACTCTTACCAGATACATGATTTGCAAATAGTTTGTCCCCATCTTTGGGTTGGCACCTCATTTTCTTGATGATGTCCTTTATAGCCCCAAGGACTTTATAGGCCCTTGGTGCTATAAAGGACATCATCTGACGAATCCAGTTTACCTATTCTTTCTTTTGTTGTTTTTGCCTTCGGTGTCCTATCCAAGATAACCATAGCCTAACTCAAGGTCATGAAGCTTTACTCTTAACGTTGTTTTCTAAGAGTTTTATAGCTTTAGCTCTCACAGTTAGGTTTGTGATCCATTTTGAGTTAATTTTTATGTTTGTTTTAAGGTACGGATCCAACTTCAGTATTTGGTATGTGACTGTCCAGTTATTATGGCATTGTTCCTCAAAGAGTCTATCCTTTCCCCCATCTTTTTTGGGCACGCTTGTTGGAAATCAGTTGAGCACACACACTAGAGTTAATTTCTGGACTCTTCATTCTCTTCTGTTGCTCTATATGTGTGTCTTTACGGCAGTACCACCCTGTCTTGAGTTCTATAGTGTCTAGTAGTTCTATAGTAGTTCTGTAGTATCCAGCTTTTTCTTTCTCAAGATTATTTTGGCTATTCTGGGTCCCTCGCATTTCTGTATGAGCTTTAGGGTCAGCTTGTTGTCAGTTTCTGCTAACAGTCTGGGATTCTGATACAGATTGCATGGAAGCCACAGATCAATTTTGGGAGTACTGCCCCTTAACACCAAGTCCCTCCCTCTCGTGAATACATATGTCTTTCCACTTATGTAGATCCTCTTTAATTTCTCTTAACATTGTTAGTTTTCAGCGTGCAGTGAACTTCTTTTCTTAAATTTATTCTTATTTTGTTCTTTTTTTGATGCTCTTGTAAGTGAAATTATTTTCTTAATTACCTTGTTTTCTTGGTGACAACATTTTCTCAGCTGCGTTCTTGCCCGTCTCTGATTTGCTCAGGGGTGCTGCTCTTTCTGTTGCATCTTAACAGTCCCCAGGATTCTGACTTTCCAAACTGTTACTGGACCCGTATCCAAAGCTCCAAGTGTGTGTTTACAGTTCTTCCTTGGATTCCTAGGGATTCTACCTCCTAGATGTTACCATAGGAATATAAATTACTGGGCATAGAACCTAGCATGGGGCTTGATCCCAGGACACCAAGATCACTACATGGGCGGAAACCAAGCATCAGACACTTAACTGACTTTGCCACCCAGGCGTCCCTGGATCAAGAACTTTATTAAAGTACATGCATTTTGATTCAGAAAAGTATGTAAGTTTTGATTTTTGCAATGTCACGTACATTACCATCAGGTAATGAGCCAATGTTACAAGAATGGGGGAATGGTTGAATAAGTCACATAAATTTAGTGCAATTTAAAAGTGGCTTTATCATATGTAAGCATGCATATAGAGAGACTTGTGAAAGCATCTGATAGTTGGTGAAATATTTTAATTACAAAACATTTATATAAAAGTGTGATTCTCTTTTTGTTAGCAACAATAGAAAATAAGCTCCAAGGGAGCAGGGATCTTGTCTCACTGACATTGATACCCCGAGAAGAGAGTAGGAGCTCAGTAAATATTTGTTTGTGGTATTGGTCTCACTTTTTTTACTGCTTCTCTTGCCTTAATCTGTCTGTATTTCTTAACTTGGGCTTCTGCAGACACTTCCAACTTGTTTTCCTCGCCTCCAGTTTTATCCCCTACCGTCTAACTTCTGCTCTACAGTCAAAGTGTATTTCCAAGTGGTAAATGTGGCCATGGCATTGCCTACTGTAAGTAACATCCTTTGGTTCTTCCCCAGTGCTCCTAAGATAATTTCCAGACTTCTAGCCTGGATTACCAACCCCTTTGTAATTTCACTTCTGTGTACTTTTCTAGCTCTTCTCTTGCCATTTTCCAAGATAATCACCATGTCATGCCAAACTATCCACAATTCCCCAAATATGAATTTTCCTGCATACCTACCTACCTTTGGACATGCTGTTCCTTCTGCTCAGACCATGCCAAACTTTCCTTGTTTATTGGCAAATTCCAGATCATCCTTTGAGATCCTGTGCCCCAGCTACACCCCTCTCTAGCGGCATAGGAGTGCCTCTTCTGCAGGGCTTCCATAACTCCTGAACTCTTTTGTAACCCTTAATGTACAGGAGATAGACATCTCTTTAGGGCTAGTGAGTTAGTGAGGGCAGGGACTCTATATTCTAATGCCTTTAACTCATCATCTTACTGTTGAACGGACTTCTGCTTTATCTCCCTCTCAGGGCTTCCCAGTTTGGGTCTGAGGCCTGGTACCAATTTCCTTTCATCTGTGATGAAATTAGAAAAATAAGGGCCCTGTGGTGAATTTTTCAGAAAGCTAAATCTGTTTACATTTTGGGTGTTAAAATGTGCTTTTTCTAATGAAATGATGTTGGTAGTAGATGGTAGGGTACATTTATGTCTTCAGTTGACAACATTCTGTCAGAGCCCAAAATTTGTTGGAAATTTTACAGTTCCCTGAAAACCAAAGGTCTGGGAACAGTGCTGTATCTCATGGGGTGGCACCAAGTCCCCAAAGTCAAAAGCCTATGAGTCATCCTTGGCTTCTCCTCCTTCCTCATCCCTCCACCCCCGCCACATTCAGACACTTAGCAAGTCCTGCCAACTCAACCTCCTAAATATTTCTGGAATCTGCACTCTCCTCTCCGTCCTTGCTGCCAATTCCTTAGGACAGGCCCTCTTTATTTTCTCTGTACAACTGCAACAGTCTCCTGACTGGTCTTCTTGCCACTGTTCCCCTCTTACCCATGCCCATCAGAATGAGCCGTTTAAAAAATCAGAAGCAGGTAATCTGTTTTCCACAGGATGAAAGTTTCTTATGGCATGCAAGGTTTTTCTCTAGTGGGACTTCTTGCTATCCTCTGTTCACACTGTCTCCTGCCCTTTCTTTACCACTTTTCTTGGGCAACTTCTAGGTAAGTTCAGTTGTCACTTCCTCTGTGAACTCTTTCCTGCAAGTCTGAGTTAGGTGCTCTTTATTACTCTTAAAATACCTTGTATATCTCTCTACCTCAGCATTTCCACATTAGTTGATAATTCATCTTTTCATGTCTGCCTGCCCACTAGACTCTGAACAGCTTAAGAAAATGTCTTTCTTCCTTTCATCTTTCTATCCCTAGCACACCCCGTACAATGCTAGAAAATAACAAATACTAAGTAAACATTTGTTGGCCAAAAACATTTGTTTGGTCTTACAATTGGGTGTACAATGTGGAAGGTTTATGGACCAGAGTGAGGGGCTGAGTACAGAAGTCTCCACAAGGCAGTGAATGGGATAAAGGCCTTCTATGGAGGTTTAGACAAGAGTGATGGGTACCTGAACTCAGGAAGTAGCAGTGGATAGAGAAACATTTAGGTGGTGGAATTGGTGCTTGGTTAGATGTATGAGGTCATGGAAGAACCTAGGATTACTTGAAGGTTTCTGGGCTTAGAAAATTGGTTGGTTGGTGGTGTGGTTCACCAACAGGGGTAAGTTCTGTTCTAGACACTATGAAATTGATGTTGAGAATATTGGTTCAAGTTGTCCAAGCGGTGACTGACTGACTGTGGCATTTGTGGAAAGAACTGTTTTGGAGAGAGAGGCTGGGAATTCTGCAACCTGTAGGTACTATATAAAGTCTTGGCCACAGGGGAGATAATTATCATTTGTTGTTGGCTATGTCGCAGAGGTGGTGGTGCACTGGGTGGGAAAAGAATGGGACCATGAGCTTCTAGATGCTGGAGGTCCAGATCAAGGAGAAAGAAGCATGTGAAGGTTTTAATTGAAATCCAGGTTAAGTGTCTTACAGTTTCCATCTATCAGATGAAAGTAATAATAACCACTTCATTGGGATATTAAAGGAATTCAATGAGTTTGCATGTGAAAAGTCTCAGGTACGGTCCTAGGCTCACTCTAGGGGCTCATAAATGATAGAGAAAAGATTCATGAAAATATTTCTCAGGACCTGGATAGTTTCAAAACAATTTTTCTTAGTGATTACATTGGAAATTATAGTTAATATCTTAAACCTAAAACAATTTAGTTTTAAATAACACAAACTTAGCTTGTATAGTGTATAGAAACCATTTTTCCTATACAGCTCCATCTACCCCCTTTTATGCTATTATTGTCACACGTTCCATCTTTATACATTGTACGACCATAGATTGATACTTATTGTCATATGCGTTTGTCTTTTTAATCATATTAGGGAAAAAAATAGTTCCAAAAAGAAACTACAATAATACTGGCTTTTAAAATTTTTACCTATGTAGCTAGTTACCTTTGCCATTGTTCTTTCTTTCTTCATGCAGCTTTGAGTTACTCTCCTGTCCTTTCATTTCAATCTGAGGGACTCCCTATAGCATTTCTTTGAGGGAAATCTACTGGCAACAGACTCCCTCAGTTTTTGTTCATCTGAGCATGTCTTCATTTCACCTCATTTTTGAGGGATAGTTTGTCTGGATATAGAATGCTTGGTTAACAGCTTTTTCTCTCAGCCTTTAAATGTGTCATCCACTGCCCTCTGTCTTCCATGGTTCTTTTTTTTTTTTAAATTTATTTGACCAGGGCAGGGGTGGTGCATTGGGGCAAGCCAGAGAGTACAAGCAGGGAAAGGGTGGGCAGAGGGAACATCTGGTAGAGTAAGGATCCTGATGCAGAGCTCCATTCCAGAACTCTGGGATCATGACCTGAGCCAAAGGCAGACCCTTAACAAACTGAGCCACCCAGGCCCCTATCTTCCGTGGTTCTGATGAGGTGTTGGCTCGTAAACAATGTACCGAATTACCTTTGTAGGTGGTGAGTAGCTTATCCTTGCTGTTTCCACATTCTTTTTTTTTGCTTTTTGGCAGCTTGATGTATAATGTCTCTCAGTGTGGCTCTCCTGGCCTCACATTAATGTGCCTAGAAAACACTCAAAGGATCATAATAATGTAGCAAATTAAATAAATGATTGTACTTCATAATAACAGTAATGACTACAAATGATCCATCGGTAGAACACAATCAGTATATTGTGCTTAAAAAGCCAAGAAAATGTTCAATGCATGCTACAGAGAATCCCATTAAAAACTTTGATTTTTTTTTTTTAAAGATTTTATTTATTTATTTGACAGAGAGAAATCACAAGTAGTCGGAGAGGCAGGCAGAGAGAGAGAGAGGGAAGCAGGCTCCCTGCCGAGTAGAGAGCCCGATGCGGGACTCGATCCCAGCACCCTGAGATCATGACCTGAGCCGAAGGCAGTGGCGTAACCCACTGAGCCACCCAGGTGCCCCAAAAACTTTGATTTTTAAAAATTGTTTGAGGGCTTACAGTGGGTAAGAATCAGGTATGAAAAATTCTCACTTAATGTGGGTAATTCCCTTACAGAGTCTAAATATGAGTTGTTCCTATGTCTTTGCAAAAGAAATATTGTTCCTTAGGGGACATGTAGTTGGAGCTACATGTACAAATTCTTCTTTAGTTTTTAACTGCTCTCAACATGAAATATTTACCTTATTAGATGAAATATTCCTAGAACAAAGATTAAACTTTTACAACTTTAAAATTAAAATTTTAAAATAAAATTTATATGTAAGCATACTAAATCATAACTTAATATTACACATTCTTACATCTGAACAAAACAACCTAATTTCAGATGCCTAAGTTTGGCAGTTGATAGAGTTGTCAGTTCTTTTAACTTTTCCAACTATGTTCTGTTTTCTTACCTTTTAATATAGTTTCCTGATGGTGTCCTTTATAGATTTTTTCCCGTTCTTTTTTTTTTTTTAAAGACTTTATTTATTTATTTGGCAGAGAGAGAGTACAAGTAGCCAGAGCTGCCCAATGAGGAGGGTGTCCGATAAGGGGCTCAATCCCAGGACTCTGGGATCACGACCTAAGCCAAGGGAATATACTTCACTGACTGAGCCCACAGGTGCCTCTTTTTTTCAGTTCTTAGCACAGTAGTTTTTGGAAATTTGGCTTTAACAGATCTAATTTTAGAATGTAATTATGTTAGAGGGGCCTGGTTTAGTCGGTTGGGGGGGCCAGCTCTTGATTTCAGCTCAGGTCATGCATGATCTCAGAGTCCTGGGATCGAGCTCCACATCAGCTCCGTATGTGCTCACTGGGGCGTCTTGTTTGAGGATTCTCCCCCCTTTTCCTCTGCCTGTGTGCACATGTGCATGCTCGCTCTCTCTAATAAATAAATAAAATCTTAAGAAAAATAAAATAGAATGTAAGATGTTAGGTGTTAATTTTTATAATGGATTTTTTTTTTTTTAAGAAAAAACATGCTTTTGTTATTTTGGTTGCTTATACCTTGTTCTGTTAGAAAGGGCGCTGAATTCTTATCTTAGTCATGAGACCCAGGTTTCTTACTCCTTCTGTTGCTTTGCCTATCTGCATTCTCTTAGCCTGTGCTTCTTTCTCTGTAAAACAATTGTATGGAGCCGGATAATCTGTGAAGTTCCCCATACTTTCAAAATTCCATAATTCTCTCATGTAGGACTTTTCTCTGGCTTCTATGATAAACATTAGAGTAATTTAAAGAATTTATGGGCTGTCATTGTTTCTCTTTTATATCATGATAATTCTGTTACTTTTGCCCTAACATTTAGCCAGGGATCAGAAAATAGTTTTATTTTTCCTACAAGCTCTTTTATGGAGTTGCTACATATTGGAGAAAGATTAAAATCTCATCCCTTCACTGAGGCAGTAATACATCCATAGTATTTTTTTCTCCTAGAATGAATTTAAGAACTTAACGTTGTTAACATAATTTAATTTTAAAAACTTGCCATTTCAGGATTGAGGAGCAGGATTTTGTCAGGAACTCAGAGGAGCAGGTTGAAGAAAAGTATGTGGGTGATGGGAGAAAGAAAACTTAAATGAGAAAAGAAGCTTTTATAATTCTTGTTTTTAAAATGATGATTCTTTTTTATTATTTACAATTGATACGCTCTCATTGTCGAAAATCTGGACAAATAACAGGAAACACAGCTCAGTAAGCTCATCACCCAGAGATAACCACTGTTAGCATCTTGATTCATCTTTCAACCATTGTGTATACATACATGCAGAATCAAGCTGTACATATTCTTCTGAAACCCTCATTTTCTTTTAATATATTATGAACACCTTTCCATGTTCAGTAAATATGAATCTGAATCACTTTTTTAAAGGCCATATGATCTATAGGTATCTATTTACATATCCATCTATCTTCCTAGATTACTCTCCAGAAAGGTTTTTGTTTGGTTGGTTGGTTGGTTGTGGTTTTTTGTGTTGTTTTTGCCAATTTGTACTCCCACAGTGATGTGGATCCATTTCACAAACCCTTCCAGATGCTATGCCATTTTATCATTAAAAATTCCTTACCCAGTTTGAGGAACTTAAATAGTGTATTGCTGATGTTTTCATTTATGTTTCATTAAGTTATTACTATAGTTTAACATTTTCTCATATGTTTACAGTCCTTTATGTTTCCTTAAAAGGAACTCACTTTGGTGGTGGTTTTATTAGATAAGAACCTAATCCTAAGTACCTGCGTGACTTAGTGCTGGGATAAATTTACTCACCTCATAAGGATGTGATTATGAAAGATTTTTGGCTTATGGTGTTGGTAAAGTTTGGTTAGCTTTCTTCTAAGACCCAGCAGACAGCCTTCAGCACAGACAGCTGCCTAGTTTGGGCTGATTCGTCGTTTTTCCTCAAGAGAGGCCCAAAGCTGGAGAACGGGGCTTTTACAGGTCAGAAATGGAGACAGAACTGGATGTTGAAAGTTTTCCAGAATCCAGCACTCTCTCTGACTCAAGCCAGAGCTGTTGACTTTACTTTCAAAAAGATCATTTAACTCTTGTATTTTTGAGATCAGAATATCTTTTTCTGGCTCTGTTGGGGGAACTGAAGTGGGTCATTTTTCTAACTAGTTAGGGGAAGGATGTAAGAGGGCCTGGGGGATCAATAGTCTTCCACTTTATTTTTCCTGTGAATTTTCTGAACATGTATTGTTTTCAGTCCAGCATGAAAAGCATATACTACTATGTCCAGGTTTACCAGAGGCCTCTGGGGGGTTGGCATGAAGCCAGCTCCCGTCAGCCAATGTGCCTCCTGTGCCATAGAGAGGTCTCTGACCCAAGTGCTGCAGAGGCAGGATTGCACAGTGGTTAGGAAATCCCACTCTGGAAACAGACAGCCTGACTTCAGATCCTGTCTCCACCACTTACGGTCCTATGCTTTAGGCAACGTACTGAACCTCATTCTGGCTGTTTCTTTCCTCCTTTTGTTTCTCAACAGCTTTATTAAGATATACTTTACTACCTACATCAAATTTATCTGTATAAACAATTCAGTGGTTTTTGGTCCATTTACTGAGTTGTCCAGCCATCACCATGATCTAATTTTAGACCATTTTATCACCCTGAAAATACCCCGGTACCCATTTGTGGTTATTTTCTGTTCCTCTCCCTGCCCCAGCACCTTCAGGCCTAGGCAACCACCAACCCACTTTCAGTCTCCATGGACCTGCCTACTCTGGACCTTTCATATAAAAGAAATCATGCAATATATGGCCTTCTGTGACCAGCTCTTTTCACTTAGTGTAATCTTTTCAAGATTTATCCATGCCGTACCATGTATCTGTACTTCATTCCTTTTTTTTTTTTTTTTAAAGATTTTATTTATTTATTTGTCAGAGAGAGAGCGAGCAAGAGCGAGCATAGGCAGACAGAGTGGAAGGCAGAGTCAGAGGGAGAAGCAGGCTCCCTGCGGAGCAAGGAGCCCGATGGGACGCTGGGACCATGACCTGAGCCGAAGGCAGCTGCTTAACCAACTGAGCCACCCAGGCGTCCCTTCATTCCTTTTTATTGTCAAATGATACTCTGTTACATGGATATACCACTTTCTCGTTATCCATGCACCCATTGATGGACACGTGGGTGGTTTCTACGTTTTTCGCTATTATGAATGAGGCTGTGGTGAACATTTGTTTATGTACGTCTGTTTCTTTATTTGTAAAGTGGGCACCATTTCATAGAATTGTTGTGAGGACTGAAAAAGTCCAAATAATGTAGTAGTAGCGAGTAGATAGGGAGCAAACTATCAGTGTTAGTTAATAAATGCAATTTATGAGTGTATGTCCTCGCTTCACCTCAGTGACAGGATTTGGCTTACTCAGGATGCCATGCTTTCTTTCCTGTGGACATCTCCAAAGATCCTCTGTTTTACTTCACTGCTGACTTCTCCCTGAGTTACAGTTTTCTGAGAAGTTTAATTCATTTAGTAAACATTTCTTGAACACCTGCTGTCCCAGGTGCCGTGGAGAATTAAAAGAACAGGGTAAACCAAAGTGTGGAGAAGCTTTTCCAGTTAAAGGCTGTCTTTAGTTTGCTAATCTGCAACCTCTGACCTGCCAGGAAGGTTTAGGACTTAGGACCCCTGAACCCCATTTCTCACCAAATGCTACACGTTTGGGCGTCTCTTAATCCTTTCACTTTTGTCATGCCTTTGTTTTAACCAACATATCTATGTTTGTCAAGAGGCAAATGGAAGCTGACTGGTTGTGGAAATAAGGCGACTGAGTCTCAGTGTAGAACCCAACAGGTAATAGTAGTTAGTAGCTCATTCCTGCGCTATTGTGGGGGTGATCAATGATGTCTATTCTAATTCCTATGGAGAAGTTCCTGATTTTTTCAATTTGTAGGTTTCTTCTTTTTGGTAGAGTCAACTTTACGTTCTTTTTGAATGTACGGAACTATTTTGTGTTGGTACTGGACTCCGCAAAAATAATCAGCTCAGCATCATCTGGCTGCCTGTGTTTTCTGTCTCTTGACTTCGTGTGGATAGTGATTTGCATGGTGACTTAGAATACACGTGTTGACTATTTTGCCTCTGCCACCATTCTTTGCCCTGTAAGAGAACAAATATGTTTTTATGATTTCCTCATTTGTTTGAGCTCTGAAGTAGTGTTTCCTTTTTCCTATTAATAGCATAGTTAGCCTAACAGAGTGATGCTACTACCTCATTCTTCTCTCTGCCTTTCATTCAGACAAAATGCCTTAGCAGTTCAAAGAACTGTTTGATAACGGAAGAGTGCCTTTGGTGCTTGCTGTAGGATTAGGGAAGAAGTTTGGATTCTGTTGCTTAATGTCCATTTCAGGAATTCATCTAGAAAATGAGCAGAGTTGTCTGCAGGCCCCCCTATATGCCCATTAGGACTTCCACAGAGCTTATTTGGGGCCTCACTAATAGTATACCAGTTTTGTCCTGTCATCTGCCGTCATATGGTAGCAGTGTGTTTCCATATATAGGAGTTTTACTGTTTGCTCTGTTTTAAATATTTACTGTCATGCAAGCCTGTATCTTGTGAGCTTGCCCAATTTGGGGGATTCCCATTGAACTTGTAAAACATTTTTTGGTTCACCAGAACCAAATTAGTAGAAATTCTGAATTAGTAGAAACTCAGATTAGTAGAAACTCTGAAGATGAACTAGAAGAAGATGAATCACGAAACTTTCTTATGAACACACTCTTTAAGGCTATAAAGAACCGAGTGATTTAGTAAATCAGAGATGCTGACTTTGCATTCCCTCATAAGATGATGGTAGCCTTGAAATTAGCAGCATGACCAGAGATTTCCCTGCTTTGGAGTTCCGATCTGACATTTCACTAGACCCTTGGATTAACATAGGTTTGAATGCATTCACCCACATATATGCAGATTTTTCCCTGTAAATACAGTAATTTTTCCCTGTAAATACAGTACAGTAAATGTATTTCCTCTTCCTTATTATTTTCCTAATAACATTTTCTTTGCTATCTTTTTTTTTTTTTTTTTAAATATGGACCATTTCATAGATTTGCCTGTCATCCTTGCATGGGGGCCGATTTTAGTATATGTGCTGCAGAAGCGAACACCAGCTTACTTTACTTAAAAAAATTCAGTATGTAATACATATAACACACATAATATGTGTTACTCCACTGTGTTCTCAGTAAGGCATCCAGTCAGCAGTAGACTATTAGAAGTTGAGTTTTGGGGGAATCAAAAGTTACACGTGAAATGGGGCGCCTGGGTGGCTCAGTGAATTAAGCCTCTGCCTTCACCCCAGGTCAAGATCTCAGGTTCCGGGGCGCCTGGGTGGCTCAGTGGGTTAAGCCACTGCCTTCGGCTCAGGTCATGATCTCAGGGTGCTGGGATCGAGTCCCGCATCGGGCTCTCTGCTCAGCAGGGAGCCTGCTTCCCTCTCTCTCTCTCCGCCTGCCTCTCTGCCTACTGTGATTTCTCTCTGTCAAATAAATAAATAAAATCTTTAAAAAAAAAAAAAAAAAAACATCTCAGGTTCCTGGGATCAAGCCCCGCATTGGGCTCTCTGCTCAGCAGGGAGCCTGCTTCCCCCTCTCTCTCTGCCTGCCTCTCTGCCTACTTGTGATCTGTCAAATAAATAAATAAAATCTAAAAATAAAATAAAATAAAAAGTTACACGTGGATTTTTGACTACAGGGAGGTCGGCCCCCCTAAGCTCTGCATTGCCCAAGGGTCACCTTCCCTGGGCATGTCCCCTTTTCAGCAGTAGGTAGTGAGGTTGCGTAAATCAGGGTCCTAGGGGACCATAGCTCATTGAGATGCAGCCTTTATTTTATTTTATTTTATTTAAGATTTTATTTATTTATTTGACAGAGAGAAATCACAAGTAGACCGAGAGGCAGGCAGAGAGAGAGAGAGAGGGAAGCAGGCTCCCTGCTGAGCAGAGAGCCCAATGTGGGGCTTGATCCTAGGACCCTGAGACCATGACCTGAGCCGAAGGCAGAGGCTTAACCCACTGAGCCACCCAGGCGCCCGGGATGCAGCCTTTAAATTGAACTTTAAATTAAAACATTATGTTGTTTTTAAATACTACTTCTTGCCTCCTCACTTCCTCTTACCCCACTGAGTCCTTTCCTGCTCTAGGTTATATATTCCTAATATGCTGTGAACTCATCCGTATGTTGTCTTCTGCCTTTCTCTGCTTTTTCTCCACAAAAAGCTTCTGCAGTCAGACCAGAAACCTCAAATAGGAATCCTTAGGAGAGATGAATTCGTCTTCTTTGGAGCTGTCAGTTACGCTTGTCCAGTGGACATGTGCCTAGAGGGACAATATAAGGGGAATTGTCCCAGCCAGTCAGGACTAGTTCAGTCACCTAGAGGAAACCACTGCTGTTTATATGCTTGTCCTTAATTCATTTTGTCTAATATGTAAGACATATTTGAGGTCAGATATTGATGTTTCAAAATAATTTTAATCACTTCAAGATACGTATAAATGTTTTAGGACTATTTTTTTTTTTTTTTGTAAGTAAGAGAAGCGCAACTCAAAAGTGGGTAAGTGTGAAAGTGATGTTACTAGCCAACATAATGAATAAATCCCGGGTTGTATCGGCACAAGTGGGGCCGGTGCTTAACCACTGTTCTCCAGAATCTCTTGCCTATCATTTCTCCTCGCTGGCTGTCTGCCCTGTTGGCTGCAGTCCATGGTATGCTCACTAAAGTGGTGGCAAAGACAGCCATCGGCAGCTGCAGGCTTAGATGTTGCCAGTTTGGTAATCCCAGAATAAAGAGAGCTCTACTCTCCCAGAAGTTTTAGTAAAAATCCTGGGACTGATTCACATGATCCTGTCCATCCCTGAATCAGCCCATATCACTCACTCTCTAGAGGGGAGGTTAAATGCCATGACACACTCTTGTCCCCACAACCGTATTAACTAAGTCAGGAAGGGTTCGTCAAAAACAAATGAGGATATGGTTTACAGAAGAGGGAATAGGTGTCGGAAAGGCAGACATCACAGATGTCTACTGAATATTAGAATGCAGAATGAATTTACTTTGATGTTTCATGTTATGTTTATAGATTTTGTTTGGAACTGATACACAGCCATACACCGTTACTTATGGTTTTATGTATCAGTCTTCTCTCCCCTCTCCCCCAGCTAGATGGTAAAGATCTTAAAGACCGTACCCATCATAGATCTTTTGGAATCTCTAAAATGTACAGTACTACACCTGCACGTGGTAGGTACTCATAAAGGTTTATGGACGCTGTGGAAACGGCTGGTTCCTTCTAGGAGCATTTTCATTATTGTTGGTGGCAAATACCTCTGGAGTTAACACCATTCAGTGTTGGTTTAGAACAAGTGCACACACAGCCCATTTAATGAGCAAGTGGAGAACACCCTGGCCAATATCCAGTTGCATAGGGCAAGCAGGATGCGTGAACGTAACCTTGAGTGCGTGCAAGCTATAGGCACAGAATGTGTTCCATGGACTATAGAGAAAGATAAAAAAGAATTCTTCTCAATTCCAAAGACTGGCTGTAGTTCAAATAAAATTTTGTTTAGCGCCCTTAGGCAGCTGTGCCAGACATCTCTCAGCTCTTGAACTATTTGATGTCCAAACATTCAAGACTATGAAAAAAAAGGTGACAGGAAAAAAATCCTCATAGAACTTCCTGTGACAGGTCAAAGTTTAATCACAGCAAATAATGCAGATTTCCCTTTTATTATAACCACAGCAGAAAGGCAGGTCTTGTGTTTACAAAGCATGTTGTTTGGGAGACCTCTGTAAATTGTAATCTTTGGAAATCCCAAACCTATTGGATGTAATCCCGTCCATTAGATGAAGGCAGCTTGCCTATGCCACAAAGATCCAGAACAGCAAGTTAAATGGAAAATATGAACAGGAAGCAGTCATTAAGAATTACAATGGGTAGGATGCAGAGCTAATTCATGGAGATATTTTGTTATGAGATAATGACATCACTAGGACAGCTGGAAAGCTGAGGGCTATAAGGGGTCAGGACTATAGAGACAGGGAGAGAACTCAACTTTATGGGAGAGTTAGGGGCTTGGCTGGCTTAATTGTGAGACGGTAATGACCTAGCTGACTTTTTTGGATTGCGATTTTCATAGCTCAGCTGGGTTCGGAGACTTAGTGAATGCTGAGAACCACTTTTCACTTCTGAACATTTCCTTGGATTACAGAAAGCTAAGCTCTCATGGTTGCATATCGAATGGTAGTTTTGATTTCCTCTGAAAGTCATCTGAGATATTTTGTTCACATTCAACACAGTGCGAATGTATTTTGCTTATGGAACTGCAATCATATAATCACTGAAATGGTATTTTTGTCAATTTACTGAATAGCAAAAAAAAAAAAAAAAAAAAGTTTTCAAAAAGTCTCAAGATGTTGGTCAACACAAGGAATCATAGTTAAAGTTACTTTCCAGTCTTTCTGTTCAGATGTTCAGACCTGTCTGGCTCTTTGTTTTGCAAGTGTAGGGGTTCTAGGCAGCCTGGCCACATTCCTCATTGATTTTATATAAATATATTACAGATTGTTAACCTCCTGCCAAATACCAGGGATTTCAGTTCTTGCTTTAGCTCAGTTGCTTTATGTGAGTCTTATTTGTTATATTAAAATATCTATGTCCTCTTTATTGCCCACCACATTGACTGTTATTTATTTGATTTGGGATAATTCCAGAGGGAGTCATTGTAGACAATAAAGCACCATAAATATTATGTTCTAAAATTCCTCAGATGAATACAGGCCTTTCCTGCTATTTGAAAGTAGAATGTTCCTGTGAAAGCTTTTGTAGGCTGAAATGGTGTAAAGTGAAGAATCAATTACCATTAATTTGTATGGAAAGTCTTTTGAGTGTTCCCAGAACCTCTCTTTGGTTTTCTGATACCTTAAGACACATCTTGCTAACGGGTGCACAAAATAAATCAAGATAAAGCACAGATGCTCAGAGAGAGCCTCCAAGCTAAGGCGACTTGATGCCCTGAGGCTGAGTATCCTTGTGTAGAAGGAGTCTGAGGGTATCCCCTGTTCACTGTTTGCGGTGCGTGCTGCCTCTGTAAAGGCTCACGTATTGAGTGCTGTTTTCAATTTTCTCCTTTTTTCCTAAAAGGAAAAACCCTCTGAGATTTCTTCAGTTAGCGAGAACAGGTGTACTAATGTAGGACTTTGGTAAAAAAGTAAAAGGGTAGTGGCGTGCACTTTCAAAGACTTGGGGGATACCTGTATTTATAATCGTTGACTCAGAATGCATTTCATCATACACATTATATAGTGTAAACTATATAGACTAATATAACGTTTTTTTTTTTAACAGTGATAGTATTCACTAAACATGTCAGACTGGATTTTGTACATTAGTGTAGAGCGGCATTTCCCAAAATGTTTTCAGTGGAGTCGTGGCTCTGTAAGGGGTTAACCATCAGCACTGGAGCCAAAAAAGACAGGTGTCCTACGGGTCCTCCCAGGACCTCTCCTTCCCTTGATGTCACTTGGGGATTTCTAAGGAGAAAGTAGTACGCTGCATTTTCCTAATGAAATTCATACCAGCATCCTAACCAGCTGGAAAGGCAACCCTGCAGGGCCACCGGCTCCAGACACTGATGACTCTGGCCCTGCTGTGGCCCGTCTCTCAAGACCTGATAGAGGAAGGAGGCTCAGGATTTGTTCTGGGGAGAGCGATGGCTGTGGGGCCCCGGAGGCAGTAGGGTGGGAGGCCCGCAGGAGCGGCAGAGACCTGGGAGCACTTTCCCAGGGTTCAGCGCTGGGAGAGCCGTGGCCAGGTTCCCAGCCATGGCTGAGTCTGGGGAGCAAGTGGTCGCAGCAGTGGACCCAGGAGCTGGAGTGGGAACCCACCTGGGAGAGAAGTCGGTGGGCTGTGGGCGGCCTTCTCATCAATAAGCTGGGCCCAGAGGTGGTAGACTCCAACCCCTACAGGGTTCCTGATGGCGCAGAGCCAAATGGGAATTGAAATAGACTGCAGGGAGGAAATCTGTACCCTTGCTGTAGCAATAGTAGGTGTTGGCAGAGTGGTGTGACTGCTGAGGTGACCTCACTACGTTGCTACTCTTTGGCCACGACAAGGAGGAGCTGGCCAGTATGAATAGACCTTTCTTCCAACCTGTCCTTCCAATCAAGCAGGATTAAGTGAAGTTCAAGCAGCAGTATATGCTTTGAGGAACATTAACCCTGGTGTTCTTTAGGAAGTACACAACTACAGTATAACTCTAGTAGAAGACTTTCAGCATTGCATGGGTAAGAATAAGTAATGGCAGATGAGAAGAGGGAAAACCCCTTGACCCAGTTTTTAGCTGTGCGGATGGTTTGGAAGCTTGGATGACAATAAACATGGCTTGTGGTGAACTTGGGCAAACGTGGCTGGAGTCTGGGGTCAGTGAAAATGCAGCTTCAGGGCATATACAGCTCATAATTCTTGGAGAATCTGCTTGTTTGGCATGGGCTCCACCAAATTGCTGTAAATACCAATGAAAAGACCTTCAAATGAGATGGTGCTGTGCAGCCGGTCTTCCCGCCACTGTTGGCATGGTTGCTGGGATCTTGGTGCAAAATGTGTTAAAAGTTTCTGTTAAAAGTTTGGTACTGTGAGTTTTTACCTTGGATATAATGCAGTGAATGATTCTTTTCCCTTCTGGGTCCGTGAAGCCAAATCCTTAGTGTATTGACAGAAATTGCAGGAAGCAACAGGAAGACTACAAGAACAGAAGGTTGTTCAACAAGAGGAAGAGATAATAGGTGAAGACAAGGGTTGAGGTATTGAGTTGGTATCTGAGGTTTCAGAAGACGAATTACTCAATTCTTCAGGCCCAGTTCCTGACTTACCTGAAGGATTGACCTTGCCATATACAATTCCCAAAAAGTAAGAAGGTTCTATGCCTGAGGTAACTGTGGAAGATTCTGGTGAAAGCTTGAAAGACATCGTGGCCAAGATGAAGAATATGTAGATAATGGACTGACCTGTATTTTACTTCCCAAGTTTAAGCCCATTCCCTTGTCATTTAAAAATTTCATTAAAAACTGGCAAAGCTTAGAGCAACATGAACTGAAACATAGTCTTCACAAAATTGTTACACTTTCCCAAAATACTGTGTTACTTGTTGCTTTCTCCCTTCAACTAAATCAGTAATTCCCCTAAAACTCATGTTTCATTCTAGTTAAGAACACTTGAAAACTTCGCATTGAAATGTCTGTGCCTTTTGGAAGGGGTGGGAAGAAATGACCAATTTGATCCCATATTCCTTTTCCTTCCAATAATCCTTTGTGGCCTGGTACCTGAGGCATGGGCAATAAAGTAGTATGTGGTTCTCAAATATAGGGAAAGGACAGGAGCTACAGCCTGTTGATGAGAGCTACCAGGCATCTATTCAGTGTATGTAGAATCACTCTTTACGAGAAAACTGTCTACTACTATTAACTTAGTTAGCAGTGAATTTAAAATAGTTAACCTGTAAAATAAAAATACCCTCTCAAATGTTACCTGATGAAGTAAATGCTGAAGTAAAGTCACTGGAAAAGTTTATAAACCTGAGAATTATATCAAAATAAGACAAAGGCAAACAAAAGGAAGCCCTCTTCACAGAAAAATGGAGAAAGGTACTTTTGGGAAGTACAAATTACATTTCTGCACCGGCAGAAGAAAAGAAATCATTGCTCCTGTGGAATATGTATCTGGAGTCACTGTACTTTATTGAGGAGCAAGGAATAAATTTAGTAAGAGCATTTAGTTTATACCCATCATGTGAGCTACCTTTAGGATATTTCATTTAAATTTGATTCCTAGATAATTCGATAGTATTTAGTGGAGACATAGAAGAGACCTAAATTACCTATGCAGTGAGTGACATGCCCCAACATTCCACATTTTATTTTTTTTTATTTTTTATTTTTTTAGATTTTATTTATTTATTTGACAGAGAGAGAGATCACAAATAGTCAGAGAGACAGACAGAGAGAGAGATGAGGAGAAGCAGGCTCCCTGCTGAGCAGAGAGCCCAATGCGGGACTCGATCCCAGGTCCCTGGGATCATGACCTGAGCTGAAGGCAGAGGCTTAACCTACTGAGCCACCCAGGTGCTCCAACATTCCACATTTTAAAAATTGCCGGTTAGGGGCACCTGGGTGGCTCAGTCAGTTAAGCATCTGCCTTCAGCCTAGGTCATGATTCCAGGGTTCTGGGATGGAGCCCCGCATCGGGCTCCCTGCTAGCTGGGAGTTTTCCCTTTCTGTCACCCCTCCCTGTGCTCCTGTATGCGCTCTCTCTTGTTCACTCTCTCAAATAATAAAATCTTTAAAAAAAAAATGCCCGTTAAAATTAGTGCCTTTTCTCCATGGCTTATAATCGAGAGCAGTGGGCAGTGGCTTCCATGAGCTCACCTCTGCCTGTCTCATGTGTGGAGTCCAGTGGCCTTAGGTACCATCAGTGAGTCTTCATATTTTGAAGAGAATAATACAACTTTGAGGAAAGTAACTTGGGTGGGTTAGATGTTATTCTTGAATTGTGTCACACGAACAGTAAAATGAAGCAACAGAGCCTGCTGCCACGGCAGTTAGGTAACAACAACGGTTTGGAAGCAGGCGACCTTTTGGTTCAGCAGCGTTTTATGATTATTTTATATTCCAGTTATGTCCCCATTCAGTAATTTCTTCTGGAAATTACTGAAATGTCATATATTCAAAACTGTAACTGCAGGAAAAACTGGAGTTGCTAAAATCAGTGTTGCCCTGAGGCAGTAGTAAAAAAAAATATTTTTTTCATGAAGGAAATATATTAATTATAGTGGAAACATTTTAAAAGTAACATTTAAGAAGCACTTCTGTAGTGCTGCAGTTCCGCGTTTGTGTTTGAATTTAGTACATGTCATTTTTGATTCATTGTGGTTTTATCTCATTTACAAAAATAGAAGTAACCTATAGAAAGAAGCTTGGTGATTGTGGAACTGCTTTTTCTTCTGCAAAAGGAAGGAAAAAGGTGAAGCTCGCAAAGTATGTGGCTTTACAATGGAAAGAAGATGGTTCAAAGGAGCCATGAATAAATGGTAGTTGCCTCACTTTACCAAACTGATGGAGTTATTTTGATAAACTTCCCAAATGGCGAATTCATCCGTGACGGCAGTCATCACTATCACAGTATGGCACTCACATGATTAATGGCATTATCGTCAATAAATTTAGTAGAGTTTTTGCTTTATCAGAATAGTTTTCCAGAATAAGTCACATTAGTGACATCAGAAGACTCTGGGATTTCAAAAAAATCAAGTTTAGAAGTAGATGAATAAAACTTAGAAATAAGGGTGCTTGGGTGGCTCAGTCTGTTAAGCATCTGCCTTTCACTCAGGTCATGAACGCAGGGTCCTGGGATCAGTCCCCACACCGGGCTCTCTGATCACCAGGCAGTCTGCTTCTCCCTCTGCCCACATAAAGTCGAGTCAGTCAGTTGGGCAGCCAACTCTTGGTTTTAGTTCAGGTCATCATCTTCCAGTCCTGGGATCCACCCCAGTTAGGCTTGACTCTGCTTAAGAGTCTCTCTCCCTCTATTTCCCCCTGCCCCTCTCCCCCTGCTCCCAGGCCTGTGTGCACGCTTGCTCTCTTCCTCTCAAATAAATATTAAAATGAAATCTTTAAAACTTAGAAATGAGGGCACCTGGGTGGCTCAGTTGGCTAAGCAGCTGCCTTTGGTTCAGGTCATAGTCCTGGGGGTACTGGGAACCAGCCCTGCGTCGGGCTCCTAGCTCAACAGGGAATCTGCCTCTCTCATTCCCCGCCCCTCCACGCAGCTTGTGCTCTCTCAAATAAATATCTAAAACAAAAACAAAAACTTAGAAATCAGAGTATTTTTTTTTAAGATTTTATGTATTTATTTGTCAGAGAGAAAGAGAGAACACAAACAAGGGAGCAGCAGGCAGAGGGAGAGGAAGAAGCAGCCTCCCCACTGAGCAAGGAGCCCAATGTAGGATTCGATCCCAGAACCCTGGGATCATGACCTGAGCTGAAGGCAGCCAAAATCAGAATATTTAGAAGTAAATAAAAGTGAGAAGAAATTCAGTTGATCTTGATTGATTTTAGTGGAGTCGTAGAACTCTTCCCAACTGCCCGTCATTAAAGAGTAGCGTGGATCTGGCTGTGAAGTGTGTGTGGTCGGTTGTGGTGTTCATCTCACCAGACTTAATGATAGTGTTCTTTAGTTTATTTTACAGTTTAATTTAAATTCACAGAGAAGTACCAAATGTTGTGGGGCCCCATTTAGCCCAGAAATGCAGTGGGGTGACATGGTGAACCAGCTTGGCATGAAGAATTCAACAGAGGTAATATACAAAGTACATAATTGAGAGTCAACCCTGCATTCTAATGGCAGGTTATGTGCACATCTATGGTTAGTTTCTTTGAAGAGAAAGAGTGTTTATTCGGTTTTTAAAAATGAAAGAAAAGACTAAGAATAGCATTTTATTAGCCTTAGTATTTATATTACATTCTTGTCAAATTCACTTACAGCTTGTTTACGGGTGGTTTGTTTAATTATTCAAACATGGTGAGCGTCTCATGTGCTGGATAGTGTACTGTCTGTGGTTCAAAGTAAAGAAGAATTTGTCCTTGGGCTTGAAAATGCTCTCGACTACTGACGGCTTTGCTTTTAAATACTTCAGTTTTGACTTAGTCGTGGAATTGTATGGAAGACATTAGATTCGCCCATCCAAACTTAATTATAAAGTCTGTTAATCAGTCTTTATTATTTAAGGGTAATTTTGTTTGTTAATGCATTTTCAAATACCGCCTCTCACCCACAGAAAATGTTATAATTTCAGTTTTCATTAGCATGCTATTTGGAATTTTTTAAACCAAGTATTTATGCGCTTTCCAGGGAAATGATTTGATTCACCAGAATGAGAAGTCTCTCTTAGAAATAATCCAAATTTCTCTGTATTTCATCATCCTCATTTTCATAGGCCTGATAGTGACACCTTAAATTCCAGAAAAATCTTCATCTCAGAGCCCAGCATCTCCGAAGAATGCTTAATCTGCCCCTTTAATAATTCTTGAACTGTGTGCAAAAAAGAACCCTATTTTTCCTAGGCTGCAGTTTTTTAAGCTATCTCCATTGGCAAGTTGTACGTAAGTAAGGTCTTAACTAAGGAAACTCTCCAGGCAAACATTCCTATGCTCCAGTCATGTTGTTTTCTCTTTGCTGCTGTGGATTTTGTCATCCCTTAACCAAGTACTTCTCTCCTGAATCTCAGATTACTTTTAGAGTATCAGATCCCATTAGGTACCCTTACATATCATAGTGATCAACACTGCCGTTTTTTTTTTTTTCGTATTGTATGACCGAATTACAGGATATATGTAAGATGTACAAATTACTTCTTTGCCTATTGTTACTGACTTAATATCTCTTTCTTTTCTTCTTTTAGGTTGTTTGATGTGTGCACAGTGTCACGAACAGACAGAGAAACCAAACTGACATTAGTGTTTGAACACGTCGATCAAGACTTGACCACTTACTTGGATAAAGTCCCGGAGCCTGGTGTGCCCACTGAAACCATAAAGGTACCAAGAATCGTCTCTCTGCTTGATTAAATAGTCACATTATTATAGTCTATTACTCAGTCGTATTTCTTTCCTATGAAAATTGCCAGGGGGTGCCTAGCTGGTTCTGTCAGTGGAGCATGTGACTCTTGATCTCAGGGTCTCAGGGTGTAGAGCTTACTTTAAAAAAAAATATATTGCGAGAATTAGAGCTTTTAGAACTCTGTACATAATTAAAATGTACCAGCTAAGTGAGATGTTCAAAGAATGAGATATATTCTAGCTCATTAATTATAGAGCTGAGTGAAAAAACCTTTGTAGTGTTCATACATATTAAAATTTTTGAAAAGTATCTCTATGTACATTATCTGGCCCTAATCTTAGAAGGTATAGTGTCATAAATACAGCTCAGTCTTTTTCTGATCACAGACTCTGAGGGACATAATTTGAAACTTCGCCTTGAGCATGTTGCATATTGTAATTGTATAATGACTCCAGAACATAAAGTATACTGTGTAAATCTGAAATACTGGTTCTTAGACTCTTCGTTCTCCATTTTTTTTTTCTCACTCATGAAACACTTAGAGGAAGCCTCAGTGCCAGGTACGGTCCTAAACCCTTGGGATGCAGGAATGACTTAAGACTCCTTAGAGATCATCTAGAAGTCCTTTCTTCCTTCAACCCTTCCTTCAATCCGTTCCCTATAGCGGGAAAACCTACTTAGGAAGTTTTATTGGTCATACTTCCGTCCTGCTTAATGGAACTTCTCAGTATATCTCTTCGATCAGTGAGTGTGGTGGGTGGGCGGGTCTTCAAGATGACCTTTTCGTTTATATCTATTAGGTGACTTAATGAAACCGGCTCCTAACCTCACCAGTCCTTGTTTAGAAATGGTTTCTAAAATTCAGCATCATTTTAGATAAGAGGTAATAGCTGGAAATACTTTATGTGGAAATACTTTAATGGAAATACTTGACTTCTAGTGATAGCAAGGTGGTGTTTTCAGATGCTGACACATTCAGAACTTGATGCTGAATGATTTGTTCCTTTGTTTTTACATTGATAAAGGATTTATTCCCATCTGCCTTTCATGAAAGAATATGATGCTCAGTAGTGTGCACTCGTCTCTTTCTGAGCAGTTTTAGGGACTTAAAGGCCCTTTAAATGTAGGAATTCCTGGAGTGCCTGGGTGGCTCAGTTGGTTAAGTGTCTGATTCTTGATTTCCGCTCAGGTCATGATATCAGGGTCATGAGATCAAGCCCTGCGCTCAGCGTGGAAACCACTTGAGATTAGTCTGCTCCTCACCACCCCAGCCGCGCCCCTTGCCGGCTCTCTCTCTCTCAATGAATAAAATCTTAAAAAAAAAAAAGTAGGTATTCCTTCTTACCTCTCTTGGCCCTCTTCTCCTCTCTCCCTGCATCCCTCGTTCCTCTCACTTTCTTGCCAGTGTGGCTTCAGTGCTTTCCTCTGTGAGTTTGTCTGAAACCCTATGTTCATCCCACAGGGCAGAGCCCCTTCTCATGGACTCTGTTACTTGCCAAGTTAGACTCTGTGTGGTTCACGATTTCTTACCTATGTCATTCATCCTCCTCCTCATAGTCATTTCTTGGCTCCCCTCCACACACCAGTAAATCTGCTGAACTACCAGGCTCACCCCAGATAGTTTTTGATCAACTTTCACAGCTAGATGTGATCTCATTGGTCTTAACAGTGCTTGTTCTACACATTTCCCCCTTTTGGTCCTATTTTCTACCTTTTTTTTTTTTTTTTTTTTTTTTTTTAAGATTTTATGTATTTGACAGAGAGAGAGAAATCACAAGTAGGCAGAGAGGCAGGCAGAGAGAGAGAGGAGGAAGCAGGCTCCCAGAGGAGCAGAGAGCCCGATGCGGGGATCTATCCCAGGACCCTGGGATCATGACCCAAGCCGAAGGCAAAGGCTTTAACCCACTGAGCCACTCAGGTGCCCCCTATTTTCTACCTTTAATTGTGATTATTTATGTCCATATTCATTCATCTTTGTATCCTGACAGTCACTACACGATGATTTTTACACATAGGTACTCAGTAAATAAGACACATTGACAGCCTTTCTTCAGATGTAATTACTTCACAATTTTTTTTAGGAGGGCAAGAGGGGGAAGTAATGCTGGTTATCAGAAGGTTTTGATAAAATGAACTGTTAAAAGTATTTCTAAGTTTTTCATCCATCTCCTGGGAAAGGAAATATCACTCATTCTGTATTAAACAGGAAATTCTCCCGGAGTCTCTTAAATTTCTTCAGCCTTTAGGGGTAATACCCCCACTGATCATATAGGGACCAAGTTTGCTGGTAGAAGTGGAGGCAAGGGGGTCTGGTTATCTAAGGTTAGTGTTTAATGGTATATTGATGCTTTCATAGTAAATTATGAAATACTTTAGGCAATTAATGTAGATGTCAGTGGTTAATTGAACATTTTCCTAACTTAAAGGCTAATCAAAAGATCTCTTTTGTCTTCATCTTTAACTTTTAAAAATTTTCTGAACTATACTATGCTAATCTGCTTTTCTTCCTTATCAAATGTAAGAGTTTTTAAGTAATTTGACTGTGATCTGGTAAGGCCATTATTTAAAACATGAATAATCATGGTAAAAGCACTATAAAACCATCAGATGTATAGTTTTAGGCCTTATATGGAAATGATACAAAATTATTTTTAGTAAAAACTTGTACTTTTGTTCTTGTGATTGATTTCTTTTTTAAAGAGTTGGTATATAGGGGCGCCTGGGTAGCTCAGTCAGCAGTTAAGCATCTGCCTTTGGCTCAGGTCATGATCCCAGGGTCCTGAGACTGAGCCCTACATCAGGTTCCCTGCTCAGTGGGGAGTCTGCTTCTCCCCCTGCTTGTGCTTGCTCTCTCTGACAAATAAATAAAATCTTAAAAAAAAAAAAAAAACAAAGAGTTGGTATGCAGGATAAATATCTGCTAAGGAGGAGGTTCTGGTTAGTTGGGGTTCTGGTTAATTGAATTTGGTAAGGACTCAGAAAACAGAAAATATTTTGTTATATAGACTTATTTATGGGCAGTCTCAATAACTAGATAACTAGATCAAGAGAATATCGCTTTTATGAACAACCTATTGGGAACACAGTCGGATTCTTACATAGAATAAGAGTTTTTCTGAGTATATTGGTACAAATATTTATTGAATATTTACAGAGAGTTTTGTGTCAGCCTTTGGGGAACAACAAAAATGAATTAGCCAAGAAGCTTACTCTACACCCAGAAACATGCAGTACACATTTTCTTATGGTTATTTCAATAGTTTAGGGAGTGTTTACAGGTAAAAAGAAAAAAAAAAAAAACATGACTCGCTCACGAATGAGCACCGTCTACAGCTAATTCTTTGTATTACGGTACCAAAATATTTTCTAAAATGTTCTTAAAAAATGTAGATATTAGTACTGACATAGTCTTACAAGTGTCAGAACATGCCATACTGTAAAATAATCATAAATATGCAAGAAAATCTTAACATGAAATAAATACAAAACAGAAATCAAGAAAAGACCTCCTGTAAGATCTTTTAGGGTAAGGAGTCTTCCTCAACAGCCTGTCCTCTACCACGTTTTCTGGGGCACTGTTTACCTGTTACCCACTTAAGTTCAGGATACTCTGGTGCCCACTCAGGACATAAATTACAGGAGGTGAGCAGTACTTGGATAAAACCGGAATGTTCCGTGGTCTCTGACTTGGTATGATAGAGGTCACATCTTTTTGTTTAGTATTTTCATGAACATATTTGTTAGAAAAGAACCCAGGATGGGCTAATGTGATGTGCTTATTACATTGATCACATAACAATTTTTCAAATTCTTTTAAATACCATTTGCTAATAACAACAACAACAAAACGGGAAAAACACCCTGGAGCCCTACGTATTTGTGAAGGTTGATAGTTGGGTGAACTCACTGGGAAAAGCTTGTGATGACTACGTGGTATTCACGTTTGGCTTTGATAAAGTAAGTGAAGTGTGGTAGAGGCCTGAATGGGAACTTGCCATTGAGAGGCTCATGAGAATAAAATAAAATCATGGGTGGTTCTTCCCATTTTAAAATACACTATATTATAAAAATAAATAAATGCATACATACATCTAGTGCATACTTCATCTTGAGGTCTTCATTACCTCTTCTTTTTTTTTTTTTTTTTTTTAAGATTTTTATGTATTTATTTATTTGAGAGACCGAGATCACAAGCAGGGAGAGAGAGAGAGAGGAGGAAGCAGGCTCCCCGCAGAGCAGAGAGTCCGATGTGGGGCTCGATCCCAGGACTCTGGGATCATGACCTGAGCCCGAAGGCAGAGGCTTTAACCCACGGAGCCACACAGGCGCCTTTTCATCACCTCTTCTTGAGGCGCATGCGTTGGTGATCACAATGACATTTGCTTAGAGGAGCCTGTTGCCTGTTGTACTTTAAAGTCAGCAAATATTCATTGGCTTGTCATTGCCCTATCTTGTTTTCCTCTTTTTAATTCTGATTGTTATCTTTCAGCGTACTTGATTATAGGGAGAGTCAGTGCCATCTTTATTTTTCTTTGAGATTTGACATTGTCTTCGTAGACTTCCATGCTTAAACTTTAAGAAACAATAATTGACATCTTAATGATTATTATTTTTTTTAGGGTTCAAGATAAATTTAGAGTCTCTGTGCTTAGATAGCACTTTTCATTTATGAGGACTTTATGAGAAAAAGGAACTTCCAGATTTTTTTTTCTCTTTCATGCCTTTGTCAGCTGCCCTGTAAGAGGGAATAAGAAAGCACCTGTAAATAAAATCTGTCTTCTTGTTCTTTAACCAGTGTAACTGCTACCCAGAAAATGAACTATATGGCAGGTTTTGTATCAGGAGAGACTTCCATGTAAAGTCTTCTGTTTTATAAGGTTTTAAAATGAAATGCCCTGTTTTACTGAACTACTCATTTGGTGCTTAGGCTTGCCTGTAATAGTACAGTGTATTTCCTAGTATATGGAATGGCTTCTCAACATCTTATAAACTCCTTCTTTGGACATTCTGTGCCTATAACATGTTTGTTGAAATTGGCAGTATAATTTCACAAGTAGAAATCCAAGGCACTGAAAGATCAGTCGGAAAAGATCAGCTGCCTCTCCAAAACAGGACAGGGGTCTTTTAGCTCGGGACCATATGGCCCCTTTGTATGACTCAATCTTGGAATAAAAATTACATTTTACTTATGTATTTCTATGATAAATGAATTCTATAGGGCTTGAGAAGGCCCAAAAGCTCAAAGTTTATGTGTCTGTTTGGGTCATTTTCCCTGTGAATTAGATTTCGTTTTATCTTCAATTGAATGTTTCTTACAGATTTCTGTTGGTTGTAATCTCTTCCCTAGGAGATAAAATATACTATTTGGTTTATTTTACAAAACCCAGACTTCAGAGACTGACACACAGTCTTAATAGCACCTGTTTTCTGCCTCTGGGAAATATCTGTTTTCATGAATAATATCTGCTTGCAGTAAACAGTGGCTCTGGTGTCAGTATGGGATGCCCGGGGCTGCGCCTTCTTTCTCCATCTGACATAACGCAGAGTGACTGATGGGTCCCCAGCCACTCCGGATGAGGAAAAGTCCCCCAGACCCTTCTCTCCTCTCACCCCTAAAGGAATCAAGCCGTTGCCCCTTCTCGGCTCCTGGTGGTCTCCACTTTGCCTGAATTATGAGCAGGTGATTTGTCTCATCTTTGCAGGACACAGAGCAAATTAACATGAAAATATCGCTTCTCAGAAAACAAGGCAGGCTTGAATGCCCCGTCGCTGCTGGTCATTAGCCATCTGCCACCGACACTCATACTCTGTTTATCACATTGGAAATTCAGAGCAGATGTTGCATAATAAGGTGATCCCAAAAACAAGGCAAGAAATTCAAAGAACACATACTCCACAATAACGATAAGGATCCTGGAAGGACAGTTTTTTCCATCTAGTGTCATGGCTGGACTAATTGAATAGACCATGTTTTTAAAAACATACATGTACGTACACACATCTGTCCTTGTGTTTAATACTGCTTTTTGTAGTAAACGTGAAATAATTTTGAAAGAAAACGCCCAGGGGAAAGCTGTCTGAGAGGACTGTTTAATAAAATTAATTTTAATAAGCAAAGTAGAATGTCCTAATAACACTGGTTCCAGGGCAAAGGAGCTCATAGGGCAGTCACGCCAGTGTTGATTTTTACTCTGTGATGGACCCAGCAATTTAACTTCAGATAGTTCACTCCTGTCGTACAGTTGGATCGCTCAGGGCTCATTGCTCACCAGTGCTGTTTCCCAGACCATTCATTTTCTTCTTAGTACTCAAGATCCTATGTTCCCTATACCCTTTCCCTTCACTGCTTCTCCCACCTGTTGCTTTCTCCACCACCACCACTGTCACCACACCCCCACTCTCCACATGCTTAGCTTTACTGGGCTCTGCATAGCTCTGCACCAGCCCTCTCTTCTGTCCCCGGCTTTGGGCTCTCTCCAGCCTGCGTCCTAGGAGTCTTCATTTTAGTTCTGCTGCCGTCCACATTGAGGTAACAATACTTGATAGGACCCGCTGTTATAGTGTTTTATCTAATCTATGTATGCACGTTCTAGACCCTTATGATGCCCTATAAGAAGCATATCATTCAGGGTGCCTGGGTGGCTCAGTTGGTTAAGCGTCCGACTCTTGATTTCGGCTCAGGTCGTGATCTTGGGGTTGTGAGATGGAGCCTGTGTGCGGCTTCCTGCTCAGCAGGAAGTCTGCTTGGAATTCTCTCTCTCCCTCTGCCCCCCACCCTGTGCTTACACATGTGCGGTCGCTCACTCTCTCTTCTTCTCTCTCTCTAAAAAAAAAAATACATAAATCTTTAAAAGGCACATCATTCACAGTGTATTAACCATTGTGCTTGGAAGTATTCTTTAAAAAAAAAAAAAGGCATCTGGACTTTCCATCAGGAATGCAACCTAGATGGTAGATTTTTTTCCTGTGGAAAGTCTGCTCCAAATACAGTCTTTTGACTCAACAGCAGTATTTTCTGCACACAGACCACACCCTTCACTATGTATGTGTTCTCCTGACACATACACATAGAATTGGAAGGGGATATCTTTAAGAGGAACATCAGCTCTATTGCTCTGAGGAAGACGTAAGCAGCCAGTCTAAGAACAGCCAGCAGCGTAGCACCCACAGTTGGCCATTGACTCCAGGAGGAGAGATCCTCAGAAGGAAGTGAGTCAACTCTGAGTTTTCCCCAAATTTGGGGGAAAATATAGAGTGTATGAGCTAAACTTGTGGTAACTTTCAGTGAATCAAGAAACTTCTTCAGGAAGAACATACTTAGATAATCTAGATTTTGAGGACTCCCCCAGAAGGAAATCCTTAGACAGTTTCCCAAGCCCTGGAGTAAGCTGAAAACATCAGGAGACAAAGGACAGAATTATGCAAATACATGATTATCTAAAAGTAGATAATAACAATTATAACAGTTACTTGCTGGTTTGGATTTTTCTTTTCCTAACAGGAAATAGGGGTTAAAAAAAAAAAAGCTAATGTCTTTCTAAAGGTGTACTGTAAGACTGACTCACTTAAAATAAATACTGACTCACTAAAGTAAGCAAACGACACTTTGATCAAACTAGTAACAGGTAAGTTGGAATCACTTTAGAAAATGTTTCTTCACCTTAGGCATTGAATCTGTTTATAGAGCCCATTAAAAAGTCACAGGCAGTGTATACCCAGTGTGTTTCACCGTGGTGACACACAGCAGAGAGAGGCTCTGCATAGAACAGGGATATTCCGCATCTAAATTTAGCATGTGCCCAAGCTCCCTGGTTATAGTCTTTTTTCTGACTCTTTTCCTCTCAGTGTTGGAACATTCAAGGCCTCACCCTCCGCCCTCTTTTCTTTGTTGTCTATACTTTCTGGCCAGGTGATGTCATTCCATCCAGAATCTTCAGATATCATATGATATTCAGATATCATATATCCTCCAGGCTGAGCTCTCCCCCATGCTATCACCATATGATATCTCATAACCAAAACATTGCCCAAGGATCCTCTTACCAGTTGAAGCCTTCCCCAGGCCCCCATTGCTTGAGCCCCACTCTTAGGCATTATTCTTGGTTTCTTGCTTTCCTTCACAGTCTTCATCCAGTCCATGAGAAAGTACTTCTTTTTTTCTTTTCTTTAAATAAACATATAATGTATTTTTATCCCCAGGGGTACAGGTCTGTGAATCACCAGGTTTACACACTTCACGGCACTCACCGTAGCACATACCCTCCCCAATGTCCATCACCCCACCACCCTCTCCCTCCCCCCTCCCCCCCAGCAACCCTCAGTTTGTTTTGTGACATTAAGAGTCTCTTATGGTTTGTCTCCCTCCTGATCCCATCTTGTTTCATTTATTCTTCTCCTACCCAAGAAAGTACTTTTGGCTTTATTCCCCCAAAGATATCCCCAGTCCAACTACTTTTCAGTATCTTTATTGCTAAAGCTCTAGTCTTAATCCATCAGACCAGCTTTGTAACCCAGTATGCTGTCTTCCATTCCTGCACCTTTTATTCATCATCCTCGGTATAACAACCAGTGGGACCTTACTAAAACATAAAGTGTTACTCCCCCATTGAAAACTTTTCTCCAGTGGTTTCCCATGACCTGTAGAATAAAATCAGGAGTCCTACATGACGGAGGGCTCTTTCTTCCTCCACCCTTCGAATTCCAGTGTGCCTCCACCCTTCTCTGGTCCACTGTTCCCCGGCCACACCTGCTTTCTTTCTGTTCTCCTGCCATGCTTCCAGCTTGGAGTGTAATGTACTGACTGTTAGTGCTGTTTGGAATGTTCCACACCTCTCCCTCCCCTGTTGTTCTGTTTTATCTTCTTCATAACTCTGAGCTGAAGTTATCTCATTCATTTTCTTGTATGTGTTTGTCTTTCCCAACTGGAAGGTAAGAGCTTTGGGTTTAGGACTGCAGTTGATTGCACTTACGCCAATACTAGTGTGCTGTCTGGAATGTAAGGGACACTCCTAGGTTGATGAACAGAGGTTGGTCACTATACTAAGGTGCTTACCTCACTAATCCTCGAATTTATTCTGAAATGTAGGAATCAGTGGACCCATGGTACAAGTTAGTAAGTTGTACTTTTTCAAGGTTAGATTGTGTATGTAATTATGCATCCACACACGTAGAAGAATAAGTCCATGTGGTACGTCCTGTCTCAACACATCCACTTTGTGCCTGCACATTCTTTACAGTGGGCAGGGCGTTGGGATTATCCACATTGTAACTAAGGATTCACCTCATTGGCTTGGTTTAGATGTAGTCTAAAGCCAATAACTGATCTCCACTAGAACTATAAAGTGTTGCCTCTGTTCGTGTACTACTAACTTACCAAAATTCCAGAAATTACCATCTTTCCATGTTGGATTCTGTTAAATAGGTTTTATACTAAGGATCGGAAACCAAGTCCAATGAAGAGAATGATTGACGCTATGAAGGGCAGACCCTCTTCTCGTCTCTGCGGGATATATATGTAAAAAATAATTCAGTAGTTACACATTTTTTAAAATCTGAAGCTAAGTTTGCCGTAAGGATACGTTCAGCATTGTGTCCAAAGTTCCTCCTCATCCCCGCCAGGAGAAGTCACAGTTTTGAAGTTAAGTGACTTTACAAAATCTAACTGAAAATACTGTCCTCTATTTCTTCATTTGCATTTTGATCCTTCTTCCCCCCAAATTACAGATACTTCTATGCACTGGGGAGTTTGGAAGTTAAGATAGCACCGTTCCGCTGGAACAGTTGTTAACAATTTACAGTCACTACATTTTAAATTAGTGAAAGGTCTATAAAGATGGTATCCACCAGTTATCTAAAATAGCATTTTATTCCTCATTCCTAAGCAAGGTGGAAAGGATTAATCAGTTCTTTCATTGCAGTTAAGAAAATCATTCTTGGTTCTAGTAAATATTTGTCAAATGAATAATGCTTTCACAAACACTTGTGTAACGAGCCCTTGAAAACCCGATAGCAGCAGTCGTGAGACTCAAATACCTCCAATGTATGAACTGTTGTTGCGATTCCTCTCATTCTGCTCTTCCTCTTTCTCATCATCATTCTAAAAGAAAAAAATTCTCCAAAAAGATCGACTCCAGTGGAATATGAAATGAGGAGAACTTGACCTGAATTTGGACTTCTGTATCTACATCAGGGGCTGATGCCAAGCATCTGGATACTGTGACACTTGAAGTCTTAGGAAGTAAAAGATAATTCTGGACTGTTAGAAATAATCAAGTATAAATCTAATCTCTAAAAAGTCTCACTACTGCCATGCAATAGTAAGCTTAATTGAGATGCCTGGAAAATAGACTAAACTCAACACATTTTGCAAAAAAGGAGTTCCATGGAATAAAGGGTTAATGAGGGTAGGTAAACATGATATTTCTCCAGGTGTGGTCGTTAATCAGCTACATAACCACTGCCTCGAGTGCTCCTTTAAAACAGTCATCCTGCCCTAACCAACTCTCCAACCTGCTCTCGGAAGGAGTGTCTAGTAAGTACCCTCTGGTGATGCTTATAGACACCGCAGTTTATTTATTTATTTTTTAAAAGATTTTATTTATTTATTTGACAGAGAGAGAGAGAGAGATCAGAAGTAGGCAGAGAGGCAGTTAGAGAGAGGGGGAAGCGGGCTCCCTGCCGAGCAGAGAGCCTGATGCGGGACTCAATCCCAGGATCCTGGGATCATGACCTGAGCCGAAGGCATAGGCTTAACCCACTGAGCCACCCAGGCACTCCTAAACACCGCGGTTTAAAAAATATTCTCCTTCAGTATCTTTATGTGTGACTTATGGCAGGACTGGCATGGGGAATGGAATACATTCTGAGATGATTCAACCCTCTGAAATACTTGCTTGTTGTGCCTGAATAATGCCAGCCACCAGAAGGTTCAGATCTCAGCCCAGGTGAAGTCCGGTGGGGCATTTTAACTAGGAGTTAAACATACAACACCTGTTTAATAACACCCAGGTTTTAGGGGTGTCTGGGTGGCTCAGTCAGTTAAGTATGTGCCTTCTGCCCAGATTGTGATCCCAGGGTCCTGAGATTGAGCCCCACATCCGGCTCCCTGGCAGGGAGCCTGCTTCTCCCTCTCCCTCTTGCTGCTCCCCCTGCTTGGGCTTGCTCTTGTCTTTCTCTCTCTCTCTCTCTCTGTCAAATAAATAAAAAAGTCTTAAAAAAAAAAAGAGAGAGAGAACACTGAGGTTGTATTCCTTAAGATGTTCTATTGGCAAATGTAACTCACTAATAAAAATTAAAAAGAAAACACTTGGGAATATGAGAATTCTAACTAGAAATTCTTCTTCTTTTTTTTTTTTTTAGATTTTATTTAATTGTTTGATAGATAGAGATCACAAGTAGGCAGAGAGGCAGGCAGAGAGAGAGAGAGGTGGAAGTAGGCTCCCCATAAGCAGAAAGCCCGATGCAGAGATCGATCCCAGGACCCCGAGATCATGACCTAAGCTGAAGGCAGAGGCTTTAACCCACTGAGCTACCCAGGCGCCCCTCTAACTAGAAATTCTTAAGCCACTCTGAAATCTTATTCTTTAAAAAAAATTCTTAATGACGCATCACAATTTGACCTTTGGAAGACGCTTTTTGTTTCATTTCACTTATGTTTTCATAGTTCTCTGTGGTCTTGAATTAATAAACTGTTACCAGACTTGCAAATGTAACTGGTCCAGAATTCTTAACCTGTTTTACAGGTAAGGAACCAAATCCATGTGAAAGTTAGGTGGGTGATAGCTTTTTTAGCATTGACAGCAGTGCCAAACATAGTATTCAGGTACTCCCATATTAGAAGCAATGAGTGCTCAAATTTCTTCCAGCTGTCATTATAAACTTTCTTTTTTAAAAAGATTTATTTAGAGAGAAGAAAAGAGAGGGCACGTGAGCAGGGGTGGGAGGCAGAGGGAAATGGAGAGAGGGAATCTCTAACAGACTCCCCACTGAGCACGGCGCCAGCATGGGACTCGATCCCAGAACCCTGAGATCATGTCATTAGAAGCTTTTAACAAATACAAGCTGGTAGCTTTGTTGATTTTTATATTTACCATTGCTCTCTGCTGTCCTTAACCATACTTGTTCATTTTTCCTTTCTTGGACAAACCAAAGAAATATTTATCATTCTATTCCAGTAGAGTCATACCACTTTTAGATTGGAAGGCTAAAATAGAACTTAGCAGGAAATTGGGGACCACAGGGCATAGGAGCGTTCACTGCGAATTAAGTTTGGGAACTGCGACATTACCGGTTAATTAAGTCTGCATTGAGCAGTCGGATTTTGATTGATTTGGAAACAGTTACCCTCAGTCTAAGATGTTCTTTGGCTATGTCTAGTATGGAATGAATGCTTGAAGTGCTCTTTGTTGACATTTTAATTTCACTTATATATGACGTTTTAATGTTCAAATCTGGAACTGAGAAATTCACATCACCCATAGCTGAAGACCTGATGTGTTTGTTGAGACTAATTTGGTGTAAAGGCCATAAGAAAGGGCCCTGCTTCCCTCTACCGCCTCCTATGAAAATATGTTCCTCTCAGCAGGACAGGGTACAAGAAAGGGAAGAAATGAGTTGGTGGTAACAAGACGATTAATTGTATCGGCCCAAGGGAAAAAGAAGATATTTATAACCCACAATAACCCCCCAAAAGTAGCTTTTTTAAAAAGCATGTGATTATGTCAAATGTAAATATCTGAAACATTATATGACTCTTATTCCCGCATTATGAGTATTACTCCAGTCACAGCAATTTATCTTGTAAACCTAGTAAGTTCTCTGATATTTTCCACCAGATATTAAGGATTGGTTGATGCATGTCTTCAGTGCAAAAACTATATAATGCCAATAAATGACATGAAAGGACAAAAATACCAGTTAAGTTCTGTCTTTAACATCATCTGTTCTAAACGTGGCTCCTGTACTAATGGTCCTTGGTAATCAACTCATCATTACTGTTAAGGCCTTGATGGAAAACACTTAGGAACCGGAAGAAAGTGAAATATAAATTACATTAGAATGAATTAAGAAAAGAGTTGCATTTTGGTATCCTCCCAAGCAGAGAGATTTATGAAAGCATCACCCACCGAGAGAAAGGACTTCTTTCCTTTTCTGTTTCAATACTACCATCACTTTCACCAGCAAGGTTTCTCAGGACCTTCTTACTTTATTTATCACTAAGTTCCATAATTAACATATGGTTCATGTTATTGATTTCTCAGGTTTCAAAGTAAAATAAATTGAGCTTTCTTCCACATTTAGAATATACAGTTTTTTTAAGGAACTCTAAACAAAGACACGCATTATTTGTAAGTCAGAGAGCAGCTGCCAGAAAACAGAAAATTAGGAATGGAGTCATGGGTGAAATAATGGAGATACTGTTCAGAGGTAACCCTTTGTACAGCAGGAAATTTTCCTTAGAAAAGAGACAGCTGAGTTTGCTTGTAAATTTTGCTAGAAACAGGCCTGATTTAGTAACATTTAGTGCTGGTTAGGAGACTGAAGACAGCACTTTCAGCTTTGGATACCAAGCAAGTGCCCTCTTTTATGGTTTTGTATAAAGTCTAATAAACACTCTATAGTTTCAAAAGGCAAGTGTGTATGGGGGGGGGTCACTGTTAATTTTTTTAATGAATAGAATAACATATAAGCAAATATCAGATCTGAGAGTCCAGTCTTCTAAGCAAAACACTATAGATATTATCACAAAGGAAACAATTCATGGACTAGACTATAAAAATCTTAAATTATTATAAATAAAACTAAAAGGCAAATAAAACGATTTTAAAAATATGACAAGTTTAGTATCCTTAACATATAAAAAGCTTTTATAATCCAATAAGAAATTACCCAATTTAGATATAGAGAAGGAATGTGCAGTCAGGAAGAAACACATGTACATGGAATGGTTGAAAGATAGGGGAAATACTCAGCCTTACAGATAATCAGAGAAATACACATGAAAAAGGAGGATGTACTAAGATTAAATAAATTACAAAAATTCATCTAACAATGATTTTTGCAAAAAAAAAATTTTTGAAGAATAATTGCATAAAGAAAGACAAGCTTCAAACTGTTTATACAATATGATCCTAAGTTTGAAGTCCATCTCAAGTTCATATATTGAAAACCAGAAGTAAATATACTGAAACATTAAAAACATGTATCTCTGTGGAGATATTATAGGTTGTTTATATATATAAACAAAAAAAGTCTAAAGTCTAGAGTGAGCATGTACTATTACTACACAAAGCCATATGAATTGTCAGTAGTTGACTGCTTTTGTCCTACAAAAATAGAAATTTCCTATAATTCAGCCTAATAGTCTTAACATCTGACAAGGGTGTTTCAACATCGTTTTTTTTTTTTTTTTATGGGGAATACAGTCTGTTACAGAGAAGTTTGAGTTCTTACATCTGAATCTTTTCTTCATGGCTAAGCATAAGAATTATCAACATAGTATCATTTCCTTTGCTGTTAGGAACACCGTAAGACTGATTTTGTAAAATAATCAATGTATATACATTAAAAGCATTTAGTACATGCCTATTGATGCTAATAATGATAAAATGACAAACATTGAAAGAGTAGAAAAAAAAATGATTGGTTTCCTAATAAGATTTACTGACACCATTGTTGTCTCCTTTAATCTTATTGTCATATTACCATTAAATAGAATAATTGGGCTATGGGGGAATTTCACTTGATTGTAAACGGAGGTAATTACTACTGAGTAGTAAACTCTATAGAATGAATTTACAAGTCTATTTTTACTACAGTGGCAGGCATAGGCGTGGATTTCTTTAGTGCGCATGGAATGTTTTCACTGTTTTTTACCTCACATCAGCTTTTCATCCTCTTACTAAAATGAGCTCCTAACAGTTAACATTGTATAGTTAAGGAAAGGCTTTTTTGGATATTTGTGTTTATTCTGTACCTGCAAAAAATTTTTAAAAATAAAAATGGAACATTTCTTTCAAACCCTGGATTGGTCTGTACAGGGAGATTACCTATACAGGCCAAATAGATGAGATAGATAGATAAATGGATAAGATATAATGAATGCAAAATTGATTTAATGAAGGGTTGTCAGACGTCTTTCCAATTTTTCCTGAAGTAGAATATCTGAGACTCGAAACGCTAACAGTGATCTTTGGAACATGTACTTGCCCTCACGAGAACATGAATAACGCTTAGGACAACCTGTATTTCTTCAAAGTTAAAGCGGGGGAAGTGCTGCCAAAAAAAATTTGAATGTATGTTTGTTTGTTATTTTCTGAATGTTGGGTGGGGAGGGGAACCTTCCTTTAAAGTCTGTCATCCTTTTCCATTGTAGTCCTTTTGAACATATGAAGATGAACATAGACCAGTGTGGGTGATAGTAAATGAAAATTGTTAAGGATACGTCGTTTTCAGAACAAGAAATCCCTACAGCTTTGGTAGTCCCCTTGTTGGATTCGGAAAACTGGCATCACCAAGCAAGCTGTTCCAAAACCACTTTAATCCCAGCCTGAATCAGCAGTAGATGTCAGTCAGTAGTCATTGCTGTGTTCCCACCGAGCCCTGTGAGCCACAAGCCGTCAGAGCCAAATACTCTTAAGGTAGAGGCAACACACCCTTGATAGTAACCTAAAGCATTGCATAGGAGAGAGTCTCATTCCACTGGGATAGAAACCACTGAGCTCTCTTTCCTCCAGCCCAAATAACAAAGTCCTAGCCTCCGGTGATTGATGAGCATGTTACCAGGGGAAATGGACTGGAAAATCATCGCCTTGTCTTTTCCTTGCCACAGGAAAGCCATAACAGAGATCTCTATTCTTCTTCTTCTGATAAGAGGCCTAACGAAGCATCCAGAAGGGCTGGGAAGCCTGGAAATGTTATATCCAGCTGCTTGCTGCATTGCCTTTTAAAATACGGTTTGTAGTTTCCTAACTCACAAATCAAACGTGTGCAAGCCAGTAACCTTTAACAAGCTGTGCAACTTTTTGACCACTGCAACGTGGCATTTGAGCTGAGAGGGGCTGTTTTAATAAGTACAGGTATCCCCCATTTAACTTAAAAATACTCATTTCTAGAACATGTCTCTGTGATGAAATTAGACATGCAGAGTTCTTTTACTCCGTCTGGCATTGTTAAATTGGGTATTTATAGTCTGGAAAAACTTGGGAGTTCAGAAATGTAAGCTGGAGCTAAACTCATCAATGCAAATATTGTAGTTAATGGGAAACAAGGTGAGAAGCAGCCCCCCCACCCACCTACAGCACCCCTCCTGACAGAGCTGTAGCAGAGACTGTGGGCATCACACCTCGAGCTCAGGTCCTGCACGGGTCTTAGTAACATTTGCGGAAGGGATTCTGAGAGATTCCAATTCATGCCACCCACTTGTCACATAAGAGGGAATGTCCGAAGTCGAATGGGATTCCTGTCTGTTAACATTTCGGCATTGATCTTGGCCGTAAAGACCTATTATTTAGATAGTATGTTCTCAGCATCCTTCGGATTCAGAATGTTTGAATTTGAATTAAAATTACCACTTATTGATGAGAAAGCAGGGGTCCTTAAAGACTATGCCCGCAGTGACTATTTTAAAAAGGTTCAGTGTAGTACTCTGGGGGCGTCTGGACAGCACAGTAGGTTAAGCGTTTGACTTGATTTGACTTGACTTTGGCTCAAATCCTTATCTCAAGGTCCTGGCTTGAGCCCTGCATCGGTTTCTGTACTCAGAGGGGAGTCTGCTTATCCCTCTTCCTCTGCTCCTCCCTCCTGCTCGCACTCTCTCTCTCTAAAATAAATAAATCTTTAAAAAAATTATAAGGCTCAGTATATTTATATATAGTATAGTATATAGCATTATATAGTATATTTTGGAAATGTGCTTGTTTAAGTAATTAGCATTTCCATTTCCATTTCCATAACCTCTTCCTCTGTGTTTTTTCCAGGCCTGTGGTCCAGTCTGAGTTAGAAACATTTTACACCTTTCATAAATGCAGTGGATCTCTCACAGATTATATTTACAGAAATAACAGCCAATCCACTATTTGGTGGGTGTGTGCACGCATACTATTTCATTTTCTCTCTGGTCTTGTGCTCCTTGTCAGGGTGAGTTGGAGAATTTTATTAATCCCATTTGCTGATGGAAAGGTAGGATGCCTCTTCCCTGCAGCTAACTCTTTATAGCCAAGGAATGACCATCCTGAGGACCCCACTCTCATGTTGGCTTTGAGAGGTCCTCTTGTAATGGAAACCATGTCCTCTTAATCTGCAGGGTCAGCTTGGTAATGCTGTAGGCTCTTGTGTTCTCTCCCCCCTTAATTCCTGCCCCCCGCAAAAACAAGAGGCCGCTCTAACTTAGATCAGAATCTGCACATCGTTCATTTTGCTGGATGTCCTGGCTGCTGTGAGTGTTCCTTGATTTCTTAGAACCTGACTCCATCTTTGTATCTAATACACTTTAAAACTTGGGATGGAAGAAAAAAGTGAGTTGAATAGATTCTTGTTTATGTGAGAGTATCCTCTACTTCAGAGCACCAGAATTTCACCTCAAGCCATGTCCAGACATAAAATGGAGGAGCCTCTTTCTTGTGCCTTTTTGAAATGCCCTTAGGGCTTCCCAAGTATATTATAAAATGCGAAGTAGTCTAATTTTCCTATTACAACTTCCCGTGTCTCTCCCTCAACTTGACTTTTGAGTTGTACCCAAGATCATGGTTCGGTGACTTTTCTACCATGCCGGTTTTTGTTTTGCTTTTTAAATTTATGAGCCTTGATTTGTTTGAGCTGAAATCAGCGGGGCCTGATTGCTAAGGGAGCCACCATTTTAAGTGACCACCGGCAGAGTTTGGTTTCTGATTATATTAAGAGGAGAAAGTGGATCTTGCCAAGGTTGGGGCAGATTCCCCAACCTTGGAAAACGTTGCAGACACATAATGGGCTTGAACTTGAGATCCTTTTGTATGTGTGCCTGTGTGTGTGAGAAAGAGTGAAAGAGACCCCCATGCCTAGAATTTTTAAACTGGACAGCAGCATGGTAGTTAGCTAGAGGCAAGAGATACCCTGTTGGCGCCTAGGCCTTCCTGGAAGCCGTCTGCTGGAAAAGCCTCCTTGGAGATGAATCTCAGATGGCTTCCCTTGGCCCAGATGATGTTCCGGCCCCAAACCTGAGAAGACCTTCTTGGGAGAGGAATACTTCTTCTGTTGAAAGTACTTTGTCCATGGGAGCCTTGCGGTTTGTCACTCAGGAAAATAAACCGGCGTATGAACTCCCAGCAAACGCTACCTCCTTGGTGTGAAGCGGTTTGTAAAGCATTTTCTTCCTGGTTTGTGCGCCCTACATTGTTGTGGCTCCTCTCATCACTGACCAGCTGGCTGGTTGGTGAATAGAGCTGTGGGCCCCTCGCCATGTTTCATGTGAGGTCTTGGCTGGGTGGCAAACAGGCAGCCTGTAGCCAGTGTCAGCAATTCAGGAGGAATTGGCACAGCAGTGTCCCCATTAATTTCTGCTTGTCACATACTGTCATGCAAGTTACACCAGAGAGGAAATGACCGTTAAAAAAAAAAAGGTACCCTTGTGGCACTGGGTCCCCTCCAGACGTTCCCCGAGGTTAAACAAGTGGATACAATTAGCTCTACACAGACAGCTGCAGGGACGGGAAAGCCTAGAAGTGGGCCCCACAGCAATGTGTCTTTCCTGTTAGCAAGGAGTGTCAGCTATCAACATCTGCCAGATTTTAACCCTTCAAAGGGACCGGTAAATTGAGGGGAGCTATTATCCCACGCTCTGCTGATCATTATCAATCATAATGCCTTGGGAAATTACCACAGTGCTGCTGCCTTGGTGGCAGGTTTTGTCCTTTGGGGAGGGTTTTTTATGCCTCTGCCGGGAGCAGAGGAGAGTGATGGAGGGGAGGAGGGTGAGGGGAAACTGGCCCTTTAATCGTGGGTGATTTAGTGCCCCAGGGACAGGGGCCGGAGGGCAATAAACTCCTCTTCAGTTCAAACCAAAGTCGTTAAAGTTGGTGGACTCCAGACAGCCGCCATTTCCAGAGAGATCCATCTTGCTGACTGACTTTTGTCAGGCCGTCTTCACCAAGAGCTGTGGCGGCTTTGAGAACACAGACCAGCACATTGGGGAAGGAGAGCCAGTTTTAGAGGAAGCAGGCCATCCAAGATGAGAAAACAGTGAGATAATTTAGAAGCTTTCAAAAACTGTTTTTAGTTCTTGAAAGATGGAAATGCTTAAGGTGCTCTTAATCCAGATTGAGTCCCGTGACTGACCTTTTTGTAAGCACATACTTTGCGTTGGGGTAGATTTTTCTCTCGTGAAGATCTGATTGCCGGTATGGAAGGATGGATACTGAGATGGTTCCCTGTGGAACTATATTTGTGGAAACTTATTTGTCTGAACTCATCATTAGAAGTGGTTTAGAGAGAAATAGAGAATGTTTATTACAGTTTTGAACCTCCCAACAGGTGACTGAGTTCATATTTGTGTCCTTGGAAGGTTTCTCTTCTGAAAAGATACCGTTTTGCTCGAGGGGAATGAGCGTTTATCAGACAGGTGTTCTGAAAGTGACCAGCAGTGATGATCTATGACTATGAGCTCATGGTCATCTGTGTGATTGCACCGAGGACAAAACACTGGAGGGAATAATCATACTTTGGTTTTCACGGAGTTCTTACTTCATGTTCCTCAGGAAAATCCTAGCACCATTTAACATAACTTTAAGTGAGGGCTAGAAGCAACCAGTAGGATAATTGAGTAGAAAAAGCACTGTGTCATTTTTTTTTAAAGATTTTATTTATTTATTTGACAGAGAGAGAAATCACAAGTAGGCAGAGAGGCAGGCAGAGATGGGGGGGGTGGGGTGGGGGGGAAGCAGGCTCCCTGCTGAGCAGAGAGCTGATGCAGGGCTCCATCCCAGGACCCTGAGATCATGACCTGAGCCAAAGGCAGAGGCTTAACCCACTGAGCCACCCAGGCACCCCAACACTGTGTCATTTTTATCTGAACTTCATCTCTTCTGTGGAAGAAGTGGTGGCATGATCACTAAGGACAGCTTGGAGATGTCACTGATGAATGTTAGAGCTGTTCCAATTCTATTGCATCATCTAGTTGGGAGACCCTCCTTTTACAGATTAAAAACCAGAAGCTCAGAGAGGTTAGGGACTTGTCTGAGAGCTCACAGTGAAGCAGAGAGCACTCATGGCTCTCCTTCACAGGTGAACTGTTCGTATCATTCTATAGGCTCAGTCAGTACGACAGGACTCCTAGCCAACCTCAGCTGCAACAGAGGGGTCTCCCTGCCCTGTTGACAGCAGGGAGTGAGAGGGAACCACAAATCTGGGGTAGAGGTGACTGTCTTCAGCAAGGGCACAGTCAACTTGTGCCATAATGTCAGGCTGTATATTTCATGTACCCATTTTAAGTTGGCCTTGTTGGCACAAGAGACACTAATTTTAAAAGATGGCCTTCCTGTACAATTTTAAGTGTATCTAGTAACACATAAAAATATTTTTTAGTGTTTTTTTTTAAGATTTTTTAAAAATTTATTTATTGTCAGAGAAAGAGCACAAGCAGGCAGAGTCGCAGGCAGAGGCAGAGAGAGAAGCAGGCTCCCCGCTGGACAAGGAGCCCAACGTGGGACTCAATCCCAGGACCCTGGGATCATGACCCGAACCGAAGGCAGTGGCCTAACTGACTGAGCCACCTAGGCGTCCCTATTTCTTAGTTTTAGTGTCAAAAGAATATATAGACCTAGGGAAATTTGCCTCTTTAGGTATTCGTAATATTTTACAAAGTAGATTGCAAAGGAGAATCAGTGAAGTATATGTAAATGTGAGTTCACATGAATATATGTTCAGTCCCTAACTATAGGATCTCTTGTCTTATACATGAGTAGATTGTATATGAGTTTTTCTGTTATTCATGTTATTGATCTCTGATTTTAGGGATGATTGGTAATTGACTTCTGCTTGAGCTCAGGTGAATATAGAAGCATATAATTTAATAAACTAATAAATGTCCCATATTGGTGTTCAAAAGTGGATTTGTTCACTACAAAGTAGATTTTTATTTCAGTTAAAAAGGAAAACATGTAGAAACTAAGTTATACTTATTCATGTTTACTTTATTTTTTTTTAAAGATTTTATTTATTTCTTTGACAGAGAGCACAAGTAGTGGGAGTGGGAGACAGAGGGAGAGGGAGAAGTAGGCTCCCCACTTAGCAGGGATCCCAATGTGGGGCTAGATCCTAGGACCTTGGGATCATAGCCTGAGCCGAAGGCCAACACTTAACCAACTCAGCCACCCATGTGCCCCTAGTTACTCATGTTGAAAATAGCATTGTTTTGTCAAAATTGTTCCTTAGGCCTGATTTCAGGGTCTGTCATACAATATCAGGCTTTAATTAAAGCCCATACCTGAAGATTGTGTAGGCTCCAGAGGAATACCAGATGATTGGAAACAGGATAGCAGAGAAAATACCAATTTGGTGAACAATGATGAGCCAATTTGACCAAAAAAAACACTGGGTTGAATTTCATGGGAAGTCACCGAATCATTACTAACTCCCGTGGTATTCAGAATCATAACATCAATCATGATGAACCACTTTGGTAGTCATGGATCTGTAATATGTAATTCCATAAAAATTCTCTGGCTTTTGGAACTAATTAATAGTGCTATATTTTATAAAATGGCAGATTTCATTGAAAATGCTGATATTTACATGTCAGCCAAGAACTTGAAAACCTTTCCTAGCACTCATTACAATTATAATTACTGAGTTCTCATGGGAAAAAGTTATTTCTCACTTTAAGCTCTAAAGTTTTGACAGGATTTGGTATAACGTTTCATTTCACTTCTAGTCCTAATGATTCACTGCATTCTTTTCCCCAGAACATATCCCCTGTTTTCCCTCAGCCTTCTCAAGTAGACATGAGCCTAGGGAATCAATAAGTGTGACTATTTTCATCAACAGTTGAAGAGCTCAACTTCAGTAATGCCATTGGAAGACATTAGCTAGTCTGCAAATACAAAGACAATTAATATTTCCTGTACATTAATATCTTAATTGGATTTGGCTTTTTGAAAGGATTAAATTCTGGGGGAAGCTTCTTGAAGCTGAGCCTGCGACATTTTCGTGTAGCTGAGAAGTAGCACTGTCTTCATTTTGCAGATGGAATAACCAGCTAATTAATGACTTGCCCAAGTTCACACAAGTAAAAAGCCAGGAGCTAGATTTGTGACTCTTGCACAATCCACTAGATGGTTTTAATCTAAGTCGCCATGGTAGAATTAAATATAATTTATATAGCTTTGTCAGTGCTATTTAATGAGTAAGTCCTATTTACATAAATGTTTTAGTATTTCTATGCCCTCTGGGTCATTGAGGCAGTTTATTTTTATGATTTTAATTATTATAAGCCTCTACGTGTATAAAATAAATTCGTAAAAAAGTGAAGACAGATATATTTAATTTTATTAATATTATTAAACCCAGTGGTGTCAGTGATAGAATTCCAAAATAAAAGCTTTTCAGTAGATACTGGCTGTTCATTTCATAGATTGTGTTTTGTTTAACACCTTGAAAAGTAGATGCAAAGTTAAGGAGAACATCCCCTTACTTCTGCAAATTTACTATTAAACCATTAAGGAATATGTAGCATGTTTTCAGAGATACAGCTTGTTTCTGTAACATAAGAATCCTGTAGAAATTTAGCAGAACTGCCTACCTGATCACTACTTGTATGAGCTTCCTCAGAAATCTGTAAATTGTCACTCATTTGTGGTTACTGTTGCCGTATTGCTGTCCAGAGAAGAGTCCACATGAAGATAATCTCTAGTGAAGTTTTCTACTCTCCAGTAAAAGAATCCTGCCCTATTCTTTTTTTTTTTTTTTTTTTAAATTCTAGGAGAATGACAAGGGAACTTTAACACAGTTATGAATTAGAGCCCAACTTAGTTCAAGACAAAAATTTATCCCACTCCCACCCCTTTTCTCCTTAAAATATCAGTCATAATGTAGCATCTGAAAAAGAACATTCATTATCACATGAAGAGTTCTTAAAAGTTTTTCTTGTGTGACTTAGTATTTAATGCCTTTACTTGAGAACAAATGAAGATTTTGAGAGACCACTGAAAATGGAGTCTTAGTATTCTGAGGGAATTATTGTATTGCACTGTTCCCCCTGCAAGCAGTTCAGAAACCACTCCTGGGATTTCTTTGTTTATTTAGTGTCTTGTAGGTAGTAGAATCTGTGTCTGCTTCCTTTGTTAAAAATAGGAAGGCCTCACAGGTTGTAATTTTTACTATCAACTTTTGTAAGGAGCAAATACAGTGCTCTTATAGAAGATAGATCTTACAGTTCTTTCACTGGTGATCCAAAATTTAGGAGTTATTTTAACAAGACATTGTAAAATCTGTCAGTAAATATCAGTAAATCCTTCTTTAAAAATTTAATTTATGCCAGGCAAATTCTTTTATGATGATGATGATGATGATGATGATGTTATCTTAGTCACCATATAGTACATCATAGTTTTTGTTGTTGGTTTTTGACAGGAAGAGATCGCAAGTAGGCAGAGAGGCAGGCAGAGAGAGAGGGGTAAGCAGCTCCCTGCTGAGCTGAGAGACTGATGTGGGGCTCGATGCCAAGACCCTGGGATCATGACCTGAGCTGAAGGCAGGGGCTTTAACCCACTGAGCCACCCAGGCACCCCCATCATTAGTTTTTGTTGTAGTGTTCCATGATTCATTGTTTGTGTATAATGCCCAGTGCTCTGTGCAATACATGCCCTCCTTAATACCCATCACCGGGCTCAATTCTTACATGGTGATAGCTGTGCTAAACCAAAGCACACTTTGTAAAAATCTGTTAGAATGCACCTGAAATTTCCATCGCAAATGTTAACAGGACAGATTTTCTAGGCAGCAATCTAGTTGGTCCGTCAGGTCCCTGAAGGCAGCTAGAATGTTGAAAAAGGTCCACCTTCTACCCTTTGACTAATTCCACTTTTTGTTCTACTTTTCTTCAGAAATGGCTTCTTGTAGTACGGAATTGTCATCGGGACTCTGTGTTACTCTTTAAAGAGGGTGTACCTCCAAACCATTCCCATCTTACTCCTCCTGGTAATTTTCTAAATATGGTATAGTACCAACTCAACTTGAAATTTCAAGAAGTTGATCAGGTTTCTCTAGTAGGATCTTCAACAAAACTGGAGGAATCATCTTAAATCTACTCAGGAGGGTCTTTTTAGAAGTTTGAAGACATCTTTTACACACAAATTAATGAAATTATAAAATTTTCAAATTGGAAAATGCCTGGGAATGTATTTAGTCCAGTTTCCACACAATACATTTAAGGAAATGTGTCCCAAAGAGGTAGGGTGAGCTGCCCAAAGTCATATAGTTAGATAAACTAGTACTAGAATAGTAACCCAAGTCCTATTATTCTAGCCCGGTAGACTTCGCAAGGGCTCTCTGAATGTGGTTTTGTTCTCATTTATATAGAATTACTTGCTGTAATAACCTATCCTTGAAACATTTTATTATTGGTTGGAATGAATTACCATACTTAGTTGCACATTCTTCTACAAACAATGTTAGTTTGAACTTTGCCCTTGTTTTTACTGACCTAACCTCAGAATTTGTAATGTTTCCTTTGTCAGCACTTTCATTCTTAGCATTTTTAGTCTCTTCAACTAGAACCTCATTCTAAATGTGCTTCTTTTTGGTCCATGAAGAGTTGTAGTGATTTCTGTATTACCTATTTCATTTCAATCATGCTCATGCAGAAGTTATTCTTACTCTTTCCCTGGTAGCTTCTAGCACAGCCACCACCGCATTTGTCAAGTAAGAATATATGTCAGATTAACACATGGCTTTTATTCAATTCAAGAAACCTTTATTGTGCATCTACTATACGTGAAACACTGCGCCGTCAAAGGACTAGGACTAGAGATGTCTGAAATAAGTAAAGCAAAATGCCCTCAATCTCACAGGGCGCCCAGGACAAGTGCTGCCGAGCATCACATAGTCCCCATGGGATACGTAAAGGAGGGAAAGGAAGTGCAATAGAAGCTAGAAGGTTCAAAAATGCCATGTGGGGCACCTGAGTGGCTTAGTCAGTTAAGTGTCCGACTCTTGGTTTCCGCTCAGGTCATGAGCTTAGGGTTGTGAGATCAAGGCCCGCATCAGACTCAGTAATCAGCACAGTTTGCTTGTCCCTTTCCCTCTGTTCCCCTCTCTCTCTAATAAGTAATCTTTCTTTAAAAAGTGCACACGTGGTTAAAAGAATGAAAATTTAGCATGCCTGCCATGAGGAATTTCCGGTTTTGTGTTTGGACAAAGACATATATTTTATTTCTCAGTTGACCTTTTTTTTTTTTTTTTTAAACCTTTGTTAAGGACATGTTCATTACAGCACCTTCGAAAGGCTTCAACTACATACATTATGGAATTTGTATCACTTCCATTCACTGAAAAACACTGTGCTGTGAGCAGCTGCAAGTAGCTTGTTAGAATCAGTTGACTTTAAGTTGCAAAAATCACCTTGCAAACTTTGCATGAACATTCATTAATTCTACAGGTGTGGTCAGGGAAGTAGGGGAGGGGAGTAGAAGTAGTTATATATTTTTGCCTTCTGTGGAGTCTCAGAAAGCAACTCCTCAACTAGATTTGGGGAAGTACTACAATACTTGAAGGTCTTAAGGCCCAGGAAACACTGCTTATTTCTTTTTATTTATTTGATGTGGAGAAAGAGGGTCCCATGGCAACAAGATGGTTACCGGCCATGTGACCTGAGCAAGTTACTTAACTTCTCCAAACCTCCGGTTTTCATATCTATAAATAAGGATTAAAATGTGCAAGTCAAATTAGTTACAAATGTATAAAATATTGTTAAAGGGTGCAGCCTCTTACTCATAGAAGGGGTGGTGATTTTTCACCTAGGGAACTTTCTAGTTACCTGTGTGTATTTTTTAAACGTAGGGACCCAAATGGATCATAGCACTACACCAAGATCTGAGCAGCAGTTACAGTGGCTTCTCCAAAATGATACCAAGCAAATGATGCATGGAGGCCTTAGTGACCCACAAAGATCACTTGATCTATGTGGTATTGCTAATGGTCTTTCTTGCCTCGGTTTGGGCCTTCACTGATTATGAAATGCCTTTTTGCATGTCCTTGCTTGTATTTTTTACTGCTACTATAACAGTTACCTCCTGAATTGCTACCAAAAAACCAATCTTCAGATTCTCTGGAACATGAAATCCTATAAACTTACCTCCGAAATTTCTAAGTACAGAACACAGAGTATGCCCTCATGATACTGGGGAGTTGGTTTTCAGAGTTCTGTCTTGTGTTCTGGCACACTTAAAAGGTAAAGGCTTGCAAATAGTATATTTTACATCTGTGCATTTTCCCTCAGTTTTTAATTATGTTTTCCTGATAGCAGCTGACCAGATGGAGATGCAGGTGCCTGGGTGGCTCAGTCAGTTGGGCGTCCGACTCTTGGTTTTGGCTCAGGTCATGATCTCACGGTCCTGGGATCAAGCCCTCTGTCGGGCTCTGTGATCCGTGCTCAGTGCAGAGTCCGCTTCCGATTCCCGTTTCCTCCCCCTGCTTGCTCACACCCTCTCTCTCTCTCTCTGAAATAAATAAATAAAATCTTTAAAAATATATATATATTCTAATACTGGATATACCTCAGATGCACCTTTTATTTTATAGTTGAAACAAAAACAAGGAAGCCTTTCTAGCCAGAAGATACATTCCAGTTGTGTATCTAATTTATTCTATAAGCTCTTGTGTAGCAGAACATCAAGCCACTGGGCTAAATAATATGAATATGTCATATGAACACAATTTATACGTGGTTTGAAATCCAGAAAGGGAGAGTAAACTAGAGAAAGAACTAGCCAGCACAGAAAGCAGCAGTGCATGACAAATGCCACATGAGGGTTACAGATGAGAAGTGCTGCAGGAACTCCCAAGTAGAGAAGAAGAAAGACGGGCTTCAGGAAGAAGCTCGCACTGGTCTGGTACGTCAGCCATGTTGCTCTAAGGCACCAGTGACACAGACCGGAAGCCAGGACTGGGGAGTCTGTCTCAAGAATGGCCCGTTTCTGCTTGAGGAAAGACAGTATGAGGCTGGGCACATCGCGAGAGATAAGGACAAGAAGTGAGTTAAGCAAGAGAGAGACAAATGTGATCGTGTAGGCACTGGGAAATAGTGACAGGCATTTGGGTGGGTGGCTGACTCTGTCGCTGTCATGTTTTAAACAGATTGATTTGGTGGTGATGTACTCATTTAGGAGCAGATAAAGCAGGGGTTCAGTCAAAGTTGCTCCAGTGGTTTAGGAAGGAGACGATCAAGGTCTCTGCTAGCAGGGTAGCAAGTGGTGTACTGTTGGTGGGAATATGAACGGATACAGAATTTTGGAGGCAATGTGACAGTATCTATTAAAACTAAAAATGAATATCTATTCAGTGACCAAGCAGTTTCACCTCTCAGAGACACCCTGACACTAGGGCCAAAGGCGGTGTGAATAAGAGAGTTTGCTGTAACATTAACTATAAGGGAAAAACATAGAAATAACCTAAGGGCTCATCAGTAATGTGATGGCCAAATAGACTGTGATACCAAGTGGAATTCTGGGTGACAATTTAAAAAGCATGTTGTTAATCTGTAAGGAATTACCTTTAAAGCATAGTGTTGAGTGTGGTAAGGGAGAAAAGAGCCAGTTTTAGAACTGTAAGGACAGCTTGGTTCCATTTTTCTGAAATACTTATGTATCTCATATAATTATAAAACCAAGTCTGGAAGAGTGTGCAACAAACTGGTGATAAGTGGCCATCTCTTTAGAAGGCACTAAGGTTAGAATAGGTGGTAAATTGGACAGATGTAGCAAATTTAAAGAAAAAAAAAGGTAACTGGTTAAGTTCTAGTATCAGATAAACAGCAACAGAAATGTTTAGTATAGGAGTGCCTGGGTGGCTCAGTTGGTGAAGCAGAGGTTAAGCATCTGCATTTGGCTCAGGTCATGATCCCAGGGTCCGGGGATCGAGTCCTCCATCATGGCTCCTTGCTCAGTGGGGATTCTGCTTCTCCTTCCCCCTGCTTGTGCTGTCTCTCTCTCTCTTTCTGAAAAATAAATAATTCTGTGAGGATGACTCTTGTTTTATTAAAGAGGAAACTGGGGTTCAAAAAGGGTAACTGTCACATTTCATCACTTCTAAAATGTCCATTTGGAGCGCACTGTACAGTCACTGCCAACAGGCTCCAGTCACGACCGAGTTGGTACTGACTGCGCACGTACTGGAGAACTTGCCGAATTAGTCCGTGACTTGGATGAAAATCCTGCCGATACAGGGGGAATCATGTGGGAAAACACAGACATCAAAAACTCTTGAATGGAAAAGTGACGTGAGAGAACAGAACTATGAGGGAGAAAAATTTTAACCCAATTATTTCACTCATGTTAATTGTGGTGTATGTTCAAGAATGATACATAATAAAAATCCAAACCTGAAAAGTCTAAGGAGTCCTTTTACTAAGTGTAACTAAAGCTTCTATGTGATAAGAAAGAGTTGTGTCACAGTTTAATTGGCAGTTGTTTTTCTTCTTTAGTGGTCCATTAAAATAATAGTAAATCTTAAAATAGATGGTAGTGTTTTAGATTCGGTGAAATACACAAAGATACCTAGTTTCACCTAGTGGGAAAGGTACAGTCAGAACCTCATAAGCCCATCCCGTGAGGCACTGTGGTGAACCATGTAGGGAATAGGATTGGACACTTTTTAACCTTACTCATAATTAGTGTTTTGCATTTCAAGAATTTGAGAATTGTCAGGGAAATGGCAGTGATAAAAAATCTCATGTCTTTAAAACAAAACAAAACAAAATATCGTGTCTTTAACGTTATTTGGAGAAACCTTGAGTCCTCCAAATGCCAGATAAACAGTGGTTAATATTACATCTATATAACACGTATGGTACTTTCCAGTGCACTTACATACATGCACATTACCTGATTATGTAACAGGATGTGTCACCCCGTGTCCTCCTCCCATTGACCAGTGAAGACACTGATACAAGTGGAAATTAGGCAAAATAATTATACTGCTAAGAAGGAAGAATGAACAGATCCCAAAGGAAAACCGAGAGTTGTAGTCCACAAAGCCTCTAACGTTCAGCCTGCCAGACAGGTCCTGAAAAGCATGAGTGCGCTGGATAATATCCCAGATTTGGATGGATATTGGAAAGTCAGGGATTTGTTTTCTAATTGAGGTTAAAGAAGCATACAATAAAGAAATGCACTCATCTCAAGCATGTATTCAACCTGAATGCCACCACCACCCAGATCAAGAATGAGAAAATTTCCAAAGGCTTCTTCATGCCCCTTCCCTCTCCCTAGAGGTAATGACAACACTGGCTTTTTCGTATAAAAATGTGCACCTTCTTGTGTACAGCTTTAATTACTCAACATCATATCTGTGAGAGAAGTTTTTATTTTTCTGTGTACCGGTAGTTGTACCAGTTTCCTAGTGGTTTAAACTAATTTGTATTTCTCCATCAGTGCCGTGAGAGGGTCAGTTGCTCCAAAGCTTTGTCAACACTTGGTGTTGTCAACTTAAGCCATTGTAATGGTATCTAGTTATGCTTTTGATTTTCAATTCCATGGTGACTAATAAGGGTAAGCACCTCTTAATAAGCTTCTGGACATTTGGATTTCCTCTTTTGTGAAGTGCCTAGTCACGTCTTCCACCACTTTTAAAGATTGTGTTGTATGCCCTTTTTCTGATTGATTTCTGGGAGTTCTTTGTGTATTGAGGGCTCTTTGTATATTTGTAAGTCCTTGATCAGATAATGTACAGCACTAAAGTCTTCACCCAGTGTGTAGGAATTTTTTAATGGGATCCTTCTCCTCTCCACTCCGCGCATCAAACATGATTTGATCATCACTGGCATCCCTCTTATCCAAACACTTTAAAATATAGAGAGGCAGGACATTTCCCTAATGCTTTTTTAGCCTATTTTGACAATTTTAAGTATGTAGTAAAATATTTTTAACTACAAACTAAACATATGTGACATAGTGAAACCTCATAACTAGACATTTATGTTAGAAACTTTTCCATTGTGCATTTTACATACCCCCAAAATGCTGAAAATACAATGCCAGATGAGAAGAGTTTTAAGAACTTTAAGTATGAGGAACAATTCTTTTGGCTTACCCACTGCTCTGCTTTATAAATACATTGTGTGTGTGTGTGTGTGTGTGTGTGTGCGTGCATGCGTGGGTTTGTGTGTGTGTTAGGGGGTGTAAATACCATATTGTTCTTAGATGTGTAATAGTATAAGATAAAAGTAAATCCCATTCAAGTATAAGGTATTAAGGAAACACCAGTAAGCACTGGCAGACCTAGTACCTCTTGGCAAACCCCAACACATGTCGTGTCTGACAGATTGTAATGACTAGAAAATCTGTGCTGAAAGTTGCCTGGTGCCCCTAATTTTTATATTTTCCAAAGATTGCTGCCTATTAACTTAAACGTGGTTGGCAGAAGGGACATTTATATGTATATTCATATTAAGTCGTATTAAATATTAAAATTATACATCATTACATTATATAAAGTGATATTAAAATGTATTTTTATAAATATATATATATATATATAAAAATTTCAACTGGCAACTCAGAAGAACATCAAAAAGTAAAAATCAGGCTTAGTTGGTTGAGTGTCCCAACTCTTCACCTCCGCTCAGGTCTTGATCCCAGGGTCATGAGTTCAAACACTGCATTGGGCTCCATACTGGGTATGAAGCCTACTTAAGGAAAAAGGTCTGGGGGTATCTGAGTGGCTCAGTGGTTTAAGTGTGGACTCTTGATTTTGGCTGGGGTCATGATCTCAGGGTCTTGAGTTTCAGCCCCAGGTGGGGCTCTGCTTAAGATTCTCTCTCCTGGGACGCCTGGGTGGCTCAGTTGGTTAAGCAGCTGCCTTTGGCTCAGGTCATGATCCCGGCGTCCTGGGATCGAGTCCCATATCGGGCTCCTTGATCGGCAGGGAGCCTGCTTCTCCCTCTGCCTCTGCCTGCCATTCTGTCTGCCTGTGCTTGCTCTCTCCCCCCTCTCTCTCTGATAAATAAATAAAATCTTAAAAAAAAAAAAAAAAAAAGATTCTCTCTCCTTCTCTCTCTACCCCTCCCCCATGGTCATGTGCATGGTCTCTCTCTCTCTCTCTCAAAAAAAAAAAAATCACCCACAATCCTACCAATTTAAACACTTGACAGAAAAAAGCAGAAGTCTCTCCTATTGTTCCTCCCTCCTACCCTCACCTCCAGTGGAACAACTTTTAACTGTAGCTCCTTCCCAAAATTTTCATATGTGTTCAGATAAGGTTACCACATTTAGCAGATGAAGACACTCGGTTGAATTTGAATTTCAGATGAACAACTTCTTCTCCATATAAATAATCTCACATATTGCATGGGACATAGTTAAACTCAAAGAGTCTTTGTTGTTCATCTGAAATTACAATCTAACTGAGTGTTCTGTGTTTTATCTGGCCACCCAGATGCAGACATAGCCACATGTACATTAACGTGTACACTTGCCTTTTATCAGACTCAGATCAAGCTGTATGCAATCCCCGAGGCTTATGCCTTGTACTGTTGATTTAGCTAGCTTACAGAATTACCAAGGTTCTTCCTAATGGCTGCTTCATATGGCAGCGTAGACTCACCACTTATCTCTCTCTCTCCTCCTATTGGTAGACATCTTAGGTATTTCCTTTTTTATTTAATTCTTTGAAACAACCTACCATTGATCCTCTGCGTATTCACTTATTATAGACTCATGTTGCTGCTTCTTTAGGGTGAATTCCTAGAAGTCCTAGCACGTTTTAAAAAACATTGTTCAGTTCCTTTATACTTATTCACCAGGGCCCACGGCATGGGCAGCTGAGGGCCAGGTGCACCTGAAGCGCAGGTCAGGAGGAGCCCGGGCGGAGCTGATGGTTCGGTGTAGACACTGCGCTGGACCTCTCAGAACCAGCCTCCCCTCCATTGTCCGAGTCATGATACCAGGCACTGTTGTTCCCCATCGTGGCCCAGTGCCTGCCAGGAAAGGTGACTTGTGACATGAATTTAGAATGAATGACTCTGGATTTACTGAAGGGCTTATTGTGAGGGGGGTTAAATGAAACAACGTCTGCACAGTGCCTGGGATGCTAATTTTTGTCATCCACCGCCATTTCCAGTTCCTCCCTTAGCATTAAGGGCCTCTAACTTAGTGAGGGAGACAGCATGGTACAGTGAAGTAGGGTAAGTTCTGTAATAGAACTGTACTTAGAGGGCTCTGGGATGACAGAAGAGGGCGCCTAACTTAGCCTGAGGGTGTGAGGAGAATTGCCCAGGACTTGGACAAGATCTACTTAAAGTATGTCTTCAAAGATAAATTGGAAAGAGCCAGACAGACAGATGTGTGTATATTAGGGAAAAAAGGCAATGGAGGGAACATCCCAGGCAGAGGAAACAGCATTGAAAAGGGGCAAGATATTGGGGCACCTGTGACTCAATTGCTTAAGCATCTGCCTTCAGCTCAGGTCACGATCTCAGGATCCTGGATCAAGCCCCCTGTCAAGCTCCCTGCTCAGTGAGGAGCCTGCTTCTCCCTCTGCCCCGCCCCCCTGCTCATGTTCTCTCTTTTACGCTCTTTGTCTCTCTTTCAAATAAGTAAATAAAATCTTTTTTAAAAAAGATATAATAGAGTCTATCACCTTTGGACCATAGAAACAACCAGAAATAAAACCAGAGGTGGTTAGAGATCAGACATTAAAGTGCTTTAGGTCGCAAGCTAAGTTCTGCCTTTGTCTTATAGTGAACAGTAGAGGACTTCTGTATGATTCAGACTTATATTTTAGATATATATTTGAGTTGACACTGTGAAGAAAAGATTAAAGGTGCTTCAGTCCAGAGATAGATAGCTTACTTGTGTTGGAACATTATTACAACCAACCAGGCAAGAGATACTGGCAACTTGACAACGACCATGGAAATGGGAGAGAAGGACTGATTTGAAATGTAATTTAGGAACTATAATTACCAGGATTAGGTGACTGATTAGCCTTGTGGTCAGAAGAAGAGAAGGAATCTAAAATGTCAGATTTTGACTTGATCATTTAGGTGGAGGGTGATATCATTTATAAGGTAAGAAATACAGAGGCTGAAGAACAGAGTTTGATGGAGATGAAAAAAATTGTTACTTTTTAGGGACATACTGAGATTGCAGTTGCTGTGGAATATTCTAGAAAACATGAATAGGAAGCTTTGAAATCTGCATGTCTGAAGCTCAAGAGAGCAGTCCCCGCCGCCATTATGACTTGCGATACCTCAGAATATGTCCAAATGTTGGAGCCATAAATGAATACGGTGAGGAGGTTAAGGCAGAATTTAGAATTTAAGATACTTTTGAGACATATAATTGGGAACACAAACAAATGGCGAATGTAGTAACCACTTTAGGTAAAAGAACAGGGAGCTTACTAGAAACCCAGAGAAGGCAATAGTGAAAGCCCAGATGAAAGTGGAGACCGTGATATGGTGGTTTTCTCTCAGCAGCTTTAATTGTAGGAGTAGGGATGGGCAGACAGTTAACTAGGGTGAGGCCTTGGAGGATCGGTGTGAGAAGTGCGAGATGATTTTGTGGTGCCTGGAAAGAGAATGATCAGAAATACTGACTGGGAATTTCGGGTGGGCCAGGAAAGGACTTGAGGGCAAGAGGGGCCTGTTTAAGACAACGATCAGTCCAAGAAGTTTGGGGGAGGAACATCCTTAAATCAGAGCAGCACTCAGTGTCTTTATGTACCTACACCTGGATACTCTTAATATTAACGTTTTCTAGCCAATAGGGCCGCCCACCTTTCCCTGGACAATTCCTGTTGCACTGCCTATTTTAATGTAAACTTGCTGAATTCTTCTAAGACGGTCATTAGATTCTTAACCTCTTGTTCAGTTTTGCCTTGGTGCATAGCTCTTCGGTTCCATTTAGCTTAAAGATCCCCTCTGCTCTTGACCTCCGTGCTTTTCCTGACAAGATACGACCACCCAGAGCCTCTTCTTCCTGTAAATGGAAGGAGTTACTAGTGAGGAGCAAGCATATGGTTCTCCTCCCCCTGGAGATGCATTTGCTCTCTCCCAACAGGCTCAGCTTAAAAATTCAGTCCTTGCAACAACACGGAATAAAAAATGTTGAGCCCTCATAAACAGCTGTGCATGCAGCTTTACCCAAAACAGATAATATGCACAGATGTGTTTATGGGAAGGAGGCATGAATACACAGTGTGGTGTTTTCAGCTTCTCACCACTGCAAGGATATCTTTTCTTTTTCAAGGAAAGAGGTACGTTGTGGTAAGCAGTGTTTTATGACCTATAATAAAAACCCTTGTAAAGACCATTTTTTGACCAAATGAAGCTAAGTGTTCTTTTCAGAGTCCCCATTTGCTCCTCTCCCCTCTCTGTATTGGAATGCACAGAGCTCAGCATTAATGGAGAACATAAGGAAATAACATCACAAATTCTAGTTCTTATTTGTTAAACTGGGGAAGCAACCAAAGTTAATTATGTAATAAAATTCATTAGTAATGTTTTTCCCTACTCAGGAGTAGCTTCTGAATATATATGTTGATGAAGTTAAAATTTATGTTGCGTTCTTAGAGTAAATGGTTAAGAGCACATGAAAGAACCCATCAGACTGAGGGAACCGCCCCAGTTGGGGGCCTTGTAGATAAATCAGTTCAGGTACAAGGTAAAAAGCAACTTAAAACCCCCTTCGAAAGTTGGGTTATTTACAAAAAGAGGCCTGTCATGCATTCAGTGAATAATAACAGTTAATTTCTAAGGATGCTTCTAGATCTAAGATGCTTGTAGTCTTTAGGCTTTCAAAATAAGGAAAAGGCAGCATAACATTTGATTTAATTAAAATAAATATTTTAAGGTTTGTGCCATCTAATATGCACACCGTAGTGTTTGTTGATCTTAATGATGACTGTTTGGAAAGATGGGAGGCTGTCCATGTATTAACAGGAGAAAACTAGATGGCTCTGAACTTAGCCGGATGCCATTGTTGATGATGGGTCCTCTTCTTGACTAAGTGGCACCAGTCCGGAGACTGTTACCCAAGCTGGGAGGCTCACACACGAGTTTGAATCTTCACAACCACCCTACCAGAAAATGTTATCCCCATTTCTCGGATGAGGAGACTGAGGCTGGATGCTAGGGGAGGGGAACTTAAATAACGGGCCCAAGGCCCCCCAGCATGTAACCTAGAGATGTAGCGGAGCCCTCAGAAGATGGCCTGTTAAGGCTGACCCATGAAAACATGCACACACTGCATTTGGCTCTTGACTTTCCTCTTGTTTCCCCCTTCTGGTTCTAGTGCAGACTCTACTGTCTTAGGTCTAGAGTAGAATAATAGCTTCCTTATAGTGCCTCCCATCTATTCTGTGTGCTAAAGCATCTGTAAGAACACACCATTCTTTTAAAGTTTCACTAGTTTCCTGCTGACTACAAGAGAAGTCTGTCTAAACTCTCTACACAGGCCCAGCCGTAAACCCCTTTGCAAGGTGGTCTCGTTTAGCAGTCCAGAGGTGTTGCTGGTCCTTGAATGTACATAGGCACTTGTTCTCTGAAGCCTCTGTTACTGAGGTCTTCCAGGCAGATGCTTCCCCAGCATCAAACCTGATAGTACTCCAAGGTCAGTGTGCACACTGCTTCTTCCTTGGTGCTTAAAGTTAGTGCCTATGGCACCTATGCCATTTGTAGTTCTTGCCCCGTACTAACTTGAAACTCGTGGGTGTAGATTTCTATCTTCTCTTCCCAGACAACAGTGCCCTGAGTCTCTGTCTCAGGGGTGTGTGTGTATGTGTGTATAATGTCACCTACACAATGCCTGACACACAGTAGGGACATCATACTTCTTTGGAATAAGTGGTAGCAATGCGTTGTGTGCACTTTACACCATATAAAATACTTAAATATTTCATGTCCTGCTTATTATACATAATTATGTATTATTACAATATACATAATTATATATAAATATATAATATCTTATTAAGTCTCCTCAAGGTTATTTCCATTTTTATAGATGTGAAAACTGGGGCCCACAACTGTTGCAAATGACTTGCCTTAAACTATGTAACTAGTAAGCAGAAATTCAGATGCAAGCTTTTAGCTCTAAATTCAGTGGCCTTTCTTTTTAAGTCATACTGCCCTCAAAAATGGAAATTTAGATCCCACATGCAGGTGGCATGCTTAGGTTATATACATTTCCAAGAGAATTTTCTTCTGTCTTTCCACTTGGCAAACAACTCGATAAATTCTTAGTGAATACCCAGTAAACCACAGTGAAGGATTGTAGCCTTTCACTAACGACTCAGGAATCAGCATAATTGGTGAGGATGTTTTATATAACTCTCGTGCGTGGATCCAAGAGCACAAGTCATTATACTGCATCTTCATGCCTGTCTATGCACTGTTAGGTAATTCATCAAATCAAGTAAAATCAGCAGGCCTCTGTGGAAGGAGGTGCCTTGTTGGATTCTGTGGAGAGTATAAACAAGCCAGGCATTTCTATTTCTCAAGAAATTTACAATGTTGCTCAGTAGCACTTGACAATTTAAAAAACAAATCAAATATCTAATATTTATTAATAATAACAATGTCTCTGGAGGCAGGGCAGAATTCACCCTGATTTTTTTTTTAAAGATTTTATTCATTTTATTAGAGAGAGAGAGAATAGGAGCACAAGCAGAGGGAGAAGCAAACTCCTCACTGAATGTGAAGCCCAATGTGGGCTTGATCCCGGGACCCTGAGATCATAACCTGAGCTGAAGGCAGACGCTTAACTGATTGAACCATCCAGGCGCCCCATCCTGATTTTTATGAATAAAAAACTAGGTTCAGAATAGGTGGGCCTTGGTTAGTCAGTTTGAAATGGAACTCAGTAGTACTGGATTAAGAAACCACACTTAGAGAAACATTGATGTGGTGATATGAAATTAAGGTATTAGGAGATTTAGCCAGTGGTCTAATTTTGCACCTAAGTGATATGTTAAGCAAAGTGCTTTGATCCATAGAATGTTACTCTTAGGGATGAGAAAAGGTAAGTGATTGACTTCGAGTCATACCTCTGACTGTGGAACAGTGCTAAAATCTATGTCAGGTGGCAGGAATTTTGGATAGAGGTGGTAAGATAGGAAGAAAACATCTTCCCCTGTTTTTACTCCATGCTTCAGTGTTCATTATAGACCTAGGGGTATTGTATTTCTGAAATAATGAACCAAAAGTCTTAACACTCGTAGGAAGGTGCTCTAATGGCTAGCAGGTAGGAATACTGATTTCTGCTATGCCTCTTTGTTCCCTGTGCCCTAATCCAAAACTACTTTTTCTGATTTCCCTAGAGTTTTATCATCTGCTAAACTATTCCTCGTTGGGAAGAGTCAGTGAGCTCTTCTTAAGCTCATGGTTTTTATAGATTTTGTAGTCATTTCGAGTTGAGTTTGGGTCTCACTCCTCCGTGAAAAGCCATTAAACGTTTATAGAGGCCTGTTAATACAGTGTCCTAGGAAGTCTAGTACATCTGAAGGAAGAGTGATTAAAGCAGAGCCTTCTTTAAGAAGATGGGGCCATAGAGCAGTGAGTGATTAAAGATGGAGGGACGTCCCCAGGAGTCCAAGACCAGAGAGCCAGGTGGGCTTTGTCTGAAGGCATTCAAGCATGAGAATGATGGGGTGGGATCAGGTCTGCATGTTAAAAAGATCAGGCTAAGGGCACCTGGGTGGCTTAGTCTGTTAAAAAGCCAACTCTTGATTTCGGCTCAGGTCATGACCTCAGGGTCAGGAAATGGAGCCCAGCTTTGGGCTCCACACTCAGCAGGGAGTCTGCTCCAGATTCCACCCCCCCCCCAACAACTCTCTCTCACCCTATCCCTCTCTCTAAAAATAAATAAATAAATCTTCTTTAAAAAGCCTTTTAGCTAGCGATAGTGTGCAAATAAAAGTAGAATAGCACACAACCATTAAAAATTGAGCAATAGATCTGTATTCCTTGACATGCAAATGACTTCAGTATACATTGTGATGTGAAAAAGGCAGTTACAAAATCACATACACTAATACACCATTTATAAAACAGAAAATAACTTTTTATATGAAGATATATAGAGAGAAATATTTCGGGAGGATACACCAGTATGTTAATTTTGGTTATCCTTGGATAGGAGAATTGTGGGTGATATTTATGTTTTCCCTTGTGTTTTGATTTTTTTTTTTTATGTTAACAGTGAATATGTGTTAACATTTCTAATCAGAAACATAGAAGTTCTTTTTCTTTCGGTGAACAGTGAGGCTGGGAGAGGGACCCAGTATGAAATGCCATGGCAAGATTAAGTTCGGAGTAGAATGTCCCATTGGTTGTGGCAGACGAGGGGTCATTGGTGATCTTGCATGAGCTGCTGCCTCTCCACTCACTGTAGTGATGTGATGTGGATGAGAAATAGGAAAATGTGCATTACTGTGTAAAGATCATTGTCTGAAAAAAGAAGGGGAGAGATACCTGGCTGCCTCAGTTGGTGGAGCATGTGACTCTTGATCTCGAGATGGTAAGTTCAAGCCCCATGTTAGGTGTAGAGATTTCTTAAAAAAGGAAGGGAGTTGCTTGGGTCATTTATTGGTCAAGGGACAATAGAGAGGGAAGAAGGCTTGGTAGGGGAATGGCTAGTAGAGCAATGGTGACTTGAATAAGCTGAATTGAATAAGACCCAGAGCATAGCGGGAAGGGTGAATACTGGGTAGAAGGCAGGAAATCCTTCCTATCAGAAGATAAAGGACAGGGCAAGATGCCAGTGCTTATAAATTTATAGGTGGACGCAAGGGATGTAATAGCATTCCCTTGATGGTCTGCGTTTCTCCCTATAGTGGAGTGTAGGCCAGAGTGCTAAGAGAAGAAAGGGAGATAAGGTAGGGAGACAGCCGTAAAAATTCAGACTGGCCTATAAGGACAGCAGGAGGGTTTATTAGGGACCAGTAGGATTGCCTGGTGGCACTGTGATAATCAGGATTGAAGGCTCACTTCATATTGATGATGGACACATACATGATCATTTCTCCCTACCCGCAAATAGTGCTCTGCAACATAGGTATAACAGCCAAGAAAGAAAGAGTGGTTGGGCTAATGGAGGATTAAGCTTTGTATAGAAGATAAGATAAAATGACCAACAAGAGAGATGAGCAAATTGGCAGATCTAGCAAATGGTGTATGAAGAAGTTGCTCCCCAAATTTAATTAGATATGCTGTCTAATAAGCTTATGTAAATTTAAGTGATGTGTTGATATCCCAATAAATGTAATTAAAGTAATATAAACATTTTTTAATTTAAAATATTTTACATCAGGGCGCCTGGGTGGCTCAGTGGGTTAAAGCCTCTGCCTTCAGCTCAGGTCATGATCCCAGGGTCCTGGGATTGAGGCCCACATTGGGCTCTCTGCTCAGCAGGGAGCCTATTTCCTCCTCTCTCTCTGACTGCCTCTCTGCCTACTTGTGATCGCTCTCTCTGTCAAATAAATAAATAATTTAAAAAATATATATTTTACATCAGACTTGAGTGATCACACATTCCTGGTTTTTAGCCATGGAAATAAATGGCAAATAATGGAATGGGGTCAAAGAAGCCAAAGGTCTCTGAAGTTAAGGTGCTCCCTAGAGCATCCTAGCTGCATAATGTTGAAGTCCTGCCGGAGAATGGTGAGTGTAGGTTAGAGAGGATGAGCCACAGACCCTGAGGAATATGGAGGACTGATAGCAAATGATAGCAATAAGGAAGAGGATGTGGTGACAGTAACTTGAAGGAGGTATAAGTCTCAAAGAGAGAAAGATAACCACCTGGAAGTGATAATTGGGCAACAAGAAAAGAATATTGTGACAAGCCCCTTTGGGGGGCTGGGGGGAGGTGTTAGGCAAAGAGGGCTGTAAATGAGAGATAGTGACCTTAACAGGTTTTAGTTAATATAATTTTAGTTAAGTGTGATGTGTTAGAATAGTTTTCTTTCTCTCTCTCTCTTTTTTAAAGATTTTATTTATTTATTTGAGACAGAGAGAGAGCATGAGCAGGGGGAGTGGAAGAGGGAGAAGCAGACTCTGCGCTGAGCAGGGAGCCCAATGGGGCTCGATCCTGGGACTCCAGGATCATGACTTGAGCCGAAGGCAGACTCTTAAAGCCACCCAGGCACTCCTGTTAGAATAATTTTCAACTGCAAAATAGCTTTAAATGCGGGCATTATTGCTGTAACAGGGCCAGAGGTGGGCAGCCCCAAAGTTGATTCAGCTATTCCACAATATCATCAAAAACCTAGACCCTTAACCTCATTACACTCAGGCATTTTATGAGTGCGATGATGTCTCTCTTTCTGTTTCAAGATGGTTATTACAACTGCAAGTTAATATCCTCAAACAGTAGCACTTAGTGTAAGATGCACGGATGGTGGGGTGGAGGCTGGGAGGTGAGGAGGGAGTACAGCAAGAATTTTCTACTGTGGTCCTCTTATAAAGGGGAAGACACTTCCTGAAACTCTAGAGCAAATTTGCCCATACGTCTCATTGGCCAGGTCTCATGTCCATCCCTGGGTCAGTTCCTAACAAATGGGAATATGATTACCTTGGACCAGTTCATCATGGCTGACAACCAACAATGTCTACTACAGTAGGCAAATAATAATATGCTCTGCTTTGGAGCAGAAAACCAACTTTTGTAACACATTACCTCATTCGGAGAGGAGGGAAGTACTAAGTGAGGGGAAAATTCTCAAAAGATGGAAATGAGAAGGAAGAATGGGGAAAGATAAGAAGGTATTATTCCAGATGCAGCCATTAAAAAGCATATTGTTTTAAAAAATTATTATGAAGAATATGTGTTGAAATGGGGAAATATCCACAGTGTGTTGTTAAATGTTTTTAAAAAGATCACAAAACAGTGTGCATAGGGACAAAAATAATTTAGATCATTAGTCAATAACCTCTAGGCACTTATGCTTTGTATTTTCTTATTTATGCAATGCTGATTTTTATATCCTGCTCTGAAAAAAAGTTATAATTCACATTGCTATTTGTAGTTTCAATTCCCGATGACTTTTCACTGTGGGTTAATAATAGCCATCATTGTGGCGTAATGATTCCTTCTTTCAGACTGTCCGTTTAGTCATGACATTCTCCTTCACATACCAACATTTCCAGGCTTGGTGAAAATTAGTTGTTCTTTTCTTATTTCTAGTTAGTTGAGACTGATTCTTTTCTTACTTTGGCATTATCATCACTTCCAGGAATGAATAATATATGGATTCTTTTCATTCCCTCTTTAGAATACATATTTTATTAATAAAATTGGCATACAAAGCCACTTCTATTATGCTTTTATCCAGTTGCCTAGAAGCAGTAAAAATAGAAAGTCAGCACTTGCAATTAGAGGCCTTGCCTTTGTTGCTGCTGAAGAGTCCGACAGTGATGTGTTGCCCTTACTCAGTTATCCCGTATCCCCTACCCCACCCTGGCCCGGTCGGTGCACGGTGTGATGAAGTGACAGGAAGACCAGACAGCTTGACTGGAACAGAGCTCACATGGAACTCTTGTAGCTCCTCTCCAGATCTTCCCATTTATTGCTTGCTTTGAATTCATGAATTACAACTTTCCAGTTCATCTGAAGTTTTAAGGAACCTCCTTTAACCACCTCCCCCACTTTGCTTTGTCAGAATTTGTTTTGCCATTTGTGATTTTGGATGGCCATTCTTTGGGTACTTCTGATCAAAATGAGAAGCGGGGGGAACCTATTTATAAAGCAGTCTTTGCAGTCCATTGTTCTTGTGGGGGAATTAATCAGTGGAAGCATGAAGGAACTTCTATCAAGTTTTGAAGTAGGATAAAGGTGTGTGCCACACAGTAAGCTTCATGTGGAGACAGCAGATTCTGCCTGACACAGAGATAGGAATGAGTGAAATGACCTGCCAACCGACCCAGACATGGCTTTGTTAGTCTCTACTCCATTGCTTTATGTAGTAACACTGTACCACACTTTACGGGAGAACTGTGATTTTAAAAGATGCTGGGACTAGATCTGGCAGTTCCACTTCTGGATGGAGAGGGTGTGTGTGTATGTGTGTGTGTGTGTTATCCCAAATAATTCAAAGCAGGGTTACAAAGATCTTTGGACACCCACGCTCATGGCAGCGTTATTCACAGTAGCCAAAAGGTGGAAGCGACCCATAGGTCCATCAGCAGATGAATGGATAAGCAAAATGTGGAAAATACATACAGTGGAATATCATTCAGCCTTAAAAAGGATGGACATTCTGGCGTACGCTACCACATGGTTGAATCTTGAGGATATTATACTAGGTGAAGTAAGCAAGTCACAAAAAGACAAATACAGTATGATTCCAGTTACATTGAGGTAACTGGAGTAGTCAAATTCATGGAGACAGAGAGTTAGGAGAGTGGTTGCCAGGGTCCGGAGAGGAGGGAGAAATGGAGAATTGTTCAATGGGTATAGTTTAAGTTTTGCAAGATGGAAAAATTCTGGAGCTTGGTTGCACTACCGTGTGGATATACTTAGTACTAAACTCTGCACTCAAGAATAGTTAAGCTGGTCAGTTTAATGTTTATGTGTATTTTACCATGATTAAGAATTTTAAAATATATACTCTTGATCCACAAAAACAAAAAAAGATTCTAGGACCAGCCCTCATTATTATTAAAGAGCTCTTCTTTTCTTTACGGCTTTTACCATCACCTTTTATGTGTAGATGATCGTGATCTTTTATTTCTATTCCTAAACATAACCTCTACCTTAAATCAATGTGTTACCAGTTTAATGTACAGTACCTTTGTTGTATATGATCCATTTTTTATTGTTTTTTTAAAGATTTTATTTATTTATTTGACAGACAGAGATTATAAGTAGACAGAGGCAAGGCAGAGAGAGAGAGAGGGAGGTAGGCTCCCTGCTGAGCAGAGAGCCTGATGCAGGGCTGGATTTCATGACCTGAGCCGAAGGCAGAGGCTTTAACCCACTGCGCCACCCAGGTGCCCCTAGAACATGATTTTTTTTTTTTAAAGATTTTATTTATTTGTCAGAGAGAGAGGGGGAGCGAGAGCGAGTACAGGCAGACAGAATGGCAGGCAGAGACAGAGGGAGAAGCAGGCTCCCTGCCGAGCAAGGAGCCCGATGTGGGACTCGATCCCAGGACGCTGGGATCATGACCTGAGCCAAAGGCAGCTGCTTAACCAACTGAGCCACCCAGGCGTCCCTAGAACATGATTTTTAATGGCTGCATGGTTTTCTTCCCTGGGATATGCCATAATCATTATTTGGTTTTAGTTATATTATTTTGGAACTTCTACCAAGAATCTAGTCCCCCTTCATTTAAAGGCTGGGGTACATGAGAATGGCTTGTTACCTTTATAACTATTACAACCAGCACAGTTTAAGTAATGTCAACCCATGTAATGCTGATTCCATGTAAATGATGCTTATAGATTTATGGTAAGTTGATTTTATGTATTCAGATTTTACTAGGCTATTAAATCTTTTTTTTTTTTTTTTTTGGTGAGCATACAGGGTTTTCTTTTAATCCTACAATATTCAGCTGCAAAAGAGTTTTGAACTCTGTGAGCTTTGAATTAAATGATTTAAAATTTTTCGCTCAAGTCTCATGATCTTCAGTAATTCAACTGTGAGGCAGTTTGAGGCATGTTATAGACTTATAGTAAGTGTGATGTGGAAACCCTCCTCAATCTTTAGTGTCTTTCACTGGAACACCTAATCTCAAAGGGAAAATACACTCAGCTATGTCAGGGACTCCAATCACAAAGAAGAGTAAGACATGGTCCCAATTCCTGAGAATGATATGTACGAATAAAACTGTTACACTAAACATGGCAGGAAAAAACACCTTTCCTTCAGAATCAGAAGAAGTGCTTGTATCAAAGACATTTCAAAGGACTCTTAAGCTTATTACCTGTTCGATCTCAGTTTACAGTATTGTGAGACATACTTTTAAATTAGCTCCTCAAGATTTTAATCTAAATTAATCTATTTTATATGAAACACATATTTCACAGTAATCCTGGTGATATAAGGCAATGAAACTACAGATACTGCCAATTAAGGCTCTTTAAGTTAAATACAGATTTAAACCTTTTAACATTATAATGCATAATTCTGGTAGAAAAGGTTTAAACATCTAGTCCTGCTTATGATAAATAGTCACTTGGGGCCCTCAATCCATCTTTCTGAAGCAGGTGTCGTGGAAGTATGTTTCAACAGGACACCATCATGGAATGAAGTCTGGCTCCCAGTGACTTTGGGTGGGGTTTTGTCCTTGGTGACATACTCTGAGAAGATTCTGGACTTCACTCTGAATACTAGAAATCTGTAAAGCTGTGTAATCATTTCTTTTTTTTTTTTTTTTTTTTTTTAAAGATTTTATTTATTTGTCAGAGAGAGAGCGAGCGAGAGCGAGTACAGGCAGAGTGGAAGGCAGAGTCAGAGGGAGAAGCAGGCTCCCTGCGGAGCAAGGAGCCCGATGTGGGACTCGATCCCAGGACGCTGGGATCATGACCTGAGCCGAAGGCAGCCGCTTAACCAACTGAGCCACCCAGGCGTCCCTGTGTAATCATTTCTTAAAGGTGTTCTAGAGGTTCAGTCCTGTCATTTCTTTAAAAACAAAACAAACAAGCAAACTGAAAACTTAGATCAAGCTTTTCTAATGGGAGAAACTTATATTATTGGGTCTTTTTCCAACTACAAGGTGTAATCAGTACCAAAAGATACGAAACACATAATTTATACCATACAGTAAATCACAGAAATGACAACTTTCAACGGACAATTCTGGATTTTTGGCTTTATCTATGTTGACAAAGTCATGGCCTCAAGGTTTAAGTGACAAAAATATACATCAACAATCTAACTACTTAAAAACAAAAAATAAGGCATAAACAACCACAGTCAATGATAATCATTTTTGTCCTCCTTATAATGTGTAAATTACAGTATTTTCAAATTTGTTATTCAAGTTTCAAGTATCTTCGTAATGATTTGTCGTTTCTTCCAAAGTCCTCCTCTCTGCCTGCCTCTCTGCCTACTTGTGATCTCTGTCAAATAAATAAAATCTTAAAAAAAAATGTTCTATTAAAAAAAAAATATATATATAGTAGAATTTTGTTGACATGGCAAAAATATTCATATTGAATTGTTAAATGCCTTTAAAACAACCCCAAAATAACGTGTACAGAATAATAATTTTTATTTATAAATACATGTGTATATTAATATTTTTTATATGTGCTGTATGTTGTATATAGATGTAAATACTATATATTTATTCCTATAACTATAGCAACATCTGTAATTTTTGAAAGACCAGAAAGACAAAATTGTTTAATGGTAAAGTTTTCTCTGTTCTCTAAATGGTAGGATTTTGAGTGATTTATGTTCTTCCTCTGGATTTTTAAAAAAATATTTGTTTATTTATTTATTTGAGAGAGAAACAGAGAGAGAACAGGGAGAGGAACAGAGAGGGACAAACAGACTGCATGCTGAGCATGGAGCCCCACATGGGACTCCATCTCATGACCCTGAGATCATGACCTGAGCAGAAATCTAGAGTTAGATGCTTAGGGTACCTGGGTGGCTCAGTGGGTTAAGCCTCTGCCTTTGGCTCAGGTCATGATCCCAGGGTCCTGGGATCAAGGCCCACATCAGGCTCTCTGCTCAGCAGGGAGCCTGCTTCCCCCTCTTTCTCTGCCTGCCTCTCTGCCTACTTGTCATCTCTCTCTCTCTCTCTCTCTCTCTCTCTCTGTGTCAAATAAATAAATAAATCTTTAAAAAAAAAAAAAAAAAAGAGTTAGATGCTTAACCAACTGAGCCATCCAGGCTCCCCCATCCTCTGGATTTTTAAAACAATTTCTGCATTAAGCATGTACCGATTTAGTAGTTAAGAAAGATGTACATCTTGTATAAATAAATAGACAAATAAAAGCCATACACACTTTTTGTTTTTTAACTCTGTGGTTCAGGCTTTTTTTAAACTTTAGATGGGCTTTACTGTTAATTAACTAGTTCAAATTTTAAAATTTTTATTCTGTTAATGGCCTGCTTAAACTATCTGAGCACTGAAAAATGAACCAAACCGATTTATTCTTTGTGCAGTGTTAAATGGGTGGTGTTGAGGGTAGAAGAAGGGAAAGATGGTAGGCTAGCATGGCATTACATTAGGTTAATCATGCTGTTTAAAATCCAGGCCTTACAAGTCATGTGCATACATTTCCGGTAATGACTGATCTGCCCCACTACTTTTGTAAACATCACATGCTTCATTTTCACACCAGAAGTGTGTACATTGTGAGGTGTCTGACCTGCAGTGGTTCCCAGGTCTTAAAGGACTGACCCTCAACAGTGCAGTTTTCTCTAAAGAGTTCTGCCTTTGAAAACCTAGAAGGTAAACCCTCCTAGTTCAGAATGTCCATAGACGGGCATCTCCGAGGGATTCTAGTACACCTGTGACATTGAATTTCCAATGCTAAGGATTCAGCTGATTCGCTGACCTTGTCGTTGGCCACATTTTCTTAGAGTTGTTTGTGTCTGTCTCCCTGGGGAAACAGGACACTTGAGTGATTGTCACTGACTGAATGCTTACCATGTTCCACAAAGCCCCCCCCCCCCCCGGCAGATGTTACTTCATGTAATTTCATAATATTATAAAAAGTGATGGGACGCCTGGGTGGCTCAGTTGGTTAAGCAGCTGCCTTCGGCTCAGGTCATGATCCCAGCGTCCTGGGATCGAGTCCCACATCGGGCTACTTGCTCCACAGGGAGCCTGCTTCTCCCTCTGACTCTGCCTTCCACTCTGTCTGCCTGTGCTCGCTCTCACTCTCTCTCTCTCTTACAAATATTATAAAAAGGGAGCACTGTCTTCTCTTCGCTTTCTGGAAAACTGAGGCTTTGGTTTTCAACAAGACCTCACGTAAAGACAGAACTCCCAGCTCTGAAGGAAAAACCAGTACTGTCAACCAGTAACCAAATAAGGTCCATCTGATGAACAAGGATGTCTGCACAGCCTCTGCCAGCTCTGAAGCCCATGATGCTGCCTTCCCATTTGTCTAATCCTTATATGAACAAAATAATTCCATCCTCCCTTGTATACACCATTTGTACAATATTTGGGAGGGTAGGTCAGTCTGGTTAACCCAAGATTTCAAAGGATCAAATAGTCAGTATCTTGAATTCCTACTTTCACACACTGTTTCTGGGGTTTAAAACTTCTCATTTTACCAGTTCCAAAGTTAGAGAAAGATGGGACATTGGTTTATTTTTTGGAAGTCCCCCCTGCTGCCGGATCCATGCTGGTTGGTAGTGATAGCATTAAGAGCTTCCATTTATTGAATGCTTACTACTTTGCTAAATGCTTTACAAACAATGATCCTGTGAAGTAAGTTTTGCTGCTTTCCCATTTTACAGATGGGAATGGAGGCTTGGGGGACGTTAAATGGCTTACTTGGCTTTATGTACTCATTCTGTCATTGATCTAATAAAGGAGTTCTTTGGGGATTTGAACCCACTTTTTCTAGACTGTGGTTTGAATCACGACTGACTTCTTGGCTAGTGTTGTTACTTTGAGATAATTGTATATACCTGTGAATCAGTTTCTTGGCCTATAAAATGAGGGTAATGCTATCATTAACCCAGTGTTGGGTTGTATATTGAGTTCCTAAACAGAATGTGTTTAGAACAGTGCTTGACATGTAGTGATTGCTTAGTGTTAGGTGTTATAAAAATAATAGGGATTCCCATTATATTACTACCGTTTACTTGGTTTTAATTGTGTAAGTAACGTATTAAACCGTATAAAAATTCATGAAATAAAAAGTATCTCGGTCTTACTGCTTACTTCCTCCCCCCAGTTTACTATAGACACCAGTTTGATATTCTTCCTCCAGAATATTTCCAGTGCCACCTGAAACTATTTTTAAATTTTCCTTTCATAGAATACAGGTCATTGTGAAATTTTTTGTTAGTGACCTTGAGAATGGGAAACTGGAGAGGTGGGAAGGGAGACAGATGGATTTCTTCCGTAAACACTTGTCAAATGCTTTCCAATGCTAATGATTCCGCATGTTGAATTCTGTTTTGACAGTTTCTTGATTTTCTTTTTTCATTTTATTTAGGACATGATGTTTCAGCTTCTCCGAGGTCTAGATTTTCTTCATTCTCACCGAGTAGTGCATCGTGACCTAAAACCGCAGAACATTCTGGTGACCAGCAGCGGACAAATAAAGCTGGCTGACTTCGGCCTTGCCCGCATCTACAGTTTCCAGATGGCTCTTACCTCAGTGGTGAGTGAGAATGTGCTATTGTTTAATTAAGCTTATATTTCCTCTATTAAATGATGTACTGCCCCCATACCATGCCCCTGAGATTATCACTGCCTCTGGTCAGGTTGGCGTACAAAATGTCTTTGCGCCCTTTAAAAAGCAGGGCTAGAAAGAAAGGGTTTTGCTTACAACTACAGGCACATCCAGACTTGGCTCGTCACGGACAGGATCCATTGCAGAAATAGTCTGTTATGTTGTCGCCACTAGAAAGGAATCAGTTAAAAATTTCCAAATGCTTTTTCTCATAACCACTGTTTTCAGAGCTGCATACAGAGAGTCTGGGGAAACACAGCTCAAGGGTTTAGGGAGGAAGAGCTCCAGGAATGTTGATCTGTCTGTTCGTGAAAGCTCTCTTCTGAAGCTCTGGTGCTGACTATGAAGAAGAAATTAAATTTACAGTGAACCAAGATGCCCCATGAACAAGCAGCACCCATCCCTCCCACCCTGCCAAGCGCACCGCTGCCTATCAGTAGGCACTGATAATATTTATCTTTGAAAGACCTCTTTTACATGTAGTGAATTCATGTGGAAATACAAAAAGCCAAGGAATGTCCCTCTACTGTCCTACTTCCTTGGGGTAGGAGGTTGATGCTGAGAATCCCCTTGGGTCCATGAAGACTATAAAAATTGTCCTCAAAGCATTAGATTAAACCTTAAGAGAAAGACTCTTCTTGGGTCAGTATGCCATTTTTTACATAGTCCATCTCTAGCCTTGAAGCGATTCTCAATGAGGGGCCACACGGTCCTGGGTGGAGGGCACTGTTGAGAAATTTATAGCGGCATCTTTGGTCATCCTAATGACTTGAGGGATGGCAGTGGCTACAAGGAGGCTGATACTCTGCCCACCAAAGAATTGTTTACCCAAATTCCAGTAATGCCTCAGCTGAGAAATAGACAGAAGGGCAGTTAGACATTCGCTGAGGTAACTTGTCTTAGGAAAATGTCTAGTTTACAAAAATGTTCCATTTCCCCACCCCCAGAATATGGAGACTACATCTTGGACATGTAAGACCACATACTTTCTCAGCATTTTATGCTTTACCTGGGGCATCAGAATTTTTACAGAAGCTTCCTTGGAGTGTGTCACCATTGTTGAAAGATAAATCATACTTTTCAGAAGACAAGACAGTAGATTGTATTTAAAGGATACGCCTCAGCTTTGGGCTGGGTCGAGTGAGCCCTTGTATTCGTATATGATCACAGCCGAACTGCTGAGTCTGTGGGTTTCCCTGGTGGGAAGGGTTAGGTAGGCTGTGGGCTTCCCTAGAATATAGTTGTGCATGGTGTTTGGAGTCCCTGAGGAAAAGCTTAAAATGGGCTTTGTCATTCCAGTGGTTATCAGGGGAGCAAATGGAAGGAGCTGAGCTCCTTGAGTACTTTCATTGAGGGAAGCATGGGCACAAAAAACCATAAATAAAACAGGAAACCCAGTTGGTTTTGTTTGGGGATTTTTTGTTTGTTTTCTGGGTGGTTTTTTTTTTTCTTCCTAAATTTGAGGAATGATAGCCCAGCTTGTGCGTAACATCAATTAACATTCCATTCTTGCGGAAAGTTGATATGTTCAGGCAGGAAAATGTAGACAGATTATTTCATAGAGAAAAGGGAAGGGGTTGTCATAAATACCTGATTTTTCAATGTCTGATTTGTACTCTATATTCTGTATTTCCTGTGGTGATAGAAAGTAAAAAATACTAGCAGCTGGGAAAGACACTGCAACAAATTGGACGTTATTTGCAAGAATGATAGCTGGAATTTAATGTCGGTAATAAAGGTTATGATTCCTAAAGGGTACTGCATTTAAAATTTTTCCCATTGTTTTCTGTTTTTCTATTTAAGGAAAAGTCCATTTAGTTTAGTGATGCATTAGTTAACATAGACGTGGTGATATATAAAGACTTAAAATCAGTTTTTCAGACTGAACTGGTATTTATTTTTAGAATTTCTTGAAGAGAAAAGACTGCACTCCACTTCCTGGAAATAAACATTTTTTAGTGGGTTATGTCATACAGGACCTGGGAATCAACTTAATCTGTGGAATGTTAAAGGAATTACAAGTTAACTGATTCGAAACTCCCATCTTAGGGCCATGAGAAATGCTACTACCTTCGTTCTCTTCCAAAGCCAGACTCAGATGTCCCCTTCGGGTACTCCCTGCAGAAATCAGTCCCTCAGTGTTTCCAGAGGGACTTCTTACTCATGTCTTTCATAATACTGTTTTCTAGCTTGTTTGTAATTATTTTTAGGGTCCTCTGTATCAGGCTGTATGCTCTTTGAAGGAATTGGTCTTTTGAGAAAAAATTGAGGGCAGTTCTTATAAGAGTGGACCATAGTCATAGCTGTGGGTGATGCGTGACTTAGGCTGTGTAACAGTAACCTGTTTATTTAAAGATAGTAGAATGAAGATGCGAATGGCTACCCTGAATGCCTTAGACTCAGGCAGGCAGGGCCCCTGGCCTGGATCTCGTACTTGCGGGGAGCCCGCACTGGCCCTGCGCCAGCTGGGCCTCTGTCCGTGGAGCATCAAATCCAGCTGGAGATACTCTGACTGGAGTCCAAGACCCCTACCCTCACCCCACCACACTCAGGGCATTGCAGTTCCCTGACTGAATGGGTCCTTCCTCCGGACGGTAGATTGTACCACCTATGTGTTCATCCAAATCTGAGGGCAGCAGTTTGCAGGCACATTGGGCTTGGGACGCACACAACTGTGTGTGTGAGATCTTGTGCTGCAGGAAGGAGCTGGGGCTGTGAAGCGCGGTGGGACCCCCTAATACCTGCCGTGGGCTCTTTTTATCAGAAATGTCTCTGAAACCATGAGCATCAATTCCTATGACCAGTATTGAAATACTACGACGTTTGTGGATGAAGAGAGTAGGTTACAGGGAGGTTCTTTCCATTACATGGAAGTGACGTGTATAAGAATCATGACTCATGGGTTATATAATCTCGGTGACAGAAGTGTTTGAGTAATACATGCTTATTCAGTGGAATGACTGCAAGGCTAGCTAAAATGATATTTAGAGTCGTTCTAAAGTCGACATTTCTAAGTACTTTCCATGTCTTATGCAGTGTATGGTGCAACTCATTTTCGTCTGTCAGGATAAAAGAGAGAAAGAGCAACCGACCACTCGGCCAGCAGTTTTGGTCACACGTGGTTGTGCTCGCAGGTCTGCCGCGGAGAGTCTGAGGAGCAGGACCTGGGACATCACCAGCAGTGTGATGATGACTCTGATCATCATGAAGCACTGTGACCCGCAGCCCAAGGAGGGAGCAGTCTTCATAGCTCTGTGTTGTCAAATGTTTATTACTGTTTTCCTGAATTGGTCTACGCAGCACACAGGGTGACACGGTACTATTGCCTTTGGATGCAGTGTTTGGAGAACTCTCTACCAACTGCCTCGTTTGGCAGGTGGGGAAACTGAGACTTGGATAAGCAGTTTGTGACCAGGTTCAGTCTGAACTCACCGAACAGATTGTAAACAGCTTGGGGAAATGTAACTAATTTAAATTGAACTAATATTCTGGCTCTCACCTCCAGCCCTCACTCCCTTCCTCCTCCCCACACCGTAGGCCAGTACCTCAGAGAACGTGAGACTGTGTTCTGTGGAGTTACTGGGTCCTACAAAGGGCAACCAGAAAGTCCACAAAAGTTCCAACAGTGTATTTTTTAAAATATATTTTAAGTCTTATTAAAAACAACTAGTTCGTGCCACATTTTTGACACAGTAGAAAACATGGAGGCATGAACTTGTACCTCCTGGCTAAATTACCTTTGTTGGTAGTGGTGGTCATGTTGTTTAAGAGAAAGAAATAGAGAGCAGAGAGAGGGGAAAGGGAGAGGGACAGAGGATCTCAAGCAGGCTCCATGCCCAGCACAGATCCCAGTATAGGCTCAATCTCAGGACCCTGACTGAGTTCGAGACCTGAGTCACAATCAGGAGTCGGATGCTCAAGGGACTGAGTCACCCAGGCTTCCCCTGGCTCAATGATTTTTTTATGTAGACCTCAGAATAAAACTTCTGCCACACGTGTGCAGACTTGAACATGTTATAAATGGATTGTTGCTTAGGAAAACCCAAGCATTCTCTTGATTCACTCCTGTGTGTGTCTGCCCCCTTAAAAATCACCAAGAGTATAATCCCAGCCGTGCACACACCATGCTACACTCACCAAACATGGAACTTTTCAAGGACCGTCCAGAGCAATGCCAGTGTTAACGGTTTTATATCCAGATGTCATTGCCAGAAGACCCAGACGCTCTCCCAGGACAGTCACCAGAAAGCTGCCTGTGGAGAGAGAGGATTCTACACCTTAAAGTGAGGTTGTGCCTGTTAGTGTCTCTGTAACTTCACATGTAGAGGTCAAGTTCAGGAATGGCCTGCCATATACCTATCTCTGCTCTGCAGTGAACAAGCCTTACAGTGACTTTTCAGGGCAATTGGAGGGCCTTTCTACAACCATTAGACAAAAGGTACAATTAGCATTTTCCCTCCAGTGTTTGTGTGTAATACACAGTTTGGAGGAGAATTCCACTTTGTACCATAATGGAAGAGTAAGAAATTCTCCCGTTTTTGTAATGACTTAATGAAATTTTCACTAAATGAATTAAATTCCCCTCTCCAAGGGTCTTCCCCCCCCCCCCAATATCATCTATTCTATTAAGAGATACTTGTGGGGCTGCCTGGGTGGCTCAGTCTGTTAAGCATCCAGCTCTTGATTTCAGCTTGGATTGTGATCTCAGTGCCATGGGATCCAGCCCTGCGACCGGGTCCCTGCTCCGCGCAGAGTCAGCTTGGAATTTTCTCTCTGCCCCTCCCCATGCTTGCGCTCGCTCGCTCTCTCTCTCTCTCAAATAAACAAAATCTTAAAAAGAGAGAGAGACTTGTTCTGAAAACATCTTCCTCTCTGTAGAAATCACCAAAAAACAACAAATAAACAGTAAACATGGAATACTTCATTTGACAGCCCTACAAATTAGAAGGATTCACTTGGAGAGTAATTCCCCAAATTATTTAAGATCATTCATTTATTTAAAACCTCAAGTATTATAAAAACTCCCAATTCCTCACATCCCACTCTCACGCCTTCAGCAATGGGTGGTTTCCTACTCTAACCCTAGTTTGGTAGCATTTAGTAAACACTAGAGAACCAGTGCATATTCAAAAACTTGATGATACGCCTAAGGGAGGAGAGTCATGAAATGGACTGAGCATTCAGTCAGCAGATAATTGCTGCTGCCTTTCCGTGTGCCGACCACTGTCAGTGAACCTGAGGGATGATGTGGACTAGAAGTGGACACAGTCTTTGCTTTCATGGAGTTCATGATCTGATCACAAAAAGAAATGAATAGATAGAAACTGACATCCAGTAAAGGGAAGGGACACAGTCTGATTGGGTCCTGTGTCTGAGGAACCCTTGTAGGCTGGGGATCAGGGAAGCTCTCCTCGTGCACCCTTGCAGGGCAGTGAGATGCTGAGAGAGGTCAGCAGCATTGTCCTGAGGGAACCTGCTGGAACGCAGCAGCCCCCAGCCTGCACTCGCTTTCTGTTTGTGTTTGAAATAGTTCACTTCACAGTACCCTGCCAGCACCACCAAGTTGACAAAGTGAAGTGGGACCAGAGATGGCAGAACAATGTCATCTTTTACAGGAGCAAATAAATTGTTGATGCTTGTTTCCTCTTCGTGCGTGTTGTATTTCCTACGGAGACCTGGCAAGGTCTGTGCCTCAGCTCGGGCAGCCGAGCTGCTCCCACAGAAGCCTGCAGACGCTGCCAGTGCATACTGAGTAAATCAGACCAGGAGCCTGAGTCAAGTATAATGGAAAAAACCCAAAGGTCTGTCGCCTCAGCACCTCAGCGAAAGTGCGGGACACACCTCTGAAGCCGGAAAGGCTCCTGTAACTCCCTCCCCACTCCACATCCCCTTGCCATGACACAACCAGGTCTGTTTTGTGAACATTTCCAGTTGCCAGTACATATTTCATAGTGAACAATGGAGTGTTTGTGCTGGTTTCGTTTTCACTTTCACCAGTGAGGGAAGTGGAACACAATGGGGCAGTGCACAGAGCTGGGAACAGGACACGTTTTCTTTAGGATTCCCAGGGCTGGGTACGTGGAAAATGCCAGAGCCAACACAAACATGAGAACCCATCCAGATCCTTCAGCGCACATTCTCAGGGGCAGTAAAACCCATTTTGAGTTGCCATCTGATAGGTGAACTCTGCCTCCCCAGTGAAGGCAAGCATTGAAGACTGCGGTGAGAATTTCTCCTGTGTCGGAAGCTGAGCATCTCCATGCTGTACGGAAGGCTGCTGTGTGGGTGTATGTCTGTTCACGTGGGTGTGTAGCTGAACCATGTATACTTGTGAAGTTAATGAAATGACTGCTTTCCTTGTTTATAAACAATAGTCATTCATTTGACTCACCTAATTCTAACTCCTTCCTAAGTGATCACTGTTGCCAGTTAATTCTGGATGAAAACAGTTTAACTGTAATGCTATTGCCTGAAGGGTGTTTTACTCGAAGAAAGGACAGGATGTTCTCTTGATTCCGTGTATCCATTTGGCCACCATGTCCTGTCAAGGTACCATATAGACATGGTCTGGTTGTCACCTGATTTTTCAGATACTGTTATGGAAACACCCTGTGTGAAGCCATTCAAATCTCAGAACCTGAGGTCCAGTCTGAGTGTCCAGACCAAGCACTAACTTAAGGTTGACAAGACCAAGTACTATAGAAAGGTTTTGCAGGCAAAGTTTTCTCAGGGATCCAGAAGATGGAAGAAGTTTTGTTGGGTCTTATGTTTAACCCATAACTCTTACGGGAATGTGCCTTCTTTGCTTGGTCAGGGGCTGGTTATTTAATGAGATCTTTTCATTCATCTCCCCAAAATTTGCCTAACTCAGATATGTTCATGTTCATCCAGAGTAGAAGGCACAGTCCTTGGAACTGAATGTAAAACAGTGTTTCTGTAACTTGTACTTTTACCTCCTCTTTCACATATTCTTAGGATATGTGAACTTCTGTGGTTTTATAAATGTCATTACTTACATCCAGGTGAGGAGAGGTGGCAGTGTCATCACTTTGCTTTGGTTTTGACAGACTCCTGGTGTACGTTCCTTTGTTGAGATATGTTACTGAACTTCTGTTACATTGGATATATCCATTTTTATTCCTTCAATCCACATCTTATGCTATTCTAGTGTTTCCCACAGCACCTTCCTGACACATGGTGGGCACTTGATAAATACGTGATGAGTTAATAAAATGAATCTTCACGATTCTTCAGTGTCTGAAGAGTGAACGCCAACCCTGTAAGCATGCCGTGCGAAGGCTTTTTGTAGTATAGCCCCAACCCTACCCTCCTGCCCTCCCACTCAGAGACCAGCCCCATTCACATCAACACCTATTCCCTGTTGTCTAACCGCACTAAATTTCTCACTACTCCTTGAACTTCATTAAGTTCTTCCCCAGCTCCCGGCTTTCACCAGTGAATCAGTGAATGAATTTCCAACCACATTTTCCATGTTGCTGCTGGGGTCACAGCATCATCAGTTATAAGCATCTAAAGTGTTTGTGTTTGTGTGTGTGTGGTTGTTTTTTGTGTTTTTATTTGTTTTTTTTTTTTTTTTGCTTTATTTTCTGTTTGTTTTAGTTTTGGGTTAGGGTTTTGTTGTTGTTGTTGTTTTTGTTTTTTGTTTGTTTTATTTGTTTTTGATTTTTTTGTTTGGGGTTGGGTTTTTTTGGAGGGTCTTTAGGAGGTTTTGTTTTGTTTTTTGTGTTGTTTTGTTTTGTTTTGTTTTAGACGTGACTTTTATTAGCCTATCTTCCCAATTGCGTGCTTCACTTCCTCATAGCAACAGCCCTGAGAAGTAGCATTTGTGCTTTGAATGTCTGTCTGGGCAGCCATTCCTAACTTTCAGATAATCATTGTCCTTCATCCTCCTTCAAGATCACAAACCTTCATACACCTCCCCCGCTTGTACACTTAATATTTTCTGTATGGTATGTTTTAATTAAAAATTAAGATGTCTAGGGATCTTTGGAATAACCATGATGTTACAGGAAAAGGTTGAGAATGTCTGTGTTGTAGTTTCTTATTTAGTTGACTTGGGTTCTAGGGAGATGAGGTAGATTAGGTACATGTTGGTGTTCATCTGTGAAGGTCTTTCTAAAAGTAAAGCTCAGACTTTTATATGATTGCTTTGTGATGATGAATTATCTTTCCTATTTCATCGACCTTCTTGCTAAGATGGCACGTTTGTTTCTGAGTGATGCTCTTTGGGTGGCTGAGCTATTCCTCTTGTTGCTCCCGCTTTCTGTTTTCCTTTCCTCCAGTGCATGAAGCACAGTATTTGAGTGACATTGTTGCCCCGGGTGTCTGTAAGGATACTGATGATTTTTAAATCCCTCATAAATTTGAATGTTAAATTTTACAGTTGGCTGTGGAGGAATAATCTACCTTCAGGTCTCAGGGAAACATCCAAAAGAAAGAAGGGGAAAGCGTAGGAGAATTTACTTTAGCGCTGCTCATATATTTATTTTGAAGGTTGGCAGAATCTAAAAGTGGGGCTGTAAATTTAACAACTTGGCCATAAAAGCCCCAAAATAAGGGAGAAAAAGTCTCTACTACTTCTAGGTTTGGATACTTATATAAAGCTACAAGGTTTCTATTCTTCTGCCATCTTAAAAAAAAATTTTTTTTTTAATATTCTAAAGCCACCCTTCCCTTTCTTCTTTCTTCTTTTTGTTTTGATTACTTTTGAAAGGTTACGATGATTTGAAACGCATGGAAAGATGTGTTTTCTGAATGCTTGCTGGTAGACTTTGGTTGATAGATTTCACAGTGACGTTGAATACTATCTGTACCTTATGTAACGCCGGGTGATTTCAGTGAGGTGGGGACCGCACATGGTATCAGTTCTTGTGGGAAAATATGCTTCAGTGGCTTACTGGCACCGCTCTTGGAATGTGGCATTTAAAAGTACCTTTTTACAGTGGGAAAGAATTCTGTCAAGAATAAACAGTCTGACCTTGTTAAATGGGCCAAAGTCTGTCTGTAACCTAGTTCCAGAAAACTAGCTTTTACTAGTTTAGGAAAAGCAGATTAGAAAAATTACAATTAAAACTTTCTGAAGAATGGAAAAAGTTACTGTGAAGAAGATGAGATACATTCCAAAAAAGATGGTCTTCACATATGTGCATGAACATTTCCTTAGATGACTGTAAAGTCCCACCCTTCCAGAGTGGATGAAAGAGCAGGATTACAGTCAGTCAGGAAAGCAGAGCTGCTTTTTCCTGGAAAGCCAAGACTGGCTTATAGAAAAAAGCTGTGGGAGGGGCCACGGAGCATAGACCCGCTATGGGAAACCAGTAAGCTTGGAGAGAAAGAAAGAGTGAAAATTGCCACGGACTCCCCATTGCCCACAGGTTAGAAAGTCTAGATACTCTGCAGCAGTTTGTTCCTAACTTTCCTCTCCATCCTTGCTGTCCCACCACCCCAAACCCATCCGCATGCCCTGTGCTCTCGCCACTCCAGACCTCTGTCCTCCTGCTTGAAACAGCATGCGATTAGATGCTGTGCCTCGTGCCTTAGGCATTCTCTCTCCACTTAGATCGTTGTCGCCTTTCCCCCCTTCTCAGTCTCACAGATACCTACTCATTCCTCAAGACAGTGCAGATGCCGTCTCCTCCCTGAAGTCAGCCAGACTCTCTAGGATAAAGCTGGGCATTCCTTTCCTGTGCACTTTTAATTTGCCTCTAATATAAGTAGATGTCATATCCGTTTAAGCACTTGGGTTAACAACACACAGGCACACTGTGCTGCTCTGTGAGTGTAAAAGGGGGAGCCCGTGTGTGTGTGTGTGTGTGTGTGTGTGTGTGTGTGTGTTCTGAAATAAGAGGTTTCAGAGTCGGGGAGGTGGAGGGAGGATGCACTGGGGGATACAGAGTGCATTGGCGAAGCAATGCTTCTCCTACACGTCAGCTTCCCTGAAAGGTGTCATTACAACTTGTATCTGCATCCATTTTGAAATTATAGCACCAGGAATCAAACTTATTTTATGGATCACTCTCAACTGCTAAAACCTTGTGACTATATTTCAGTGGCATTCTGGAAAACCAAGACTTGATTGCTTTTGCTCAGGTGCATGACTGGTAGTTAGTTGGTTAGGTATTATCAGAGTATGCTAGGTCTCAATGATGCTTTATCTGGCCATAACTGTTTTTAACATTAAATAGTTAACGTATCAATAATAACCTAAATTGGGGAAATTTTTTTTTTAATTTTTTTTGTAATTTTATTTATTTATTTGACAAACGGAGATCACAAGTAGGCAGAGAGGCAGGCAGAGAGAAAGAGAGGAGGAAGCAGGCTGTCTGCGGAGCAGACAGCCCAATGCGGGGCTCGATCCCAGGACCCTGGGATCATGACCTGAGCCAAAGGCAGAGGCTTTAACCCACTGAGCCACCCAGGCGACCCTGGGGAAATATTTTTAGTGGAGTTACAGTAATGACTAAATCTTGTGTTCTAAAACATAATATAGCTTTAAGAGAACTGTGTTAAGTTTTTTAAAAAAAAAAACCCTCATGTGTAAAATAGATAAATAATCAAGTACTTTGCAGATGGGGTCGTGGCAAAGGTTTTCCAAAAAGAGCCTGTGCAAAATTAAAATATAATTTAATAGGGGCTCCTGGACAGCTCACTCTGTGAAGTGACTAACTCTTGATTTTGGCTCAGGGTCATGAGATCCAGCCCCCCAGCCCCAACAGGGAGTCTGCTGTGGACACTCTCTGCCCCTCCCCACTGATCCCCTTGCTCTCCCTCAAATAAATAAGCAAATCTTTTAAAAATATATAATATAACTTAATAGATAAAGATGCATTTCCTTAAACCATTTCAGGATTATATATATTATGTAAAGCTTCTTATTCTGTCTGGCCACTCACTTTCTTACTGCATGTGCAGCGGTAGTTAACAATAGCCAAAAGGTCTATTGGGAGTTTAAAGGTGATAAATGGGGGTGGGGGGAGGGCAGTTGTCTAGGTGGCTAAGTCGATCCAACTCTTGATTTCCGCTCAGGTCATGATCTCAGGGTCATGAGATCAAGCCCCATGTCAGGCTCTGTGCTGGGCTTGGAGCCTGCTTGAGAATCTCTCTCTCCCTCTACCCTTCCCCACCAAAAAATGAATAAATAAAATGAAATAAAAGTGTTAAGACGCACATGTTCTTCTTTTACCCAAACACAAATTGGCCACAGTCGTCCCTTTTACTGGCAAGTTAAGATTAAAAATGTAGTAGAACATTTAAGATTTGGGGGCTAGGTGGCTCAGTCATTAAGCATCTGCCTTTGGCTCAGGTCATGATCCCAGGGTCCTGGGGTCGACCCCGATGTTGGGCTCCTTGCTTAGTGGGAAGCCTGCTTCTCCCTCTCCCACTCCCCCGCTTATATTCCCTCTGTAGCTCTGTCTCTCTCTTTCAAGTAAGCAAAATCTAAAAAAGAGAAAAAAGAGAGAAAAGAACATTGAAGATTTTTTACAAGGTTGAATAATCAATCCGCTTGAGGTGAGTAAAGCTTCTTCAGGTGTGAACTTTCTTTACCAGTTTTATAGCGAGTCAGTCTATATATATATATATATATATCTTTTATATCTTTATATCTTTTTATATCTTTTGTTCTACTTTTGTATCTAAAAGAACTCTTTGATTTTAGGACATGGAGCTAAATGGCATGTTGCTGCTACCATACCTAGAGTATCAGAAAATTTGTATTTTCTGTCAGGTTTCTTTTTCATTGGTGGTTTATGTGCTCCTGTTTTTAAAGGCATCAGATTTTCCCAGTATTTAATTATAGTTCACAAGTATTGTTAGTCATATGATATTCATCAATCACTTTAAACATCTGATATTTAAAGCATTCATTTTCTGTGTAATTTTATGTTTAGAAACTTGGTAACAGGAGACTTTCTAAAGAATTTAGTTTGGACTATTTATTTATTCGAGAGAGGGAGAGAACATGCATATGAAAGGGGGGACAGGAGACATTTTTGAGAGAGAAACAGCATTAGAGTTAGCCCTGCCTTATCCACAGGGGATACGTTTCAAGACTCCCAGCGGATCCTGAAACTGCCAACAGTTGGCAGCCCCATTTATGTTATTGTTTCTTCCTATACATACATATCTATGATAAAGTTTAATTTATAAATCAGGCACCCTAAGAGATTAGCAGCAATAACTAATAAAAATAAAACGGTAATAATAAATGTGTAGAAGTTATGTGAATGTGGTCTCCCTCAGCATATCTTGTACTGTATGTTCATCTTTCCTCCCCTTGTTGGTGATGATGTGAGGGCACAAAATGCCTATGTGATGCGATGACATGAGGGGAATGACTGTGACGTAGCTTTAGGCTTCTGTTGACCTTCTGATGATACCTCAGAATGATCATCTGCTTCCAGACCACAGTTGACCACTGGTAACTGAAACCACAGAAGACAAAACCACAGATAAGGGGGGCCCACTCTATTTGTAAGATACAATTCACCAAATCCAGAGACATGTTCTTCCATTTCCTCTGTGGCATGTGTATGCATGAGTCAGAACCCTCCTCTAAACCCTTTTCCTTCCTCAGTCAATTTTTTAAATCTACATTCTTTTTTAATTGCTGCAGTTATTGTAAAATTCAAACAACCCAGGTAGTTTAAAAAAAAAAAAAAGTAAAGCTTCTCAATTATGTTTCCTCCCAGAAAAAGCCACTGTTAACCATTTGGTGAATGAACATTTACCCCTTTTTATATTTTTATGCAATTCTCTGCATGTGGAGACAGTATGCTTATAGTATAAATGTACATTATTTTTGTTTGTTCAGAATCTTTTGTGGACTTTTTACAATTTATCTTGCACATTTTTCCATATCTAACATTGTAGCTTATTTATTATTCCCTTACCTTCACTGTGTGAATATGCCTGACATTTTTCACCTGGTCTCCTAGGATGAACCTTGCAGTAGTTTCTCCTTGTTTGGCTGCATTGGGCATCCTTGGGCTTACAGGTTTTCACTCAAATACCAATATTTTTGTAGGCTAATTTTCAAGAAATTGCATTACCAAAAGATGAAGAATATGCACATTTTCCCCTTTTTAAAATGTTTTGTTTATTAGAAACTGCCAGATGCCTTTTTTGTTTTTTAAAGTAGGTTCCATGCCCAGCATAGAGCCCAACATAGGGCTTGAACTCATGACCCTGAGATCAAGAGTCAGAGGCTTAGCAGACTGAGCCACCCAGGTGCCCCCAGGAAACTGCCAAACTGTCTTTTAAAGTAGCTGTAACATTTTCCATGCCCTGCCCCAGCAGGAACAAGAGTTCCTGTTGCTCCACATCTTCATCAGCATTTGGTGGTGTCCGTGTTTTGAATCTTGGCCCTTCTAATAGGTACTTGGTAGTATTTCATTGTTGCTTTAATGAATATGGCCATTTCAGAATCTGATAGTGCCAAGCCATTAATATTAAAGCTTATTTTTAAAAACTTTTATAGCAATTCAGCTTTAGGCAGCTTGGTTACACCAAGTAAAATCCTTTCTCTCTTCTTTCTTTCCCTTGCCAACTTTCTATACCGTTCTGTCCCTTACTCTCCTCTTCCCCATTCTGAAACAACCCACTTTTATTTTTAGGACAAATTTACTTTCTTTTCTCTCACAAACTAATCTCCATACCTTGTATGCTTTTTTTTTTTTTTTTTAAGCCAAAAACACATGCTACTTTCCTTACAGACAGAGGTGTCGCTTATTATTTCTAGTAGCTTTAATTACATGTATTAATTAAAATTTTAGACCTTTAGAAGCCTTAATTTTCTAGTGAAAACTAGTGAGTGAGCAGTTATGAACTCTCACAGCAGCATTCTTTAGATTGGGAGATTTATGAATACATTTCATGATTTCTAGAAGCATATGCTTTTCAATAGTATAGTCTTTCAAGGGTGCTTGAGTAGTTCGATTGATTAAGTATCTGACTTTGTCTCAGGTCATGATCTCAGAGGCCCTGGGATCAGGATAGAGCCCTGCATCCAGCTTCTGCTGGTCAGGGAGGGAGTCTGCTTCTGCCTCTTCCTCTGCCCCTCCGATTCCACCTACCCACTCTTGCTCACTCAAATAAATGATATTTTTAAAAAAGAATACTAGTCTTTCATTATGATACAAGACATGTTTACAAATGGACCCAAATTTATCTTTAGTCCCTCTATAATAAAAAAACAAAAGTAGATAAACTAATATTCCATAATTAGTGTTCAGTATTTTATTTTATTTTATTTGGAAATGATCTAGATGTTCATTGAGCTTCCCATCATTTAATTTAACTTAGCAGAACTTGAAACTTTCAAGTTAACAAAGAGATTTGGGAAGCTATTTTTAAGTATACATACCGTAAAACGTAACTATTGGTAAAAAGTTCACCTAAAAAACTCTTTATCTCACTTACCTCTGTCTAAATCACTTGCTCCCAAGAGTTGTTTCAGCTCCCCACAAAAACTTCATGAGACATTAGACAAAGTCTGCCATCACCCCAAGCTATTTCTCTTGCTTTCAGATTTTTGTCAGCCCTTTAACATGAACTTACTCTTCCTGAGTTTACTAGTCAAGTAAAAGTTAAATGCCTGCATTATATTCAGTATTGATAACTCTAAAGACATGTCTATTTTAATTAAAACAACTTAAACTAGCTTTAATAGTATTTTCAGATCACATAAACCTAAAAAATATTTGGGTTAGTTTCTGTTATATTTCTGAGAACATTAGGAAATATTCAGTTTATTTATAAGTGCTTAATTTTAAGTCCATTAACTAAAGCTCTTTACAGTATTAATTTTGGCAATAACATCCAGAGACAGAAATATATCACACATCTATAATACACATACACATATAAGCATACAAGCAGATGCAAACAGAGACTTACAGCTTTTGTTTTAAAATTTTAGCCAGGGGGGGGGGGTGCCTGGGTGGCTCAGGTGATTAAGCGACTGCCTTTGGCTCAGGTCATGATCCTGGAGTCCTGGGATGGAGTTCTGGATCAACCTCTCTGCTCAAGCAGGGAGTCTGCTTCTCCCTCTGACCCTCCCCTTCTTGTGTTCTCTCTTTCTCTCTCTCAAATAAATAAATAAAATCTTAAAAAAAATTTTTTTTTTTAGCCATGGGACACCTGGGTGGCTGAGTTGTGTCTGCCTTTAGCTCACGTCACGAGCCCAGTCTTGGGATGGGGCCCTGAGTTAGGCTCCCTGCTCAGCTGGAGTCTGCTTCTCCCTCTGCCCCTCTTCCCCAACTCCCCACCTCTCTCTCTCTCTCTCTCTCTCTTTCTCTCTCAAATAGATGAAATCTTTAAAATAAATAAATAAATAAAATAAAATTTTAGCCATGAGACAGGTACAATACAAAACTCACTAGTTTATAGAACAGTTGAATTCAGTTATTTTTTGGCAGTTGGAATGATTTTAGTTCACCTGAGATAGCTAAAGCTCTTAAAAATATTTGTAGAGAGGACATAGAGGATTTTTTTTCCTTTGCCCAATATCCAAATACTTACTCCCACCTTTTTGTTTCTTCCGAAGAGAAAAGCATCTCCATAAAATTTGCCTTTTAAAGAATGGCTGTTAGGTCCTCGAGAAAATGTGGGTGGAAAATCTACATCACAAAGACACAAAGAAGATACCCAGGTTTTCTCCTGGATGGGTTTTTTGAGAGTATATTTGCCTTTTATCAGAAGTCTAGGGTAATTACTATTTAAATTTTTCCTTTGCTTAAGTGCTGGACAGTTCTGTTTAATGTTTACAATACCTGTGTTTTGCATGAAAGAAGAGGTTTGGTGATTCATAAGGATAGGTCGGCTTTGAATGGCTTCTTAGAGCCCTATTTCTGGCTGTGTCGAAATTTGCAAGATGAGAGGTTCTAATTCCTCAAAAAACTGGGTTGTATCCTAAATATCAAGGGATTGACCGGGCCATCCACTTAAACTTGCTTCTTTGTATCGGGGGAATTTCCAGCCCAGAAGTAAGAGATTTCTAGAGCTTCAGGGTTTAATGCAGTACATCTCAAAAAGTCTGTGTAAAGTGTTTAATAGAGGCCTCCTTTCCGAGTGCACGGTTCAGCGTTGAACCAATTCCTTTAAGGGAAAAGACTTTTACTGTTGCTTCGATCAGCCCCTGAACATTGGCCTTGGCTGCTCCATGTCTGGGATCATTTGTAGGAGGGCCTGGGAGAAATTCCGGATATCTATTTCCTCCCTAGGAGGCCATCGCTTGTTCAGTACCTGCAGTATAATCATGGGTGACAAGAGCACCCCTTCACAGTAAATCAAGGACCCTGTGAGCAGGGTTGTGAATGGCCATGAATTTGGTAGGATCTTCTGAAAGAAGTGGTTAAAAGGGCTTTGTAATTTCAAAGATTTACTCTTTCACAAAGGACATGAATTCTTTGAGGTGAGGGTCCAGGGTACCTTTGCAGACGACATTGCATGGGAAGGCCCAAAGCTGGCAGAGCCTGATTACAGAGCCCTGGAAAGTAGGAAGAATCATTACCCTTACCACCCCTTTCTGGTACTTCTGCTTAATTATCTCCTGGCTTTTATTGTTTACATGAGTAACCTGTATACCCCACATCTGAAGATCAGGCTGGAATGCTTTCTGCAAATCTTATTTAAAAAAAAAGAAAAAAGACAAGAAAGTCAGATGGGAAGCGGGGTGTTTGAGGGATTTTCTGTGGAAGTGAGTTTGAGGGACCAAGAGACTTGGCCGAAGCAGTGGGGCTGTATTTTGAGAAGGGGGTTCTTAGAGTAGGGGCCAAGAGATCCAGAGGTCAGGGAAAGGGAATTGGGGATAAAGGCTTGTATTAAGAGGGTAGAGAATGGGAATTTACATTAGATGGTGGGTTTTAATTTTTGTTCTTCCATCTTATTAAGGAAGTCCCTACAGCTAGCCTTTATATTCCTGTATTCACCCTTCAACTTAGTCTTTCTGTAGGTACCAATGAAACAATTGTTTAGGATGAGAGCTCTCTTAAAAAAAAAAAAAAAAAAAATATATATATATATATATATATATATATATATATATATATATATATTTCAAATGTAGCCAAGTCAGAGGATCCATTGTCCAGTTTCCACCAATGACAAGTAGGATCTTAGGTTAATCTAAATAGCACCTTAAATCAATTAAGCCTTCTTAAGGCTTAATCGTGGGCACAAGAGGCAACCCAAAGGAGACTAGAAAAGATAAGCCCTCCAGGATCCAGAATGAGACTGTGAAGGCTGAGACCGTATGGGCCCTTTACGGATCAGGACACCTTATGACAGACAAAGAGATGGAGTTGGGAGGCCAGGTTACCTGTGATTCTGACTCACCGGCTGTGGCTACATTGGCTCTATCATGGGAGTCTCACAGTTGGGTGGCAAGCACTTTAACAGCTAAGTGCTCAGCCTGTGCCCACCTGTTTTGTGGCTTTTTGCTTCTAGTTAGAAATAGCCTTTACCTCTTGTGCCATTAAACAGTGAAGTCTGTCTCAGCAGTGCCTGTCTGCTAAGAATCGTGAACTCACGGGTCTGTGAGGCCAGCTCCGACAGTGGGCTCATAGGACCTGTGCCTGCTGTGATAGACCCTGTCATTTTCCTCCTCAATGACAAGCAACACAAAAGACAAAAATGGTGGCCAGCTCTGGAAGTAAACGTGTCAGTAGGAAGCTAGTACTCCTAACAAATTTTTGCCAGAGTCGGTAGACTCAAGGAACAAGTTCACCCAAGTATTTTCTCTTATTAATCTGAGCTGAGAAAAAAGCAGAGGTCTCTCCCCCACTCTCACTTCTGTCAGACCCTGCATGCAAGGTTCCAGAGACTGACTTGGTCAAGGATTCTCACCTTCTGCCAGTCTTGTCAGAGGTCCCAGGATCTCTCAGCTGTAAGCAAACCCAGAGCCGGCCTTGTCCAGCCACTGAAGGTCCATCCCTTTGTGGTCACCAACCGTAGGGGTGAATGAATTTTCCCTGCCCACCCCCCCTTCTAGGTTCTTTGGCTGGTCTAATAATTTAAATTGATAAAAGATTAACAGCAGAAAAACAAATTTTGTACATACAGGAACTCCATAAAAATATGACACCCAAAAGGCACTAGCAGGATCATTGAGGCTTAAATAATTACCGTGCACTGAGGAAAGGGGTAGGGGTCTGGGGAGACAGAGGAGAGGAAGGCCATTCCCAGGAAGGCAGAGGAGATCTTTAGAAAGCAAAGGTAGCCCCTATTATGCAGAAAGTTTCTCCAGTAAAGGTATCTCTGGTAATAATTCTCTTCCTGATGCAGGCCCCTTCTCCAGTGTAAATGTAGGCAGTGGAGGGGAAAGTAAAGAGCTTTTCCTGAATCTGCTGGGTTTAAATACTTTCATTTCCAAGTAACGTGCTTTTGGTCACATTAGCCAAAGTGACGTGTTTTGTGGTAATGAATTCTGCTTCCCTTCACTTTACATCTTCGCTTGGTGTCCACCAGTGACAGAAACAAGACTATGACAAAAATGTCAGTCACGGTCCCAGGCTATTCTGCTTCATTTTCCTTTCCTTATTCCTAGTTATCACCAAAGCTAGAATGCTCAGGGTTTCTTCTGGACCCATTTGTGTCAGCATTTCATTTGGGTTACAAGTGCAGAATTACTCAGTCAAACCTGTGTTGAGTAATAATAATTTAAAAATAAGGTATCTTGAAATAATTTAAAAATCTGACCTAAGTGGTGTCCATTTGACTCCTGTAACCACAGTGGGAAAGTTCCATCCTTCCCTCCTCGGTGAATCGTTTTCTCTCAAGGTGTCAGGATGCTGCTGCCTCAGGTATCACCTCCTCATAGAGCTGTAGTCTAAGCAGTGAGTAAGGAAGGAGGCGCCAGAGAGGGTTGATGGGGGAAGAAAGTCTTGTCCAAAGGCTCTTTTCAGATTCTGCCGTACATTTCCTCTCCCAGAACTGGATCATTTACCTACCCGTAGACCACTTGCACTGCAGGTAAGCATACTGCTACCCAAAGAAAATCAGGTTAGGTTTGACAGGAAGAGGAGGAATGGCTGTTGGTAGACAACCCACCAAGACAGGCCTTCATTGATCCAGAAAATTCCCCAAGGCATTGAGGCCACTACATAGGTAGGAGCTTGTACTGTTGGTTCCTTTCAGAGGTACACAGATATATTCAGTGACCCCTAATAAAATATTTTATGACATACAGTGCTCTTTCCCTTTGTGCTCCACATATGTTAGTAAGCAAAAAATTCAGAATTTTATGGGAATGTTAATGAGGCTAAGAGTGAATGCTTAACCGTGCCCACCAGGACTGTGATTGCTTGCTCTTCAGTAACAGCAATTAATGTATGCTTAGGGAACATTAATAACCTACAAGTAATCTGCAGGTTAATATCTTCACATGCAAATTCGGTAAGGTATATCAGAAGCCAAGGGTGGTTTTTAGAACAGCGAAGCAGCAAGAAATATTTTGTTAAACCAATTACTTTCTAAAAGATTGTACTTTCACTAATATATTATTTAAGTACATTACTATATTACTATTTCTCTTACTCAACTAATATATTAATATATGTTTTAAAAGTAAGGCTATTTGGAGGATGCCTGGGTGTCTCGGTTGATTAAGCAGCTGCCTTCGGCTCAGGTCATGATCTTGGGGTCCTGGGATTGAGTCTCACATCAAGTTCCTTGCTCAGCGGGGAGCCTGCTTCTCCCTCTGCCTCTGCCTCTGCCTGCTCCTACCCCTCCTGTACTCTCGCTCTCCTCTGGCAAATAAATACAATATTTTTTAAAATAAATAATAAAGTAAGAGTGTTTATTAAAACATATGAATGTATGAGTCTGAAGTTGCCTGACCATCTTCTGTCTGGCCACATAAACCCAGTGAATGAGGAGGCAAGTGTTGTTACACCTGAGAGGTCAGGGAATGCCTCACAGGGGAGGTGACTGTTGAGCCACATTCTCAAGAATGAGGAGTCTGCCCAGCAAAGGAGCAATGTGGCACCTGGGAAGAGAATTGAGAAAGGGCAGAGTGTATTCACAAAGCAGAATTGTGTGAGTTGGTGAGCAAGGTATCTTGGGAGAGAATACGATCAGACTCTTCCTTTCTTTCTCGGTTTTTTTCTTTCCAGAAAGATCACTCTAATGCAGTGTGATGTGTGAATCGATAAGGAGGGTTTGGTGTAAATTAAGAAATCGCAAGCAGGAGGAGCAGCGTGGAGACTGTTTGAAGAGAGATATAGGATGAGGGTCGAAATGAAGGCAGGAAAGAGGAGATAGAAATTGAACATATTTCAGTGTAGATACGGAGAAAAGGAGGGAAACGCATCACATGCCAAAGTCTGATAGGAATTTACCTTATAAAAAAAGAAATAATTCATAGCTTTAAGTCGGGTAAGTATCCATGGTCATAATTCTCTTTGTATTACCCTACCATGGATAATCACGTAGACAGCATGCTCAGGACACAGTGGCAACAAATTGACGTAATCATTACTGTTTTGTTATTGGCAGTTGTATAAATAAACATAGTAATGTCTCAGTATGATGAACAGGTCCATTCAAAATAGATTGTATAATGTGGAGTCTGCATAAGACCCCTAACCAGTAGCGTCAATCAGAAATTTTCTAATGGTTTAACATTGAATCCCAATTATAGTTAGCATGAGTCTATCAGAAAATTACTTTTTTTCCAATTATAAACACAAACTTTTCCTAAAAATACATCTTTTCCTTAAGACTTAGATGCTCTAGGGGCTCCTGGGTGGCTCAGTAATTAAGCGTCTGCCTTCCGCTGAGGTCATGATCCCGGGTCCTGGGATTGAGCCCCAAATCAGGCTCCCTGCTCAGGGAGGATCCTGCTTCCCCGTCTCCCACTCCCCCGCTTGTGTTCCCTCTCTCGCTGTCTTTCTCTGTCAAATAAATAAAATCTTAAAAAAAAAAAAAAAGACTTAGATGCTTTAGCTTATTAGAACTAAAGACTCTGTAACACATTTATGTTCTAGCTCATTAACCTGTCTTTCTGTTTCTCCGTTTTCATTCTCATAATCCAGATTTTCCTGAAGTTGGCAAATTACGTACCTCACATGTGGTCATTATATGTCTAAGCCCTGATGAGGTTATGCAATGTAAACAGCCTCAAAATGCCACAACTTACTCTCTTTCTTAGATAACAAGCACCTTGTGGGCATCCCGGATATTGTGCTCACCAAACAGTAATTGGTAATGATGATGTACTTTTCAGATGTTTATGTCTATATCAGAGTAATATACACTCATTATAGGCAAATTTGTATAGTCTTGGGTCATCCCCTTCATCCTCTTGGTTCAGTTTGCCCATTTTTTGAAAATGGTAAGGTGGATTTGTTTTTCAGTTTTCGAAGTCAGAAAGCCAAAGTGAAGTCTGAAAGAAAGATGTCAGTAAATAAAAGTATAAAATATTTTTCCAGCCCTCTGTTAGACTTGGGGCTGCTTACCTTCATTTTTCTTCCTTCCCTGTTCCTAAGGAGTATCAAGTTTAGAAACTAGATATTGGATAGAATTCCAGTAAGAGTCCGTTGAATTTGAGAATTTTTTAAAAACTAAGAGGTTTCACCGTCAACACCTCCCCCCCCCAACTCCCCCAAATAGCCTACACTCGATAGTAGCCATTTCTCTTAAAAGAACAATGTTACTTTCTTGGGGCCAGATGTTGTTAAATTGGAGAAGTTTGGGAAGATATCAGAATTTAAAACATTACATATGCCTGGTGTTTTTTCTGATATTGCAGTGGTTTACGTGTGTGTGTGTGTGTGTGTGTGTGTGTGTGTGTGTGTGTGTGTGTTTTATATCTCATGAGGTTATTGTTGAATACACACCCTCCCAAGAGAATAAGTTCTTTCTTTTCTTTGAACAGTGATTCCATTGATAGTGTTTTAGAATTTCTTCCCTTGTTTCTCTTTTCCTTCTTGGCAGCATTGTTTTTGAAGTCTTAAATTTGTTCATGTGTTCTTGGAATACTCCTTTTTCTCTTCTACCATTTTCAACTATCAGCAAAGAGGTTCCCCTCCCCCAAAATCTTGCTTCATTCAAGAGGCAATACAGCGCAGCATTGTACACAGCAGAGTCCAGGAGATTGGTTAAGAGGACAGATTCTGGAACCAGACTTGTTATTGGAAGTTTATCTTGTTATTTAAAAAGCTGAGTGAGGGGGCGCCTGGTGGCTCAGTGGGTTAAGCCTCTGCCTTCGGCTCAGGTCATGATCTCAGGGTCCTGGGATCGAGTCCTGCATTGGGCTCTCTGCTTGGCAGGGAGCCTACTTCCTTCTCTCTCTCTCTCTCTCTCTCTCTGCCTGCTTGGTCTCTCTCTGTCAAATAAATAAATAAAATCTTAAAAAAAAAAAAAAAAGCTGAGCGAGCTTGAGTCAATTCTTTAGCCTCTCTGTATTCTGGGTTTCTTGTTTGTTAAAATGGGGAAGATAATTGAACTTACATTATAGCATCATTATGGGAATTAAGTAAGTTAATACATGAAAAGAATAAGCACCCAGTACAGCGTTATAACTGAATTACGTAATGGTGGTATTCTTCTTTGTACCTGAACATGAAGAAAGATACAGATAAATCACTTTCCTCCTACTAGCTAGTTACTTGGGACCACTCATATGAGAGTTGAGATGACAGTCTACGGCCATACCACCCTGAACGCGCCCGATCTCGTCTGATCTCGGAAGCTAAGCAGGGTCGGGCCTGGTTAGTACTTGGATGGGAGAGTTGAGATGACTAGCATCCCAGGGAGACCATCTCTCCTTTTTCATTATTACCTAAGTGTCTCTCAAAAGGGAGACTTTCTAGTATTTCTGAAATGAGTATGCTGAGGAAAGCTTTCCACTATTAGTATTCTTTAAACAGTGCTAAGTTTAGGAAAAATAAAATATATTCTTTCCAAGAGTGTACATACAGCCGTGTCTTCAGGGATCGAAAATCAAATATGCAAATCCAAATAGGTGTAGAATTTTACTAACAAGACTGAGAATGGGTGAGTGTGTTATGGTGGGTGAATTTCATGGACAGTATAAACTAATTTTCAGGCACCATTTCTGTGTGAGACCCAAGTCCCAGAAACACAGTGCTTCAACCCAGTAACAGAAGGTAGGAAAAGAGAAACCAAGTTTGACCCTATATAGCAAAAACCTTCATGAGTCTACTTTCTTCTTTACCACCTACAGGACAGACTCTAGAAAGATAAGAAAAAATTTTTTCAGGAAGGACATGTTCTGTATTTAATCTCTTTAGAGAGGAAGGTAGGTGACAGAAAAGTAACTTTTTTTTTCTTTTCCTTTTTTTTTTTTTTTTTTTTTTTTGAGAGAGAGTGCCCTCTCTGGGTTAGTTGGGGAGGGGAAGAAAGAGAGGGAGAGGCAATCTTAAGTAGGCTCCATACTCAGTGCAGAGCCCAGTGCAGTGCTCGATCTCAGAACCCTGAGATCATGACCTGAGCCAAAATCAAGAGTTCCTGATGTCCAAGCAGCTGAGCCACCCAGATGCCCTGAACAGTAACAATTGTAAAGTTACCAAAGTTAATTTCTTTCCTTACAGTAGTCGAAATGGGCTTAAATCTGGACTAAATAAAACCATTTTGTACTCTGGTGACCACTTGCTCTTGGGAGTAGGTGCTCAGTAGTTAATATTCAGAAAGTTTCATTTCCCAGAGAGGTTAGATTCTTCTCTGGTCAATAAGTGACTTATTGTACCAATCCCGGATTAGGAATTAATGTCACAAATAACATACGCTTCCTTCCCATAGTCTGCTTAAGATGCATGCCAGTAGAACTCTTCAGCTATTACCCTTTCAGAAAAATTAGTTAAAAGAAATTCCTGAGGCTCTCAGCCCAGCCCTTAGGTAACCTGCACTGTCTTGTTTTGTTTTACAAAGCCATTCAGGAATGCCCCCCCCCATTCACAAAAGGAGTTGGTACTAATCTAATAACTCAGTGGCATATCCAGCCGGCCATTCGGGGAATGTGCGTGCGGAATTTTGTACAGCTGCTTGTGAACATTTGTCTCAGTATTGCTGTTACCTATCAAGGGCCCAGTTCAGGATTCAGATGAAAGCATGATACTGTCTCTGAAGAAAATGTACTCTGGGCTTTTCTTCGATTCAAGGGAAAGGTGTGGCTTGGCCACAGAAACAGTGTTGTGTGGAAATGTAATTCAGGAGCTTCTGCAACATGACCTGACTGGAATCCAGCTCTCTCCAGACACTTCCTGCTCTGAACTCGTGGAGCCCTTCTTAAGTTCTTAAGCCACCCAGTTCAGCCTTGACATGAAGCTTTGCCCTCTGCTTAACTTTCCTGTAACAACTTCTTCTTTTTAAAAAAAAAATTATTTATTTATTTATTTATTTATTTATTTATTTATTTATATTTCCATGCTGCTCAAAGCTCCTTGAGCTCAGGAATGATGACTTGTGTTTGCTATGCAGGCTTAGCATCATTAGTATGAGCCTGAGACGGAGGAGAAAGTTGATTGCTTGGTAAATAACGACTTCTCTATACTCTTCTTCTCTTGGTGCCTGTAGGACATTGTAGTGGAAATACCACCACTATTCCAGATATTCTGTTACTCTTACCATGTATATGTAGAATTCCAAGTACAGAATACACTCACAGGATAGACATGTTCAGATAACCTGAAACCTAGGGAGTTTACCACCAACTTTTCACTAAAGGAACTTCTAAGGGACATTCTTTGAAAAGAATGAAACTAATCCCGAAAGGAGTATCTGAGATGCAAGAAAGAATGGTGAGGATATAAATTGGTAAAAATGTCCAAATAAATTGTTGTTTATCCCGTTAAGTGTAAAATGTACAGAACTCACCAGTTAAAAGATAGAGAAGGTTTGAGGCATGGGTGTGACTCAACTGGTTGAGCATCTGACTCTTGATCTCCGCTCAGGTCATGATTTCAGGGTCTTGGGATGGAGCCCTGTCTTGGGGCTCTGTGCTCAGCGGAACTCTGCTTCTCTCCTCCTCCCTTCCCCTCACCCCTCTCCCCCTCACCCTGCTCGATCTCTCTGTCTCTCTCTCAAATAAATAAATAAATCTTTTTTAAAAAGGAAAAAAGGTAGAGAATATTAGATTGGATTTTTTAAGTATTTACCCAACCCCAACTTTGTGCTTTTTCAAGCAACACCTACAGCTTTTGGTCTAATGCTGGCAGGAATGTGAAGTAGTACACTGCCTTGGTAAGTAATTTGATATTAACTATGTAGTTGAACATGCACATAGCATGAAACCCTGCAGTTCCATGCACAGTTCCGTATGTCATGAAAGTTTGCACAGATGTACACCAAGAGTCACACCGAAGAATATGCAGAGCACCGTTGTTCTTAACAGCAGAAAACGGAAACCACCCCAGTCTTCGAGGACAGAAGAATGATTAAGTCAACTCTGGTTTCTTCACACAGTAGAATTATACAGCAGTGAAAATGAGCATGAGGGGGCACCTGGGTGGCTCAGTGTGTTAAAGCCTCTGCCTTCAGCTCAGGTCATGATCCCAGGGTTCTGGGATTGAGCCCCGCATCGGGCTCTCTGCTCAGCAGGGAGTCGGCTTCCCTTCCTCTCTCTCTGCCTACTTCTCTGCCTATTTGTGATCTCTGTCTGTCAAACAAATAAAAAAGACCTTTTAAAAATAAATAAATAAATAAAAATTACCCCCCCCCCCAAAAAAGAAAGAAAATGAGAATGAGCTATAGCTATAGGCAGCAACATGGGTGAATGTTGGGGCGGGGGTAAAGAAGCAGGGGAGGAAGGGAGGAGAGCAGAGTGTACACCAACAGAAAGGGAGAAGGGCTCTCAGCACCCAGGAGCTGCTCCAGTGTGAAAGGCTTACACTTACTTACCCCTTGGGCTTTTACTTAGATTCCTCCATATAATGTGATTTTTTTAAAGTTCTGCTCTATGGTTTCTGCCAGCCAGGCACTGAATTGAGAGTGTCAGTTGAGGACACAAATAAAAATCGCCCCTCTGTCTGGTGGGGAAGGTGGATTGGATAAACAGAGAAACAAACTAGCGTGTCATTTCAGGCAGTGATAAATTCTCGGATAATTTCTGATGGGATGGAATATGAGAGACCAGGAATCTCTTTTAAAGAGGGAGAGTGGTCAGAGAACAGATCTCTCACGATGGAACTGAGGGGCAGATGCACAGTTAGGTCCAGCAAAGAACATTGCAGTAGGAGGGAGTTTGGACTTCCCAAGGAAAGCAAGGTCAGAATGGCTGAGGTGGAGGGAATGAGAGGGCCAGTGGTCAAGGCTGAGGTCAGGGAGGTAGTTGGGGTTCCTGCTCTGGAGGGGGAGAGGGACTACTGAAAGTGTTTGAATTGATTTTAAGTATTATAGGAAGCCTCCTGAGGGCTTTGGATAGCATCCTAGTCCAAAAACACAGGCAGCCTAACAGCAGGAGAAAAGATAATTGATAATAGGAAATAAGCAAGAAAAAATGTAAATGATTACAACAATACCTTTTCAGAGCTTAAAAAAAGAAACTGAAGTATTCTGGGGAATTTCGTTGTATCCAGTTCTTTATTCATCTTCCACGAAAGTAAGACATTAAAGTACCAGTTACAGGCGTGTTTGTACTCACTTGCATGCGCACAAACACTATATAGTCTTGTCGTGACACATCTGTGTCATGAAAATGTGACATTTTTATCCAGAGAATCGAGGCTATTCATTTTGTGCTTTCATTACTTAACCGGAAATGATACGGTAATGATGAGGCAGGACATTTGAAATGTGTTTTTGCCGATCCTGAGATTTGCAGTATGTGTGTGAAATGCGTAGTAGTATCATTAATTATTATACAGTATAAAAAGAACTTCAAAAGAAGTCATTACTCATAACTCAGTAGAGTTTGGCTGGTCCGGATGATCAGAAGTGGATGTCCTGTGCCTAACGGGTTTTCAGTTCAGAGCCCCTCACTTCCAGTCATAGCCCACACCAAGGCCACAGGGAAGGCCCCCATAGTGTGTTCATACAGTCTCTATTTTAATTGCAGATTATTGGATTTTTTAAATGCAGCGGGTCCCCCACACATACCTCCACCCATCCCATTTCCCCTTATATCAGGTTGCACTTAGTGGCCCTCACCCAAGATCTCGTTACCCCTTTGGTTTCATGCAGACAGCCTTCTGCTCCCACCATGTTAGTACAGTAAACACTCTGAGGTCCTCATCTAGCTTAGCATCTACAGCTGGTACATGTCAACTTCTCTGTTCTTTATTTCTTATAAAAGTGCGCCTTGGGGGGCGCCTGGGTGGCTCAGTGGGTTAAGCCGCTGCCTTCGGCTCAGGTCACGATCTCAGAGTCCTGGGATCGAGTCCCGCATCGGGCTCTCTGCTCAGCGGAGAGCCTGCTTCCCTCTCTCTCTCTCTTCCTGCCTCTCCATCTACTTGTGATTTCTCTCTGTCAAATAAATAAATAAAATCTTAAAAAAAAAAAAATTATAAAAAAAAAAAAAGTGCGCCTTGGCTTCTTTGACACCATAGTTTCCTGCTTTTGCTCCTACCTATCTCACACTTTTCGCAGAATGCCCTCCCTTTTTGTCCCCATGGGTTCTGTCCTAGATGTGCTCTCTCCCTCAGGAGTCTCCTCTGCTTCCTGGAGATGATCTTGAAGGAAGAGAGCTCATCTTCTGTCCAACTCCCAACTCATCCCTCTCCCTCGAACCCCAGACCCTCATCTCCGACTTGTGATGTCATCACAAGCAGCAAGCCAGCCCGCATTCTCCTTCTGGATTCCCATTCAGGTCTTGACCGTGACACCCCCGCCTCCGCCCCCCGGCCTCCCGCCATCCACTCTGACACCAGGCCAAAAATCTGGGGCTTATCCTAGATTTCTTTTCTCTCCCCTTCTGCTTCATTTGACTCATTTCAGATGATTTCTCTTGCCTTTGCTGTCCTCACTGTTACAGGTCTGTAGGTCTTCTTCCCGGGGCACCTGGATCGTCACAGTCTTTTAATGACGCTCCCTGCCTCAAGGGTCGCCTCCTGCTTCATCCCGTGTAGTTACCAGAATGTGGATTCTGAAGTGCAAACGTGACATCCATCCTCTGCATAAAACTGCGTAAAACTCTTCAGTGCTTCCCTTCCCTTCAGTACAAAGTCTCTGTTCTGTCATCTGACCCTTTGTGATCTGGTCCACATTGGTCAGGCTCCTGAACTTTGTGCTCAAGTTTCTCCCCCTGACGGAGGGCTTGGCATCTCCTCTCTGAGGCCTCTACCATGGTTAGGTGAAACAGGTACTATGGTTCTCCATTTTGCAGATGACAAAACAGAGGCACAGAGAGGCTGCGATATTTGGCCAAGGTGATGCAGCTCATGAAAAAGGAGCCAGGACCTGAACCCGCTCTCCTAAGTCATACACTTCTACCTGGCACAGGAGCTTCTGCAGTTGGTAGTTACACGTGTGCCTCCGCCGCTAAGCTTTGAGCTTTTGAGTGCAGATACCGTGCCTTCTGTCCTCTTGTATCGTCTCCGTAACTGGGGTCTCGACCACATCACTCAGCAGGCACATTAGTATGGGTGTATGAATGAGAGAATGAATGAATGAATGAATGAATCATTGAAGTGTCACTGTAAATGTCTCATCAACTGCAGGAGAAGTGATACTAAGAGTGTGTAGGGGTAGTACAGCCATTCGTGTGTTTCCCCTGCCATGTATTTTGTCCATGAGGACCTAACAGAAGTAAAAGTGTTGTTACTGCCTTGGAGGAGAGTATGGTTTAAACAGTGGAAAGAACTTATATTGTGCTTTATATAAAAGTCGTTTTTATTCCTGTTAGCAACAAAAATTGTTAATATGTACAGGACACAACTTATCTTTTAAAGGGTTCGTCCTGTGCTAATAGCTAACAGCGTCAGCAGTTTAATTACTGATCTAATTGAGATCTAGAGCAGACAGACTTCCCTGTACTTTGAGAACTGCCGGTCACTTTACATATTGGCTCTGTTTTGTAAGGGATCTTAAGCAAGTGTAAGCTTTCCATCTTCCAGGGGTAAATTCGTTTATCAGTTAAAATAGAAAGGATGCTTCCCAGTTAAAGTTAGCAACATTATTCATCTTTCATAGGTCAAATGTATATATCAGAAGGATTTCAGCTACTATTTTACATGTAAGAATAATATGCTTAAAATATAGGTAGGGGCCTCTGGTGGTTTCTGGAACTGTCCTTGCTTGTGGAGAATCCCTGAAACATGGCCTCCGATGTTCTTCGTAATAGTAGCATGCTTATTTCATAAATCAGAGCCCATATAGGAAAGAGCTTTTTTGTTTTTTTCCCTCCCCATGCAAAGGCTTATAACTGAATGAGAAAAAAATTAATTAATTACATGAATATTAAGAGGTTACTTATCTATTATAACATTGGGCCACAAGTTGACTAATTAAAAGGAATGCAGGTTGGAAAGCTGCCACAAATCTGCTCCTTTCATTTAGAGGACCACAGGCTGAAGCCGGTGATTGTGCGTGACAGACTCTGGGAACAATGGTGCCGCGCACAGACCGTCCAGATGAAGCATGCTCGTCTGAATTACACCGACGACGGGGTGGCCTACAGGCAAACAAAATGGTTAAACAATACATAATCAAGTTTTTATTTGGTATTTCCTGCGAGGCTGTACCAGTTGCCAGGGAGCGTACTGTATTTTTTCTTCGGCTGTATTAATTGTTGACCATAGTTGGCAGAGCACCAAACAGGGACAGATAAGGGGGAAAATGGCATCTGGACATTAAAGCCCCAAGCGTACTGGGGGGGAAAAAAGCACAAAAAATTACAGCATATATCAGGAATTTTCCAACTAACGATGTGCGGATGTGGTAGCGCAAGGGAAAAAGAGCCAAACTGAGCTTGCTTTGTTCACTAAGAGAGGCCCCCCTGTAACATTCCTTTTAGCTGTGCATATTTTGGCTTCATTTGTACAGTTTTAACTTTATACTGTGTGTGGAGAAGCTCAGTTGTAACTAGCTGTTCCTGATAATTATATTGCAATAATTAAAGTTCATGGTTGGCTGTTACGCTCTTCGTTATTTAGAAGCTGCTTCAAAAACGAAGTCTTAAGTCGACAACCCTTTTTAAGTGACATGTCGTTACTGTATAAAAGATGGCAACAATTATTTTCTCCGATTTCACAAGTTGTTGTTGGTTTTTGTTTTTGTTTTTTTAAAGTTGATTGATTTGTGGAGACAAATAAAAAACAATCTTGGGATAGGAGTAGCAGGTCCAGACTGAAAGTGATGAGATTTTGTAGCCCGCACGTAAAATATTGCCCAACTGGTTTATAAAACATAAAAATTTGTGATAGGGATAATCCCCTTTGCTACTTTGAGATTCCATTTGAAATGCAAACGTAATGTACACATATTAGCAGATCTCTTGCAGAAACCAAGCTCAGTGAGAAATCGTATGTTACTGTTTTAACGCAGTAATAGAATGAGAAAACTCCGGCTACACCCAGCTGTCTTCTTGATAGATCGATAAGCCTTGGAGTCGCCAATAATAATAATAATCATGTAGTACCACAGTGTTAGAGCTGTGAAGCATGTCTGCCGGGGGTTTCTCTTGCATGGGTGGTTATCTGTCTGCCTGTGTGCTTCCACCTGCAGCCGTGGAGTTATACTGGGTTTGGTTCTAGCTCCAACACATGCCGGCCATGGGACTTTGCTACAGTTCTTAGCATGTTCTGAGCATCAGTGTCTTAATCTCGAATACAGGTAAAAAATGCAGTGCCCACCTCCCACGTTATTGCAGGATTTAAATGACTTAAAGTTTATGAAGTCTTGGGTGATTTGGCAGACATATGGAAAAGCCACAGTAAACTTCAGCTGTTATTATTTACATCTTCTCTGGGGGTTCTTATGGACCCTCAAAACATTATTTCTATTTGAGTTGAATATATGTACTTCATTGCCATTGACTTTTGCGGGGACAGCAAGGAACACGTTCAGTGGGTAATGAAAACTGGGGCAGTGTTTTGATGATTCCTAAGCCTTCTTGCTGAAGCTGAAATTTTTAGTGACTTTACAGAAGACCTTATTATGACCCAGTTATTAGTTGAGGAAACTGAAAAGCTGTATTCTCAAATAGCGTCATTCTTCTGGGAATGGACTTCTAACTACAGGATACGCATACTTTCTGATGTTAGAGGCAGCTGCCTGCTAGTACAAAGGCCATGACTTCATCTCCAAACGTTAAGGGAAAATCCTCTCTTATTACTGTCTCATATTTGATTAAATGATTTTCATAGGGCTTATTTTAATGACTTTCGTGCAGGGCAATTACACTGGTGTTTGCTGTTGGTCATTTGCATCCCCAGAAGTCTTAACCCTTAACCTTAAACCTGTGTGAGGGGGTTTGTCGACTCAGAACGTTAGGGTTGCGTGATTCATTCCCATACCCCAGGAATTCAGGGCACTGTCCCTTCAGTAAAGGGACGACAGTATTAATGATGAACGTATGGGCACCAGACATTTTTAAATCCACAAAACATCTCACAGGCTGGAGCGTTTGTTAAAAGGGATCTGAATGCATGCCACTTAACTTTTCTCAAAGTAAATCTTAATATCCTGAAAATGTTTTGAGGCCTTAAATAATATTCCTGTTGAATCACATCTTTTGAGTCATTTAGTAAAGACTGCAATAAAACATGCACATATGTAGCAAGTTTTTTTTTTTAATGGGATCTTTACTTCTCAGCATTAGGAATAAAAGATGATTAATTCTCCCTCACCAAAACTATAACAGCTACTATAATAATAAGGCGAATGTGGTCAGCTTTAACTTAAGAACTGGAAAACTCCCTTTCCATTTCTACAATTGGCTTTTTCTCTTCCGCTGCTTTTTAAGTTGGGCTGTTAGCAATTTCGCCTGTCCTTAATTTTAAGCACCATTCTTCCAGTCCCGAGATCCCTATAGGAAGCCCCCCTCTCATAGCCTTGCCTCTCATTGGCTAGCTGGGAAAAGAGCATTTCTGCATAAATTGGATGCTTCCTTCTCCCCTGGAGACCGAATATGCTCATGTTTCACAGTCCCCTGGTTTGTAAGCTTGAGTCCATTGCCTGAAGCTGGAAACTTTCACTTTGTAGCACAAGGCACACATCGAAATCCAGATCCAGTGCCCCTGACGTGCCCGCGGGTCCGATCGCAGATTGAATACATGCCTCTCAAGCCAGTGTTTCTGAGCTGCCCCGACTGAAATCAGAAACCGATGTGCGTGAGAGAGGTGTCCTTCCAAGAAAGGTATTTCCTTTGTGCAGCACCAGTGCACACAGAACCCAAGGGGTTAACCTGAGAGCTGCTTTGAAAACAGAGGCGAAGGTCACTGGCGGCAACAGCAAAGACTTTTTAAAGCCTGCCGTCCTGAGCCTTTCACCCTGCCTTTCCCACCCAGGGGATTGTAAACATTGGCTCCCAGCCACCCCATCCCACAGCACAAAACTTCTCTGTGCTTTCAGCATATACATTTATGCTTTTTTATGGAAGCTGAAGCAAAGGCGCGTTATTGCTGTGAGCACAGAGAATGTGTTTCTGTTCAGTGCAAGGGGAGGAATCCTGTCCTGCTGGAATGTGAAAGCACACAGATAGGCTTATTCAGCGGTGTTTCCCGTGTAACTGAGCTGCCGCTCTCTCTCGGTCTGACTTTCTCAAGTCAAAAGAATGTGTAGAATGCTGTCACTTAATCAGAACCCAGAAGAGCTCTTTTATCTGCCATTTGTTAGTAACTAGCAATATTGCCCTTATCTCTTTGTCCTTTCGCTTGATCCAGTGCCCTTGGATATGGGAACTAGTAACATGAAAGCACTCATTACCTTGAGCATTGCTTCTTATTTTTGTTCTTTAAAACAGAGTTCTCCAGCGGCCAACAAAAAGTTGTGGGGGTTCTTTAAAATTTCCATATAGATGTCTTAGTCCTCGCTTCATGATGTTTAAAAGAAACCAAGAGGGGATTCATAGGTTTATGCTCTCATTTATACCTGATTCCTCAAAAGTCTGTTATCCATGCAACTGACTGTAATAACCTTCATTGATTGAGTTGCATGGAAACAGAATGGAACTTCTAGAACTCTCATGGGCAGCTTAAATTTCTCCCTGCTGATCTTAATAATATGTTGTGTGTGGGTTCATACCCTTCCATCTAGCAGTAATTTCACTCACTTGATCTAATAACTTTTCAGTAATTTCTAAAGACACGAATGGAGAATTCGTGTTGAGAGATCCATATGTTACAGCAGGTAGGGGAGGGAAAAGTACACACTATCCTACTCCTTTCTCCTGTGGCCTTTTTTTAGAAGGGACTGTACTTCACAGGCAGACCTATAAAATCTTACCCCTTTCTTCTGAAATGGCTGTTATGAGCGTATTTTTTAACAAATGTGAATGCTTGCCTGCCTGAATTGCAGCCAGTCACCATGCATTCCTATGCGAATAACGATGCTGGATTCTAAAAAGAATCCAAGACAGACAACAGCCCTTGCCGCACTGCACAGACATGTAGACATGACTACTGTCTGGCCTATGACTGCAGTTGACAAGAGATAACCTTTCAGTGTAATAACTCGTTATGGTTCTTCACAGTCTCTTTCGGAATTCCAGTTTTGCTTTATGGAGTCAAAAATTCTATTGGGAGGTGCCTGGGTGGCTCAGTCGGTTAAGCGTCTGCCTTTGGCTCAGGCCATGATGCCAGGGTCCTGGGATGGAGCCCTGTGTGGGGTGGGGATCCCCTGCTCAGTGGGGAGTCTACTTTTCCCTTTCCCTCTGCGCCTTCCACCTGCTCAGGCTCACACTTGCATTCTCTCTCTATCAAATAAATAAACAAAATCTTTAACAAAAAACAAAAAAACAAACCTCTATTTGGTACTAATTAATGTGCTTTAAATGTTCATCTTGATCCACAGTCCATTTCTTTAAATGTAGAGTTTTCTCTGAATAGCGTCATTGACCTGGATGAATGGGTACACAGTACAATGTCCAGAGAGTGTCACTGAGCATGTAGAAATTCTTCGTTCTTGATTTTAGGATTCTAGGGTTGAAGACTTCGGAAATAATCTTACGTGGGGCTCCTGGGTGGCTCAGTGAATTAGGCCTCTGCCTTCAGCTTGGGTCATGGTCTCGGGGTCCTGGGATTGAGCCCCACGTCAGGCTCTCTGCTCAGCGGGGAGCCTGCTTTCCCGGCTCTCTCTGCCTGCTGCTCTGCCTACTTGTGATCTGTGTCTCTGTCGAGTAGGTGAATAAAATCTTTAAAAAAGTAAAACCTGCCAGACCAAAAAAAAAAAAAAAGAAAGAAAGAAAGAATCTTATGTGACCCCTTGATTTTATAGTTGGGGCACCTGGGGGCCCAGTGGTATAAAATTACTTCTTCTTTTTTTTTTTTTTTTTTGCAAGCTAATTAATTCACAGAGGTTATTTAGTGGTGTGTCTGAGACTAAAACCCAGGGCTCCAGATCTCGATGCAGGAGTCTTTCCTGTATTCCCTCCAGTCCTGGACCCCCTGTTCTGTATGCGGAGTTCATGGATGACCAAAGACGAGATGAGTAGACATCTGATATTTGCATCTGGGGTGTACCTCAGCAGGAAGAAGTACGCCTAAGTGATTGTGAGCAGATGTTACGTACACTGAGCAGGTGGTAACATGAAGTCTCGGTCTTTACTTGTTTCCGAGGCATTTGGTAACTGGCGTTTCCACTGTTCAGCTCATCAGCTTGTCATATCTCAATTTCACTGCGACGAGTTTCTCAAGATCTCTGTAGGCTCTTCTTTTTCTCTTGCCTGTTTAACTTGTCCTCAAGTGCTAGTGACTTCACAGTGTAGCAGTGAGCTCCATGTCAAAACTGACACTATCACCAGAGCCGTGCACACGGGCTAATTGAGAGTGCTAAATGCTTTTATGACTAGATAAGAAGGATTGAACATGAAGATAAAAGCCTTCAATCCAAGGACCATAAAAGAAAAAGAATTCTTTTCCGCAAGCGACTATTCAACAGTATTGTTTTCTAAAGATGAATGTTATATATACTCATTATGAAACATCATGATAAATTAGAGAAGTACCTTTATATATCAGGAGACAGGAGTAAAGTTTTAAATATAAATGAATGAGGGGCGCCTGGGTGGCTCAGTCGGTTAAGTGTCATGATCCAGGGTCCTGGGGCAAAGTCCCACATCGGCCTCCCTGCTCAGAGAGAAGCCTGCTTCTTCCTCTGCCTGCTCTGCCTGCTGCTTTCCCTGCTTGTACTCTCTGACAAATAAATAAATAAAATCTTTTAAACAAATAAATAAAAATGAACGATGGGAGCCCAGGTTGGCTCCGTCCATCAGGCTGACCTTTGACTCAGGTCATGATCCAGGGGTCCTGGAATTGAGTCCCACCTTGGGCTCCCTGCTCACTGGGGAGTCTGCTTCTCCCTCTGCCCCTCCTCCCCACCACACCCCCGCCCCCAATGCCCATTCATACATGTGCTCTCTCTCAAAAATAAATCTTTTAAAATTATATAAATAGGGGCACCTGGGTGGCTCAGTGGGTTAAAGCCTCTGCCTTTGGCTCAGGTCATGATCTCAGGGTCCTGGGATCGAGCCCCACATCGGGCTCTCTGCTCAGCAGGGAGCCTGCTTCCTCCCTCTCTCTCTGCCGGCCTCTCTGCCTACTTGTGATCTCTCTCTGTCAAATAAATAAATAAAATCTGTCAAATAAATAAATAAAAATGTATAAAAAAGTGAATTAGAAAATAAAATAAAAGTAGAATGGAAAAATAAACCTAAGAATTGGTCCCTCATGAAGATTAATAGCAAAGGCAATTCTTGATTAGACAAAGCTAATCAAGAAAAAAGGGAATACAGTTAGGGAGCATATCACTCAGCTCTTCTGCTGGGTAGCAGAGCCCTGGAAAGAACTGGCCACCTACAAGACTGAATCAAATAGAATAGGAAGGCGTGCTTATCAGAGTAACCTGGAGCCTCAGGGCTTCTCCTGTGAACTCAGCCTGTCACCAGTCCTCAAACTCGGTGCCCCCATTTCTCCCTCTGTGTCCCTTTCCATTAACGGGGGTAACAAAAGAGGATCGTCATGCAGCGTTCATTCTCACACAAGCAAGAGAATGGAGAAAATTTAGCCTACTGAAAAGAGTTTGGGACTGAGCAAAACAGATACTGGTTAGAACTTTCCAAACTCCTTCTCGTCCAATACTGACCGCATGTCACCTTTGTGTAAGGCATGAGGAGCTAACTCAGTCGTGGGGGTGTGTGGTGTTAGGAGACACAGGATATACTTGAGAAGTTCGTAGTTTGGTGGGTGAGCCAAATGTGGGAAAAATACCAGCTGGAGAGGTACAAGAGGTGCCCTGTAAAGGGTGACGATGATAAAATATTACCTGTCTACCGGAGGTGAGTGGCTAAAAATGCCTGCTCTTCGTTAATAAAACTTTTTTGTCACAGTACTCCCTATTAGGAAAATCCTAGAAAGGGTTAGTCCCATGTAGTTGTGTTTTAAAATGAATCTGTTCTAACAGTCACAAAGGATTTGGGAATGCTACGGTGAAAGCTTCCATTCTCTTCACAGGTGGCAGCTTCTCAGTCTTGGAAATTGAGGCAGAAATGTACTGTTGTGATTGGTGTATATGGACTTGTCTTGAGAGTGACACTGGCATTCTGCAGACGGTAGCTCTTGCTAATTAGTGACTGCACGATTGAAGTTCCTTCCTATTAATGCCAATTAGTTAGATTTTGCGGCGGGATGCGTTTTACAGAAATTGGTGATTGCCATCACTTTCAGATGGCAGAGTTCATACGTTTAGTTCTATGGGTCTCATTAGAGTAGTAAGATGACATCCTTAGTTTATTTCAGGGATGGCTTATGACTCTCCGGCATTATGTTTCAGGAATTTTAAAAATGTAGTTAAATTATTTGCCTACTCTTGAAATATGTGTCTCTGCGCCCTCCTTTTCTTTTATGTCAAATGTTTACTTTGCATCTGAAGTCTTAAATTTCGCCTTATATACTTGAGACTTTTCTTCTTCTACAAGGTTGACTCCCTCTGCTGGCTCTGACTGCGAAATGATTACACATCCCAGGGATTGCTTGTGTATGATGTCCTTTGCCTTAGACTTTTTCCGAAGTGTAAAATTAAACTTTAGTTTGGCTCCCTCTGATTCTGGATATAAAATCGCCCGAGAATCTGAGAAATATTTTACATTCCTTTTGAGAACAATATGAAATTCTATGAGACTTAGTAGTAATTTGACATTTGAGAAAGTCTGGCACGCAGATTTATAGTATATAATAGGTGCTCAATAAATATTTATTAATTTCTCGATTGCAATCATATTTTTATTGTATACAGTTTGTGTGCACTTTATTGTAGGAGAAATAAATCACCCATTCTCTTTAATGAAGTCATCTGTGTTTTCATGGCACTTTCTCCATGCCTTATTAGAGCTCCAACCATGCTGTATTAGTTATTTCTTTTTATATTTGCCTCACTAGACTATGAACTCCTCCAGAACAGGCATTATCTATTATTTGTCTTTATAGTCTCAATCCCTTTCATGCTAGGATGCCCTGTAAATGTTGGTTAACTTCAACATTATATTACAATAAACTTCTTCCCAAATGGGGTGCATACAGACAGAAAGTTGAAGCAAGGAGAATTTTTTCTGCATTGTACTTTTACCCTAAAGAGGTGATTGAAAGTAAATGAGGTGTTTATTCAGAACAACCGCTTCCTAAATGTGAGCCTGTCTGTACTAATACAGACATAGCAAGACTTCTTCATAATGTACATCCATAGTATTATATAGTGATAAAAGATGAGGGGCGCCTGGGTGGCTCAGTGGGTTAAGCCGCTGCCTTTGGCTTAGGTCATGATCTCAGGGTCCTGGGATCGAGTCCCGCATCGGGCTCTCTGCTCAGCTGGGAGCCTGCTTCCCTCTCTCTCTCTCTCTGCCTGCCTCTCCGACTACTTGTGATTTCTCTCTGTCAAATAAATAAATAAAATCTTAAAAAAAAAAAAAAAAAAAGATGTTACAGTGGTTATACCATTAGCCCTGATGGGTACCGTTGTAACTTTTATTTACATTCTATACTTCATTTTCAGTGCAAAACCAGATTTTCCTAAATGTTGCTTGCCTAAAGCAAGATATCCCAGCTCTTTTTTTTCCCAGCTCTTAATTTTTAAATTGATGTTGGGATATAAGATATTGAATTGCATGCATGCATACATTCCAGAATTTATTTTGGATTATTTGTGCTCCTAACTCAGTACAGTGTCATAGACTCTTGCTTTTCAAAGCATTTTCCAAGGGAAGTCTAATTCTATAGGATGGTAATAGGTGTTTGGGGGGATGGTTGGGAATCATTCCGTGGACATTGCTTGGCAGATGTTACATTACGTAGGTTTCTGTTTTGACTGTAGAATTTCTCAGAGCCTTTAATGTGTCAGGGTGAAAATGTGAATTTCGTGAGTGGATTCAGCATATTCCCAAATGTGTTTGATTTAGAACTATTTCTCATGAAACATCTCTGGGCATTATTGTCCTCAGTAGGACAATGAAGACTTAATGGTATAACCAAATGGCTTCCTCCCACATCTTTTCCAAGATACTGTCAATATTTGCCTCTTCCCGGGAATGTCTTTGTTAATAGAAAATATTGGTGGGATTCCTTTGTATCCATTTATTTTTTAAGTTGGATGTAGAATCTCACAGATTCTGTAGGTTTATCTCAATAAACTTCACGTTCGGGGCTGAGTCAAAGTATTCCTTCCTGTCTTCCCACTCCACTTCTGCGGTCAGCCAGGCTAGAAGCCCCGTCAGGGCAGGAACCATGGTTCATTCACTAGCACTGGGGGCCAGACACCAGCCAGCACTCTGCAAATGTTTATCCACTAAATGAAGAAAAGTAATTTCTACAGTTGAAGTTTCTAAACAAGGGAGAACGGTGCCACATGTACACTGATTAAGGTCCCTCGGCCCTCCCCACCCCTGATACTGTCACCGCGGTTCCCCATGTTTAAATTTCATGCCTGGGTGAATGTGAACGCAGGCTCACCACAAATGGAAACGTGACTGCGTGATCTCTGCAGAAGGAAGTGAGGCAACACGGGCTAATAGCTTTGGGTTTGCCTCTTAACTAAACCACGGGACTATATACTGACAGGTATGGTCCTGTCATTTCATTCATAATGATGTGTCCAAACTTTGACCATGGAGGAAATCTAGTAAAAACCACCATCCAGCAGCTTCTAAAATGTTTACATTATTAATATTGTAACTTAGAATCTGGGCACCAACATTTCAAAATACTTTACAGTTTAGTTCCCCTGTTTTGTGCACAGATTGTCTAAGAATTCTGTGTAAATATATAGTCTATACACCTCAGGAAGAGAACAAGCAGATGCTTAAAGGGTTGGGAATTTGCTTCAAGTCAGATGTAGCAAGGGCAAAAGTGAGAAGAGAAACCTGACATTTTAAAAATTATCTTCAACTATTGAGTCATGCATCTATACAGAAATGATAGGTACCACTATTTAGTCTGTCACTACAAAGAGAACCTGATTAGTGCTTTAATAAATCCAGACTCTATTACCATTTCTTTAGAACCGTATATTCTTATAAATTGGCTAATCAGAAGTGCATAAAGTGACACTACACACTAACCTGAATGGTTGTGCCTATCAACCTAGAAGTGTCCTATGTTCCTAATGGGACTGTTAAATGGTTCAACTCTTGGAAAAACTATTTTACGGTATCTGCCAAACATATGCCTACTCCCTTTTCTTTTCTCTCAGATGGATGGATGGGGAGAGAGAGAGAGATAACCAAGAGAAATTAGCGAATATGTCCAACATAGTGGACGTACACAGAAATGTTCATGGCGGAATGGTCATTCAACATAGCCAAGAACTAGAAACACCCATCAACAGAAGACAAAAATGGCTAAATAAATTCTGGCATGTTGACACGATGGAACCCTACATAACAGTGAAAGGCAACAAACTACTGATACGTAAAATATCAGTATACAGGATTCCTCCTATTGACTAGGAAAGGTGTAAGAGGGCCTCCTGTGCCTATCTTTCATATAATTGGTGGTTACATAGATGTGTGCATACGTAAAAATACATTGTACACTTTAGGATTTGTGTATACCTTACTATAAATAAATGAATGAATGCTTTAAGCAATAGATAGGTATGTAGGTGGATGGATACATACACGTATCTGTATGTATAGAAGCCAGTAAGTAGCTACAACTTATTTGCTCTTTACAAGGAATTTCCTCTAGGGTATTATGTCTAAATTGGATTCTCGTGCCATATTTATGTATCCACAACACCTTTTGTATCCATGGAATAATTCAAAGATGTATGGATTCTTTTTTTCCTTTCTGCTTTTGTTTTGATTTTGTAGCTTGGGAGCAAATATGAATTTCTGGTCATGCATTTAACAAACAGTCATTGAATGCCTGATGTGTACCAGACACTGTGCCAAGCTTTGGAGATCCAAAGATAGTTTAGTCTCAGTCCCTGTCATTCAGTCTGATGGGGATGATAGAGATGGAAGTAGCTTCTTGTGGTCACACCACACATCCTCAGAGGCTGTAAGAGCTGTGTGCCATGGAAGTGTAGAACAGGGAACAGATTCTCCCTGGCTGAGAATGTTCTGGAAGCCTTTCACAGAAGGGTCGCTGGGCCCTGCTTTTTTTTTTTTTTTTTTTTTACCATAAATTAGGGTCTTCTCTATTTTAACCATCTACAGTGATGACTTAAGACTACTTTTCAGTTATTAAAGGCTCATCAAAATATGTTGTATGATATACATGTTTTCTTAGATATCATCGTAATCACTTTAGACAAGTTCAAAGTCCTAGCAGTTTCAAGGATAAAAAAATCTTCCTGCCACGGATTTCTAGAAAGCAGCAACATTCTTTGAAATGTTTATAAGTGGAAAAGTAGTATTTCTTTGAGTTAGTTCTGAGGTAAAAGCCAAGTTTTACTCAAACTGGAGGGTTACTTTTCCTTTCAAGTCATGTTCGCATGCAGCAACCACACTGCCCCAAACACATGTGCAGCATGAGCCCAAGCCCAGGTGAGAAGCCTTCCGCTGGTTTTTATGTTCACACATGTATTTCTCCTAATAGCGGATGTACCTAGAAATACTCTGTAAGGTCCTTGGTATTAGTGTGGTTCTTCCTAGAAACTGAGACAATTTTAAGACAAGCATTGCAGCTTATCAAGAGAAGATGAATTTGTATGTCTTATAATTACCTATTTAATTAACAGAGCTGCATGCTTTTAAAGTGATCCTTCCCCTTGGCTCAGAGAAGATTTAAAGTTATTAAAAATCCTAGAAGTGTAGAAAAGTGCTTTATAAGAGAAAGGAGGGGGGAAATTACATAAAATAAGAAAAGATTAAAAGAATAAAATTTATAGAAGAAAGGAGGAAAATCGAGAGCTAGAACACGTGTTTGCTTGTAACTTTTCTTGTTTTTAGTAACTTTGAAATCAGGTAGTAAAATCTAGAGTGATGTCGTCACATCCATACAATTGCACAGCATGGTCAAACCTGAAAATTTCTTGGTTCAGGTGAGGGGAATTTTTTCTTTGACTTGGGGACAGTGTTTTAAAATGGGTGATGAAAGTGAGGAGGTTCTCCAAACGGTATTTTCCAGGCCCTGTTTCCACAACTCTAGCCAAATGTGTGTTTTGCTCTCTTAAAGAGATGAGAAAGCACCCTCTTCACACTGGGTCTTCATAGACCATGAGGGGTGAGTTTGAGGAAGAGCCTGACTTGAGGAACTGGTTAGATGGTACCGTCATTTGCAGAGATAGGGAATATAAAAGAAGAACAACTTTGGGAGGAAGGACATTGTTGTGGTCTTCAGGGAAGGAATGTTCTGAGCGGACAGCCATGAAAGCGTTTGTCAGCAGAAACACTGTGCATACTGCACCAGACCAGGTCCCTGTGCAGAGCATGTAGGTTAGGGAGACTTTCCCTGCCCTGCGCCCAGCCCCAACCATTTGCACATCCTTGACCTTGATGCCTCAAATGGGGGCCATCTGGGTGAAATCCTTTGGGACACCATTGTTCTAGAAAGATGATTTCTTTTGTTCTTGTCAGCTTTTCTGTTAAACCTACACTGCTGTGGAAATGATTGTTCTGGAAATACGGACTTTAAAAATTTTTCATTAGGCCTAAGACAAACAAGAAAAAGACCTGAGGTCATTCAGTCTGCTCTATGAGAACCATCCTGAGTTGGATAAGCCCTGCTTCACTTCTCTGAGTCTCAACTTCCCCATCTCTAAAGACAGATTCATTGGTACTCACCCCATACCATTAAAGTGAGACCGTGTAAGGCAACAGAGGAAGTCAGTCCAACACAGTACTTCCATCTCTTCTGTACCCCATCACTGTGTTCTTCCCCTCCTTCCCTAGTGCACTTCTTTGCGCCCAGATGGGATGAAAGTAAAAAGGTTTTAGAGGAAGGATCACAAAATCCCACAATCATCCATCTGCCATTTAACAGTTCTTGTCAGAAAATAACTTCCTTATGTCTAACTACCCTGTTCCTAATGCTGCAAGCCCACTGCTTCTCTCGGTCAAGCCCTCCTTCTTTTCTGTTTGCATTGTACTCTTGCTAAATGCACAGCATGAGACAACCTCGTCTTCAGAAGTGTATTTTCTTTCATTCTTGTCTTTAATAGCTGAAAGCACAAAATACAGTGGGAGCTCCAGAATCCTTGGTAGTTCTTTTCTGGTGGCCCAGATTAGGTGGAAATTGCATGGCTGGTTTTCTTTGCCTGCATGCATCTTAGTGAGCCTTTGTAGATGGAGATGTGCAGCTGAGATGGCAGGACCAAGAAGACTGCAGAAGGAAACATTACCTTTTTAGCTCCTTCCTGCTCAGGAGCTCCAAATTCTTCTCATTTAAGGAAGGCAGCCTCCCCCTCCCCCACTAAATTTTAAAATGTTGGGGAATGTTTGAGGCTGAACTTAAATTTCAAAACTGTGCTTTTCCATTTCCGTGGTGACTCGTACTGACCATATAACTTTCCCAGTGCTCATTCAGTAGGTTTACAGGGGAGGTATGGACTTCAGAGACATTTGACTCTTTTCATGGTAAGAAGTCAGGTTTTAAATTCTCTTACAAATCTGAGTGATTAGGTCACCTCCCGGAGCATATAGATTTTCTTGAGTTAAAACTCAACGTTCAGAAGGAAATGATGAGCTCCATAGCCTGCCGTATCCTGTGCGCAGAATAATTTCATTTCTACTTATCTGTGAAGGTTGAAGGAATGTCTACAAATATTTGCTTGGTTTCTATGGTGAAGGCAGAGAGAGATCAAGTGTGTGATTGTATAGTGTCAAAATCAAAACTACACTATACTGTACTTCGAGAGAGTCGGTTTGTTGCTTGAAACATAATAGACATTTAGCAAGGGCTAACTATTTTAAGTTTCATAAGTTCAGGATGAAATTTAAACAGTACAGCCTGAAGGAAAACATGGGCCCTTTGGGCATTTTGAAACGTTACTTCACGAAACTAAAATGGTCTTCAGCTTCATTAAAAAGTCGTGTGTTGACCGAAGGTGGTGTTGGTGGACGCTCAGAATACCTGGTGTAGGTGTGGGGTCATGACCATGATTTATAAGTTTGTGGTGTAATAGAAGCCCTATAATAGAAGCCTGACCTCCTACCCCCATAATCCTTTATTCGGCTGTGTTCTGGCTACCCACACACGTTGGTTGGAATATACATTTATTTTGTGCCTGCTAGACAACAGTGCTCTGGGAGGTGCTGTGGGTGGAAAGTGCACTTAGAAATGGTCTCTACCCTCCAAGGACTGGCTTTGGGTCTTGTAGGCAGTAAGTACACAGCAAATGGGATACACTGTGATAAGTGCTGGGATTACGTGTCACTAAGGAAGGACTAGGTGGGGCATGGTTCACAAGAATCAAGCACGGTATTATGAGAAAACATTCCAGAGAAAGATCTCAGCATATGGCAAGGCCAGAGGCATGACACAGCACGTATATTGAACAACCATAAAGCCTCTGAGCAGGTTGAGGAAAGCCTTCATGTGAAGGAGGAGCAGGCGATAAAACCGGAGAGGGTGAGAGCCAGATCATAAGGGCATTGTGGGTAAACTGGACTTGAACTTGACCCTAAAAGCTCTGGAGAGTGGATGGATTTTACACAGAAGTGTCGTGAGCATGGCTTCAGATGCAGTAGAGAGGGCAGAGTGGAAGGAGGAAGTTGTTGTGGCCCTCAGGAGAGGACACAGGTGTGCACAGTGGAACTGCCAGATCTGGCAGCGCAAGTTTTAGGGGGAAGACAGCACATGCACTTTGAAGTTGAAATACCCCTGGGAGACCTAAGTGGGGATGTCTAGGAGGCCGTTGGATCTGTGGGTCTGCAGAGTTCTGGCTACCGTGTGGTCATGCTGAAGGGCTTCCACCTATCATGCTCCCCAGGGGGTTTGCATCACGGAAGAAGAGTAATGGCCTGAGGGTCTTAACCTTAAAGGAAAGAATTATTTTAAGGGACTGATGGGGGATGAGACCTTCAAGTGGAAGGGACTCTAGGACAGGACACTCGCGTTCTTCATTTAAATCACTACAGCCGTTCCCCACTCCCATTGTTCTTCACCCAACTCCTTTGACTTGCTGCTTCCCTAGTTTGTGACCCCCCCCCGTCGAGGACTGACCGGTGACACTAGTGTGATGACTTGGATTGAAGCTCACTTGGACTTTGAAGCCTTCAAGTCTGGAGTAAAACCTTTTTTTAGGTTGATCTGTTGAAACAGCGAAAGTCGTAAGAGACGTGTAAGACTCAGAAAGAGATGGTAAGGACCGCTGGTATCATGAAAATTCAGAAGCCTGGATCCCTGAACACCCTTGTCTGTCCTTCCGTGGGTCATCGTCATTGCCCTGTAAGCATAGTATGCAGGCCTCTGACTGCTGAGTGACTGGTTCCCAAAGATTCCTTTCATCTCCACGTGGACAGAACACCCATGTCATTGCCCTTCAAATCTTCTTACACGTCCCCCGAATCGAATTGGGTTTGGCCTCACCTTCCTCCACAGATCCCCTTTCTTTTTGAAAGACGTGATTACTCTAAAGTACCCAGTGATAATTAGACATTATTGTCTCCATATTCTCCAGGCTAGCCGGGTGCCTCTGTCCACCATCAGCCCTCCCCGGAGAGTTGCCTGTGCTTCGTTCATACACCCAGCCATCAGATGATTACTGAGCACCTTTCAGGCAGGACACTGATTGTACATTGTAACCAATAAGTCGAATGACTATAATGGAAAATAGAAGGTTCAAGTGCTATAGAAATGCGGGGAGGTTGGGGCGCCTGGGTGGCCCAGTCGGTTAAGCATCTGACTCTGTTTCGGCTCAGGTCATGATCTCAGTGTTGTGGGATGGAGCCCCATCTCGGGCTCCACACTAGCAAAGAGTCTGCTTGAGATTCTCTCTCTCCTTTCCCTCTGCCCCTTCCCCCTTGTGCACGCACAAACTCCCCCCACCTCTCTCTGTCTAAAAATAAACAAACTATATATTTTTTTAATTTAAAAATAAGAAATGTGGTTGAAGTTGAGGAGACAGCAGTCATTTCCAGAGGGGAGAGCAGGAAGGGCTTCATGAAAGAAGCGATATGTAAAGATTCAGACTTCAGATGTGCAGAGACTCAGGGAAAGAATATCCCACAGAGAGGGCGCCTGGGTGGCTCAGTGGTTAAGCTGCTGCCTTCGGCTCGGGTCATGATCTCAGGGTCCTGGGATCGAGTCCCGCATCGGGCTCTCTGCTCGGCAGGGAGCCTGCTTCCTCCTCTCTCTCTCTGCCTGCCCCTCTACCTACTTGTGATTTCTCTCTGTCAAATAAATAAATAAAATCTTTAAAAAAAAAAAAAAAAGAATATCCCACAGAGAGAAGCACAGAAGCAGTGGCCAGGTGGTTGGAAATCGGCACATCTTGATGGGAGCCAGAAGCTCCACTTGTGAACCGGGGGGGGACAACTCTAGGTTCTGGAAAGGACAGACGGCTTTGCTCCTGATAATGGGTACATGAGAGCACAGGCCAAGATCATTATTAGCACAGTGCTCAGTGCTGAGAATCTCATTTTTGTGTAGACCTTGACAATTTTTTGTCACCTTATCTATCAAAACATCTTGTGCTGGCCCTTAGATTATAAATGAGTCTATTGGAGATGACTCCTTGATTATTTGCTAAAAAGTACTTTGTGTGTTAACTCTTACTGGTATTTAATTCTTAATAGTTTTCCATTGAACTGGCTTGACAGAATTAGAATTCTGATTATGATATTAATTTAAATATATAACTTTAAAGGACTGAATTTTGAGACCCTTTATGAAAAGTCCATGAAATTGCCACTAATTTTTATTTTCATTTGGCAAAACCATAGTGGCCTTCCAGAAGGAAAAAACATACATACCAGAGAGTTTTATATTGGTTTGAAGCAAGTAAACAGCTGAGAGCATAGTTCGGAAAGCCTTCACCTTGGCATTGTACCCATATTCCTCAGAAATCCTTATCCGTGTTTGCATTTAAGACATGATGTTGTAGCTGACCCCAAAAGGAAAAGATCACTGTACTGATATCCGCCCCAAGTAATTCCTAACCCAAAAGACAGGCAAGGATGTCCAAAGATAAGCGTTCTTGGGTGTATACTATATGTACCTTGCTAAGGCTTCATGACCATTGCCACATTATGTAGGGATTTTTCGAATTCTACCAGAAGTCACCTTACAGATCATCTAGTCCAAATGCCCTCACTGACAGAGAGGAAAATGAGGCTTACACAAGAATTTGCCATCCATGCTCCTTTCTTCATTTGCAAACTGAATGTATTAGTCAAGGTCCCACCAGGAGATGGGTCCCGGTGCACAACTCAAAATAATTCAAGGAAGTTTTGTTTACAGAGACAAGATTTACAAAGGGGGTTTAGGGGAAGTGCAGTGGATGGTCCTGGAATTTGGGTCTCATTGTAGCCAAGCTTTTACCATTCCCAAGCTTGACAGGAAAGAGGGGGAGCAGTTCCTGGAATCAGGTAGTGCCCAGGATGGACAGAGACTTCGCAATGGCGGCATAGCCAACTCTAGACAATGAGGAAACCGGGGAAACTCTGCCTCGCCCTTCTCCCTCTGCCTGAACTCCTGCTTAGGCTTCCTATTGGCCAAACCCAGTAAGAAGCAGGAGGCACATGGGTGGGAAGAGATCCACCCCCAGCCCCCAGGGCAGACACCATCCAGAGTGGCAAAGGAAAGACGACCCGCACAGTGTTCATTATGTGCTTTTCTACTCTTCATGTACCAGCTGTATGGTGAGAATGCTTCAGATAACATCTACAGATATTTTCAGGATCTTGATGAAAAAAAAAATGAATAAAAGACTGTTGAACCTAATATTAAGTGAGAGTGGTTTACTCTTACATATTTTGAGTCAGAGTTGGCTTTGGCTCTACTTGATCTCACACTGTTATTGGACTGGCTTAAAAAAACGGTGAATAGAGATCAAAGCAGTTTAAACAGATACATCCACTTGGGTAAATATCCTTGAAGTCCCCCTGCCCCCATCTTCCGCTCCCCGTCCTGTTGCCAGATCCATTCAGCACCTCTAGAGGCTGTTAATACATGTAGTGATTGTACTAAACATCATATTTGCTTTGGTTCCAGCTGGCTCCAACCACTAAACTCTGTCCAGAGTTCCTATTGTCTTTGCTTAATAGACAACTGCATTGTTATCATGTATCAAAGAGGCTACCTTTGTGATAGATTTCTAAATGTTGATCTTCATACATTGCATTCATGGATTCTCTCTACATGTTTTTAAATTCAAGCTCCCAGTGATATTTTATTTTTAAGAATATATAGAATTATTAAACACAGAGAACTTTCAGGCAGCATTGATTACATTGTTGAGAACATTCCTTACTTCATGCACTAAGACCTTGAAATATTTTTTTCAGTTTTGTCCGTTCCTTAAAAAGCTTTGGAGTAAAAAAATTAATAAATCTGCTTACGTGTGACAAACTGATTTTAAGTTAGGCAGTCTTCCATAAGAAAATTATAGAGGCACAGAAGTGTAATAATTCCAAAGCAAATAGAATTTTTATTTTACTGTCAGGAAAAATTGTTACAATTTATTCTCAAAAACTTGGAATTTACATATCTTAAATCCCATGAAATTGTAGAAATTGTCATCATTTGAGATATTTTTAAAATTATGGTCATGTAAAGTGAGGACGGAAGGACTCTAAATCAGAGAATGTGGAACAGCCACATAAATTAGCAAATTAAAACTGGGGACGCAGCTGACATACGAGATAATATTACATAAACTAGGGAACAACTATTAGATTTGTATCTATTGGAAAAAGTGTAATTTGTTATTTTTAAATAACAAACATTAAACATTGTTGGGTTTTGGGTTTTTTTTTTTTGAGAATTAAATAGAAATGTAAGTCTTATACAGTTCATACTTTCTTTTGGAATTCAAGCATGTTGAATTCCACAAAAATTAAACCAAAAAGTGTCTCTGTAGTCAAATGCTAATAGTTCAAATAGAGTATAAGCACACACCTAATTAATAAATCTGATTCCTCCCACTGTTAAAATGATTTACACATAGACCAACCAAAAATCTTAGGATTACCAAAGAACTTTTTAAATATTTTTTAATTGAAATTATTAAATGGGAATTTGACAAATAGATGTCCTACCATTCAGAGCACAGGTGTTCTTCAGAACTATATTTTGAAACCTTTTTCTTAAGCCTTTTTTAAGGAAATCATTTAACCCCAAAGGATAACTGAATTTTGAGATCTGTAACTGTCAAGTCTTTTGAAGTTCCTGGTAAAATATCTCTATGTAAATTTAAAATATTTTCCTCTTGGTTATCTGCGTACAACCTGCATGCTTGCCTGTTGATCTGTGGATGTTTGGAATCCTGAAATGAAATGTGTTGGATGCTGAGTACTGAGTTGAAAGCAGACAGTCCTGGTGAGAATCCCAGCTCCTCCACATCTCAGCTCAGTGTTTCTGGCCAAATGACTCAGCCCCTCTGAAATTCAGTGTTCTCAGCTATAAAATGTGCTTACTGACAGCAACTGCCTGATCTTGTGCCCTGAAATCATCCTCCCGCCCCTTTTCCTTTCCACGTTTCACCTCCTGCTTTGCCATGTTTTTGTGGCAACCGTTCATTGAAAGCTTCATGTCCACATAGAGAGCCCTGGCCCACATTCCTATATGCAGATACGATTATTGTATTACACCCACACATAATCTGTTGATAAAAACTAGACTGAATATTTAAGATACATTCCTGCAAGTGGAACTCTGGTTCGGTGACATCGGTGCTATTCATCTTGTGAATACCATCAAGCTGTCCTCTAAAGAAGTTGAGCCGGTTTGTGGTTGGGAACAGTTTCCCCATACCATGGCCAGCCGGGAATAGTGTTGTTCTGTTCACTTTTGCTCATCAGACAAAAAGGATAGCCCTTTATTTTGATGACTTTCTGCCTTTATTCCTTGCTTTCTTTTAATGAGGTGACGTATCTTTGATAGTGTGCTTTTTTTTGGTCAACTACCGTTATACTCTTCATCCGTTTTTCTGTTGTTTTATTTATGTAATTTGTTTTAGGTGTTTCATCCCAGGTTGTTATTTGTCTTTGTCTTTGTTTTTTAGTGTTTGCCAAAGAGAATTGCAGTCTGAACTAGTGGGATCCGTTAATCTTCTCATCTCAAGCTTCTAGATTTCCCTTCCTGCTGAAAAAGGCTTCCGTATCCCAAGGTTCTCTTCTGTTTTCCTGTAATACATTTTTTCTAGCTCTGCTTTGTACATGTAGATTTTTTATGAATATACAGTGTCTCTTTATACATGGTGTAAAGTAAGGCTCAAACTTACTTTCTTCCCAATGGAAGGCCAGTTGTCTGGGCCTGACGTACATTTTTTCTCTCATCAAGATGACATTCAGCGCCTAGAAGAATGTTAAATCCCATAAATAGATCATTCTCTTTCTGTACTTTCTGTTTAACCTGCTGGCACCTACTATTTTGCTTTCTGTACCTTAGAGTGTGTTTTGGTAACAGAGCAGAGTCTCTTCATCCTTACTTCTCAAACTATTTTTGGCTCTTCTTAAAGCATTATTTTGCCAGAAGCCCCATATTGTCAGAAGTTAAATTCCTCCCCCCAAATCATTGCATTGTCTTAAACTTTGTTAATATAGGAATGACAATTATCTTTATGTTTTTCCCATCTTAGTCATAGTCTGTCTCATTTATTTAGTTTTTAAATTTTTCAACAATAGTATGTCATTTTATTTATATAGATTTTGCTTTTTTAAATTATTCAATATTTTGTGAATGGTAACCTTTTTACATTATATTTCATAACCGACTTACATAGGATTTGTGTATTTATATCTTATGTCCATCATCATCTAAATTATTATACCTTAATAATATTTTTGCTGTCATAAGTTTTATTTACCCAAATAAGGCCAATGTGTATAGGGCAGAAACCCTTAGAAATACTGAGATTCTGGGAGAAGGAAAACAAAAATTCAGTTCTCTTCCAGAGTTCAACAAAGCATAGAGAAATAATAAGGAAGTAAAAATTAGAGCCCAGAACTGGATGCTCTTTTTAGCGAATGTAGTAAGTACCTTCTTTCTGGGGGATGACTGATAACTGAATTTTGTCTGGTTATCTTCTAGCAGTGATTGCCTTAAAATTGTCAATTTGGTGTTTGCTAAAACCCAGTTGTTATGTGAGCGATATTGTATTGGGTATTTACAGACGTAGCCTTGGATAAAATTGGGTCCATGCAGCCTGGAACGATCCATATTATGAACTGTGTTACAGGATATGATTTTCAGATGTCAGTGAGTTCAGGGAGGTGATAGCATCAGAGCTAGGCTTTGTAGGATAAGTAGAATTTCCAAATGTGGAGAGGAGAAGGAAGAGCTTCTCATCTGATGAGAACAGTGCCAACCAAAGCATGGAGGCAGGAGCTGGAGGGTTTATTTATATCATTGAGTGGTGTTCAGACCTAGCCAAGGGTTAGTGTTACCTGAAGAACTTTGTTTAAAAAAAAGAAGAGAGAGAGAAAAGAAATAAAAAAGTAAAGGAAGAACTCCAGGCCCCCCATCATGGAGATCTAATTCCGTGAGGGAGAGATAAGGCCAAGATGCATGTTCGTCTGTTCGTTCTTTCTTTCTTTCTTTCTTTCTTTCTTTCTTTCTTTCTAGATTGATTGATTTATTTTAGAGAGAGGAAAGCAAGAGCAGGGAGAGGGAGAGAATCTCAAGTAGGCCCCCTATTGAGCGGGGAGCCCAGTGCGGGGCTCGATCCCGTGACCCTGAGCCAAAATCTAGAGTCAGTTGCTTAACCGACTGATCCACCCAAGTGCCCCTAGACACATATTTTTCTACAATCCCAGTGGATGATTCTGATGCAGAGTCAGAGTGGACATCCAGTGCTGTGGTCTAGTATGTAACAAGGCTAGAAGGGTTATGGAGATACTACGGGATATGCTTTTGGAAAGATATATTGGAACCAGTGATAACTGAGTGAAACTGTTCAGTTATTTGGGTTTTGTTTGCTTCTTTTTTTTACATTTCTGTTACATCACCACCATTCCTCTATTAGATATCAACCAGATAGATATCCATTACACAAAATTTGACCGTGTGAATTCAAAACAAAACCTATTAAATGAGATGAAGAGGAGGAACCAGTCAAGAATCTTCTTTCAGTTAGATATTGCTATATAATCTCACCCAAACTTAAAACAGCAATCACTTTATTGCCATTTATAATCCTATAAGTTGACTGGACTCAGCTGGGCCCTTCTGCTCCTTGTGACATTGGCAGGAGCGGGCGGACCACAGTCGTGTGGGGGATCAGTCCAACTTGAATGTCCAAGATGGCTCACTTGCCTGGCTTTCAGCTGAGAATTAGCTGGGGCTGTCCTCTGGACCATCTTTGTGGGCTTCTCACCACATGATATTTGGATTCAGAGGAAGCGTTTCAAAAGCAAGACTATGGGGCACCTGGCTGGCTCAGTCAGTTGCGCGTGCAGCTCTTGGTCTCGGGGTTGTGAGTTCAAGCCCCACATTGTATGTAGAGAGTACTTAAAAATAAAATCTTAAAGAAGACAACCCAGACTACTAGGCTTATGCTGACCTAGTTTTGGTGGTCTCAGAAAAATTCTGTTAGTTTAGACAACCAACTCACTAAGACCAACTCATTTTCAACAGAAGGTGACTTAAATTCTCTCTCATCTTTTTTTTTTTTCAACACGATTTTAAAAATTTATTTATTTGAGCGGGGGGGGAAGGGAGAGGGAATCTGAAGCAGACTCCACGCTGAGCACAGAGCCCAACTTGGGGTTCAGTCTCATAACCATGAGATTATGATCTGGCCCAAACCAAGAACCTAGCTCTTCCCCCAGCTGAGCCCCCAAGGCGCCCCAGCCTCTGTCTCTTGCTGGGAGGGGTAACGTGTGTCTGTAAGGAAGGAAGGAAACAGATGGCAATCATGTTCTGGAGAATTGCAACTGCGATCTGAATGCACCAAGTACTACAGCGTCAAAATACATAAAGGAGAATTGTAGGAAATTTTGATAGATGTCCACAAAAGTGCAATTAGACCAAATAGTAAATTAGGATAAAGGGAATCTGAATAATATAAAATGCTTATATAGTAGATTTATGTATTGAATTCCTTGTGTGACAGCAAAGAATATTCCTTTATTTCAGCCATCTGTAGAATCTCTGTGCCCCCCAAAAGAGAAGCACTTGAACCTTTTATAGGCGTTCTGCCTTGAGACCTCTCAGCCTTGCAGATAGAGCCACAGCAGTGGACACTACTCTTGTATTAAGTGAGATTCTTCCTATTGAGGAATCCTATCCTCTGGATGACTTTTTTACACATTGGTGTAGACAGTTGAGTTACACATTCTCAAGTTCTTGGTTTCTTAATTTGTTTTCTGAAAAGAGTGGCATTGAAGGGGGCTTTATTTTGATTCCCCACAGTCTCATGATAAGAGTAGCTTTGACTTGTCCTGGGTGCTCTTTATACTTCAAGGTCAACACTCAGCAATCACTGGAATCCTCTTCTGATTTCCCAATAATGCTGACGTAGGAACTGAGCTGGAATCCTTGCTGACACCTGTTCTCCATGTATTGTTTTTTTTAAGCCTCTTCAGAAAAAAAATAACAGTGTTAAGATCCGTGGGTTTTGTTGTTTTTTTTTTAAGTCTTTGCTTTGCTTCCTAAAACTCAGTTGTTTAACCATCCTCGTAAGAAACAGCGTCTGAGCTGGGAACCCAGGTTGTGGGGATGACGTCATTTCCTGGCCTGTCAGCAATGAATCTGAATTACTTACTGCTTCTATCTCAGTGTCCCCATATGATGCCAGGCACCTTGCTGAGCTGGCATTAAACCGGCTGAGATGAGAAGTTGAAGCAACCAGCCGTCTCCCTCAGTAACACTCCAATCCATTTGCCTTTGCAGGTCGTCACGCTGTGGTACAGAGCTCCAGAAGTCCTGCTTCAGTCCAGCTACGCCACCCCCGTGGACCTCTGGAGTGTTGGCTGCATATTTGCAGAAATGTTTCGTAGAAAGTAAGAAATTCCTTTCGTTTTATTCTGTCTTCCTTGGAAAGACTTTTTGGATCTTCGATAATTTAAGTGTCAGCATAGCATTTCTTTTGCAAGTAAGGTCATGATATATACAGATACACAGATATTCCGATCCCCCTGCTTTGGGCTGCCACGTCCAAGCCTGTCCTGGAAACGCTTTCTCAGTCCTGAACAGTGTAGTTTTGTAGGACTCTAGCTTCCAGCTCTTGGAAACTCTATTTGGAAAGAAACATGCCATTGTTCTTACAACTTATTTTTGTTGCTGATGATAGGATCTAGAAATATCCTCAAGGTGGACCTTGTCCACAGGAGAAGAACCGGGGCTATTACGTATATGGAAATTTTGATGGTGAGAATAGTGGCTTACACAGAATGTTCAGGATGAAAAGGACAAGGCGAGGAAGATGTTAGCACTACTTCAGAATACTGAAAGTGCTGTTGGAATGAGGAGAGATTAGACATATTTAAGCACGACAGAGCAAAACCGGGACCAGGGATAGGGAAATGATAGAAGTAAAGGTTTTTGCTCAGACCTAGGAAAAATCTAACATTGGACAGTTATCTGAAGAGAAGATAGGGGTTCTCATTGGGTGTTCCAAGAAGAAACTGGACTACCACACATCGGAGGTGTCTCAGTGGCACTAATAGGCTAGAGGACCTCCAGGAACCTCTGACTCTGAGAGCTGTGATTCATTTGTTTTATTTTCAGGTCACAAGAAATAGGCAAAACAATATAATAAAGATCTGCCCGGAAAATAATCCATACATGGGTACTAAATTCAGCAAATCAAAAATGAAGCAGAGAACCTAATTGTAATCTATTAGCTCCTTGTTTTCTATTTTTGTTTCCACGGGAAATGTGAGCTGGAAAGCTGAGTATATTCCTGTTGTACATGTTACATTCAAAATGTTAGTTACATGGTAGCTCCCAAGGAAAAGAACCTGTGCTTTGTTTTAACCAAATGAAGTTTGGTGCATGTCATAAATTTTGGGACCTATTTTTAGAACTCAGCATTTTCATAAATGCAGCTCACAGGAGGGGATCATGCCCAAGAAATCAGAGTACATAGATGTTTGATGCTGGCCTACTCTGTGCCAAGTATAGTACCAAACCTCTTCGCTTCTGTTACTTTTTATGCCTCACCATGAAAGATTACAGAGGTGCAGGGACAGATTTATTTGTCCAACATCAAGCAGCTAAAAAGGAGCAGGGGCATTGCCCCAAATGAAGCTTGTGCGTTTTAATTCAGTGTTGTTTCTGTACCAAGCAGGGAAGGAAAAAGTAATGTTGATTTCAGCTTTAGTGTTTGCCAAACAGGTTGAATAAGTGTTTTAGAGCATCCCTAAGGACCTTGGTAGAAATCAAATTCCCACCTCCCCCAGCCCATCCACCTGATCAGAACTTCTTGGGCTGGAGCTCAGCAACCTGTGTTTGAACAAGCCCTTAAGGTGATGCTAATTCACCCTCCAGGGCAAGAACCACTGGGTTGGATGACAGGATCACCAGGGATGAGCAGACTTTGAATGTGCAACTCCAGACCTCTTCTTTAGAGATTCTGATTCATTACTGGGATGGGGCCAGGCATTCTTGTTTTTAAAAAAGCACGTCATGTAATTCTTTTCATCAGACAAGTGTAGAAAACATGAGCTTACAGGATTATGGTCAGGAGTGCCTGGGCGGCTCGGTCAGTTGAGCATCCAACTCTAATTTGGACTCAGGTGATGACTTTAAGCTCCGTGCCCGGCTCCCCCCTTGGCTGGGAGTCTGCTTATCCCTCTCCCTCTGCTCCCCCCCACCTGCCTGCTCAAGGGCATGTACCTGTGTGTGCTCTCTCAAATAAGTAAATAAATAAAACCTTTTAAAAAAAATTAAGGATTATGGTCAGAACAGGAAATAAGCAGGGTGGAAGTCGGAGGAGACTCATTCTAGTTCATCCCATAAATAAGTTCATTTAGCTGAGAACTGATGAGAGAAATGTCTATTAGAATTACCTTTATATGAAAAAAAAAAAAAGAATTACCTTTATATGTCTAGAAGTGTCTTCAAATACAACGATTGAGCCCTTTTGTAATGGGAGGAGAGTGGTCCGTTATTTTTCAGTAGGATAAGACTTGAGCACAGCCACTCTTGATGAAACAACCAGTATTTTCCTGAAAGATGTTAAAAGTAAAATTTAAGATATATAGTATTAAGCATTCACTAGTAAGGAATTTGCGGTATTTCTAAGTATAGCTGGTCAGTACTTACAGAACAATTACAACCTGAGTTTTCGTTTTATAGCATTAAAACATTTTCCCACTGAAGTGGCTCCATCTAGCTTGCAGAATTCTACATAACCTGGAATATATATGAAATATTATTTGTGCTAATCCATCAAAACCTATTGTCTCCAGATGACATTTTTTTCTATGGGAAAATTCATTCTCTGTTCCAATCCAGGATGACAGGGATACCCTTCCCTTCACCCAGCACCAGAAGGGGGAACCTAAGGTTGGAGGCTCAGAGAAAGGCTCCTTTCATGATGGCAGCAACAGCTGGCTTCAGTTTGCTTAGAAAGGGAGATGGTTGGTGGAGACCCATTGGCTCTTTAGATGTGCACAAAAGAAAGCTATCCTCTCTCTTGGAGCCTTGTGTAGAGGTACTAAATTGAGAATTAACTGCCTGAAGGTGGAAGCAGTATCAGAATCCAGGCCCATATGCCTTTATGGCTGAAGGAGAGTGAATCCAGACCTACCACACATAGTTCCTGGGCTAGGTGCTTTCTCTCCTAGGTAGTTCCTGCTGGTTTGGTTTTGACCTTGAATCTGGCCATGGGATCTGACCCTTGTTCCTGCTCTCTTCATGTTTGGTATTTCTTATAATTACACCAAGATATCTGAATGTGCATGCTTCTTACTCATGCCAGATGAGTTTTGGGGGTCCAACCGCCAGCTTGACCTAACTCTAGCTTGACTCCTGGGTCAGCGCTGACACGCCTATTACATTGTCCTGCGGAGAATTTGCGAGCCAGAGATTCTGAAAGCAGTCTTCCTCATTACCTTAGGCTATAACCCTAAATCAGAGAATCGTGGCATGTGTCCACTCTGGGTTCCCACCTGTTACAATGGCAGTTTTCCCACATGTTGTCATCTTTCTTAATACCTTCATGGTTTTTGCCATATTCTTAAAATAACTATACTTACATAATTGTTTACCCTACACAATTTACTTTTTTAAATTGAAGTATAATTGACATACAATAATATATTAGTTTCAGGTGTACAATCTAGTGATTGAACATTCATGTGTATTACAAATCAATCACCACGTTAAATCTAGCTACTATTTGTCACCATTCAAACTTGTTATATATTACTAACTACAGCCATACCTCATTTGATTGTGCTTTGCAGATACTGCATTTTTTTTTTACAAATGCTTTGTGGCAATCCTGACTCAGGCAAGTCTGTCCACAACATTTTTCCAACAGCATTTGCTTATGACTTTGTGTGTCTGTCACACTTTGGTAATCCTTGCAATATTTCAGACTTGTTCATTATTATGTTTGTTATGGTGATCTATGACCAGTGATTATAACTCACTAAACACGATGGCCATCATTTTTTGGCAATAAAGTATTTTAAATTAAGGTATATACATTGGATTTTTTTTAAGACATAATGCTATTACACACTTAATGGACAACAGCGTATGTAAAAACATGATTTTTATATGCCCTAGGAAACCAAAAATATTCATTTGATTCACTTTATTGATACTCACTCTATTAGAGTGGTCTAGAAACAAACCCACGATACCTTAGATTTGGCTGTATTTCATTTATTTCTGCTCTCATCTTTATTATTATTTTCCTTCCACTAACTTTAGACTATTCTTTTTCTGTTCTTTTAGGGGTGAGGGTGGATGCTTGCTTCTTGTGGTAGACCTGTCTCACTCTAAAATTTTGGCTTTTGCTGTGTCTTTTAGATTTTGGACTATTGTGTTTACCTTTCATTTCTCAAGGCATATTTTGATTTCCTCTTCGATTTTTTTCATTGACCTGTGGGTTGTTAGGTAGCTTGTTTAGCCTCCATGTGTTTGTGTTTCTTCCAGTTTTCTTCTTGTGATTGATTTATAGTTTCATACCATTGGGGTTTGAAAGATGTTTTTATATGCTTTTAATTCTTAAATTTATAAAGACTTGGTTTGTGGCTTAACGTGTGATCTATCCTGGAAAATGTTCCATGTGGACTTGAAAAGAATGTATACTCTGCTGCCTTGGGATGTTATATCCTATAAATATCTGTGAAGTTCATCTGGTCTAATGGGTCATTTAGGCCAGTGTTTCCTTACTGATATTTCTGTCTAAATGATCTATCCATTGGTGTAAGTGGAGTGTTAAAGTCCCCTGCTGTTACTATATTACTGTCAGTTTCTCCCTTTATTTTTGCTAATATTTGCTTTATATGTTTAGAAGCCCCATGTTGGGTGCGTAGATATTTATCTTGTTGGATTGATCCTTTATGAATATATAATGTTTTTGTTTCTTATTAAACTTTGCTTTTTATAAAAGATTTTATTTATTTATTTTTAATTTATTTATTGGGATGGGCAGAAGCAGGGGGAGGGGCAGAGGTAGGAGAGAAGCAGGCTTCCCATGGAACAGGGAGCCTGATGCAGGGCTTCATCCCAAGATCAGAGATTATGACCTGAGCCAAAGAAGGCAGACACTTAACTGACTGAGCTACCCAGGTGCCCCTACAGTCTTTATTTTAAAATCCGTTTTGCGTGATGTGAGTATTGCTACTTTAGCTTTCTTTTCATTTCCACTTGCATGGAATATCTTTTTCCATCCCTTTATTTTCAGTATGTGCATGTCTTTAGATCTGAAGTGAGTCTCTTGTAGGCAACATATAGATAGGTCTTGGTTTTTTTATCCATTCAACCACTCTGTGTCTTTTGATTGGAGCATTTAGTCCATTTACTTTTAAAGTAAATTGTCGATAGATATGTACTTATTGCCATTTTGTTGATTGTTTTCTGGTTGTTTTTATAGTTCTGGTTCCTTCTTTTGTTCTCTTCCCTTGTGACTTGGTGACTTTCCTTAATGTTATGTTTATATTTCTTTCTCCTTATGTTTTGCGTATCTATCAGAGCTATTTGGTTTGTGGTTACCATGAGATTCATATACAAGATCCTGTCCTATATATTATAGGAATCTATTTTAAGTTGACAGTTGCTGAAGTTCAAGCACATTCTAAAAGCAGGGATTAAAAGCATTTTTAATCCCTCCCATCCATGTTTTATGTTTTTGACATTATATTCTACATATTATTTTTTGTATTCCTTGCCTGATTATTTATAACTCTAGATGATTTTACTACTTAGCCATTTTGTTTTGCGCTTAAAGAAATCTCTTTAACATTGCTTGTAAGGCCAATTTGGTGTTGATAAACTCTTTTAGCTTTTGCTTATCTGCAAAACTCTTTATCTCTCCTTCTATACTGAATAATAATCTTGCTGGGTAGAATAGTCTTGGTTGCAAATATTTCCCTTTTAGCACTCTCAATATATTCTGCCACTCTCTTCTGGCCTATAAAGTTTCTGCTGAAAAATCAGCTCATGGTCTTATGGGGGTTCCCATAAGTTGTTTCTCTCTTGTTGCTTTTAAGATTCTCTTTTTAACTGTTGACACATTGAATATAATGTGTCTTGGTGTGGATCTCTTTGAGTTCCTTTTATTTGGGGCTCTCTGTGTGCTTCCTGAAGTTGGGTGTCTTTTCCTTCATCAGGTTAGGGAAGTTTTTAGCCATTATTTTTTTCAAATGGGTTTTTTTGTCCTTTTCTGTCGGAAGTTTTTAGCCATTATTTTTTTCAAATGGGTTTTTTTGTCCTTTTCTGTCTCTTTTCTCTTTTTAGGAGCCCCATAATATGAATGTTAGTATACTTAATGGTGCCCCAGAGGCCCCTTAAACTATCTTGATTTTTTTCACTCCTTTTTCTTTCTGCTATTCCAGTTGGGTAATTTCCACTTACCTTGACGCTATCACTGATTGATTCTTCTGTACCCTCAAATCCTGCTATTGATTCCCTCTAATGTATTTTTCATTTTGGTTATTGTATTCTTCAGCCCCATTTGGTTCCTTTTTATATTTTCTAGACAGCTTACTATTTTTTATTCTCATCCAAAGCAAAAATATATAAAATCACAGATTTGATGAGCCAGTTATTTGTCTAGTACACACACAAATAAATATATAACCATTAAAATTCTTGAGAAACTTAGTCCATGTTCAAGCCCTAAAATCATCTTTCTCACATACTACCAGTGGTAAATTTCACATGCTGGAAACCTTGTAACAGGTGTTTCATTTAGTCTACAAATAACTTACTGCGTGGCCACTATATGCAAGACCCATTTTAGAGAGAAAAATTAAATCCTAGTGGGGAAGAGAGGCATTGCATGCACAATTTAGTTGATTAACCTCAGCCAGGGTAAGTCCTGTGAAGAAGCAAAGGGTTCTGTGAATAGGTATAAGGAGAATATTGTTTCCGGAGAGGGAAAGAGGTTTTTCAGTGGAAGGCCAGAAGTCAGTATTAACCTTCCTTAGAGGTCACATCCTAGTTGTTTATGTAAAATCGTTAAGGAATGGTCATTTCTGCATTAGTTAAGGCTCACCATTCTCCATAACCTGGGGAGAAAAATAAGAAACAAAGGGAGGTAACACTTGTCTGTCATATGACAGACCCAGGGCCAGGCCCTTCACGTGCGTTACCTCAGTAAACCCACGTTCTGAGGACTATCCTCCAGAGTTTCCAGATGACGAACGAAAGTCTTCAGCAAGGAGAGTAGATAACTTGACCATGGGCACACGGCTCTTAAATACCAGAGCCAAATTTGAACTCAGGTTTGCCTGACTCTGTATACTTTGACGCTTTTCCCCCCTCTGTCATGTTTCTGCTCTTGCTGCTGTTTTACCTGCTAGGTCATATTTTTATCTGCAATGTTTTCTGCGTTATTGCAGTGTGGCAGCCGTGACATTTTAGAAAGGTCAAGAAGCAAACCATATGCTTAATAGTTTTGATTTCCAGTTTTTCCTATATTAGAAAGGTTGAATGATGCTCTGTGATATTAAGGGTTGCCAGGGAGTTTGAATACTCTCTGTCTCTATGATCTGGGTTTAGTGATTGCCACCAATGACTTGGTGCAGCAGCTATGAATTGAATAAAGAGTCGAAGCCTTTTATCTTCGTCCATTAGCTCTTTGTCTGTAGGTGGCCCATCTGAACTCCACATTGAGTTACATTTTAATACCAAAAAACACTAGTCAGGTTAAGGATGACATGCAGTGGGATAGGAGAGAGTGATGGAGGGATGAGGGATGGGTAGGATAGATTGGTTTTAACTTCATAGCAAATTAAGTTCACAGTTGTTAGCTATCCAGGTTATCTTGTGCTCCTGCTCGGACTTCTTGTTAGTGGTTTGAAAATGATGGGGTTTTCCAGGTTATAGCAAACTCATAAAAAGAAAATGCACGTTTAAACATTAAAACATGCTAATTCTTTGGAAAAAAAAAAAAACTAATTCTCAAACTAGTTCTTTGAATATGGAGATTGTGGTAAGCAGATAGTAATTCTTAGAAGTTCTGAGTTGCCTGCTCTACTGATCCCTAGCTAAGAAATGCCAAATGCCGCCAGGAACAATATAATAAATACGGTCACTGTTGGAAGGAAACAAACAAGGCTTCATGGTTATATTATCCCATGTATGGTGGCCTCTCTCGACTTGTCGTCATTGATTTCTATGAATTAAACACCCAGTAGCTGAGAAACTGACAGTGAAACCATCCTTTGTGGCTGAATGGTCTGTGAACAAATGTCTTTAAAATGTCATTCACTGAGTGTCTTGCCAATTTTCCCACTGGTTATTCTGTTGGTGTTTCCCCTTCTTTGAGTGCTCTCTAAAATGACATCAGTAAAATGAGGTCTTTAATAGAGTGACCTGAACACCAAGGCACCCAAGCTCTAGCCTGTGAGTGGAAACCCGTCACCACAGGTTAGGTCAGAACACGTGTATGGAAACCAGGGCACTTCGCTGGGCCTTGAGATTTCTTACCTCTTCTTGGTTGCTTTCCTAGGCCTTTTTTTTTTTTTTCCTTTAAAGAACCAACCAGGGGCTCTTGGGTGGCTCAGTGGGTTAAAGCCTCTGCCTTCAGCTCAGGTCATGATCTCAGGGTCCTGGGATGAGCCCTGCATCAGGCTCTATGCTTCGCAGGGAGCCTGCTTCCTCCTCTCTCTCTTTCTGTCTGCCTCCCTGACTACTTCTGATCTCTGTCAAAAAAATAAATAAAATCTTAAAAAAAAAAAAAAAAAAAAAAGAACCAAGCAAATAGGAATAGCTTTACAGAAGCATTTTCTTATGTAAGGAAATACCCAGGATGGTACTAAGGAAAAGAACTGATCTTGGTTGAATAATGCATGAGGGTAGTTCTGAGAATGAATGAGTGCTTTTTAAGGTAATCGATGTTGATTTCTCTTATCCTTTCTTTTTTTTGATATTTTAAAAGATTTTATTTATTTATTTATTTGTCAAGAGAGAGAGAGAGAAGCAAGGGGAGCCACAGGTAGAGGAAGAAGCAGGCTCCCCACCAAGCAAGGAGCCCCATGTGGGAGCTGATCCCTAGGACCCTGAGATCCTGACCCCAACAGAAGGCATATGCTTAACCAACTGTGCCACCCAGTTGTACCATTATTTCTCTTATTCTTTTTGGTTTTTTTTTTTAAGATTTTATTTATTTATTTGAGAGAGAGAGAGAGAGATCATAAGTAGGCACAGAGATGGGGAAGCAGGCTCACTGCTGAGCTGAGAGCCAATGTGGTGCTCAATCCCAGGACCCTGGGATCATCACCTGAGCCTAAGGCAGAGGCTTTAACCCACTGAGCCACCCAGGCGCCCCTCTCTTATTCTTAATACATATCTTACTTTAACACAAATTTGAAAAATGCATTTGTTTTTGTGATGTGTACTGAGAAGCCAGCGTCAGGCATGGCCCTTGCCTGTCAGGACAGCTCTGCGGGACTCCAGCATCCCAACCCAGGGCCACTCCAGTCTAGCACCCTGGGGCTGCCTGTTTTGTGGTCTTCTCTGCAAACTAGATTTTATCTTAATAGGACCCTTCCTGCCAGTTCTGCCAGTTCTTCCCTCCAGCTACCTAAGTCATCGCTTCCCTTTTACTGACAGTTACTGGTCTGTGACTTCTCCCCATGGTCTTATCCCTATTCTGAGCAACCTCCTTCCCCCTCTCTGGCTCCCCCACTTCTGTTAGTCCTTTCCACTCTGTCCTTTGGAATCCCTGTTCTGAGCCACAGGTGGCCCCACTTCACTGAACTTTTCCTCGAAGTCTCCTTCAGGCCCTTTTCTGTCAATGTTCTATTCCCTTGAGAAGGGAACTGGGATTTTCTTGGCCACCTGGTGCTGAGGGCACTGTTCTGCCAAAGCCTCCTGGCTCCTTTTTGCCATCCTCTCTCCCTTCTGTCTCCCCTGTCTTCATTACCTCACCTGTCACATAGAGATCTAGTGATTTTGGTTTTGTTTTGTTTTGTTGTTTTTTTTTTTTTTAAGATTTTTTTATTTATTTATTTGATAGACAGAGAGAGATCACAAGTAGGCAGAGAGGCAGGCAGAGAGAGGGGGGGAAGCAGGCTCCCTGCTGAGCAGAGAGCCCGACACGGGGCTCGATCCCAGGACCCTGAGATCATGACCTGAGCCGAAGGCAGAGGCTTAAACCACTGAGCCACCCAGGCGCCCCTGTTGTTTTGTTTTTTGAAACATAGAGCTTTTGTGTAAGCATAGCCACTTTCTTAAACTACTCCAGAGTAAGAAGAACTGTTGTTGATGGAAATGCTTTTCACGGAGGAGGAAATAGCAGATTGGGGGTCCTGACTGGCTTCGCTGCATTGTTCAGCTTACCATCTCCCTATCCCCTAGCCTGTGCTGAAGCACTCGGGACCTTCTGACGGACTTGTGTCCTCTGCTCGCTCCTCAGGGGCACTCACTGCACCTTAGGGCTCATCGTTTCACAAGTGTTTCACCATTAAAAATAAAGCGCCACTCATAGGCAGAAGTAAGGGCAACAGGAGCCCACAAGCTTTTCAACACTTGCCATCTGGGTTCCTGTCCTCTCCTCTGGGTCCTCTTTCTCTTGGTCTCAGACCTGGTCCCATGCATAGTTCCTTCCCCTTCTATCCCCCGCAGTCCTTAAGCCCAGTCTGTTCCCATTCTCCCAACCCAACATTCAGCCACATCTCCACTTGATTGAGTTGAGTGAAGCTATTCAAAGTGAGTTCCTCTGTGCCTTCGTTCAGCTCAGAAATCTCTCTTTATCTCACCCTCTCTTCCTTCTCTCCACTTTTCTTTTCTTTTTTTTTTTTTTTTTTTTTTAAGATTTATTTATATGAGAGAGAGAGAGCACAAGTGAGGGAGGGGAGGGAGGGCAAGAGAGAGAATCCGGGCTCAAGACCCTGAGATGGTGACCTGAGCAGAAATCAAGAGCTGGATGCTTGACAGACCGAACCACCCAGGGACCCTCTTTCTCTCCCCTTTCTCTCCCTTTTCAAAGAAGGCTGCATTCTCCCCTTACAAGACAAGTCCTTTGACTTGTGTTCTTGATGCACCTGCTTCTGGACTCCCCCACCATGTGTTACCACCTTCTGATTTGCCATTTCAGAATCTCCCTGTCCACTGGCTTTCATGACTCCAGCCTAGAAAAGACTTCACTCCCCCTTTTATGCCCTCAGTCTTTCGCCTTCCCTTCATGACCAAACTTCTAAAAACAACAGGGTCTCTACACACAGCCTCCACTTCTTCACCATGTGCCATTCCTTAAATTGAAAAAATGACCGATAATATTTACCAGGCACTTGCTATGAGCTATGTTGAGTGCCTTAAAATACATAATTTCGGGGCACCTGGGTGTCTCAGTTCTAAAGCGTCTGCCTTCAGCTCAGGTCATGATCTTGGAGTCCTGGGATTGAGCCCCACATAGGGCTCTCTGCTCAGCAGGAAGCCTGCTTCTTCCTCTCCCACTCCCTCTGCTTCTGTTCCCTCTCTCTTGCTGTGTCTCTCTCTGTTAAGTAAATAAGTAAAATTTTTAAATTTTATATATATATATATATCTATATATATATAATTTTATTTAAATCTCAGAATAACCTTAAGGGATACTGTTGTCCCCCATTTTACAGGTAAGAAAACTGAGGTCTGAAAAGGTTAAGTAGTACAGAGTACCACAGCTAATGAGTAAGGAGAAGAGGCTCTGAACACAGGCATATTTGACCACACCATCCTCCTGGCATCCATCTGCTGCCTTCTGAGCAGATAAGGACCATTTCTCCATTCTCTTCTTGCTCAGTGTCTTCAGTATCTGAATCTCATGACCACCGGTTCCATTACACCCTCCCTGCCCTTGCTGTCGGTGAAGAGCACACTGCCTTTATCTCTGTTACCGCTCTTCTTCCTTCTCTCCCAAACCTGGATGTTCCCAAAGACTTTCTGTCTAGATCAGATGCAGATGGGCTCCAGAGCCCCATTTCAGTTCTCTGAGGGAATGACACTCCACCAACCGTCTCACAGACACCCCGCCTTCATCAGACCTCCAAACCAGCAATTCCTCTCACCATCTTTTTCCCTGTTAATGGAACCCACATACCCCAGTTACCCAGCTAGGTCCCTAAAGTCATTTGGGATCCTCCTTATCCTTCTCATACATCCAAGTCCTGTAGACCCTTGTCTCCACAGGATCCCTCAGACCTGGACTTCTATCGCCTCAGTATGGTCCTTAACAGTCAGCCTACAGCGGTAACGCGGCAGCCTGCTTTCCTGCCTCCTACCTGTTCATGGATTTAGCATAAGTTCATCTTCCTATTCTCAACCCTTTGCAAAAACTTGTGAAAGCTGGTGTAGGATCCTTGGCTCTCAGGACCTTTTAAAGAAGCCCCATCTCTCTTCTGGCCTCAGCATATATTCTGCTCTAAGATGTAACTGTATGTTCATGAAAATGACCTACCTTTGGACCCCAAAATTGGCCTCGGGGTTTTCTCCCATAGAACCCACAAGCTTCTCTTGACCTGGGGGCCCACCTGCCCTCTTTTTCTAGAACTGCACCTTGAAACTGGTTCCTCAGAGAGAGACCTGCCGCCCTCCCCCACACCTCCATAGCCCCTCCGCAATCCGGCTGCCCCTGTCTTGTGGCGCTTTCCTCAGCCACTTCCTGTGCGTGCAGGTTGCCCACACTGAGGGCAGGAACCATGTGATGCAGCACAGTGTTCTTTCTTAGCAATCCGCTGCTTTGCTCTGCTTCAGCCCTATCTCCTTGCCAGCTCTGTGACTGAAGGCAAGTCATCAACCTGGAGCTTCATGTCTTTATCCAGCAAAGGGAGAGGCCAGATTAAGATAGCACATCCGTGGCCTTCACCCACACCCAGAGACTTCAGGAGTTACCATCGTTTCTTGCTCCCACGCTGAGCTTCATTCAAAGCAACTTGATTTCCTCTTTTTTATATATCGGGCTGCTGAGATTTGTAAGAATTTTAACACACACTAGTGGATACTGTCCAATATTCATTCTAACTCTGGTATTGTTTGCTTCTGGTAGAGGCATGATTTGGTGATTTTTGGAACTCTCCCCCACGTCTAATACAACTAATGCTTGTCAACAGACAAAGGGTTATTACATATCCTTGTATATGGTCCTGAACACTTGACATGCATTATTCAGTTTAAATCTCCCTAAGTGACATCCCAGGATCCCACATCTGCTCCTTGGCAGACCGTGAACTCGGAGCTATAACAGGTATATATAATAGGTACCTATGTACCAGCTATAATACAACTCAGACCTGTAGCAGGTACCCTGAACTGAATTTGTAGTAAGCAACACTAAAAATTAGAGAGGCATCAAAATCATAGAGAGTAGCATTATAACAGTCAGGGTGTGTGTGGGTGTGTGTTTGTTCATACCTGCCTCTCCACCCTGCTGTTCCCTTTTATAAACATTTAAATATATAGATATTCCATCCAAGAAGGTCTAAAGCAGCTCTGTCCAACAGAAATATAACATGAGGGCGCCCGGGTGGCTCAGTTGGTTAAGCGACTGCCTTTGGCTCAGGTGATGATCCCGGAGTATCTGGATCAAGTCCCACATCAGACTCCCTACTGGGCAGGAAGTCTACTTCTCCCACTGACATCTCTCATCTCATGCTCTCTCTTTTATTCTCTCTCTCTCTCTCTCTCTCAAATAAATAAATAAATAAATAATCTTTCAAAAAGAAAAAAACATAACATGAGCCACAGTGTAACTTAGAATTTTCTAGTAGCCCCCTTTAAAAAGGTGACAAGAGGGGCACCTGGGTGGCTCAGTGGTTTGGGCTGCTGCCTTCGGCTCGGGTCATGATCTCAGGGTCCTGGGATCGAGCCCCGCATCGGGCTCCCTGCTCCGCAGGAAGTCTGCTTTCCTCTCTCTCTCTCTCTCTCTGCCTGCCTCTCTGCCTACTTGTGATCTCTGTCTGTCAAATAAATAAATAAAATCTTTAAAAAAATAAAATAAAAAGGTGACAAGAAACAGGTAAAATTAGATTTAATCATATATTTATTTAATACAATATATCCAAAATATTACTTCAACATGTAATGAATATTTAAAAATGTGAATGAGATATTTTACATTCTTCATAATCAGTCTTCAGAGCCCCTGTGTGTTTGCACTTAACAGCCCATGTCAGTTCAGACTCGTCAAATTCAAATGCTCAGTAGCCTCGTGGACGGACTAGACTGCACAGGTCTAAACCATCAAACAGAAGGAAAAGAAAGAAAAACCAGACTGCTGTTTATTGGAAAGGGGAGGAAAAGTGAGTCAGCGCCCTTCTATCCGAGGCTCACTGAACCTCGGTGAGGTTCCTCATTCTCTCTCCTGCATCTTTTCTAGTTTGGCAGAGGCTGTAACAGTTGGGGTCCTTGTATGTAGAACTGAGAGAGTTGGTGTAGAACAGCTGCTTGGCCTTTGTCCCCAAATTGGTGGCACTTAAACACCAACCTTCAAGAGGGTTTGTCAGACCCCCATATCCTCCCCACTGCATCCTCCTCTAAGATTGCTTGCCCCTGGAACCTCGACTGCTCTGTGATCTCTCCACGTGCCACTTGTGGAATTGAGGATTGCTAAGGGCAGGAACAAATGAGATTTAGACACCAATTAGCTTTTTTTTTTTTTTTTTTAAAGAAAAACTTTTAGCCACAAGGTAGAAGAGTCTGGTTGTGAAAAAAATGCCAAATGGCACAGAAGTATAAAAGGGAATATTATCTTTTCTGTACTCTCATCCAAAATCCACTTCCCAAAGAGAACCCTCTGGCTATACTTCCAGATCTTCCAGATTTCCAGTTTATTACAAATTCAAAAGTGTGTGTTTGTGTTTATAAATAAATATATACATACACATGCACACCTATAAATTTATCTCACAGAAGTGGGCTTACTCTATATACCATACTCTGTACCTTGCCTTATTTGCTTTATTTTATTATAATGTATTATATCAGTTCATAGAGATCTAACTCATGGTTAAACTGCTGAATAATTGTCAGTTCATTTATTTCATAATTTCCCATTGATGGACATTTAGGGGCTATTTGGTTTTGGTCTTATTGCAAATAATTCTGCATTAAAATCCTTGTGCTTGTTTTGTGGAACATTTGTCTAAGTATTTCTGTATGGTGAATTCCAGAAGCAAAATTACAGGGTCAGATAACATGCATATTTAAAATTCTGCCAGCTAAACCAAACTGCCCTCCAAAGAGCCTGCATTAAACTCTGTTTTAAGTTTAAAGTGAGAGATAGGATTGAGGTTCTCAAAGATTAAGAAGCATTGTCAAGAGTAAAACAGGACAGGGGCACCTAGATGGCTCAGTCAGTTAAGCATCTGCCTTCAGCTCAGGTCAGGATCCCAGGGTCCTGGGCTCAAGCCTTGCATCATGCTCCCTGCTCAGTGAGGAGTCTGCACCTCCCTCTCCCTCTGCCCCTCACTACCCCCACCCCCACCCCCGTGTTTCTGTGTACGCTTTGTCTCTCTCTCTCAAATAAATCAATAAAATCTTTTTTTAAAAAAAAGAAAGAAAGAAAAATTTAAAAAGACAAGGACTCATGTAAGCCCTGGCTATCTCCTTCATCTGTATTTAAAAATAATATCAAGAGGGGAATATGGTAATTTTATAAAAGCTGTGTTAAGCTTGGCTTGAAGCATAAGAGACCTCCTTCAACTGTAAAATTCACTGTGGGTTTCCTTTTTATCAGTTGTGTAGCGATAGGGAAGGAATCAACCTCCTTTTGTCAGTTAAAAAAAAAAAAAATTATCTTAAAATTCAAGCCCCAAGCAGTTTTTCAGACTCGTTTTTTTTTCCAGTGCACAGAGAGCATTAAGGTTATTCTGCAGAGCTCCAGAGTACCTGGGCTTAGAGAATAATGTGTCCTGAGCTGTGATCTTCCTTCCAGGCAGGACTTGGAACGTAGCCCTGTCTTCACCTTGCCCGCCCTTCTTAGTCTTCTTCTCCAGACCTCAGGCATCTTTGCTTCAGATTTTGCCTTCTGGGTCTACTCATTGGGTCTGTTTTGGAAGCACTTGCATTGACTCTCACAGTGTGTGTCTTACCTTGGTCATAAAGGCTCAGGTCTTCCAGGTCACATCTTTGAACCATTGCTTTGGATGAAAATACTTGGTTTGAGACAAGACGCCATCCCCTTTTTATTATAAAACATCAGCAGAGAAAATAGCTATTTTTTACAGTGAGAGACAATGCATACCAGTCTAATCTGATCAGTCCCTGGCAAACTTGTCTTCGTTGTCCCCTGGCTCCCATGAGCAGGAGGTACCTCCCAGCCCTGCAAGATGGAAAGTACTGGGCCTGTGCAGAATTACTTTAGCTGGAGTTTGGACCTCTGGTCTGAGTTGCGTCTGGCCTTGGTAATTTCTTTGAAGTATAATGTTTACATTCATTGCTTTATAATGTTCATGCAAATTTACTAGACAGGACAATAGACACCATTATGAAGAAGATAAGATATTTGAGATAAATATAAATTCAGGAGATTTTATTGTATACCTGGATAGTTTTCCACAGAACAGTATTAAGGCACCACATTACAACAAATGTAAGATGTGACAAAAGATGTCATTTTGTCTTAGTCCTAAAAAGATAGAGTGTAGTGACAATCTGTCAGTAACTCCATGGGGCCCAGTGCTGTGGGGTGGTCTGGTCTGTCTGAGACCCACGCTCCATTGTTTCACACTGGGCTTCTGCCTCCCATCTGGCCTTCTCCTGGTGACTGGAGGAGCTCGTTGTCTGATAAGACCCGGCATTTGGCTTTGCTGAGAAGCACTGGACATTTTTCCTTATAAAAATTTAAGAAGTGTCCTAGTTTTTCTTCTTTCTCTCCTTTTACCCTTTTGCCTCTTGTCTGCCTTCAGACTCCTCTCCTCTTCTGCCCCTCTCTCTCTTTCTTCCTTCCACTCTCCCTGAGTCACTCCGGCTTCCCTTCTCCCCAGTTTAACCATGGGAGACAGAGGGCATTTAACATGGCCTCCCTGATAATATATGGTAGTACTTAGTTTCTGGTTTATTGTTCCAGTTTTCTAGCTAAGTTAAATTTTCAAGATTAGAATCTATTCCGGGATAGGCCTGAGAGCTGCTTGAGGGGTGTACCTATGTGTACACATGTGTGTCGTCTATGTGCCTATGTACTTCTATAGAAGCAGGAAACTGGTTTATTATTTCTGGGTCTTGTTTTCTTATGACATGTCACAAAAGCATGATATGTGAAAGAACGGTGGGACAGAGACAGCTGTAGACACATGGGCTACATTTATTTGCTAATTCAAGTATTGCAAAGGACAATTCAGAATGGCAGGTTTTCGTCAGAAATAAGATTTTTACTACGAGTTGAATTGGATACTACTAGCTCTTCTATCGCTGGCACAGTTCGAGTTCGCTGGACATTCTCAATCCGTGACTTGGGAGAAGATCCAAAACCTTGGAAGTCAGGCATCGGGAGCCTGCCAAATGTGTTTGCGCTATGTTGCCCCACCATTTTGATGGTTGCCCCAATATTTTGATACTTGGAAATAACTTGAAAGCCAGTTGTTGTGTGTTTTCTGGTCAGTCATGTATTGAATTCTACAGGTGTCAGCATGAAGTAAAGTTAATTTGAAAGGCACTCAGTTTAGCAGTATATGGTCCTGGTTAAAAATGGAAGTGAACTGAATATGTGGACATTTTGCACTTTTTTTCTCTAAACTGGTACCTCTTTTTAAAGATTGCGTACTAACAGCTACTTGTATTGCGTCTCTAAGCCCTCAGTGAGAAGTCATTAAACATGTTTAGAGCTTTTGGTTTAAAATGATAACCGCTGCCCCTCTCTCAGTTCCTACTAAAAGGACAAACCCTCCAACACCAGAATTCAGACTGGCCATGAAATAATTATCAAAATTATTTGGAAAAATTCTCATTTAGCCAGAACTAGATCTACCATCCATTTGGTGACACAGTGTTGTTCATGGTCACTTAAAAATAGATCTTTATCCCCCCCTCCCTCCTTTCCTTGTATCAGAAAGACAAAGTTGACTCCAGTTCAAAAAAATGGTGAATCTGTTCCCAAGCACTGTTCCTGTTGAGATCTCCACAGTGCCTTGCCTCCCTTCTCCTATCAGCATTATATCTGTTTCATATGAGTATATATCCCAGAAAAACAGGTGCAAAAGGAAGCAAGGGAGCTAAGAAGAATGGGGCATTCAGGAGGTAGACCTGTGAGAGCAATATTAAATGAAACATGGTAGCTGTTAAAATTGATCTAAGAGCTACTCAAAGAGTATTTCCGTGTTTACAAAACGAGTTTAAAGTAATGTCTACATTTTGTTGACTACAACTTGTCCAGGTTGATCGCCCCTCTCAGAATGAGAACACCAACTAAAAGAACACAATCCTTGCAGCTTTCAAAAAAAAAAAAAATACTGCTGATCAAGGCAAGTAACATTATCCAGAAGCCCAAGAAACAGATATAAAATTGGAAACGGATTAGTAAAATCAAAAGAAAATTTCTAAAAATTAGTAGACTAACTCAAAAGAACACTAGAAGACATGCTCCTAAAACAGAAACAAAGGCCACAAGTGCTGAGCATTCTGAAATGTAAACTGAGATGGGAAGGGAGGTGGATGCTATGTGCAGTTGTAAGGAAACCCCCTACACGGGGCGTGACTAAAATCTGGTTGGAGGGAGGGGCGTACTAGTGGCTCAGTCAGTTAATCGTGGCACTCTTGGTTTCTGGCCGGTCATGATCTCAAGGTTGTGGTATCAAGCCCCAAGTTGGGCTCCATACTGAGGGTAAAGTCTGCTTAGGAGTCTCCTGCTGCCTCTGCCCCTCCCCCCCACACACACAACTTGAGCTCTCAAAAAAAATAAAGAAAGAAAAGCTCGGAAGGAGTAAAAAGTAGGATTAATACTACAGGACACAGAATCACTGATTTAAAGGACAGTATTGAGATGTTCTCACACAATGCTTAGAAAAAGAACAAGAAGTTTGCAATGGTGAGAAAATGACAAATAGGAAGGATAAAGAATGGAAACGTGGCTTAAGAAATTGATGACCTTGGGGCACCTGGGTGGCTCAGTGGGTTAAGCCGCTGCCTTGGGCTCAGGTCATGATCTCAGGGTCCTGGGATCGAGTCTTGCATCGGGCTCTCTGCTCTGCAGGGAGCCTGCTTCCTCCTCTCCCTCTCTCTGCCTGCCTGTCTGCCTGCTTGTGATCTCTGTCTGTCAAATAAATAAATAAAATCTTTAAAAAAAAAAAAAAAAAGAAATTGATGACCTTGAAATGCAGTAATCAGAAACATAATTACAGAAACACATTCCTGAAGAGAGACAAGATTTGAATATGTGGATTAAAAGATCTCGCAACATTTGGGGAGAAATCATTGAAAAAGAGAACGTAGTAGTTGGGGTGCTCGGGGCTGTGAGTACAGAAAATTCAGTTTGGATGGACTAAAGAATAAGGAATTTGCTAGCTCACATGAACAATGATTCCAGAGATAAGCAAGCTTCAGGATTGGCTTAATCCAGAAACTACAGCTCCATTTCTCTAAGATTCCCTTGGCTATGTCTTAGCATCTTGGAAGACTCTCTTCCCTCATGACAAAGTGGTTACAGCGGTTCCAAGTGTCACATCTGCAACACCAGGACACTCAGACAAAGAACACATTCTTCTTTACCTGGGCTTCCAAGGCAGGTGCCAAAATTCATCCTTAGGACTGCTTCTGGTATATGCCTACACTTGAACCAGGGACTGAGACCAGAGACATGAATTCTGTTGACCACGTAGATGGTGGTCTGAAGAACATCAAGTTCTCTTACAAGGTAAAAGGGAAAAATGGATACTGGAGAGGCAATCCATGGAATCTGCCACACGGAACACATCTGGCAAATGGTTGAACTTCATGGAGAAAGAGAAAAGCCTACAAGGAACAAACACATATTTGAAAGCTATACGAAAAAGTAGGGAAATCAGGCTGGCCTCAGACTTCTCTTTTATTTAACTAAAAGGCACAAAATAATAAAGAAACACCTTTAGCTTTGGGGCAGTAGGGAGTCTGTGCTCAAGACCTTTGTACTCAGGTGAATTGTCTTAAACAGATGAAGGCAACAGAAAAGTTCCTGTGTGCAAGGATGCAGTTAATTGTTTGTTTGTTAAATACAGTTTGGGCAAACTTGAACTAACTGAAAGAGGTATCAAAATTAGCACATCAAGAAATGGAAGGCCACAGTATGAAAGGACTGGTGGCATTCCCTGAGGAGCTGTCTAGATCCAACACCCAACCCTTCACACATTCTGAGGAGAACTGTGACTTCAGCAGACCTCACCTGTTTGTACTGGCCATACTAATGACCCTATAGGAATGTGGTTGGGTTAGTATATTTTTCACAACAGGATCTGGATGAAGTTTAAAAGCAAATAATTTCATTATGAATTAATAGTCCTTATTAGGAGACGAGCCCTGTAATTGGACTTCAGAAATTCCCCTGAAAAAGCTTCAGGCAGAGTGTACCATCAGATTTAAAAGTCTAATTAAATATGACTAAAATTATGTTTCATTTTAGCCCATCTATAACTAGAAAGAAATGGTCTCTAAAGACCTTTAAAAAATAAGAGAAGAGTAGGTCAAAGTGAAAAACTAAAGATGAAATAGAAACGGAGATGAATGGGATAAGGAACAATTATAAAGACATAAAATGGTATACCCAAATTACAATCCCCTCGAGGAGACACAGAGAGCTGAACTGACACTTAAGAATTGCTGAAATGATACAAAAGGCAGACTGGGTTAAATTTTCAGGTGGGTGATTTGTTCCTTCTGATATCATAATTTCTGGCATCTTCTCATTCTTCCTAAACACTGACTTTTTCTGTTTAAAGATTATCTACATTAATACAAAAAGTGGAATCTATCAAAATGTTCAGCTTTGGTGGAATTGCTTAGTAAAATAATACTGTTATCAGTATAATTTACAAGGAATATAATGGGAGTCGCATTGTTGGATATCTTAGGGTTGTTAATAATACTGTATCGCATACCCGTTGCTAAAATGTTGGCATATGTCCATACCCACTGGTGCAGAATCCACTACCCAGAGTATTCTAGCTTCCTAAATGCCCTTGCCACTCTTCCAAGATCCCCTGATCCAAATAAAGGGTCACCGTCTGGCATGCCAGCGTTGGTCCAGATTCTTCCTCCTGCCCTTCCATGTTAATCCTTTTTGTTGTTGTTGTTGTTCATTTGTTTGTTTTTTACTATTATATCAGTTTGTGGCGATGCGCTCCTAGGAATATACATTTGCAGCAATCCCTCTATTCTCTTTAAGTCCCTGAAAGTTATCCTTTGCTTCTGGCCGTCATTTCTTCCCGCTGCCATTTGAACAACTACTGATCTCGGGCAATTCATTATGCAGTTTATGTCAGAGACCTTCGACCCATCCTGAACTGGCTGTTGATCTTGACCCCATTTCCAGGACCTAAAGATTTCTGGAAACCATAAAACTTGGAATTTAGCATGAAGCTGTGAAATTCTTCCTTTGTTTCATTTGTTTTTTGAATCAGGGGTAGCATTATCATTCACCACTGTTAGCAATCTTGGTGCAGAAATAGTCACCAAAAGTTGTACCTGCAGTGGTCCATAAATATGTCTACACCCTAATCCCTATGAATTTGGCAGATGTAATTAAGGTTATGAACCTAAAAATAGGGAGATTATTCTGGATTATCTGGGTGGGCCTCATCAAATCACAGGAGCCCTTTCTCAGGCTAGAGGTAAAAGATGGGGCAAACCGGGAAGTCATGAGGATTGAGCCCAGTGTTGCTGCCTCTGCAATGTAGAGGCCACATTAAGAACCAGAGTGAGGTCTCCAGGAGCTAAGAGTGACCTCCACTAGACAGTCAGCAAAAAAGCAGGAACCTCAGTACATCAACTATTTGGAACTGAATTCAGCCAATTCCCTAATTGAGACAGGAAGCCAGGTCCTCCCAGAAGCTTCTGAAGGGATTATAGCCAGGCCAACACCTCAGTTTCAGCTTTGTAAGATTCCTAACAGAACCAACCAGCTGAGCCAAGCCATCCCTAAACACTTGATCTACAGAACTCAGTGATGAATTGTGGGGGTTGTTTTAAGCCATGAAAGTTATGGCAATAGAAATATTAATTAATTATATTAATCAACATTAAATAATGTAATTAATTTTCCAATTAATTAATTAGAAATATTAAGCAGCAATAGAAAATTAACAAACATATAAAAGAATAGCAACACAACAACAATAAAGCCAGTGAAATAAACAGTAAATGTAGAGTTTTCTAGACTACTTACCTAAGGCTTTGACCCAACTGGAAGTTACGATGAATTACAGTGTGATATGAATTGCACTTGTAATATGGAAGTTTGCGGATAGAGCATATGGATTGACCCTCTGGAGCCAGGCAGCCTGGGTTGAAATCTCAGTTCTTTCACTTACCAGCTGTTAAGTGGTAAGTGTGGTAAGCTATTAAGTGTGGGCCAGTTACTTAACCTCCCTGTGCCTCAGTTTCCTTTTCTGTGGAAGTGGATAATAAGAGAACCTCTCCTAATTTATTGTGAGAATTTAATGTAAAGTGTTCAGAATAGTACGTAGCATATTGATAGGCCGCAATAAATGTTAGCTATCATTATGATTGTTACACTTTGCTGAAAAATAGAAATATTCCTGAAATTGGGGGTATCTGACTTCTGGACCCAAGAAGCAAAAGATCCCCAGGATCCCCCCCAAGTAGAGATGACCCTACCATCCTGTATTAGCTATCCAAACCAGGAAATCTTTTCTGTCCTTGTCCACTGTTACTTTCCAGTTCAAATTAGTAAGATTTTATAGATAATTTGCCATTACAGTGCATTACTTACCCTAAAATCTTTATTTTTTTAACACCTTTAAAGGACATCTCTCTCCCTGCTCTTTCGAAGAATACTGTTTCATAAGATGGGATATATAAGGCGTGCTGTAAAATGGTAGGATAATCCTGAAATAATAGGATAAATTCCAGGGTAAACATAAGCTTCCTTACTCAGGACTCCTCAGAGCTCTTAATGTAGATATTAGAATTTCCAGGATATATAGTGCAAGGCTCTTCAAACATATTTTATGTTAATTTAATTTTATTTTAATGCCTGTTAAAATTTCCTAGAAGTGTTCTAGCACCTCATTTGAGAGAAAACTGCTCTAAAATATGGGCATATTTTACCAAGATTATTTCAGATTTATGAATTAAGATTTTTACAAATTGCATCTTGTTCTAAAGGAGATTTCGTAGTTAAACATTCCAGATATGTCTCTCTGCATATATATTCAAATTAAACTTGCATAAAGCAGTGAAGAGTTCTAATCCTAATTTTGTAGATCAAAAGTGGCCCTGGCTAGGTCAGATTAATTATCTTTCCCAGTAGTCCTACCCTGACAGATAATGAGAATTCATGTTCTAGAGGGACATGCTCCACCACTTGACCAAGACTGAGTCATCACATACATACGGAATTGGGCATTCTGTTCTAGGTCTATCATCTGTAAGTTGAGTGAGGCCTTTTTAAAATAGTTTGTATTTTCAGCCAGTGCCATTTATTGGGATGGTATCTATAAAGTCAGTTTCCTCGATGTAAAGAAATTCCTTTCCTTTGTCCCCTACTTAACCTCTCCCACATGTTAGGGATTGACCCCTTAATTTGATGTTCAGAATTGGTGAACAGAACCAAGTTTCCTCTGATTGATTTTATAGACTTGAGCCTTATCCCCTCTTTTGGGTTTTGCCTTTCTAAACTAACAAGTCCCCATTCTTCACTCTGTCCATTGACTGATCACAAGAACTGTGAAGCATCTGAGATTTTACTGTCCTTGCAAGCTAACAGATTACCCCGCCCCAGTTTCATGGATGTTTGCAGAAGACAGGAGACTCCTGGGTCAGAGACAAGACAGTTTAATACTCACAGCAATAGCAGCAGCCAGAGGACCAGCATGTGCACCAGCTCCCGTAGGGAAATGAGAAGAGGGCTGAGTGATGCCTGTACACACAACAGGTTGTGTTACAGAAATCAAGCTCCAGTCTTCGGGAACTTGGCGCTTCTGATCTTTGCCCCAGCGGGATGCATTCTGTTAAAGAGTAAACAGACCTGCTCGTACTCCAGAAGGACACACCATCTCTATCTTCCAAGACTGCCCACTTGAAAATCTAGTCCAGGACCAAAGCTAACTCAAAAGATCTAGAATTCTAACAGCTGTCTCCTCCATCCCTTGTATCAGGGTTCTTTGCTCTGCTTTCATTATATACCAAGGTCTGTGGCCAGCCCTGCAGCATTAAATGTGTGCTTTAGTTAATGCTTTTATGTCTTGTCACAGAACGTGTGACAAGGGTAGGGACATTTGCTTTGTTTACATGGATAGCCCAAGAGCATAGAACTGTATCTCGCTCATAGTCGGCGTTCCATAAGTATCTGTTGAAGGCACCCATGGATGTCCTTGCTCCTTTTTCCTGGGATCCATGTGTGTCTTGGTTCTGCCCCGCAGATGCACCAGTTACATCAGCGCCTTGGAGAGATTGCTCGCTATGATTCCTGAAGTCCTTGCCTGAACCCTTCCCCGCCAACTCCCCAGTTCACCTCCTCACTGCTCCATTTCATCCCTCAAGTCTCATCTTAAATGTTATTTCCTCAAACAGGCCTTCTCTCATGCAGAATAAAATCGGAACCCGGTGATATCTTCACTGCAGTAGCACCTTGGTTTTTTTCCTTTGTAGCACTTAACCCAGCAAAGACCTATTTATTATAGTGTCTTCTGCTTTGAAACCTATTTATCCCATCACTCATGAATCTGGGGGGGGCGTCTGTTTTGCTCACCGCCATACACCTAGCATCTAATGGCGTGGCATAAGGCAGGCCCCACGCAAACAAGGAATGAATGCATGAGTGCACTGAACGAGAAGTCTGCAGCTCAGAGCCTGTCATTCTGAGTAGTTTGGGCGTAAAGCGGACCAAATGCAGTATTCAGTCCTTGCCTTCCTCAAAACAGTTTTGCCGTCTTCTTCCCAGTCAAACGATCTCAGAATTTTTCTTCAGTGAAGTTTGGATTTTATTTTGTGTTCTCCGAAAGCACTTCATTTTAAATTTAGGAATGTTACATCATTTTACTAACCAAAATGATGTAAGCATATTAAATAGTTACTGGTTCTAGCATTCTTTCCTCTGGGTAAGTCTGATGTTTACACTTACATATATATATTCAACCCACGTACATCATAAGGAAATGCAACTTCCCAAAACCAGGGATTCCTATGGCTTTTCTTCGAAAAGCCTAGCAGGTAGTTAAGATTATTCTCAGCACTATGGGAGATAGCAAAGTCGTGAAAGACCACTTCTCATTAACATATACAAAGGTCTGTGGCAAGGACCTTAAGGAGGTCATAACCTACATGAGCAAATAGGAAAAGTGGACGTGACGTGTTAGCGTGTAATAATTAGTAGGCAGTACATGACTCCATGCGTGCATAAGTGCTGAGCTATGTGGGCATTTTTTAAAATTTCTTTTCAGTGTACCAGAATTCATTATTTATGTACCACACCCAGTGTTCCGTGCAATTCGTGCCCTCCATAATACCCACCACCAGGCTCACCCAACCTCCCACCCAATATGGAGACATTTAAATATTACAAGAGCTTAGAAAAATTAAGCACTGCTCTCAACTGGACTAGAAAAATGGAGGCTTCGTGAAGTTAGTACGGAACTGGATTTTGGAGCTGAGCAATTGGATCTTTAACAGGAAACATGTTACAAGCCAGAGAAATAACTGTGTGTTCTGGGAAAAGCACGTCCTGGCCCGTTCGTCAGGTGTAAGCTGGGAAATAGTGTAATTATGCACAATCACTGTATCACTGTGGGACTATAAGAACTGCACACACCATCTTTATGACTTCTTTCCAGTCCGTTTAACAGTGCACGGCGACGAAGCCACACCTTTGGGCAAATACAGCTGGGACGAGAGAGGCCAAAAGATGGAGAGCCCTTCTAAGGAGTATCCACGAAGTAAATAAACTCTAAAGGAAAGACTTGGAAGGTCATCCAGCGTCCTCATAAATTCCAGCTATTACCAGAGATGAAAGGGAAGTGAGAGGCATGAAGAACAATAGGAAAGAGTGTTCCCCTGTTCCCCGGGCCCCTCCAACTGCCTGTTTACAGTAGGGGAGGAGCAGCAGGGCTGCCCAGATGGCAGAGCCGAAGTTAGAATGACGCTTCCTTGCCCTAAGACCTCTTTAGGAAATCCTGTTTGTGACAGTGGCTTCCCTGCAAAGTAATCAGAAACCCTCCCCGTGTCACAGAAGCCTGCTTCTGGATGGAACAGCATTTTCTAATGAGTTTGAAGTCTTATTATCAAGTGCACACAGCGAGATGGAAACTGCCTGTCAGGTGAGGCTTGGGCCAGACCTTATTTTGCAAGCATTTACTTATCTTCCTTGTGCCATTGAAATGCTGGTAACACGATACCTTAAAAACTAGATAAGCCTCCTCTTTCTTCCGGAATGGGTCTGGGAGGGGAATGATGGTTTTGATGGCCTTTAAAAAGCAGGAAAGGTCAAAGCCCTGTGATGCCATTTCTCTGGCTTTGAGTGACTTCACTGAGAGAACTTTCTTAAAGAAGGACAGTTTCAGGTGAAAGAGAGCGGAGTTGAAAACACTGTGGAGTCCAAACCAAATTAACCAGAAGGTTCATCTCCAGAGAGATCCACTCTGATATTGGCACCTGGGGTCTGTGCTTGTCTCCTCCTTCGCTTCTGCCACTCAAGTGCTTTTGGAAACGGAGGCAGACAGTTTGCTTTCTGTGCCAGACCTCGTAAAATCGGATTTGTCTTCCCCCGCAGACAGGGGGCCAGGCCGTGGCAGAAAGGGCTCTGCCTGGCTGCCGGCCCCTTTGGAGACGCAGCCCTGCCCCGGCGCAGCGCCAGGCCACGTATCAGACCCTGTGGCCTCGCAGTCTGGGGGCCCACGTTGGCAGCCACGGGTGCTGACAGTTTCGGTCCGTTGGTGTGGAGTTCCGCAGACAAAGAGAGCGGGACCGCATGCCACTCCATGTCATTTCTGTGGGACGGAAGAAACCTTGAAGGCCCTGGACGTGTGTGGAACAAAATGGCTGCTCCAGTCGTTGGAGTGCAGGCTTTCCTCCCTCTTTTTGGGGGGGGGGGGGGGTGTTGGGTGGAGGCGGTGGGGCAGGCCTTGGGAAAGGAATTTTGGCCTTCTCAGGCTGCACACATCACTTGATGGGTAATTCTGCGCTTAATCTGCCTCAGGAGCAGATTTCACAAGCCTTTGTTTTATGAGACTGGATTAGTCCTTAGGGTTAATTATTCATCATAGAGGAAGTAGTATAATGGAGTTAAAAATAGACTTCTAGAAGCCAGGGAGGAGAGGGTCCCAGAATATCGAATTGCTTCACGAAAAGAGCGCGTGACCATTTTTATTACAGGCTTGGAATACAAGGAAATAATCGTGATTTGAATTCTGTAAACATCAAAAAATACTCTCTTCTTAGGAATGGCTTCTGGTCAGGTGAGGTGTTCCCCTATCTGTAGGGAGCGTCCCTTCTCCCAGAGAAAATACAGCCAGATTCTAGTAAAGAATGACCCTGTGTCTTCAGTGCTGTTGCCTTCAGCAGACTCTCTAGAATCTCCACTTGTGAGATGATAAAATGACCGCTTTAAGAAATAGGAAGAAGCTGGATCAGGACTCAGCAGTTCTGACTGAAAAAGCCTCTGGGTTCTGAGTGCCGCATCTGACCACTGCACAGACAGCACTGATGGCCAAAAAACTGGCTCGCTCTCCCTGCTTTTCTGCCTTCTCCTGTCCCCCTCAGGGCCCACGTGAATAGCACACTTGGCCTTGTTTTTTTAGGACCCTCCGGAGCCATTTCTTTGCTTTCATCATCTTTCCTAGAACTGATATGACCATTCCGCAGGGAAGAAACAAATGGTACACTTGGATGAACTCTGCAAAGCACAAAGAGCTTCTCTCTTACCCCTGCTTCTGAAGTGATTTTCTGTATTAAAAAAAAAAAAAAGAAGACAGTCCTAGGCTGAATGGTAAAACCTCGGTTGTATCTTTTTTTTTTTTAAGATTTTATTTATTTATTTGACAGAGATCACAAGTAGGCAGAGAGGGAGGCGGAGAGAGAGGAGGAAGCAGGTTCTCTGCTGAGCAGAGAGCCCTATGTGGGACTCGATCCCAGGACCCTGGGATCATGACCTGAGCCAAAAGCAGAGGCTTTAACCCACTGAGCCACCCAGGCACCCCACCTCAGTTGTATCTTATGTGGGATGTTTTGAACTGTGGAGAAAGCACTGGTGATAAAGCACATGGACTGTAAGTAATGGTTGACCTGCTTAACAGAACCCAAGGAAGGCATTCTTGAAAAGCACTTGAGAACTCCAGTTACCACTGCAGATGAAAGGGACGCGAATAGACCTCATCAGCTCTGCCTCTTTGGGGTCATCCTCCAGGTTAAATGGCAGCTCCTCAGGTGGCCGTTCCTCGCTGCTCTGTTCTTCATCACCAGAAGCCTCTTACTTTCTTCACAGCACTCATTGCTTGCGTAAGGGTTCTTTTCCTTTCTCCCTCCCTGAACTGCCAGCCCCACGAGGTCAGGGACCACGTAGTCCCTGTGCTCAACACAGTGAGGAGTTCGTCCCAGTTCCACAAATGTGCAGAAGGAGCAGATGGGCTACTGAAGGCCAGGGTGGCCGACTGGCCCCAAGTTCCCCGCAGACTTGTAGTGCCTCAGGATCTCCTCTCTTCTTAGCTTCAACTGAAGACCATGACTTGGTCTCAACAGGCTCACCAGGGTGGTTTCCATTCACTCATTTTTCTTTTTTAAAAAAAAGTAGACTTTTTCTTCAGGCAGAGACTCATGTCCACTAAGTGCTTCATAGTCATCTCTGAAGGACACGGTATCGTGACAGCGTCGCAAGAACGGGCTTTGGAGCATTGGGTTCTGCCTCTGCCACTACTTGGTTGGGTGACACTGACTCATTGTTAACCATAATCTCTCAACCTTCATTTCCTCAGCTGTAAAATGAGGGTATTAATGTAGACTTCCCACTTCAGGTTGATCTGAGGTCAAATGAAAGAGTGCGTATAAGCACTGAGCTTTCGGTCCTTCCTTGCATCTATGGTGGAAAACTTAAGCCACTGTTACTATGGTTCGTGTTATTAAAGAATCTTGGTGTATCATTTTTCTAGAACAGGATAAATGGTGGCTTCTTGTCAAAAGTAACATCGGACATGAGGAGAAGTCAGTCAAAAAGCCCGGGTAGGACCTGGAGTGCGGGGATTCTAGGCAGAACCTCACACCTAGGACACAAAGCATGAACTTAGGTCACAGCTGACTGGGTGGTATGGCCAAATGACTCAATACTGAAGTAATGACTAATATGTCACAAGGCTCCCTGTGTCCCCTCCGCCCCACCAGAGTCACCACAAAGGCTAAAACTGATCCTGGCTTCTGGCAGAGCATGTACATAGCATATCATGAGTTGCAGTAAACCCATCTAATAAGGTGAGAGAAACCAGGCAGGGCTGTCTTCGGTGAGAGGTCTACTCACTCCTTGAAAGGGAGGATGGGGGAGGGGAGGGGAGGCCCGGTTTTATTTTCCTTGGTGCCTCACAGAATCCAGAGTGCAGTCCTCGAGGCCTGTCAGCCCTCATGGAGACTTGTTCTGAGCCCCAGGAAGCAGTGCCTCATGCCGGCTCATAGGGAAACTCCAAACAGTCAGCAGGAAGAAACGCAATCACAGATGAAAATGATTTTGGCTCACTGTTTCTTCAATGCAGTTTTCTGAGGCGGGGTGTGGGGGGGGGGTGACGAAGAGACATTTGGCTATGAGAAGTTCATTGAACAGAATGTACTTTAACTGTTTCCTTTCATATCTGGGGTTGTGTGGCTGCCTCACTGTTTTCAATCAAGAAAAGAGCCATGATTTAGGTATTTAAGGATCTCACTGGATATAATTGCCTTTTAGACTGGTTTGTAAGGCAGATGCTCCCCTCTCCCATCTCAGCTGGAACTCAGAGAGGAGCCCCATTTGTTTTGTTTTGTTTTAAGATTTATTTATTTGAGAGAGAGAGAGAGAACACGAGCAATGGTAGGAACAGAGGGAAAGGGACAGAATCCTCAACCAGCCTCCCCAGTGGCACGGAGCTCAAGGAGCGGCTTAATCCCAGGACCCCAGATCATGATCTGAGCCAAAGGCAGACACTTAACAGACTGAGCCACCCAGGCATTCCTTGACTTTTTAAATAATCTTACATCCTATGTAAGTTTTAGTTTTAAATAATACATATGCTTTCATTTAACAAAAGTAATACATTGTTGTATAACAGTTTTTTAAATATGAGTAAAGAATGTAAGATAAGCCTAGAGCATCTTGCTGTACTAGAAGGTAAGAAAATGTTTTCAAAATAATAACAACAATGGAGGGCGCCTGGGTGGCTCAGTCAGTTGAGCGTCTGACTCTTGATTTTGGCTCAGGTCATGGGGCTCGTGGTCTCAAGGCCATGAGACCAAATGCCACTCAGGCTCTGTGCTGAGCACGGAGTCTGCCTGTCCCTCTCCTTGCTCCTCTGCCCCTTCCCCTGCTCTCTTGCTTGCTCTCAAGTAAATAAGTAAATAAATAAAATAATAATAGAGAAGTTGGCTTGAAGAGACTCCTGGACAAATCTGAGACCATTTGAACATAAAAATGCATGATTATTACAATGGATTATGACCCATTAAAATAATGAATTCTTTTACTGAATAAAACAAAATCCATGAGTCCATACTGATGCAAATAGATAAACAAAAGGGAAGAAAAAACTTTCTTAATAGTGGAATGCTAACTAATAAATACAGAAGGAATTGATAGGAAGTCATCAGTGAATGCTAAGACTCCGAGTGAACATTTGATACAGATCAGAAGATTTACATAATTTCAAAATTGCTCTCCACAAAATACTTTTTTTTTAGGAAGGTAAGAAGAAAGTAGAAGAAAGAAAAACCATAAACCGCTGACCCGAAGATTATCATTATTAATGGTTTAACAAATATCTTTTGACTGTTCTCCTATGCATTATAACGTTTCAGTTTTCTTCAAAAAGTGAGCCCATGCTTTTTTGTAACCTGCTTATCTCATGTAAAAATATATCCTGATCTTATTTATGTGTATTTAAATTCTCCCCAACACACAGCATGTAGCGAATAGTTACTAGCAGTTTGCTAGGATTTTCAAAGCAAGATTGTGGTATCTGTTCTGGTAACTTACGTTTTCCACATTCCCATGACTATTTGCTCAAGACTAATTCCTGGAAGTGGAATAGTGAGGTAAAGAATATTCAAAAACCTAATTGATAGGGTGCCCGGGTGGCTTAATCGGTTAACTGTCTGCTTCGCTCAAGTCACGATCCCAGGGTCCTGGGGTGGAGCCCCTTGCTCAGCAGGAAGTTTACTTCTCTCTCTGCCTCCCTGCCATTCGTGGGTACTTTCTCTTTCTTTTTCTCTCTCTGTTTCTCTATCAAATAAATAAAAATCTTAAAAGTAAAAAACAAAAACCTAACTGATGCATGGAACCAGTTTGCCCTCCAGAAAGATTCTTCTACTCTGTTTTCCCACCAGTGGTATGTAAAGCACATGCCTTTCACTACAGTTTTAAGGAGAAAAATTTGGATTAATGTGTGTGAAACGCCATCCAGAGTAGGACCTCACAGTTGTCAGTTAGAAAATAATAGCTGTCAAGTCCTCTTCTCTCTGTATGCAAATAGATTCTGTTCGGGCCAAAAGATGAGGACCACTGACAGTTTCCCAAAGGCTTGACACATATAATGGCATTTCTATTCATGCAACAAGCTCCAAGGTAGGATAGAATCTGATTTTTGTTGACCCAGTCATATGCCCTGTCATATACCATATAGTCCTCTCTTAGTATCTGTTGGAAAACCCGGTCACCCTGCCTGGAGCTGGAGTCTGCCACACCAAGGTAAATGATGGAGAAAAAAAACCAGGTTCCTGATTGTGATGAACTAGCATTGAACAGCTTTACAGTCAACACAGAACCTCCAGGAGGACTTCCTTCACTTGAACTTAACATGCTTGAACACCAGCACCCAGTGCAGTTTCCAGAGATGGACAGTGCAAGATGCAGGATAGAGAGGTACCCCGTGGGCCACTGAGCAGTTTGTCCTCTCATGCAGGCTGGTGCCGGAGGCAGCCCTGACCAGCCGACTTCAGCCTCCAGCTCGTTGGAACAGGAGGCTGTTACGACCTGATCCATACGTGATACAGATCATAAAGGAGAACCAAGAAGAAGATATTCAGAGAGCTACGCTGGCATCCAAAAGATGAGAAATCAGTAGAACTATACCATGATGTGGATTTGCTTCTACTTTCCCTTTTGGCTTCACTGGCTTTCATGTTCTCCCGTGATGACAGTTGGGCTGAGTGAGAGCCGTTAGTCAGATCCAGTAATAGAATTAATCTGTGGTTGGAAATGACTGTTAAAGCAAGTGCCAGCCTATTCAGTTGTGGTTTTTCTTCCAGCTTCCAATTGTGCCAGTCTTCCAGCAGAAGGAATAGAAGCTGTGGTAAAGGAAACCGTTGATAAAGGAAAGAAACCAGAAACTGTCACTACCCATAACAATAAAACAACAACAACAAAAAAAAAATCAGAGAAAAGGTGGGGGAGTCAAAGGAAATTGTACAAAGCAGTTTAAGCTTGCACAGTCCAGTGTGATCTCTAGGCAGGAGGCTTAGCATGATAGTTGCTCAGGCACAGACTCCCAATTTTCCAGTGAGAACAGGAAGGCTTTAAGTACCAAACCCCAACTCTCTGGTAATACTGAACAAGAAAACTTCTCTTGAGGGAAGAGAATGACTAGGGCTTAACTGAAGTTATTTTTATCAGCTTCCTAATGTGCTCCTTAGATCACTAGTATGCAAAGGCAGCTGGAGGTCTGGTCACCTAATTGTGTTCAGAGTTTATACCATTTTCATCTTTACTGAATTTTGTATAACAAATACTCAGTGAAGTTGCTACCATTGATCAGTGATCAAGAAATGCTTGTTGTGGGGTGCCTGGTGGCTCAGTCGGTTAAATGCCAGACTCTTGGTTTCAGTTCAGGTCATCATCTCAGGGTCCTGAGTTCGAGCCCCACATCAGGCTCTGTCTCAGCGGGGAACCTGCTTAGAATGCCCTCTCCCTCTCCTTCTCTGCCCCCTCTCCCTAGCTCTTTCTCTCTCTCTCTAAAAGAAACAGATTTTTTTTAAAAAGGGCAGGGGAGGAAGAAAATGAAATGTGTATTGTAACTGAGAAGTGCTTAGCAGTCAGCATCCTCATTTGCTGTTTTATTTTAAGAACTTTAGACTGTTGGCTTTCCATGTGTTTTCACCAGAGAGTCAAATTTTTTTAATACTTTAAAAAGAAAAAAAAAGGGCGCCTGGGTGGCTCAGTGGGTTAAGCCGCTGCCTTCGGCTCAGGTCATGATCTCAGAGTCCTGGGATCGAGTCCCGCATCGGGCTCTCTGCTCAGCGGAGAGCCTGCTTCCCTCTCTCTCTCTCTCTGCCTGCCTCTCCATCTACTTGTGATTTCTCTCTGTCAAATAAATAAATAAAATCTTTAAAAAAAAAAAAAAATAAAATAAAATAAAAAGAAAAAAAAAAAAAACCTTAAGTATATCTGTACTCGGTGAACCAGAAAATTAAGTGGCTCTATAAAAAAACAGAAAACATAAGTTCCGGAGTTATATTGGAGAGAATCTGGAACACAGACACGTGGAACATTTTACTACATTCGAGTGACAAAATAACTATCAGCTATGTTACCATAGTTCAGTGTTTCTGAGATGTTCATTTTTCTCATATTTGAATGTTTTTTGGATCAGTGTGCAACTTGGCAATCGATTCGGTAGCATCTTCCATTTGATGAGATATGGTAGTTCTGCTTGAAACACAGAAGCTAGTCATTTTCTTCATATCATTGGTATCTAAGAGCTGTTTAACTTTGGGGGTCAAAGACATTTTCGGGCATTAGTGGCAAAATTTCATTTGTGGACATTTTTATTGTAAGTTAGGATGTAAGTGACGTTCCCTGGGACATTCAGGGAGTAGACTAAGCAAACTGAGGCTCAGAATTCAGGTCATCCCCTTGGGTCATAGCTGGCTGGCGACAGAGTAAGGCTGGAGTCCTGGCTGGCCTGGAGGGGCCACACGGGGTGAGTTGTCCTGCCACCTGTCAGAGCCCACGCCTTGCAAAGCAAGATTCCCAAACAAGTGGGGAGAGGTACCAGGGAAATTCAGCCTGAAGTAAGGGGATTGGTGAAACCTGACACAGTAGGACGTTCTGTGACAGGGCTGTGGGATTGGTATGGCCGTGTTGCTCCATGGCTCCAAGCCCAGCCTGCAGACTCTTGCCTGGTACTGGGGGCTTCTCTCAGGGACCAGTTTATCTTTTGAAATTAATCATGTATAAAAAAATAGTACTCATGCTAATAAAAAATGACATCAGAGATATACTGAAGATATATTTAGGTAAATTGAAGGAGAGCCATTCCGTTACCACATAAAGGAAAACGTATATGCCCTTTAGACTTCTCAGCATGCAAAACCAAAGTAATCAAAGGGGTGTGTGTGTGTGTGTGTGTGTGTGTGTGTGTGTGTTCATAGGCACTAAATTTGACACAACCTGAAAGTGCTTTTTTTAACCAAATGTTTCATTTCTAAGGCTGACCTAAAACCTCCTGTCCATTTACCCCAGTAGAGAATGTGCAGTGCAAACATCATAAGAGTCATATGCCCTCAACCTCCTCATTCTTTTTTTTTTTTTTTAAGATTTTATTTATTTGTCAGAGAGAGAGAGCGAGAGAGCAGGCACAGGCAGACAGAGTGGCAGGCAGAGGCAGAGGGAGAAGCAGGCTCCCTGCCAAGCAAGGAGCCCGATATGGAACTCGATCCCAGGACGCTGGGATCATGACCTGAGCCGAAGGCAGCCGCTTAACCAACTGAGCCACCCAGGCGTCCCCAACCTCCTTGTTCTTAAAAATTCATTTGTTTCGTAAATAAAACAAAGACTTCATGCTGAGGCCAAAGGTTGACTTTAATATTTGTTCAATAACGTTAATTTTTTGTAATGTGCTGCGGTAGGTTGCACTGAATATATGATAAAATAGTATCAATAGGCAATCATGATTAGCAATATTGATTCCTACACTTACCACATACATGACTGTGTCTGTTTAAGGTACAAAACTCTCCCCAGCCCCAGCTTCCTCCTCTATAAAATTAGGCTAGTAATGACTGTTTCAGAGTTGCTTCAGTAAGCATTAGCAAAATAGGTCTTACCTATAGTTCTTACCCCATTTCATCAAGCAAAATGCATATGGCTGTGTTAGAATTGAGAAGTAGAAATTCTCAGAAGTGTTGCGAATGATAAATAAACATAAGAAATAAAATGTTCAGACTCACTGCTAGTTGGGGAAACATGCATTCTAACAATAATTTATTAATGCGTTCAGAAAGAGAGAGTGTGTTTCATTTACTACCTTATTGAAGGGGAGAGAGGAAATGGTCTAACTAATTAGCTTTACTGCTCTGGATACTGGGTAAGAAAACACATTTCCTCCCATATTTGTGATTTTCCTGACTGCATCATCTCTAAATTTTCTGAGCCAGTGACCTTTGTGAATAGCCCAGCAGAATATCACAGGTAAATTAAATTCAGAGATTTTGCCCAGAGATATGGCCTGAACAACAGCATTGAATCTTTGCACATTTAGACACAGTGAGAAAAAGAAGAGAAACCATGGATGGGTGCGGATGGGGGGTAGGTAACATAGTATTAAGCAAAAATGAATGACTCTGGAGTGAGAGTTCATTCTGTTTGCTCCTTGATTGATTCTCTGCTGAGAAGCCGAGTTTACCTCCCAGTCCTTCTAACTGCTGCATCCACATAGTTGATTATTTCTGTGGCGTGTCTGGGGTATAGAGTGGGTCAGAGGCCCTGATTATCTGTCCTTTACCAGAGGAGCGGAGGTGAAGCGGCCCCCTGCCTGCACTCCCTGATTCGTTAATCAGTTACAGAGCCAGCGTTGGAGCCAGAGTCCTTTCCATTCCACGTGGCTAAGTGCCGCTATCTTGTTCTAAAGAAGTCTCTACTGGTAGCACAACCCGACCCTGTTCTAGAAATAGCCTTGTTACCTGACAGGAGCGTCTGCCAGGATGACCGTTTGAAAGTGTTCTGGGGAGCTGGGATTTAATAAGTTTTGTTTTCCCCCAAGAGGAAGTAGTGATGAATCCTGCACCAAAAATAACACTGTAACTGCTAATTCTGCTTAGTAGGTGGTTTCCCAGGGATGATCCAATGCAATGAGTCATCACTCTGATTGCTTATTAGCACATTATTTCTCTTTTTTACCAACCCCCAGTGCTTTGGGTTACATGTTGTTTTTTTTTTTTTTTAACCTTTTTTAGCCTTTCTGGGAGCCTTACAGTCTTCATACTACTGAGTATAAACCCCCCAACATGCCCCTCTTTTCCTTCGTCTTCCATTCTTCAAATCTGAAATAATCCATGACTCGGGACAGCAGTCAGGATTATGGCCTCAGACAGCAGAGGGACAGTTTCTCCAGTTGGTAGCAGCTCCATTTCATGCCCAGTAAAATTTAAAAATGTAGACTAATGTAAACAAATGTGTGGGACCTATATTGAGAAAACTGTTAAGTTTGAGAGGGATAAAATACCTGCATAGATGTGGAGAATAGTTAAATGATAGGAATGATACATTTTCCTGAATAAGAAGATTGGATATTGAAAAGATACAGGATCTCTCCAAATTAACTCATGGGTTTGCAACTCCAATCAGAATCCCAGTGGGATTTTCTAAAATGCATTTGAAGAGTTAAATTGGTAAAAATAGCAAAGAATTAAAAAATATATATATGAAGGGATATGAAGGGAAGTTTTCCACCCCGAAGCCCTAAATTGCAGCTATAATAATAAAAACAATCTAGGGGCACTTGGGTCGCTTAGTTGGTTGTGCATCTGCATTTGGCTCAGGTCACAATGTCAGGATCTTGGGATTGAGTTCTGCATCAGGCTTCCTACTCCCTCTCCCTCTGACCCTCCCCCCTCTCATTCTCTCTCTCTCTCTCTCTCTCTCTCTCTCACAAATAAATAAAATCTTTAAAAAACACATATATAGGTTTTTAAAAAAGCAATCTAGTACTAGCAGAAGAAATCATAGCAAAAGACCCAAATTTGGAAAGTGATGTGATTTATCAAAATCATAAAACCTGTAGGACAGAATGGCTTGTTTAACAAATAAGATAGGGTAACTAGTCAACTTTTGGGGGTGGGGAGGGAAATGATAATCTCATTGGAGTCTTTATTCCTTATGGAGGAGCAAATGAAGAGGTAGAGTTTAGTGTTAAAAATGAAACCATAAAAGGATAAAGAAACTATAGGAAATCCTTCTGACCCTAGAATGGACTAGACTTTCAATGCATTAAAAAGTCACAGAGGGGGGCGCCTGGGTGGCTCAGTGGGTTAAGCCGCTGCCTTCGGCTCGGGTCATGATCCCAGAGTCCTGGAATCAAGTCCCAGATCGGGCTCTCTGCTCAGCAGGGAGCTTCCCTCTCTCTTTCTCTCTGCCTGCCTCTCTACCTGCTTGTGATCTCTCTCTGTCAAATAAATAAATGAAATCTTAAAAAAAAAAAAAAAAAGTCACAGGGGGGGCTCCTGGGTGGCACAGACAGTTAAGCATCCAACTCTTGGTTTCAGCTCTAGTCATGATCTCAGGGTCCTGCAGCGCAGAGCCTGAGTGAGACTTTCTCTGCCTCTCCCTGTTCCCCTCCCCTGCCTCAAATAAAATAAATCTTTTTTCTAAGTCAGGAAGAAAAATATTAATATACCTGACTGTATAAAAATTGAAAACTTCATCAAAAAATTAAAATACCTCAAAGTTAAAAAGGACTGGGTCATCTTGGAGAAAAATGTATGTATGCAATGAAGAAGGGAAAGCCATGATTTCCTTAATGAATAAAGAGCTCTTAAAATGTATTGGGAAACGCACAGCATACCTCAGTGTAGCTGTACCACTTTCCTGTCCCATTATGCCCAAGTCACAGTGCTAAGGTTTTATAAACAGAATGCAATTCAGACAACCCAAGAGAATAAGAGAAAGGTCAATCTTATTTTTCATTCACATATTCTTTGTTCAAAGACAGTTTAAGGAAACTACACGTTATGCTATAAATACTTGAGGACAGTTTGTCCACACTGACACTTCCATTTCCTAAAATGAAACCCTCACTGGCCCACAGGGAGAAAAAAGGCTGGCTTTGTTAACCAGCTTTATTTCAGCAAGCACATCCATATGGTAAGAACTTCCTCTGATGAGTCACCCACAGTTGTCAAACACCAACTTTCCTTTGTTTGACCCGTGCAGAAATAAGGTCTGTGGAAATACAACGCAAGAGTCTGAATCATTTAATTGTGTTTTTTTTTTTTCATATCTGAATTTGTATCCGTCACAAACCCAGGGTGTCCACCCTGAAAAATGGCATTCTTCAAATATCACTGAAACAATCCCATTCATATGGGTCTGTTCTGTCCAGATAGTCTGTGAAATTTCTAAGGAATGTTGTGGGCTTTGCTTCCTGTGTTAAATTGTTGAGTTATCACACATTATTGGATTCTGCCCAAAATGGGCTAGATAGGAATATTATATTCATACAGGATACCAGTTGTCTGTACCATTCAGAAACAAACAAAAAAAGATTATTATTGCTTCTTGTCATAAGATAAAACTCTGTCTAAAAGGGTAGGTAGAAATGTGTGTGCAGATAATTTTTTTTTTTAAATATGTCCTTGATTCTTGTCTTCATAGAGGCTTGAATCGTATTCAGTCACAGCTTTGTTATGACTGCTGGCCACTTTCTTGTCTCTTTGTTCTGGTTCAAACCAAGGACTCTGGAGCCCAGATTCAGATCCTGCTCTGAGGGAGGGTGCCTTCCTTTGTCTGGCAAAAGAGGGGAGATCTGTAGAGATACCATTTTATCCATTTGTTTATAAAAAGAGAAAAGAATTGTAGTGCTTGTGATTTTTTTTTTTTAAGTACCCACCCATCATTAAAAATATAAATGTACTAAATAAGTCTTTAAAAAAATTAAGGTGGCTTTTGGGTCAGAAAAATTTTATCCTGAGACAATAAATGCTAACTTTTGCTGATCACGGCACTACTCTCTCAATACTAGTGTCACATGGGGATGGCATCACAGGGCCAGTACCCATATTTGTATGCTAAGAAGACTTTTTTTTTCTTTTTTTTTTTAAAGGAAAAATGAAAAAATCAGTCTTCTGCTATTTGGAGTATTTTTAACCAAAGATTGAATCCAATTTGAGGATATTTTTGGATCATTTGTAAGACTCTCTGAGTTGATACTTTTGGTTCTTTTTTGAGCAAAACTGCTTTTTTTTTTTTTTAAGTAAGCCACTTCAACGAACAGACACTTCTATTTGAGAAAATATCTAGTGATTATTTTCCCCCAGAATCAACATTAAAACCGTCAGCCCTGGATTATGTTATTTCGATGACAGATGGTTGATGTCAATATTGGAGTGTTTGCAAGAGAAAGCATGTGTGCATGAGCACAGAGGTGCTCAGAATTATATACTAAAAGGCATACCCACGGTAGAGCTTGTAAGACTCTCCGTGGTGAACATGTTGTGTCGTAGACAAAGCCTAGTGGATTCCTAGAATATTGTAAGAAGTGGCTTTGAAAGCCACATTTTTGTACCGCTATTATATGTAATATTTGCTCTTGCGGTGTGTCATCAGATGGGCTGACTTTTACATTTGCTAACTTTTATTCCTTGGAGGGCAGTGCATCAGAGAGAGAAGACTTGATTCGCTTGCATCACCTGAAGTCTGCGTGGCTATTTTGTTTTCCCTTTGTGTTGCTGATTAATCTCAGCACTCTATTCTGCTACACGTAGGCAGCATTTAGAATCCTTTCTCGTGGGGGTGCCTGGGTGGCTCAGTGGGTTAAGCCGCTGCCTTCGGCTCAGGTCATGATCTCAGGGTCCTGGGATCGAGTCCCGCATCGGGCTCTCTGCTCAGCAGGGAGCCTGCTTCCTCCTCTCTCTCTCTCTCTGCCTGCCTCTCTGCCTACTTGTGATCTCTCTCTGTCAAATAAATAAATAAAATCTTTAAAAAAAAAAAAAAAAAAAAAAGAATCCTTTCTCAGCCCAGCTTGAAGCCTCTTGCTACCAGTGAATTAGATTAGACAAGGTGAAGATACTTCTTGTGGTCTTTGATAAGTAGCTCTGCCCCATTTCTCTTGGTGGCTGTCTCTGTAGCAGATGCACTTGTCTTAGAATTGTTTCTCCATGTCACTTGGTGGTGCTCTTTCCTTAGGCTACAGTTGACCCTTGAACAACACAAGGGTTAATTGAGTGCACAAACCCCTCCCCAGAGCAGTTGAAAATGGATGTATACCTTTTAGCTCCCCTTGAACTTAACTACTAATAAGCCTGCTGTTGACAGAAAGCCTTATTGACAACATGGGTCTCAAAACATGTTTGTATGTTACATGTGTTAGACACTGTATCCTTCCAATGAAGGCAGAAAAGAGAGAATGTTACTAAGAAAATCACAAGAGAAAATATGTTTACAGTACTGTTAAAACACAAGCCCACATATAAGTGAGCCCATGTAGTTCAAACCTGTGTTGCTCAAGGGTCAACTATATATATTTTTACACAGTCATTTGCTGAGCGAGAGTCATAGCATCTTGAATTATGGTATGAGGAGGGAGCTTACCAATAATCTAGTCCCTTATCACATAATGACAGTGAGTTGTTAGGGAAAAAAAAAAAAGAATGAAACCTGTCTGGACCACCTTCATTCATACTGTTTTGAAAGAAGCTCATCTGATTTTTCAAAACAGCCCTTAGAAATAACGATGGTATTTTTTTTTTTTTTTTTTAGATTTCTCTGTCTCGGGGCGCCTGGGTGGCTCAGTGGGTTAAAAGCCTCTGCCTTCGGCTCGGGTCATGATCTCAGGGTCCTGGGATTGAGCCCCGCATCCGGCTCTCTGCTCAGCGGGGAGCCTGCTTCTTCCTCTCTCTCTCTCTCTCTCTCTCTCTGCCTGCCTCTCTGCCTACTTGTGATCTCTGTCTGTCAAATAAATAAATAAAATAAAATAAAATAAAAGATTTCTCTGTCTCTTTCTCTCTTTAATTTCTTTTTCTATAGCCTCTTGTTCTGGGTTTCCTGTAGAGGGTAGCCAACAATCCCCTTCTCCCTAGAACAGAGAAGCTTCCTGGGATAGTGCTAACACTAGGGCCATCATGGGCAGACTGCGCTGGCTGGTCACACTCTTCCTGGGTGCCCTACCCAAATGGCCAAGTACAGAGAGGAACATGGGTCCCAAGGTGTCTCACTCATGGACTAACTAACTCCCAGTTAACAGCTTTTCTTTCCCTCCTAGGAAGGCACAATATAAAGAAAGGGTTAGGGATGGTAGACAGATGATTTTATGATGGAGTCTGATGATAGAAATGCTTCACCCTTGCGAGTTACTCAGATTTCTTTTCCCTCCGCTAAAACTTTCTTTCAAATGCAAAGTATTGTAGTTCTTGGTCTGATATTAGGGTAAGAGTGAGGATGAAAATGTAATAATACAACGAGGAACCCAGCCTGTACAAAACACTTGATGTATGACATTTCTTTCCTGCCTTAACTTCCCTGAGCAGGGCACCTGGGTGGCTCAGTTGATTAGGTGTCTGCCTTTGGCTCAGGTCAGGATCCCTGAGTCCTGCAATCATGCCAGGCTCCCTGCTCTGTGAAGAGTCTGCATCTCCCTCTCTCCCTGATGTTCTCCCTGCTTATACTCTTCTCTCTCCCTCTGTTAAATAAATAAAAAACTCAGCTGACGATTCACAGAACTATACCCCTGGGGCTAATAATACATTATATGTTAATTAAAAAAAAAAAAAAACACCTGAGCAGTGTGAACAGAGAACAAGAGATAAGGAAGGCACTGTGAGAGTACTGAACATATAATTGGGGGTTGGGGGGGGACTTACCACAAAGTAT